>NC_030685.2:5135797-5735797 GCF_000004195.4 Xenopus tropicalis | reverse complement strand
ACATCCTCCAGCTCCCCCCAGCGTCCTCCCCAACATCCTCCAGCTCCCCCCAGCGTCCTCCCCAACATCCTTCAGGTCCCCCCAGCGTCCTCCCCAACATTCTCCAGCTCCCCCCAGCGTCCTCCCCAACATTCTCCAGCTCCCCCCAGCGTCCTCCCCAACATTCTCCAGCTCCCCCCAGCGTCCTCCCCAACATTCTCCAGCTCCCCCCAGCGTCCTCCCCAACATTCTCCAGTTACCCCCAGCGTCCTCCCCAACTTCCTCCAGCTGCCCCAGCGTCCTCCCCAACATCCTCCAGCTGCCCCAGCGTCCTCCCCAACATCCTCCAGCTGCCCCAGCGTCCTCCCCAACATTCTCCAGCTCCCCCCAGCGTCCTCCCCAACATTCTCCAGCTCCCCCCAGCGTCCTCCCCAACATTCTCCAGCTGCCCCTTACCTTCCTCCAGTGTCTTCCCCAGCATTCCCCTGCTTTCTGCAGCTCCCCCTGCTCCTACCACCATCTGGCTGGGCCCCAGGGCTCTCCTTCTCCTCCTCGTGATGTCACACGCACCTGTTAGCGCCGCAGCTTCTGCACTGTGAAGGCCTTTATGTTAGAACTGAACTGAGCAGAGCTGCGGCGCTAAGGGGAGACATGCGTGTGACGTCACGGGAGCGGAGACCTTTAAAAGCGGGACAGATCGGCGGCTATCCGGGACAGCGGGATGGGGTAGCAAAATCGGGACTGTCCCGCGTAAAGCGGGACAGTTGGGAGGTATGGCTCTCCCCCTCCTACTGTGCTTCTGGCAGGGACTGTTAGGACACGCCCACTCTTCATTTCAAACTCGGACAGAGAAGTGAGAGGATCTATAGGGAGCTCCAATAAAGGGGCCATTGTTACAGATAGGGTTAATGTTTAGCCCAAAGGGAAACCAGCACCGGATATTATTCATAACTGCCTACAAAATAAGCGTTTTTTCCCATTTATCCAATATGTCTCCTTTAACTACTAAGGGCCGCCCCCTGGGACCATAGGATTCACAGTGCACACAAACAAACCAAGGCACACATACATGCTAGGCCCCATCAGCCAATGAATGGGCAGAGTTCTGCCTTTTGCTCCCACACTACTTCCTGTTACAGTTAAAGCTGCATCACTTCCTGTCAGCTGATCTCTGAGGGAGCACACAGCCCATCACAAAATGGCGGCTCAAGGGAAAGGCTGTAAAAGGGCAATATTTACTGATATATATATATATATATAATATATTCCAGTTTGGGGAGATTCTTTAATAGGTTGCCTAACATCATATAAACTAATATAATATGATAATATAACGGTTTTATTTTTATTTTTTTTTTAAATATCCCTAACGTGTCGCTGCAATTTCTCTCCAGGTCACCAGAGATGCAAATCAAGGAAAGTTCTCATCTTGAAAACCTGCTGAAAATGCTCTTTTCCTACCTCGATCTCACCCTTCCCGAAGGCGATTCCTGCGATGCGCTCAGGGCCGAGCGACCACCGTCAGTGACTGGGGAGAGTTCATGTTAAGCATCTGATCTATTCCACCTTGGATATGGATGAAGGACTTTTTGGGTCGGACCAGTTGGACGAGGCAGCTGATCATCCAATGAGCTTCTCTAGCATGCCGGAGCTAGAGGGCCCCCTGCAGTCTCCCAAGGAAGAGCGACCCTACAAATGCAACCAGTGCGACAAGACTTACCGCCACGCAGGAAGTTTGGTAAATCATAAAAAGACCCATCAGATCGGACTCTACACTTGCCTCATCTGTCAGAAAGAATACTCCAACCCCATGGGACTGAAAAACCACCTGCGTATTCATTCTGAGGAAAAGCGCTTCAGGTGCAGCGAATGCGGGCTGTGTTTTCGGATGGCGCGGCAACTGTCCAGTCATCGCAAGGAAGTCCATGCCTTTTACTGCGTGACCAACGGAGAAAATGTACCGGGCAGCCAAGAAAGCATGGACTCCGCTGCTCCTGTACTGGCAGAAAACAGCAGCTTGATTAGTAACATAGAGAATTACATTGCCGAGTCCATGGTGCCAGGAGATTTCTCCCAACTTATTTCAAAGTATTACCCAGATGTAAAAGGCGCAGTGGAGTATGAAGCGAGCCACGACGAAGAACTGGAAACTGCCACAGAGCTAAAGGATGTCCACGTAGCTGACAGTAGCTCGGAGGAACGCCGGTACAAATGCAAGCAGTGTGGCAAAGCCTACAAGCACGCAGGTAGCCTGGCCAATCACAAGCAGAGCCATAAAGTTGGAGTCTATCAGTGTGTTGTCTGCTTTAAGGAATTCTCGAACCTTATGGCAATGAAAAATCACTGCCGTCTCCACTCAGACTCGAGAAATTCAAGGCTTTTGAAGTCACCCTGTTCCATAGCAACGCTAGTCGAGCATGCTACGGTAAACAACGCAGCACTTGTAGCACCACAACCAGCCATATTTAATGCACAAGAGAAGTGCGATGAACAGCTGGCTATGTTGGATGGTTCAGAAGGCAGCATCTCAGATGAAGAGACACTAAAAACGCCTCCTGATAGACTTTGTAGTTTGCAAGATCCTATGCTATTAAGTCCCTCTGGAATGACCAATGGGCAACAGACTGGTATAGACACTAGTATAGACCTTGGCCTTCAGGGTTCATGCAAAGATAGTACAGTTTATGATATGAGTGCAGCAGGTCTTACACATTCTTTTAGACCAGAGGATAAAGTTGGCCAGGGCCAATCAGAGCAACCTGGGCCAGAAGGTACAGATGAAGAGGAAGCTAAAGCAGGGGAGAACTTGGAAAGCCGACCTTTTAAGTGCCAACTGTGTGAAAAAAGCTATAGGCATGCAGGGAGCCTCATTAACCACAAAAAAACTCATCAAACCGGAGTGTACAGTTGCTCTGTGTGCTCCAAGCAGCTTTTTAACATGGCGGCCTTAAAAAACCATGTCCGAGCTCACTTCAAGTCCAGGGCGGGAAGGCGCTTGGAAGACGGCTATTATGAACCTGTTAGCTTTTCTGATGAACTCTTCCACCGTACAGAGGAATTGTACAAGTGTGAGGTTTGCAATGAAATATTATCGTGCAAGAGAGACTTTCTGCAGCACCAAATGTTTCATCAGCAAGAGTTCATGAAAGATGGCTGCAACGATGTCCCTAAGGCAGGAGTTGGCTCTGGCATGGAGAATTGTTTGGGAGACAATCTCCAGGGTTCTCATGGCAGCATTGAGGACTCTGCTTACTCCAATGGTCCTGCGATTCTAGAAGCAATCAAGAGGGAGGTGGAAAATCTGTCTTCTCAGGAGTCGATACAGCAGAGTTCTCGTCAGGGCACAATGCAAAGTCCTGGGGAAGGCTTCAGGAAAGAGAGCGTAGGTGATGATTTCCAGGATACCTTTGCATGCGTTGAACAGTCTTCAGAAGACCACATTATTTCAAAAGAGACAGACTCTTCTGGAGTGGAAGAACATGACCCAACACAGGATGACCGGCCTTATAAATGTGAAGCCTGTGGAAGGACTTACAGACACAAAAGCAGTTTATTGAATCATAAATTAACTCACCAGACAGGAGTTTATCAGTGCTCCATCTGCCCCAAGCAATACTCCAACCTGATGGCACTGAGAAACCACCTCCGCTTCCATGCTAGACGGTCTTCCGGAAGACAAAGTACCTCCCTACAGAGCCATCAGTTTCCTCATAACAAGTCGGATGAATCTCAGAATATGGGAAGTCCTATCGATGGAACATCTTTACAATTTAGTTTAAATGAAGAGGAGACCTACACAACTGATGTAGAGGGCACTGAGCAAACACCAGGTGAGCTCTCCATCACTTGCTCCTGTGGGAAGTTCTTTAATTGTGCCGAAAGCTTTCAGACTCACAGTCAGGTCTGCGTGAAAGCGGCGGCCGACTCTAGTTCTACAGCTGCCCCGACAGAATTAAAAGGTGATTTGTTCAACATTTGTGAAACAAAAGAGGCAACAGAGGCCCATGAAAACATTCCAGAAGCCCAAGAACAACAAACAGGAAAAAGGCTTTATGAATGCAACCTTTGTGAAAAGTCCTATAGACATTCAGGTAGCTTAATCAACCATAAGCGAACACATCAGACAGGAGACTACGTGTGCTCTGTTTGCTCCAAGCATGTACATAACCTGGCTGCCTTAAAAAATCACCTCCGAATTCACCACAAACTTAAAAGAAGACAAGGAGAAAGAAGTGACAGCTCCGGGTTTCTCTTTCCTGATATGTATTACTCCCAGGGAAGCAAGGAAATGTTCAACTGTGGGAATTGCGATGAAGTATTCCAAAGCGAGCAGGACCTCGTGTCTCATCAGGAGATGCACGTTCTGCTGGGGGATAGTTGGGATCAGGGGAAAGATTCGGGTGTGATGGAACTGAATGTGACCAGTACAGAAGAAAAAGAAGAATCCTGTTTTATGAGTATTGACGACTATAATGACTGGGAAGGTTTAAAGTCCTCAGAACTTGATAGGAAGACCGATCAAGATCCCGAAAATAAAGACATTGATTCTACAGACAATATGACCGATCACAATTACTCCTGCGAAGAGTGTGGAGAGCAGTTTACGAGTTCTGTCGAATTAACTGATCACAAACATACTCATCAGACTGGTATCTACCAGTGTTCATTCTGCCCCAAAGAATATCCTGACTTGTTATCCTTAAGGAACCATTTTGTATCTCATACAAAGCTCCAGGTTCTCAGGAATGGTAACCGAGAAGCCTCAGATGGGTCAGATGATAGGGAACATGTAGGCAGCCTTCCATCCTTTGATAATCGCTACGACTGTGGTCACTGCGGAATGATATTCTCAAACGAAGCCGATTTCCATCAGCACCAGGTTGCCCATGAAAATCAGGTGATCAGTAGTCTCCCTGGTAACCCTACTGACGATGAACAGATACAAGAGTTTACCTTCCCTATGCACACATCAGAGCAAGAGCTGCTAAGAAGCATAAACAATGAGATGGAAGGCGGGGAGTCCACTGAAGTGTCTGACGGAGGTCCTCATCTATCCCATATATGTGGCTTCTGTGGAAAAACCTATGATGATTTGGCAAGTTTAGAGGCCCACAGTTTAAGTCATGCTGATGAAGCACCTCCTGCAGATAAAAGCCCCGTCCATGCTGAAGTGGATCTAGAGGATACAAATGTGCAAGCAAACACCGATATAAAGCAAGAAGAAGAAGAAAATACTCCCGCTGAGCCTCCCAATAATGACGAAAGTCAAGAGCGTCGGCCATATACTTGCGACAAGTGTGGAAAGTCTTATCGACACGGAGGGAGCTTAGTAAACCATAAAAAGACTCACTTGGTGGGCAACTTTAAATGCTTTGTATGTTCCAGGCAGTACCCCAACCTAGCGGCTTTTAGAAACCACCTGCGGCATCATCCCAAGTGTAAAACGGGGGCATCGTACAGCAATATTCAGGAGCTGCAGCCGCAAAGCCCACACGATAATAATGGAGAGATTCCGAACAGTTCCTCTGCTTCTAGTGTCCCCCTACCAGATCCTTATTCTTCCCAGGAAAACTCTAACGAATGCTTCAACCCACTACTTAGTAACCTAGGTTTACAAAGCCACGGCTCAGTCCATCTTCCTTTCCAAACCCACAAAACCCGTTACAAGTCTTTAAGTCGGCCTGCTGGAGTCAGATCTTCAAGAAAGTCTGGCAGAAGGAGGAGACTAGTTGCAAGTCGTAGCCTAGAAGAAGCTGCTCAGAACACAGCAAAAAG
The DNA here is from genome assembly GCF_000004195.4 of Xenopus tropicalis. NCBI lineage: Eukaryota > Metazoa > Chordata > Amphibia > Anura > Pipidae > Xenopus > Xenopus tropicalis. The sequence continues at coordinate 5,730,043 of NC_030685.2, read as the reverse complement.
GGATTCTCAGAATGCGTCGGAGGCTTCGGACAAACCTGTTCAAATATGTCCGTTTTGTGACAAGGTGTTCCTTTTTGTCGACGAGCTTCTGAAACATCAGTCCGACAGCTGCGATAGCGCCAAGTGCAATAAAGAAACAAGGCCTGCAAATACCGTAGACCAAGTGGACATTAAAGAAACTCCTCCCCTGTCTCTTGACAGGTTTGGTCAGAAAGGGGAGGCAGAAGAGGCGTCTCAGCAACGTCCGTTCCGCTGTGAAGTGTGTGGAAGGAGCTATAGGCACGCTGGAAGTCTCATTAACCACAAACAAACTCACAAAACTGGCATCTTCCGCTGTGCTATTTGTCAGAAGCCCTTTTTTAACCTTATGGCTATGAAAAATCACAACCGCATCCACTTTGAGCTGAAGAGGCACAAGTGCGTGGACTGTGGCAAAGCCTTTCGCCTACGCAAACAGCTGGAAACACACCAAAGAATACACAAGGAAAAAGCTTCAGCTAAAAGGCCTGGCCGACGCAATCGCCGGGTTGCCCGATCTCGCAGGGGCTCTGCGTTGCAAAAGTCACTAAGTGACGGCGTCCCGGCTTCCAATGTTCGGAAAGAGTCTTCTGTTAAAGATAAGGAAGGAAGAGACCAAATCGGACTTGGGGCTTCGGTTAAGAGGGATCCTGACGCCCGGCCTTACCAGTGTAAGGATTGTGGGCGTTCGTATCGACATGCAGGTAGTCTTTTTAACCACAAGAAAAGCCACACCATGGGACACTACTGCTGCTCTGTTTGTGGCAAAACCTACCCAAACCTCATGGCCATGAAAAACCATCAGCGAACTCACTACGAAGCAAAGAGGCACGCTTGTGGAGAGTGCGGCAAGAGCTTTAAGTGGAAGCGGCAGCTGATTAGACATCAGCACGTCCATATCAAAGGGCAGATCAAGCAAGAAAATGGCACCTCAGCAGGAGAAACTGTTGGCATGAGCGCAGGTCTTCCAGGAACCATTGCGGCATTTACCCAGGAACTGGAGGACAATCCCTCCAAAGCCTCGTTACAGACCAAATGTAGCCATTGTGGAATAGTATTTGTCGGTTACGATGACCTGGAATGTCACGTGTGCATGGAAACCGGTGTTAATGAAAGTCCAGTAAAAGCGGAAAATGGCGTGAATGAAGTGGGCGTGTCTCTAGATCCAGCACAGATACAGCAGACGGAGGAACGGCCTTACCGGTGCAACTTGTGTGCCCGTACCTATCGCCACGCCGGAAGTCTGCTCAACCACAAGAACACTCACAAGACCGGACTGTACAAATGCTCCGTCTGCCTTAAGCAGTTCTCTAATCCCATGGCGATGAAGAACCATTTCCGAACCCACACGGCAGAGAAACGCTTCCAGTGCCTTGAGTGCGGCAAAGCATTTCGCTCTTCCAGAGAGCTGATTTGTCATCACAGAGTCCACACCGGCGAAAGGCCTTTCCATTGCCCAACCTGCAACCGTGGGTTTAGCAGCAAGCTGACGCTTCGGCACCACCAGCGGAGCCACACAACTTCGCTCACTACTCAGACTGTTCCTTCCTCCCTCGATGTGCCCGCTGAAGGTACGGAGACCTGCGAGGAGGATCCCTCAGGTTCTGCCGAAGATGCTTCTAAACTCGGTTCTTCGAATAGCCAAGAGGAACGTAGGTTCAAGTGTAACCAATGTGACCGGTCTTACCGGCACGCAGGGAGTTTGCTCAACCATCGTAAAACCCACAGCACTGGGGTGTACCAATGCCCCGACTGCCACAAAGAGTTCTTCAACCTCCTTGCCCTGAAGAACCACCTCCGAATCCATCGATACCCGTGTCCGGACTGTGGGAAAGCCTTTCGTATTGCCAGCCACTTAGCCACTCATCGTAAGATCCACGAGCAAGGGGGGCCATTCACCTGCCAACTCTGTAGCAAGCGCTTCTTCTGCCGCTCCACCTTCGAACAACATCAACTCACCCATAGCAGCCAAGACACCGACCTACTAGAGCCTCAACCCATGGGCAACTTAATGGTGGAAGTCACATGAAAGTGACCAAAGTCGGTAAAGGCACTACCCCGTTGCCATGGAACCGCTCCGCCTCCTGGAAAAAAAAGACTGAGGTTCCGTTTTTTTTTGTTTTTCACGTTTATCTGTGTGCCATAAACACTTTAATGACTTGTCCGCCTGTAAATAAGAAAGCTTAATAACGACCGGACGCCGACACTTTCTAAATTGTAAGCAAAAGTGGTACAGGTTTTTCTTTGTTCCTTCACTTAACTGATTTTTCTTTTTCATTTCGTTTTTCTATAAAAACTGCAAAAAAAGGAAAAAAAAAAAAATAATCCAAGGAAAAATAACCCTTTTTTAGCAGATGCACTTCTGTGAAATATTAATGGTGCTTTAACGGGACTTTGGACACTGTCGGGGGTGTCTCTTATAGAGATAAGACATAACACATCGGCCCTATCCCTAGTTAGAAGATCACCGCCCCCTATTACTAGTATTATAAACATTCAGGTGGGGGGGGGGGATACGTTAGGGGCAGCACATTCGCTTGAAACGGGTTTACGCCGCCCTCCTATAAGGCTGTTATTGGGGCTCATTCCCTGGGCGGCGTCGGCCTGCAGCGCTGTGCAGCCGTGGGGTTAATTTATATTGTACAGAGTTCTGGGAACCTGTAATGCTCACAGTGAGGGACGGGGGTGATACACATAAATTAATATGGAAAGTCTACCTGTGTGCGCTGTCTTTTTATTCCCCTTCCCAAGGAGTAAACAAGGGATTCTTAGTCTGACTCCTCCCATGGGAACTCCTGGGCGGGGCCATTCCATGGAAATGCCAGGGTGGGGCTATTACAGTGACTCATATATTGTTCTGAATCTGTCCCCTCCCATGGGAACTGCTGGGCGGGGCTATCACAGCTATTACCTTCTTATTCTGAACCTGTCCCCTCCCATGGGAACTGCTGGGCGGGGCTATCACAGCTATTACCCTCTTGTTCTGAACCTGTCCCCTCCCATGGGAACTGCTGGGCGGGGCTATCACAGGGATTAACCTCTTATTCTGGATCTGTCCCCTCCCATGGGAACTGCTGGGCGGGGCTATCACAGGGATTAACCTCTTATTCTGGATCTGTCCCCTCCCATGGGAACTGCTGGGCGGGGCTATCACAGGGATTAACCTCTTGTTCTGAATCTGTCCCCTCCCCTGGGAACAGCTGGGCGGGGCTATCACAGGGATTGCCCTCTTGTTCTGTATCTGTCCCCTCCCCTGGGAACTGCTGGGCGGGGCTATCACAGCTAATACCTTCTTATTCTGAACCTGTCCCCTCCCATGGGAAGTTCTGGGCGGGGCTATCACAGGGATTACCCTCTTGTTCTGTATCTGTCCCCTCCCCTGGGAACTGCTGGGCGGGGCTATCACAGGGATTGCCCTCTTGTTCTGTATCTGTCCCCTCCCCTGGGAACTGCTGGGCGGGGCTATCACAGCTAATACCTTCTTATTCTGAACCTGTCCCCTCCCATGGGAAGTTCTGGGCGGGGCTATCACAGGGATTACCCTCTTGTTCTGAGTCTGTCCCCTCCCATGGGAAGTGCTGGGCGGGGCTATCACAGGGATTACCCTCTTGTTCTGAGTCTGTCCCCTCCCATGGGAAGTGCTGGGCGGGGCTATCACAGGGATTACCCTCTTGTTCTGAATCTGATCCCTCCCATGGGAAGTGCTGGGCGGGGCTATCACAGGGATTAACCTCTTGTTCTGAATCTGATCCCTCCCATGGGAATTGCTGGGCGGGGCTATCACAGGGATTAACCTCTTGTTCTGAATCTGATCCCTCCCATGGGAACTGCTGGGCGGGGCTATCACAGGGATTAACCTCTTGTTCTGAATCTGTCTCCTCCCATGGGAACTGCTGGGCGGGGCTATCACAGGGATTAACCTCTTGTTCTGAATCTGATCCCTCCCATGGGAACTGCTGGGCGGGGCTATCACAGGGATTAACCTCTTGTTCTGAATCTGATCCCTCCCATGGGAATTGCTGGGTGGGGCTATCACAGGGATTAACCTCTTGTTCTGAATCTGTTCCCTCCCATGGGAACTGCTGGGCGGGGCTATCACAGGGATTAACCTCTTGTTCTGAATCTGTCCCCTCCCATGGGAAGTGCTGGGCGGGGCTATCACAGGGATTAACCTCTTGTTCTGAATCTGTCCCCTCCCATGGGAATTGCTGGGTGGGGCTATCACAGGGATTAACCTCTTGTTCTGAATCTGTTCCCTCCCATGGGAACTGCTGGGCGGGGCTATCACAGGGATTAACCTCTTGTTCTGAATCTGTCCCCTCCCATGGGAAGTGCTGGGCGGGGCTATCACAGGGATTAACCTCTTGTTCTGATTCTTTCCCCTCCCATGGGAACTGCTGGGCGGGGCTATCACAGGGATTAACCTCTTGTTCTGAATCTGTCCCCTCCCATGGGAAGTGCTGGGCGGGGCTATCACAGGGATTAACCTCTTGTTCTGAATCTGTCCCCTCCCATGGGAAGTGCTGGGCGGGGCTATCACAGGGATTAACCTCTTGTTCTGAATCTGTCCCCTCCCATGGGAAGTGCTGGGCGGGGCTATCACAGGGATTAACCTCTTGTTCTGAATCTGTCCCCTCCCATGGGAAGTGCTGGGCGGGGCTATCACAGCTGTCCCCTCCCATGGGTTACAATAGCAATCAGCATCTTTCTATGGGCTCCCTAGGGGGCTGTCACACAGTGTGACTATATATTCATGTCTGCGGCCTTTAGTTAAGTTACCCAAAAAAACAGGGTTGTTATTCTTGAGAACAAAATTAGCAGTAAAAGAAAAGGTAGGGGGGTCCATCCATCTCTCTTTGCCCTGGGAGAGTAGGAATGAATTGTTCTCTCTTCTCAGACCCCTGAGTCTGTGTTTGCAAAGATAAACATTTTATATGTGTGTAGCGGTTCCATGTTGAATATGGGCCGTTCCTTGGCGGTGGGGGGGGGTGGGTATGTAGCCATTGTCTCACCCCTGGGAATGGTTCAGCCCATTGGAATCTTACAGAACATTGTTTCTGGTACATTTGGGCTCTGTGCCGGTGGCACAGTTACTCCAGCGCTGGGGGTAGACTCTCTCACTCCTTACCCAGTGGCACAGTTACCCCAGTGCTGGGGGTAGACTCTCTCACTCCTTGCCCATTGGCCGGTGGCACAGTTACCCCAGTGCTGGGGGTAGACTCTCTCACTCCTTACCCATTGGCCGGTGGCACAGTTACCCCAGTGCTGGGGGTAGACTCTCTCACTCCTTACCCATTGGCCGGTGGCACAGTTACCCCAGTGCTGGGGGTAGACTCTCTCACTCCTTACCCATTGGCCGGTGGCACAGTTACCCCAGTGCTGGGGGTAGACTCTCTCACTCCTTACCCATTGGCCGGTGGCACAGTTACCCCAGTGCTGGGGTAGACTCTCTCACTCCTTACCCATTGGCCGGTGGCACAGTTACCCCAGTGCTGGGGTAGACTCTCTCACTCCTTACCCATTGGCCGGTGGCACAGTTACCCCAGTGCTGGGGGTAGACTCTCTCACTCCTTACCCATTGGCCGGTGGCACAGTTACCCCAGTGCTGGGGGTAGACTCTCTCACTCCTTACCCATTGGCCGGTGGAACAGTCCAGTTCTGGAAGCTAAAGCCTTGGGTACAGGTATGGGAAGCTGGGGGGAGGGGGTAACAGTCCCTATAGTTCTACCTGTCAGTCAATAAATTGATACATTGGTTTGTCTGCTCCATAGACTTCTATTCCCAATGTCACCACTAGGGGGCAGCAGTGGGGCAGCTTCTTGGTGCCAAAGAACAAAGTGTGCCGGGCTGGGAACGCCATGGACCTGGAATCTGATTGGCCATTCGCTCCCATTGTGCTTGTTCTTACACGGCCGCAGCCTTTGTACTCAGCCACAGTCATTAGTCGCACCTTTGTAAATATTTATGTCTGTACTTACCCATAATTATAGAGTGCTCTGTGTATAGAATCACCCCGTGCCACCGCTCCATGGCAACCGGGCACCAACGGCAAATCCAATTGCACCATCAAAGTGATTCTATACCGAAAGGGAAGAAGTAGTGCATATAGGGAGCAGCCCCCCCTGGGGGGTAATAACAGCAATCTGACTCACTGATTGGATTAGGTTCCGACCCTGACTGTGGATTATGAGCTAAATCCCAGCATTTTGGGCAGGAAGTTATGTTGTAGATGAGGTTGAAAAAAGACACTTCCATCAAGTTCATCCCTTGGCTGAAATACTACCCGCCCTCCCTTCACCCACTTACATTGCTCCGTTAATGCCCCTCCCCCCAAACCTATGATCCTAGCACACATGCACCCCTCTAAATTGTGCCCCCCAGTTGCACCAGATGCCTACCCCTAGTTCCAGCCCTGGGCCCTCTAAGGGGCAGATTTATCAAAATGTGAGCTTAATACATATAAACTCACCCACGTTCCATTCATTCCTATGGGATTTACAGAAGTGTATCTATCTATCAAATGGCGAATTCTTTCACCCACTGACAAATACGCGTCTAAAAATCCCATAGGAATGAATGGAACGTGGGTGAGTTTATATGTACTAAGCTCACATTTTGATAAATTTGCCCCTAAGGTGCTTAATACATATAAACTCACCCACGTTCCATTCATTCCTATGGGATTTACAGAAGCTTATCTATCAAAGGGTGAGTTCTAACTGTCACTCACTGACAAATACGCGTCTAAAAACCCCATAGGAATGAATGGAACGTGGGTGAGTTTATATGTACTAAGCTCACATTTTGATAAATCTGCCCCCTATTGTGCCGATTTATCAATTTTCACATTTGCTAAATTCCAGTTTGTTTTTCTAAATCGATTAAACCCGCATATCGGCCGCTCACTTATTTAATAAAGTGGTAAACGGATGCAAACAAACTCGTAAACCGGAACTGAATATACGACGCGGCTTTGCCCAGGACGACTCCCATTGACTTCTATAGAAACTCGCTAAGTTTTTTTTGGGGGGGGGGGTTGCGCTTAATAAATACCCACATTCAGAAACTTGAATCGAGAAAAAAAACTCAAACTCGACCGTCGATAAATCAACAGTAGGAAGGTGATCTCTGCCCCATAGAGCTTACACTCTACAATATATTTACACAATGAAACCTCTGTTCTGTTGCCAATTTAACGAGGACAAAGTCGCACAATAAAATATTTTATTGCAATGAATCTTCTTAACGGCGACACAATCTGCTCTCGGCTGCCCCTCTGGGTATATATATATATATTACGTGTGCAGCTAAAGGGTTTGCCCCATGGTATATACCCTGTATGCCCTTCATGCCTGGATGGTTGGAATAATGATTAACTGTATGTTTGTTGCACTACAATTCCCAGCATCCCCCAGCAGCCACTAGGGAGGGGTGGGGGGTGGGGAGAAGATAGAAACTGATTACTCTGTGCAGGGGGGGAATAATAGGGACGGTGGAAACACATGGGGTTTTTATTGCGGTTGCTCCCGGCAACGGGAGACGTCAGACTGATTGTGCAACTGCCATTAAGGGCAAATACCGACAGATGAAAGGCAAAGTAGAACCTAAGCTGGCACGGATCCTTCTGCCCCGCACGGATTGGGTTTACGGCTCCAATAGAACAAAGTCAAACCAGATTCTAATAGAAAATATTTTGTTTTATTTAGGAAAATCTAAAAACAGCATTAAGTACACAGATTAAGGAGTGTCTAAACCTGTCTGCAACAGCAAGCCCAGCAATGAACTACCAGTCCCTGGCAGAGGATGATGGGAGATGTAGTCAGAAAGACTGCTCGTTTAGTCAGATCCCTCTCCTCTATGGGGTTATGGGATAAAAGTTTGCCCAGGAGCAGTAACCCATAGCAACCAATCAGCAGGTAGACTTTACTGGTTACCTGTTTGAAAGTAAAACATCTTATTGGTTGCTATGGGTTACTGCTCCTGGGCACACATAGTGCCTTTTATTACATATGGGGGTTAGTATTTTAGGCAGAGTCGTCCAGCATCTCCCAGAATCCCCTCTTTCCTATATCCTTCATTTTAATGGGGGGTCTTCATACTCACCCGCACAGCCTAATGGGAAATTGCTCTTCCGAGCACATTTGCAATATGCATTACGTATATTTTGTTTTTAGATTTCATGATATTAGCAGTTTTACACACCATTATTGCTCTGCTTTGTTCTCAGATGCTATTCTGTCCTGCCACTACCTGCCCAAAACAGCAGGGGGCAGCCCTGTCAGCATTCATGATATTAGCAGTGTAAAACTGCTAATATTTACTCTCTTACTTTTCAAAACTGCTAACATCATTAAAATTATAAAAAGGTAAATCACAAAAATGCTCAGTCGCTGTTTGCAATTTGCTAAAAGTTACTAAAAAGGGAGATTTCACCGTTCCGGTGGCATCTTTGGTTCTAGGGTCGCCGTCTCTAGCAGCCAGACGGGCTTGAGTGGGGCAGAAATACAGTATAAAAATATCATAGTATCCAGCCTCGTGCCTTTTACATCTTCCGTTATTATGATCTCCAACCAGGATCACGCCACTGAAAGCCGGAACCAGTGATCAGTGTGGGAGGTTCGTTTTGTGCAAAATAGGGTTTACTTTCCCTTTAACCGAACATTTTGGAGTTTGGTGGAAGCTGATAAATCTCAAACGCTTGGGAGCTGCCCGACGTAATTAGCCAACGTGAATACGGTAAGTTTCCCTTTTGAAAAGGCGGTTAGAAGAACTTTGCAGTTAGTTGGCGATACCACGAGGTTCCCTCCATGATTGGTTGCCCCTTCTGCCCAATGGTGTCCAGTGTTGCTATGGCAAGAGTGCTAAAAACAAAGTCCTCTTTGAGGTAGGTTAGTTGTCGCTGGCTATTAGGGAATATTAAAAAGGAGCTTGGTGAGGGAGTCCATTTGCCGCATCTACACCGACGTCTCGGCCACCAGGATCTCCATATCTCTCTTGGTTTGTTCCAGCCAATCGCAGAAGCACTGGCACACACCGTAACCATTGACCTTCTGGGAGAAGACCTCATTGACCTCAGGGACGGCTTGGGAGGTTGGAATGGGCTCCTGTAGGAGGGAGGCCAAGCTGGAGCTCAGGACCCTCGCGTGTTGGTAAGAAGCCTCCAGGCGCTTGAGGAGCAGCGGAGCTTTAGAGTTCAGTTTCCTTTGCCACTTCAGGGTGGAGGCGAACCATCCAATCAGAGCAGAGTAGGCGGAGAGGCTGAACACCAAGCTTTTCCATGGGGATAATGGGAGCAGGTTGATGTCCAACCACGGCAGATCTTTGAGCTGATGTAACGGGTAGGTGAAGCCATCGCGACTGAAGGGGGCGCCTTGGTGGCTGAGCTGTAGGAGAAGAGGACAAGAAGTTAGAGATGAAACAACATCAGTGAATGCAGATATTGACCAGAAAGGTCTAAAGAACCCAAAGGGGGGACATAAGGGTCATTTGGGGACCTCACCAGGCAAGTGAATCTGTGTGTATGGCCGGCCAGTGGGCTATATAGGCTGGCTACTGGGCCAACTGCTCTTGTAGGACCCCCTGCCTGCTCCATTGGGTCTGTGCACAGACCAGTACGTGATTGGCTGCATTCTAAACATGGAAAGTCTACCATTTGCAGTCAGGATTTTGGGGGCTCAGAGCAGATTAGATCTCAATCTAGTCTTTTTATGATTTTTATTATCTTTCTATTTTAGTCCCCGATTTTCCCTTTAGCCTTTCTACAACTGAAGAACCACAACAAGTGGGAAAGGAAGACCCACAGCAACCGGCTCCATCCCACTCCCTGTTTGTCAGAAAGAATAAAGGGAAGAGAAGGTCACGTATAACTCATGGAGGATATTGCACTCCCATCAGGGAGTTCACCCAAAGTCAGGCAGAGAGGAGTGACCCGGCTTCCCTAGAACTGCCCCCCTCACTTGCCCCGAGGTAGCCCAGAGTGGGAGAGGGATGCGCCTCACGTACATATTCTCTCACTAGCCCGTCCGACTGCTCATGGATACTGGTGACCAGGTTCAGGGCTTGTTGTTTGGCCGCCAAGGTTTCCTGCTCCTGCTGCATCGACAGAAGGTCTGGGGAGGCATCCACAATGGCTGAGAGAGAGAGACACAGAGAGAGAGACACAGAGAGAGAGACACAGAGAGAGAGAGAGAGAGAGACACAGAGAGAGAGAGAGACACAGAGAGAGAGAGAGAGAGAGAGACACAGAGAGAGAGAGAGAGAGACACAGAGAGAGAAAAGGATTAGATTTATGTATCACACACAGTGGTATTGCAGAGATAGCTGAAGCCCACCCTGGTACCCAACAGGTACAGTCTGTGAAACTGTGGTACCTAACCCACTGAACCCATACAGTCATGGTACCTAACCCATTGCTCTGGAACCCATACAGTCATGGTGCCTAACCCACTGAACCCATACAGTCATGGTACCTAACCCATTGCTCTGGAACCCATACAGTCATGGTGCCTAACCCACTGAACCCATACAGTCATGGTACCTAACCCATTGCTCTGGAACCCATACAGTCATGGTGCCTAACCCATTGCTCTGGAACCCATACAGTCATGGTGCCTAACCCATTGCTCTGGAATCCATACAATCATGGTGCCTAACCCATTGCTTTGGAACCCATACAGTCATGGTGTCTAACCCCTTGCTCTGGAACCCATACAGTCATGGTGCCTAACCCTTTGCTCTGGAACCCATACATTCATGGTACCTAACCCATTGCTCTGGAACCCATACAGTCATGGTGCCTAACCCATTGCTCTGGAACCCATACATTCATGGTACCTAACCCATTGCTCTGGAATCCATACAATCATGGTGCCTAACCCATTGCTTTGGAACCCATACAGTCATGGTGTCTAACCCCTTGCTCTGGAACCCATACAGTCATGGTGCCTAACCCCTTGCTCTGGAACCCATACATTCATGGTACCTAACCCATTGCTCTGGAACCCATACAGTCATGGTGCCTAACCCATTGCTCTGGAACCCATACATTCATGGTGCCTAACCCATTGCTCTGAAACCCATACAATCATGGTGCCTAACCCATACAGTCATGTACCTAACCCAGTGCTTTGGAAGTGCTACAGAACCAGAATCTTACCCCTTGCCTTGGAATGGTTACAGCCCGGGGACATGGCCTGTTGCTTTGGAAGGAGCACAATGACTGAGCTTGTTCCTTGGAAGCTGAAGGCACGCAGACTTCACACGGAAACCAAACATCCCTTATAATGTCCCCATTGATAATGACACCCGTGTGCCCCCCCCCCCCCGGACTGTTCCTTTATCTCAAGTGTTGGATCAGACGCCTCAAACCCACATAGAACTGTCTGACTCCAAGAATTGTCTCTCTTGTTCCTCATCCACTGTCCCATCTTCCAGTAAAGAGCATCCCTGCCCACTTGTCCCACCCCCACGCCGCTTCTTGGTTATCAACAGTGATGATGGGGCTTATTCCCTCCCCAGATTCCAGTAATGGCGCATTCCAGGCATGATCACTACTTGCGCATCTCCCCCCCTGACCCTTCCATCGCACCCCCCTCGATCCTACTCATTCCCCAATTCCCAATAATGATCCTGCCCCAAATTCTTCTTACGATGGGAAATCACTTTGTATAGGATTTGTACCCTTGTGTTACAAGCTCCCTGCCCCCACTCAGAGGTACCCCCAAACTCTCACAGGTAACCCCAAACTCTCACATTCCAGTACCCACTGTACCCCATCACTGTGTATCCCCCCAGAAACCCGTCACCCCCCCATTCCCTTTATACCAGTAACATCCAACACTGCCTCCCCCCACCCAGTATCTGACACCCCCATCCACCCTGGGACCCCAGTTGCACTAGGAGGCAAAAACTAAAGGCAAATACTGTAGCCAAGGTCTCTTTAACAGTCTCCACTTACCTACAATCCCCCCCCCCAGTTCAACTGCTTCACCCCAACATGTTACACCCATCCCTGCCGCTATCAGGAATGTGACCCAGGGTTCCCCTGCTAAGACTTGCTGGTGGCACGGTGCCCGCTAATGAGATTACACGATTAGAGCGCCACCGCCAGCACCTGCTTTCTGCCCACATGGTGCGGAGATGCAGCTATGCAGTTGGTCAGCTTTACATTCCCTCTGATGAAGACATTATGGCGCCGAGTCAACTATCAGTTCTGTGCTGGGAAACAGGTGGTGGGTATATTTATAACCCAAGCAGGACCCTGTAGCCCTGGCACACCCTCTGGCACTGCCCAGGTCATTTACAGGAAAAATAGAATAAATAACACAATCCCCTACACTTGGTATCACAACTCCCTGCACTGTGCTGGGAATCCCTAGGCACTAGGCAGGCAGCGTAACAAGTGGTGTAACAGTCCCACAAGCACCTGTGGAGCCTCCCCCCCCGGCACCAATGGAGAGAAGCACAAAGTGTGGCCCCGGGCCCCGCAGTCCCCTATCCCAGCCACTGTGTGGGGTTGTCTTACCTCTGAGCACTTCCATGGTGTGTGAGCGCTTGGGGCAAACTGCTGCTGTCTCCCTGCTGCTCCTGTTTGTGCTGCTCTCCTCCCCTCGCTCTGCTCTCCTCCCCCAGGAGCTTGGCCCACACACACATTCCCTGGAAGTTCCTTCTCTCTGATGTCAGAGCTAAATACCTTCCCGCCCCCTCCCCCCTAACTGCCCCCTCCCCCCTAACTGCCCCCTGCCAAGCTGCACACAAGGCCGCCTCTCCCTCCCAGCACCTGTAGCCCTGACTAGCCCCAAGAGCTGGCACTCTAGCCCACGTCGGTTCATCCCAAGTACCAAGGTGACTAAGTTTAATCACAGCCGGTCCTTAGTTTTATAGATTTTCTCACCTGGGAGCAGCACCGTGGCCTCTCCCCCAAGCACAAACCTATAGCCAGAAAGAAATTCCATCCACTAAATGGAAATTCTATTACTCATATATATAGAAAGTAGAGTGCATGGCGGCAGGGAAAGCGGTGCAGCCTGCAGCGTGCATGGCAACGAGCCGCTAATTAGCCCCACAGGAGGCAGATATCAGAGCGGCCAGACGATAGGGAGGGTTGGCCAATGAGCAGGAAAGTGCGGATGCATCTGGCTCTGACCCTTATCATGCTGCGTTATAGAGCCGTTCTATGAACTGGGCCGGCAGGAAGTGGTTCTGCTCTTCTTTAACCCCTTCACTGGATGCTGGGAATTGTAGTCAAACAACAGCACCCCCTCAATAGTTCTTACTCAGGACTTACTCAGACTACAATTCCCAGCATCCTCGGAAAGCCGTTGGCTGTTGCTGAATGGTGTGAATAATAAGGCAACATCCGCAGGCTTTATACTCACCATAGCGCTGTAAAAAGCCTTCATCTTGCCTTACTACGCACACCCAGACAATATTATTATTATTAACATTTATTTATAAAGCGCCAACATATCCCGCAGCGCTGTACAATAAGTGGGTTACATACATTGGGCATACAGAGTAACATATAAAGCAATCAGTAACCGATACAAGAGGGGAAGGGAGCCCTGCCCAAAAGAGCTTACACTCTACAAGGAGTAACATATAAAGCAATCAGTAACCGATACAGGAGGGGAAGAGAGCCCTGCCCAAAAGAGCTTACACTCTACAAGGAGTAACATATAAAGCAATCAGTAACCGATACAAGAGGGGAAGGGAGCCCTGCCCAAAAGAGCTTACACTCTACAAGGAGTAACATATAAAGCAATCAGTAACCGATACAGGAGGGGAAGGGAGCCCTGCCCAAAAGAGCTTACACTCTACAAGGAGTAACATATAAAGCAATCAGTAACCGATACAGGAGGGGAAGAGAGCCCTGCCCAAAAGAGCTTACACTCTACAAGGAGTAACATATAAAGCAATCAGTAACCGATACAAGAGGGGAAGGGAGCCCTGCCCAAAAGAGCTTACACTCTACAAGGAGTAACATATAAAGCAATCAGTAACCGATACAAGAGGTGAAGGGAGCCCTGCCCAAAAGAGCTTACACTCTACAAGGAGTAACATATAAAGCAATCAATAACCGATACAGGAGGGGAAGGGAGCCCTGCCCAAAAGAGCTTACACTCTACAAGGAGTAACATATAAAGCAATCAATAACCGATACAGGAGGGGAAGGGAGCCCTGCCCAAAAGAGCTTACACTCTACAAGGAGTAACATATAAAGCAATCAGTAACCGATACAGGAGGGGAAGAGAGCCCTGCCCCAAAGAGCTTACACTCTACAAGGAGTAACATATAAAGCAATCAGTAACCGATACAAGAGGGGAAGGGAGCCCTGCCCAAAAGAGCTTACACTCAAGATAAGATAAGACAAATAGATAGGCCTGGGGGTTGCAAGGTGTTCCTGTACTTCCCCCCCCCCAATACTGCGCCCCAGGGAGGTTGCCCCCCTATAGGCAGTTCTGTTGGACACACAGTTTAGCTGCAGCAAAAAGGGAAAGCTGAACCCCCAAATAAGTGACCCCGGGATGCCCTTGCAGAAGGGGTTAAAAGTGCTGCCCCAGTTCTTGGTTACAGAAAGTATTGGGTTTCCGTGTTTCATCGGATACCGACGCACCGGGGTATCACATATCTGCCCCACTATTGGCTCACAATAGATTTTATTCCCTGTGTCAGATAATACCCCCCCTGCTGGCCAAGTGGAACAGTCTGGAATCTGATGCAAGGCAGCAGCCAAGCCTGGCACAGCACCCATGGGTGCCAACATCTGATCTGACCCAGTATCCATACTGGGCTCTTTCTACTCCCTCTGGGGGTCTCTCTCTACTCCCTCTGGGGTCTCTGTAGCCCCCCGCTAGCAATGCTTGCACTGTATATTCCGGGGCTGCTAATGTGGTACTGACCCGTTTGGGTGCATTTGGGCCCCAGTACAGTTATTAACCCTACATTACCTGTTGTATTTGGCTTCCCCATATAATGGCCAGACTATGGGCTCTCAATTACAAACCTGACAGCCCCCCAAGAACCACCCGTACCTGTTACTGGCCCAGCCCAGATACCTGGGAGTCTCCATTACAAAAGGGAAATTTGCACAACACAGAAGGAGCATTATGGGAAAACTGACCCTTGTTTCCAGTAAAGGCCCCCCCAGGATCATTATAATGCACAGTAAATATGGCCGCCCCCTTCCTGCCTTGTCATTTGCTAATGGGCATCTGGGCTATCACTTATCTGCCCCACTATTGGCTCACAATAGATTTTATTCCCTGTGTCAGATAATAGCCCCCCCTGCTGGCCAAGTGCAAGGCAGCAGCCCAGCCTGGCACAGCACCCATGGGTGCCAACATCTGAACTGACCCTACTGGGCTCTCTCTTCTCCCTCTGGGAGGTCTCTCTCTCTACTCCCTCTGGGGCCTCTCCCTCTGGGGTCTCTCCCTCTGGGGCCTCTTCCTTTGGGGCCTCTCCCTCTCAAGGTCTCTCTCTCTACTCCCTCTGGGGTCTCTCCCTCTCAAGGTCTCTCTCTCTACTCCCTCTGGGGTCTCTCCCTCTCAAGGTCTCTCTCTCTACTCCCTCTGGGGTCTCTCCCTCTCGAGGTCTCTCTCTGTACTCCCTCTGGGGTCTCTCCCTCTGGGGGTCTCTCTCTCTACTCCCTCTGGGGTCTCTCGCTCTGGGGTCTCTCTCTCCCTCTGGGGCCTCTCCCTCTGGGGTCTCTCCCTCTGGGGGTCTCTCTCTCTACTCCCTCTGGGGTCTCTCTCTCTGCTTCCTCTGGGGTCTCTCCCTCTGGGGTCTCTCTCTCTACTTCCTCTGGGGTCTCTCCCTCTGGGGCCTCTCCCTCTGGGGTCTCTCCCTCTGGGGCCTCTCCCTCTGGGGTCTCTCCCTCTAGAGGTCTCTCTCTGTACTCCCTCTGGGGTTTCTCTCTCTGGGGGTCTCTCTCTCTACTTCCTCTGGGGCCTCTTCCTCTGGGGTCTCTCGCTCCCTCTGGGGTCTCTCCCTCTGGGGTCTCTCTCTCCCTCTGGGGCCTCTCCCTCTGGGGTCTCTCCCTCTCGAGGTCTCTCTCTGTACTCCCTCTGGGGTCTCTCTCTCTGGGGGTCTCTCTCTCTACTCCCTCTGGGGTCTCTCCCTCTGGGGTCTCTCGCTCTGGGGTCTCTCTCTCCCTCTGGGGCCTCTCCCTCTGCGGCCTCTCCCTCTGGGGTCTCTCCCTCTGGGGGTCTCTCTCTCTACTCCCTCTGGGGTCTCTCTCTCTACTTCCTCTGGGGTCTCTCCCTCTTGGGTCTCTCCCTCTGGGGTCTCTCCCCCTGGGGTCTCTCTCTCCCTCTGGGGTCTCTCTCTCTACTCCCTCTGGGGTCTCTCCCTCTGGGGTCTCTCTTTCCCTCTGGGGTCTCTCCCTCTGGAGGTTTCTCTCTCTACTCCCTTTGGGGTCTCTCCCTCTGGGGTCTCTCCCTATGGGGGTCTCTCTCTCCCTCTGGGGCCTCTCCCTCTGGGGTCTCTCCCTCTGGGGGTCTCTCTCTCCCTCTAGGGTCTCTCTCTCCCCCTGGGGTCTCTCCCTCTGGAGGTTTCTCTCTCTACTCCCTTTGGGGTCTCTCCGTCTGGGGCCTCTCCCTCTGGGGTCTCTCCCTATGGGGGTCTCTCTCTCCCTCTGGGGTCTCTCCCTCTGGGGTCTCTCCCTCTGGGGTCTCTCCCTCTGGGGGTCTCTCTCTCCCTCTGGGGTCTCTCCCTCTGGGGTCTCTCTCTCCCTCTGGGGTCTCTCCCTCTGGAGGTTTCTCTCTCTACTCCCTTTGGGGTCTCTCCCTCTGGGGTCTCTCCCTATGGGGGTCTCTCTCTCCCTCTGGGGTCTCTCCCTCTGGGGTCTCTCTCTCTACTTCCTCTGGGGTCTCTCTCTCCCTCTGGGGGTCTCTCTCTCTAATCCCTCTGGGGTCTCTCCCTCTGGGTCTCTCTCTCCCTCTGGGGGTCTCTCTCTCTACTCCCTCTGGGGGTCTCTCTGTAGCCCCCGCTAGCAATGCTTGCACTGTATATTCCGGGGCTGCTAATGTGGTACTGACCCGTTTGGGTGCATTTGGGCCCCAGTACAGTTATTAACCCTACATTACCTGTTGTATTTGGCTTCCCCAAATAATGCCCAGACTATGGCCCAAACCTGACAGCCCCCCAAGAACCACCCGTACCTGTTACTGGCCCAGCCCAGATACCTGGGAGTCTCCATTACAAAAGGGAAATTTGCACCACACAGAAGGAGCATTATGGGAAAACTGACCCTTGTTTCCAGTAAAGGCCCCCCCAGGATCATTATAATGCACAGTAAATATGGCCGCCCCCTTCCTGCCTTGTCATTTGCTAATGGGCATCTGGGCCCCCCAGGCTTCCTGTGTCTGGGTCTATTTCCATCCCTATTATAACCCCCCAGCCTCGTTATATCTCTGTGCTAACGAGCTACAACTAATATTGTATTTCTACCTCTGTACTTACTGTCCCTGTATAACAGCACCCGGCCCTCCCCGGGGGGAATGGTAATGGCCACATACAGACACAATAAACATTAACTGTAAGTGAACTTTCCCTTTAAACTGTGCAAGGCAAACGCATGGCCTGGGATTCTAATGATAAGGCCCTTCTGGGCACCTGTACAGCTCTTGCTAAACGGAATTTCTGTAAAGGGTTATGGGAGTTGTAGTTCAGCAACTCCCGGAGGCCCCCTGTGCCCTGAGCAGGGAATATGTTTTGCTCCCTGTAAGGAATAAGGGGCACAAACCCAGTGGGGCCCAGAGGGAATGAGCCATGTGGGTGCTGGGACAGGGGTGGGTGGGAGTGTTTACAACTGGATCACAATGGAGGGGGGAGAGTTTCCTGGAAGGGGGTGTGAGTTACAGAAGTTTCCCTGGGACACCAGGGGGCAGCAGAGAGCTCCCAGGGACATGGGCTGTGTGACAGTTGGATATCCGGAGACAGGAACACTCAGAAAAGTGACAGGCACAAAAGTGAAAGGGATTCAGCAAGGGGGAGAGACTGCACAGCAAGGGGGAGAGACTGTACAGCAAGGGGGAGAGACTGCAGAGCAAGGGGGAGAGACTGCAGAGCAAGGGGGAGAGACTGCAGAGCAAGGGAGAGAGACTGCACAGCAAGGGGGAGAGACTGCAGAGCAAGGGAGAGAGACTGCACGGCAAGGGGGAGAGACTGCACGGCAAGGGGGAGAGACTGCACGGCAAGGGGGAGAGACCGCACGGCAAGGGGGAGAGACCGCACGGCAAGGGGGAGAGACTGCACAGCAAGGGGGAGAGACTGCACAGCAAGGAGGAGAGACTGCACAGCAAGGGGGAGAGACTGCAGAGCAAGGGGGAGACACTGCACAGCAAGGGGGAGAGACTGCAGAGCAAGGAGAAGAGACTGCAGAGCAAGGGGGAGAGACTGCACAGGAAGGGGGAGAGACTGCACAGCAAGGGGGAGAGACCGCGCAGCAAGGGGGAGAGACCTCACAGCAAGGGGGAGAGACTGCATAGCAAGGGGTAGAGACCTCACAGCAAGGGGGAGAGACTGCACGGCAAGAGGGAGAGAGCAAACGAAGGAGGAGACCCCCAGAAAGAAAGAAGACAAGGAAGAAATGAAAAAAAGCTGAAGATATTACAGGCCAGAGAGAGAGAGAGAGAGAGAGAGAGAGAGACTGCTGGGCCCCAGACATGGCCAACAGGACAGGCCGGGCAGAGACCAGGAGCCGGGCGAGAGATGACATCAAGAGAGTCATGGCAGTCATAGAGCACGTGAGGCGCTGGTATGGCAGCTAGTGGTTCTGCCCCAGGTGTGGGGTGGGTGGGAGGCAGAAGAGTGGGCTACTAACCCCTGGGCAGCCACAGCCCCTTTTTCTTTGTGATCCAGTTGCCCAGTGGGTCATGTGCTGTGGGGATTGGTCAGTGGGGAGAGGGGGGGCTGATACACGGGGTTAGTGGGCAAAAAGGGGTTCATGCACTTGTACAGCAGTGAGATTTGTGCCTACAGTCTGTGTGTGCTAGATTGGCCGGTAGGCATCACAGGGTAGGTACAAAGGCATGTACTAGATCAGGGTGGAGCAAGCTGGTTGGTGGGTAGGCATCACAGGGTAGGTACAAAGGCATGTACTAGATCAGGGTGGAGCAAGCTGGTTGGTGGGTAGGCATCACAGGGTAGGTACAAAGACATGTACTAGATCAGGGTGGAGCAAGCTGGTTGGTGGGTAGGCATCACAGGTTAGGTACAAAGACATGTACTAGATCAGGGTGGAGCAAGCTGGTTGGTGGGTAGGCATCACAGGGTAGGTACAAAGGCATGTACTAGATCAGGGTGGAGCAAGCTGGTTGGTGGGTAGGCATCACAGGGTAGGTACAAAGGCATGTACTAGATCAGGGTGGAGCAAGCTGGTTGGTGGGTAGGCATCACAGGGTAGGTACAAAGACATGTACTAGATCAGGGTGGAGCAAGCTGGTTGGTGGGTAGGCATCACAGGGTAGGTACAAAGGCATGTACTAGATCAGGGTGGAGCAAGCTGGTTGGCGGGTAGGCATCACAGGGTAGGTACAGAGAGGGGCCTTGGGAGGGCGGAGCCACCCGGCGGTGGGGAACATCACTGTATGGGCATGACGGTGCTGTGGGGCAGGGGGAGCCAGTGACCAGTAAGCTCAGTAATGTCAGTGCCTGTCCCACAGGGAGAAGCGTTGGGTGACAGTGGGAGACACCTCGCTCCGGATATATAAGTGGGTGCCAATTGTGGATCCCAGGGACGAGGTGAGTCTTTGTCTTGCTTTGTGCATTGAGCGAGGGATTCGCTTCCGCTCTTCTCATCGGCATTGGGTTCTACTCATCATCTGTGCCGCTCTACCGGCCAAGCTGGGCATCTTCCTTTCCAACCTGCAGAGCATCTCACTCCCCTCTAACAGAACATCTGACTGACTGTTTCTAATCTGCAGAGCATCTCCCTCTCCACTTCTAACCTGCCAAGCTAATTTCTCTTTTCCAACCTCCAAAACACCTCCACTATACACCACCAGAACTTCTCAATCCCTTCACCTCCCACATCTCAGTCCTTGCTACGCACCTCCAGAACACCTTAGTTATCCTTTCTATACTCCTCCAAACAACCCAGTCCTTTCTATTTACCTCTAAAACTTCCCAGTCCCTTCTATACACCTCTAGAATATCTCAGTCCCTTCTACACACCTAAAGAACATATCAGCCAGTGCTATAAACCCCCAGGACTTCCCGGTTCCTTCTATACACCTCTAGAATATCTATAAACCTTAAGAACATATCAGCCTCTGGTATAAACTCCCAAGACTTCTCAGTTCCTTCTATGCACCTCCAGAACACCTCAATCCATTCTATATACCTCTAGAACATATATGTCTCTTCTCTATACCTCCAGAACATCTTGGCCCCTTCTATATGCCTTAAGAACATATAAGTCCCTGCTATAAAGCGCCATAACTTTTCAGTTCATTCTTTTTACCCCACAACATCTTAGTCCCTTTTATAAACCCCCAGAACATCTTAATTCCTTCTATACACCTCCAGAACATCTCAGTCCCTACTATACTCCCCCAGAACATCTCAATTCCTTCTATACTCCCCTAGAACATCTCAATTCTTTCTATACACCTCCAGAACGTCTCAGTCCCTACTATACTCCCCTAGAACATCTCAATTCCTTCTATACACCTCCAGAACATCTCAGTCCCTGCTATACTCCCCCACAACATCTCAATTCCTTCTATACACCCCCAGAACATCTCAGTCCCTACTATACAACCCCAGAACATCATAATTCCTTCTATACACCTCCAGAACATCTCAGTCCCTACTATACACCCCCAGAACATCTCAATTGCTTCTATACACCTCCAGAACATCCCAGTCCCTACTATACTCCCCCAGAACATCTCAGTCCCTACTATACTCCCCCAGAACATCTCAGTCCCTACTATACACCCCCAGAACATCTCAATTCCTTCTATACACCTCCAGAACATCTCAGTCCCTACTATACTCCCCCAGAACATCTCAGTCCCTACTATACTGCCCCAGAACATCTCAATTCCTTCTATACACCTCCAGAACATCTCAGTCCCTACTATACTCCCCCAGAACATCTCAGTCCCTACTATACACCCCCAGAACATCTCAATTCCTTCTATACACCTCCAGAACATCTCAGTCCCTACTATACTCCCCCAGAACATCTCAGTCCTTGGTATAAACCTCCCTGCAGAACATCTAATTACTTGCAATAAACTTAGAGACCACCTTATTCCTTGCTGAAAACCTGCAGAGCACATTTCTCCTTACTATAAACCCCCTGCTAATATCTCTGTCCCACCCAAATGATCCCCTTCTGCAGGAGAAGCCTGGGGCCCAGACTCCCACAGACCAACAGAAGCGCAGAGCACAGAGGCGCAGGAAGAGCCAGGCTCTGCTAATGATGGAGATCAATGGTGAGAGAAGTGCTGGGATTGGGCAGCTCAGAATGGGAATGGTCACATGTTACTGGGTAAATGCCACCTGGGCAGGTGCTTTATTGGCCTTTTTCTTCTACCACCATTTACATTTCTGTAAATTATTATTTAGGATACACGTGTGCCAGTAAGTCAGGGAATCATGTGACATCACTAAGTGCCAGTTAGAAGTGATGACATCACTAAGGATTATTTATGAGGAAGTAATTTACAGGGTATTTATTGGTTAATATAAAAGCATAACGGGTGCCTCTGTGCCAATTAGATGACAGCAATAACAGTTCCTTCTCGGATGCCTCTGGGGCGAGGGGCGAGGGAAGCGACAGCCCAAGTCGGACCCCCGAACTGAGCCGCAATGTCAGTCCCTGCCCCTCATCCAAGCCAAAGACTGAGGACTTCCAGCCCCCTGAGTTGGGCCAAGAAGGGGGTAAGAACCATAGAGATGACTTCTGGGTGGGGCTGAGGGGCAGAATAGGGACAGGGTGGGACTGATTGGTTTATTTGTATGTACAGATGGTGCCCCCCTGCTCCCCATCAGAACAGATGAACCCCCAATGTTAACCAAAGAGGAGCCGGTGGCTGAAACCCCTGCAGCCCAGGTGAGTGACATGTTGGGACCTTGGGTGGCACTGAGGGGCTTCCAACTGAATCTACAGCTGATTGGAGGGTTGCCTGGCAGTCGTTATGTGGCACTTAGTGTCCTACTAGGGATTCAATAGAATCTTAAATTCTCCCTTCCCCCCAGGTACCCAGCGCTGCCGCCATGTTCCCGCCTCTGACAGAGGAGGAGGAGTCTCTGGACGCCCCGGCACTAAAGAGATTCTGTACAGACCGAGACATAATGGGCAGATAATCCTCACAGGCTGGCGGCCATCTTACTACTCCTCTCGCATCTTTTCCCGCCTTCTATTCTCTCCACAAAACCAGCTTTTCCCTGTGGAAAGATGAACAAGTGCGTCTGACTGTAACCCGGAAAGTGACCCCGGGACCCCGAGCCCCCATAACAGTGAATTCCATCGCCTGTAGAGAATCAGTCCTGTTGGCCATTTTGTTTCGCTTCATGCCCCAAGCTCCAATGGCTGCCGCTCTCTCTGGGGGTTGCGACTGCTGCACAATTGTATCACTGCAGCCTCTGGTATCCACCATTATATACTCCTCTTGTGGGGAGTGTCATGTTGCCAGGACACGCCCCTCTCTTACACCCTAGCAACCAGGCTGCAGTTTCAAATCCAAAGCGGAGAAATGCAGAAAAATGTATAAAATATACAATTTTCCAATTTATATTTGTCTTTCTGTACGAAGTATAAATGTCAGTATTATATATTATAATATCCATGTCATGCTGATGGAATCTGCAGCGCTATATAAATATATACTTACACCAATACATTTAATTCTACTGACAGACTGCGCTCCTGGGCCCTGGCACTTGTGGCCCCTGATTGGCCGGATTTTGCCCTTATACACAGTGGCGTTTTATAAGGAGAATCTCCCAACCGTTGTCATACATTCTTTTGCACTTCCAAATCCAACCACCAGATGTCGCACCTTAGTGTATGGATAGGAATGAGTAAAAAGCAAAGGAAGCATCGCCATCTAATGGACGAAAGTGGAAATACATCTATTGGGCGATTTCTCATTATTAGCGTTGTTGCTGCATGTTTATTCACTTGTAAATGTAAAGTCCCTTTATCTCTCCAATATATAAAATACCCAGAAACCCTCCCGGGACTCTACTCTATTTTGTCTAGACAGCTGCCCCAGGATTGAGCATGTGTCTCAACCCCTTCTCCTTGTAGAGTGTAAGCTCTTTTGGGCAGGGCTCCCTTCCCCTCTTGTATCGGTTACTGATTGCTTTATATGTTACTCCTTGTAGAGTGTAAGCTCTTTTGGGCAGGGCTCTCTTCCCCTCCTGTATCGGTTATTGATTGCTTTATATGTTACTCCTTGTAGAGTGTAAGCTCTTTTGGGCAGGGCTCCCTTCCCCTCCTGTATCGGTTACTGATTGCTTTATATGTTACTCCTTGTAGAGTGTAAGCTCTTTTGGACAGGGCTCCCTTCCCCTCTTGTATCGGTTACTGATTGCTTTATATGTTACTCTGTATGCCCAATGTATGGAACCCACTTATTGTACAGCGCTGCGGGGTATGTTGGCGCTTTATAAATAAATGTTAATAATAATAATGTTGCAGACTACACCAATTCCCAAGCAGCCATGGCTCATGTATCTAAACTAATTACTAATGAGCTCTGAGCAGCGAATTGGCTTTGCATCTGTGTAGATAATAAGTAATAAAGTGGTCGGGTAACACTGTCCAATCAGGGGTTGCACCATAAAACCGGGCAAATGTTAAATACATTTATTCCCATTCATTCCTAATAATGCAGGGCAGCCCTGGGCACTGCAGGGTTAAACTGGGAACAAATTAAACACATTGGGTTCATTTTCTGTCTTTTTATTTGTTACAAAATAATCGATTTCCAGTGAAAAGTCGAATCTTTATCACGTACAAAACAGTATAAAACAATGGGTGCAACAGGGAGCCGGTCCCACCCACAAGGAACAGGGATGAGCCAAAGGGCATCGTTGTATGGAATTGCCCACAGATCTGGGGAAACTGGGCTGAAGAGCTGACAATCAGATTGCATGTGAGTGGGGATGAGAAACTATCATTGTCGATTACCGATCCCCCCCCCGCAGGCCCAGTGTGGGGGTCTGTGCAATTCAATCTGTAGGGAAAGAAAACAAATGATCAGGGAATGTTCCATCTCATCCCTCCTCTTATCTAGATTCGGTATTTGGCACAACCCCGAAACCTTCATGAAAGTTTCAGCCGAATCCGAATCTGCATCCGATAATAGTGGATTCAGTGCATCCCTAGTTACGACCCCATCATAGACTTCACACTGCTTATTGTCAGTCTAAATATTAGGGGCCCCTGTGCCTGTATGCGGGGGCCACAGTAAGGATTTCTTTAGCGGGATGAACCCTACTGTTTATTAGTAGCAAACTGGGTAACGTTTCGGGGGTATGCCCCTTCCTCAGACATCTGCCGCATAGTGATATGCCAAACAGTGGCATGCTGGGAAAATGTAAAAACAAAAACAAAAACACCCCCTGCTTTTTCCAAAAAGGGCCCCAGAGTATCATTAATGTGACTTGTACTGTCCCTACAGTGACGGGTTGTAGCAGGAAATGTGTGCGCACACTGCCACCTGGTGGTGAAGTTTGATTATTGCAGATAAGGGAATTCCTTACCAGGCCGGCGAGCAAAATGCTGGGCAAGAACCGCCACTGGATTGACCCAGACATAAAATATTCCATATATCGCTTCCCTGTACTCCTGCAGCCAGGTCTATAGCCAAGGACTGACGCTATTAGGGCGATATTTTGCCTTCCCTGGGAGCTGCTGCATCGCTATTTTATTTCCGTGACTGTTATTTCCAGACTCACCTGTAGATGTCGCCCTTTTAGCACTTGGCTATTGCGGTTGATTTTCTGTAATAGAAGGAGAAAACAGGTCTGAGAGAGAGAGAGACAGAGAGACAGAGAGAGAGTGCAAGAGACGCTCAGGGTTCTTTGTGTTTGTGAGTAATAAGGCAACAAGCAGCTAATGGAACCTGGGGGAGAGTGTCTGTATTTTTGGGCACAGTTTTAAAGAACTGTCTAGTACCAGGCCAATTGAGATCATCATATGGGGACCAACCAGTGTGACAAACAAAATGTTATCCAGGGATATTGCGTCTGTAAATGTCCAGCTGTTGTTGAACTACAGCTCCCAGCATCCCCTGAAAGCTCTCGGCTGGGAGATACCATACAAGGACAGCAGGGGGGTTTCTGGTTGGACATCTCTAATGTATAATATGTGTAAGTGACAATTAATAACCTATAACAGCCCATATTTAGGAGCAATAGGGATCAATGTGAGAGACACTTACCCCCTGGAAAGGTTGTTCAGCTTCTCATGGGCATTCATCTCCCCAATAGCAGCCAGCACCCCCAGGGCCACCTCAATCGCATGGGACTCTGTGTAGAAGCTGATAATGGCACTGGCGACATCACCCTCATCTGCCCCCTCCAGGCGGTTCTTAGGGATCCGTTTGTACCCGTCAGGGACCTCCCAGTCATTCAGTTTCCCCTTAAACCTCTTGAACTGCCTCTCCCCTAAATCCTCCAGGGTCTCCAGCAGCAGGTCCCTGGCGGTCTTGGCCATTGTGCCTCACCGGTCTCCTCATACATATAAATCATCTTACGGAACGTCCTATAGGTTCCTTCCCACCCCTTCCTGTAAGCAGACACCTGAGTGGCTCTGTAGCGACTCCCTCCTCCCCCGGCACAAAGATCATTGTTCCACTACTGAGTCACTGGGAAATGAAAGTGAAACCGGTGCAGCTACGTGGCCTCCATCTTACACAGTGACATCTGCTTGTCTGGCCGGGTCACCAAGCGAGTGGATCTTGGTTGGTCCAAGGTGGGCGATATTGACTAATTCCATCATTTGGCCCTAGGGCCAAAGGATTGAATTACAATGACAGGAATAAGAGCCTTTTCTCTGTAATAATAAAACAGTACCTGTACTTGATCCCAACTAAGATATAATTACCCCTTATTGGGGGCAGAACAGCCCTATTGGGTTTATTTCATGGTTAAATGATTCCCTTTTCTCTGTAATAATAAAACAGTACCTGTACTTGATCCCAACTAAGATATAATTACCCCTTATTGGGGCAGAACAGCCCTATTGGGTTTATTTAATGGTTAAATGATTCCTTTTTCTCTCTAATAATAAAACAGTACCTGTACTTGATCCCAACTAAGATATAATTACCCCTTATTGGGGCAGAACAGCCCTATTGGGTTTATTTCATGGTTAAATGATTCCTTTTTCTCTCTAATAATAAAACAGTACCTGTACTTGATCCCAACTAAGATATAATTACCCCTTATTGGGGGCAGAACAGCCCTATTGGGTTTATTTAATAGTTAAATGATTCCCTTTTCTCTGTAATAATAAAACAGTACCTGTACTTGATCCCAACTAAGATATAATTACCCCTTATTGGGGCAGAACAGCCCTATTGGGTTTATTTCATGGTTAAATGATTCCCTTTTCTCTGTAATAATAAAACAGTACCTGTAATTGATCCCAACTAAGATATAATTACCCCTTATTGGGGGCAGAACAGCCCTATTGGGTTTATTTCATGGTTAAATGATTCCCTTTTCTCTGTAATAATAAAACAGTACCTGTACTTGATCCCAACTAAGATATAATTACCCCTTATTGGGGCAGAACAGCCCTATTGGGTTTATTTAATGGTTAAATGATTCCTTTTTCTCTCTAATAATAAAACAGTACCTGTACTTGATCCCAACTAAGATATAATTACCCCTTATTGGGGCAGAACAGCCCTATTGGGTTTATTTCATGGTTAAATGATTCCTTTTTCTCTCTAATAATAAAACAGTACCTGTACTTGATCCCAACTAAGATATAATTACCCCTTATTGGGGGCAGAACAGCCCTATTGGGTTTATTTAATGGTTAAATGATTCCTTTTCTCTGTAATAATAAAACAGTACCTGTACTTGATCCCAACTAAGATATAATTACCCCTTATTGGGGGCAGAACAGCCCTATTGGGTTTATTTCATGGTTAAATGATTCCCTTTTCTCTGTAATAATAAAACAGTACCTGTACTTGATCCCAACTAAGATATAATTACCCCTTATTGGGGGCAGAACAGCCCTATTGGGTTTATTTAATGGTTAAATGATTCCCTTTTCTCTGTAATAATAAAACAGTACCTGTACTTGATCCCAACTAAGATATAATTACCCCTTATTGGGGCAGAACAGCCCTATTGGGTTTATTTCATGGTTAAATGATTCCCTTTTCTCTGTAATAATAAAACAGTACCTGTAATTGATCCCAATTAAGATATAATTAATCCTTATTGGATGCAAAACAATCCTATTGGGTTTAATTAAGTTTTATTGATTTCTTTAGTAGACTTAAGGTATGGAGATCCAAATTACAGAAAGACCCCTTATCCAGAATACCATTGGTCAGTACCTGTACTTGATCCCAACTAAGATATAATTATCAAAAAGCATTTATAAAACATGAGCAGTAAAATTCTTTTAATTGACATTAGACAGAGAGGAAAAGGTTAAACAAGAGTGTGGGGGGGGGGGGGGGACAGCAGTGAAAAGTGGGGCACAGCCCTGTAGATTTGTTCCATATGGAATATCCCATGGATATTGGTGGCTAAATCTGCCCCTAATAGAAATCCAACCCCACCGGGGGCAGTAATGGTGCAGTAACTTCCCAACACGCGTTTCGTGCGACAAAAACTTCAACCTGGGAGAATAAAAACACACGTTCTGCACAGTCATGTTCTGTATCCAAGCCTTGCGCAGCTGGAGGTTAATGGGCCAAGGGATCAAATGTCCCTGATGGGGACATATATAGCGTAGGCTGGGCAAGGCCATCAGGTTTGCATAAGTTGCCTAACTGCCAGCTGATCCAGAGGAAGGCAAAAAACCGCACCTGAAGCCTCTCCAAGATGGCAATTGCACCTGGATCAGCTTGTACTAAGAGAACAATTTCCCGTATGAGAGTTTGTAATGCACTGAAGTCGTCTTGTTGTCCTTCGAGTCCAAGGGAGTCCATGTTGGGGTCTTGGCGCATCGGGTTGGTACCAGCGGGAAGCGGATCAGCAACACGTGGGACACTCTTACAATGACATCTCCTACAGCAGAGGGACAGAAGGACAAATGATCTTTACTATGTGATGTCTCTGAGAGCTGTCAGTATGGGTCTTTAGTCTCTAATCTCACCCAGTTCTGATAACCCAGATCCTTTTGTGGCCTGAATGGCCCAGATATATTTTGGGTTCTTAGCAAGTTTTCCCACATCCAAGGAAATGATTAGCCAGAGTCCAACATCTCAACTGCCAGCTCCTCCCTGCCCCCGATGCCTCCATCACCCACAGCCCCTCCCACCATGGCCACTGTCCCAACCACTTCCCGGGGTACTGGTGGGCCAGTCCGACCCAGTTAGGAGTACCGGCGGGGAAGGGCAGGCTGCCCAGATAATGCTATCGGCCTCTACTGAATGTAATGGCGCCATATTCTGTGTAGAACATACAGGAACGCTCAGCCAATGAGTGGGTATAATTTGCATGGTATGAAAAGTGGATTCTAACTCTCTTTTTTCCTCCATTCATTCAATTTTCCCATTTACATTTCACTTTCTACTATTCTGCCTCAACATTTTCTGTTCACCTTCCTCTGCCTTATTCCCACTTGTATTTATAGGACATTGTCCCTCTTCTTCCTCTCCTAAAAGTAACATCATAAACCAGTGGCTCCCAAACTTCCCAAAAAATGAGGAGGCGGGGCAAAGCAATGGCTGATGGGGGGCAGCGAAATGGCTGATGGGGGATGGGGCAGGGCAATGGCTGATGGGGGCGCAGGGCAGAACAATGGCTGATGGGGGCGGGGCAAAGCAATGACGGATGAGGGGGTGTGGCAAAGCAATGGCTGATGGGGGCAGGGCAGAGCAATGGCTGATGGGGCAGAGCAGTGGCTAATGAGGGGCAGAGCAATGGCTGATGAGGGGGTGGGGCAGAGCAATGGCTTATGGGGGGGCGGGGCAGAGCAGTGGCTGATGGGGCAGAGCAATGGCTGATGAGGGGGTGGGGCAAAGCAATGGCTGATGGGGGCAGGGCAGAGCAATGGCTGATGGGGCAGAGCAGTGGCTAATGAGGGGCAGAGCAATGGCTGATGAGGGGGTGGGGCAGAGCAATGGCTTATGGGGGGGCGGGGCAGAGCAGTGGCTGATGGGGCAGAGCAATGGCTGATGAGGGGCAGAGCAATGGCTGATGAGGGGGTGGGGCAGAGCAATGGCTGATGTGGGGCGGGGCAGAGCAATGGCTGATGGGGGGTGGGGCAGAGCAGTGGCTGATGGGGGGCAGGGCAGAGCAATGGCTGATGGGGGGGCGGGGCAGAGCAGTGGCTGATGGGGGGCAGGGCAGAGCAATGGCTGACGAGGGGGCGGGGCAGAGCAATGGCTGATGGGGGGGCGGGGCAGAGCAATGGCTGATGGGGGGGCGGGGCAGAGCAGTGGCTGATGGGGGGCAGGGCAGAGCAATGGCTGATGAGGGGGCGGGGCAGAGCAATGGCTGATGGGGGGGCGGGGCAGAGCAATGGCTGATGGGGGGGCGGGGCAGAGCAATGGCTGATGGGGGGGCGGGGCAGAGCAGTGGCTGATGGGGGGCAGGGCAGAGCAATGGCTGATGGGGGGGCGGGGCAGAGCAGTGGCTGATGGGGGCAGGGCAGAGCAATGGCTGATGAGGGGGTGGGGCAGAGCAGTGGCTGATGGGGGCAGGGCAGAGCAATGACGGATGGGGGCAGGGCAGAGCAATGGTTGAAGGCACAGATCATACTGACCTTCAAGGTAACCAATTACATCTTCTGACTTTCTATCAGAAGAAAGATGGAACATGGCCCTATGAGCATCAAATTCCAAGTGCCTTTAACCAACTCAGCACAGTGTGAAGGGACCATGTGGCCCAACCTAGTCCAGAGGCCCAGCGAGGGGGTTGGGCTACAGTAAGTTATGGTCATATCATTTATATATGGGAGTAACTATTCCCCATAACCCCCCCATTATGGGACGTGCAGCATTGGGGCTTATCTGTAGGTTAGTGCCGCAGGGCCTGATATCAGCCATAGCCATCTGTGCCTAATGCCTCTCAGCCCCATGTTTTCTCTTTGTGTTATGGGCAAACTGCCCAACGCTGCCATTAGCTGTACGTACTTTGCATTGGGAATTCACTCACTTATTATTTCAGTTGATTCTATGGGGGCAACCATTAATGCATAGGCTGCTGGTAATGCCAGGGACCCCCTTGTCAGAGCAGGCTAAGGTGGGGCATTGGCTGCTTTAAATCTACTTCTATAGCCCACGGCCAGGAAAGACTGTTTGCGGCTCAGTGTTAAATATTGGGTATTGGAAAATAAGTTGTATCCCAGGCCTGAAGGAGTTAATATGGTTCAAATGTGCACACTGACACTGACACACTGAATTTACACTATATCTCTGTACATACACTATACATACCCCATTGTTCCTTGAGTCTGGAATGTGATTGACAGGAAACATATGGTCTTAGGGGTAATACAATGGGGGAGGGTTTTCCAACAGGGATATATATCAGCAACAAAAGGCTGGTCTCACAGATATACACACACACACACCCTTACACACTCACACACAGGCTCTCACTTACACACATTCACTCTAACACACATGTATACATTGTTACTATTTTAAATGAATACACACATACTTTGTATTGTATTGGGAAGCTGTCAATATTGTTTGTGACTGGCTTAATCATTGGTAATTTGTATGTAACTTCTGTAACTCTTTTCCACACATTAAATATACTTTAAATATCACCTGGGTGAGTGGTGTTTGTTGACCATAGTACTTACACAAATATATTAGAGAAAGGATAGTTATAACACTCAGCTCTCCGGGGTGCAACTGTAATGTCAGCAATCTGGTTCCACAACTTTGTTTCAGAATGAAGGAGCCGTTGGCCTCGGCAGAACGATGGGCAACAACAAATAAAGTTACTATAAAAATATGGCCTCACAGGGGGCAAGTTCTATGGATATTTGGGTTGCTAGGTTTATTTACCCCCCCAACGGAAGAATCTGAATGTAAAGGGAGCTAAGGCCTAGGCTGCAAGTCCAGACAGAGGGGATTGCCCTATAGCTTCCCACCTAACAGCATAACCATATAATCGGCTGATTAATGGCCCATACCATGAGCAGTATTATAGGGGTAATTTAATGCACTATTTCCCCCTACTGGGTGCTCTGTATCCAGTCACTATAAAGTCACTCACCTTTATTTTCTCAAGGTGGTTGGCAGCAGACTTGGCGCCAATTGCACCCAACACCCCGAGAGTCACTTTCACCCCATAGGAGTTTTTGTAGTAGTCGATGATCAGGTCGGCAACTTTGCCCACGTCTGCCCCCTGCAGAGACCCCATGGGGATCCTTTCGTACCCAGGAGAGACATCCCAGCCGCTCAGTCTTTCTTTAAACTCATTAAACTGTCCCCTGCCCAACATCTCCAGGGTCTTCACCAACGTTTCCCTCAATGTGGATCTCGGCAGCTTGTTGATCAGATCGTCTGCGGTTTTGGTTGGCAACATTTTGGATTGCTGGAGCCCCATTGTGCCCGAAGCCTTTGGGTCTGTGCCCCTCTCGGAGTTATTTGCCTATAGCACCTCTGTTAGAGGCTCAGTACGACTCCCAAGTCCCATACAGAGGCCAAGGCTTTATCTCTCGCCCCAGTCCCTCCCATATCAGTCTGGGCTGCCATCCAGGGACACAGACGTTCACTTTCAGTTTGGGATCCCCCTTAGAAATTCTCCCATATTTTGAAAGCTTAGGTTGTCCTGAAAAATAATATTTCTTTAAATAAACATAAAGTCCCCCCGAAGGAAAGGCCCCTAAAGTGAAAGAGAGCAAAATGTTCAAAAACGCTCTAGCAATAAAAGTTCCACCAGCTGGCAGTGAAAGGGTTAATTACTTGCCTGTACCTTTGGGTTGGGTATTGGACTTATATGTGATATTCTGAGACTATTTGCAATTGGTCTTCATTTGTAGTTTTTTAATTATTTTAGTTTTTGTTCAGCAGCTCTCCTGTGTGGTGTTTCAGCAGCTATCTGGTTGCTAGGGTCCAAACTACCTTAGTAACCAGGGTGTGGTTTAATGGAAGGACTGATATATGAATAGGAGAGGGGCTGAATAGAAAAATAAGCAATAAAAAGTAACAATAACAATAAAACTGGAGCCTCACAGAGCAATAGGGTTTGGCTGCTGGGGTCAGTGACCCCCATTTGAAAGCTGCAAAGAGTTGGAAGAAGAAGACAAATAGTTTAAAAACTATAAAAAAAAAAATAATGAAGACCAATTGAAAAGTTGCTTAGAATTGCCAATTCTATAACTTAAAGGTGAACCTTTTGCCCCAGACTCCCCCAGTATGGGCTCACCTGAGAGAGAGGGGGCTGCAGGGTAACCAGGGGCGGGTTTAAGTGACGTGACCAATATAGGGGCGTGCCTAGGGCAGCACTGGTCCTAAATACACCCCTGAAAGTAACAAACCCTGAAAGTAACAGTGCTCTGCCGCCCGGCAGCTGTGGTACGAAATGGAAGTCATTTCAAACTCACTTCTATCAGGCTACGTACAGGGTCGCTGCTGCCAACTCACAGGGGCGACAAAAAGCCGCTCCTAGTAACTGTAAGAGCCAAATTAATGTTAAAGCGGACCTGTCACCTTAAGAAATAATTCCAAAATGTTTTCTATTGTGGTTTTCAAGCAAAAAAAACTTTACTTACACTATATAAATTATTTTAATCTTAGTTTCTTCAGCCTTGGAATTCACAATTGCAGCAAGCAGGCAGGGGCCATTTTGTGGACACTGTTCTCAAAGCAGGCATTGCATTCTGCCAATATCTTGTTTCTGTGCCAGTATGGGGGGGACCTAATGCCCATATCCATGCACTGGTTACACAATTACATGGTGAGGAGGGAGGGGGAATGTGAGGAGTGCAGCAACATCTAAGAAGTTCTGAATGGAAAGTGAAAGTAACTGTCTGCCTAAGGCATAGAGGCGGGGCAGCCAATATATGATTGACAGCTGGGAATTTAAAATGCTTTTATAATGGGTATGGATGTGGTAATAAAAAAATGATTTTGGGTTTCTTGTTTAATTTGAAAAGGGCTTTTATTATACAGCTTTTTATGTCTGGGTGACAGGCCCACTTTAATTACAGGAAATTTGCTCTGCTAATGAAGTGAGCACAATTGTGCCATTGTAGGAGACGCCTCCATGCAACTTTAGAGCCAGAAACGCCCCTTGCTACATCCATAAGTACCTTGGCACAGCGTGGGCGCAGGAAGTAGCCCGAGAAACACCATGGGGAAGACCACCTGGGATGCGCTAGTACTGACTCTGGGAAACCTGCCCCCAGAAAAGTTTATAATGTTCAAAGGAAAGCTGAATAACTTCAATGTTCCTGGCATTAACAGGGTTACCCGCAGTGAGCTGGAGGGTAAAAGTGTCATTGATGTGGCAGATCTTCTAATCAGACGCTACACTAAGGCCAAAGGGATTCAAGTGACCTTAATGGTGTTGGCTGAAATCGGAGAGAGGGAGGCTTGCGAGGAGCTCAGAGAAGCCTTGAAGGGAGGTAAGTGACTTATATCCTGTATCGTTTCATTGGGCCCCTATCAGTGGTGTGTGAGGGGCCACAGGGGCATCAGGCTAAATATATATATTTTTTAAATGGGCTGCTGTGAAAGTCAAGAAGGTGTGTAGAGGTGACAGTTTTATATGTGTTTATTGCAGGGATAAAGCAGTTACAAGTGTGTGAGCTTATGGCGAATTAGCTTCTACTTTATACCACATGTTAAATATTGGGTATTGGAAAATAAGTTGTATCCCAGGCCTGAATGGGTTAACATGGTTCCAATGTGCACACTGACTCACCAATTCACACTATCCCTCACATATACCATTGTTCCCTGGAATGTGATTGACAGGAAACATATGGTCTTAGGGGTAATACAGTGGGGGAGGGTTTTCTAACAGGACATACAGTATTCGGAACTTTTCCACATTTTGTCACAATTACAGCCACAAACATGAATCAATTTTATTGGAATTCCACGGGAAAGACCAATACAAAGTGGTGTACACGTGAGAAGTGGAAGGAAAATCATACATTTTTTACAAATAAATAACTGCAAAGTGGGGTGTGCCTCACAGAGCAGCTGTATTTGTACTGACATTAGATTACACACAGGGGCACTCTATTTAGTCATTAGCACTCATCAGGCAATGTCTATGGGCAACTGACTGCACTCAGACCAAAGGGGGCTGAATAATTACGCACACCCCACTTTACAGTTATTTATTTGTAAAAAATGTTTGGAATCATGTATGATTTTCCTTCCACTTCTCACATGTACACCACTTTGTATTGGTCTTTCACGTGGAATTCCAATAAAATTGATTCATGTTTGTGGCTGTAATGTGACAAAATGTGGAAAAGTTCAAGGGGGCCGAATACTTTTGCAAGCCACTGTATATCAGCAACAAAAGGCTGGTCTCATATATACAGACACACACACCCTTACACACACACACAGGCTCTCATTTACACACATTCACTCTGACACACACGCATACATACATTTTTACTGCTTTATATGAATACATACATACTTTGTATTGTATTGGGAAGCTGTCAATATTGTTTGTGACTGGCTTAATCATTGGTAATTTGTATGTAACTTCTGTAACTCTTTTCCACACATTAAATATACTTTAAATATCACCTGGGTGAGTGGTGTTTGTTGCCCATAGTACTTACACAAATATATTCGAGAAAGGATGGTTATAACACCACATCCTATATCACCGGAACGAGACTTATTCCCTCAGGCCTGAGCTCTCGCTTGAGTTGGAGGCCAGGTAGTTGTGTAACTGTAACTCTCCAGAAATGGCCGTCAGTGGTTCTTAGCGTTGAACAATGAACTGTTTATTTACACAGCCACTTGGGAGTAATTACAGCACAGAATAGGCAGGTAGTAGCATCTTACAGGTCAGGCAAATGGTCACAATGACTGTCTCCCCGCAGGGCACAATGGGTTCCCCCGGTTTCACTAGCTAATCCTGCCTGTCTATCACCTAGGGAATCTATTACAGGAGCTGCCTGACCTGTGTGGGCCCAACTACACCCAGTATCACAAACACGCCACTCTCAGGCGCACGTGATACCGGGAAACAAGGGGTTACACTCAGGCACCTAACACACAGGTTAGACTAACGTCAGGAACCCCCCCCCCCCGCCCCAAATTACTATTCGCTGCCCCCATCTATCATTAACAGGCGATAGAAACCTAATGTGAATATCTCCCTGCTCCCTGCACAGGTACTATTCCAAATACACAATGTATCCCTCACTGTCTCTCACTATAGTTAGGGTTAGCTTCTAACAAGCACTCTAGCAGCCAAAGGGTTAAATTACAGTCAAACACACTCTCCTGCTAGCAGTCAACTAGTTAATTAGCATTTACACAGGCAACTTTCCCTCCAATCACAGACAAGCAGTTAATACATTTTATGCCCAAGCGCCATACAAGCACGTGAGTTTGTTGTTAGAGCCAAAGGACAAGACTTATTAACTTTTATATTTAATATTACAGGGGTAAACAGTGCATATACAATGATATAACAAAAGATACATACACATAACAAAGGAAACAGTAAATAGAATAAAAGGGAATAAAACACAGAGAAACCCTATGTACGTTACCAAGTTAGGAATTCCCTTTGTGTCCCCCTGAGGCAAGAGTGGGAAACCTGGGCACACACCCCGACAGAACTGGGACCCCAGGTATGAGCTGTCAGTAACTGGGTCTGTGGCCCTTTTATCCCCTGCTGGGCCCCTCCCTCATTACCGTATGCATGAGGGGGGAGTGTCCCAGAAACTTGTCACATGACCCCCCTGTAGGGGCTGCACTTCTCAGTTTCTTGTCATATAATATTGCCACTTGCCTGTATCCAATATTATAATGAAAATATGGGCTTTCTTTAACCCATATGTGGCCGATCAGAATGATACCAAACATAAGGGGTGTCTCCTGTCCCAGCCCCCCAGAAACTCTCCCCACTAACTGGTGGGTATAGGCCGCCCCTGTTTGGTATCATTGGGAAGCCTGGGGCCCCCAATAACCCTATGTGATTTATGAGGTTGTGAACCCTTTCTATAATCCATATTTTCTCCTAGCGGTTCCCCCCTGCAGTTCTAGGTCCACAGGTCCCTTTCTTTGATCAACAGATCCAAGAAACCAGTTGCCCCAGCTTCCTGCCCCAAATGGTCTGGCTCCGAATTGTCTTCTAACCCAGATAAATGTGTCACCTTCCCACAGTCCCTTGTTGCATATTTAATTAAGGGTCTTTTGTGGACCCACAGCCAAATGTTGCCAGGTTTAACCCTGGACATGCCAGAAAATACTGCTCTGTCATGACACCCAGGTTCCACAATATCTGTCCAGCTGCTTGTTCAGGTGAAGCGATTTCAACAAAATGGCTTCCAACCTCGTGGCTGCTCAGCCTTTTATACTATATCACACTGCCACCTTATGGCCAAACTGTGGTCAGGCTATGACCCAGGAAAGGGGACTTACTTCGCATTACATTAAGGGCCCTTTATAGCTGTCCAAATAACTAGGGACTGCCAGTGAGAAAGGGCACAATTTACAGATTCCCTGCATAATGGAAATATAGCCAGTCATAGTAGTGTAAGGCAAGATGGGGTCGGGTAAGGAGATATGACTGTGGAATAGTGTGTTTAATGAGGTCTTATCATGGGAAAATACTGTGAGAGTAGGTAGCACTCCTGGTTACTTGTGCAGATAGATAGTGTTAACGCTGGCCCTGGGGTTGTACCTTTTCCAGTGTTTGCCAGCTGCAACTGCCAGCTTTAAAGTGCCCAGGGATATGGATCCCGGGAGTCACTGCCGACATGCTTTCCCTCTCCCATCTACTATTCTCTGGTGACTGACTGGCGATGAGCCCACAATGGTGCCTGGATAACTTCCAGGTGTTAATATATTGCCATTATATGTATATACATGTGTTACTGGAGATGTGAAAGGAACAGAGATATGGGAGCAATGCAGGAAAGGGCCATTAGGCAAAAGTATAAAAACCAGGTACAGCAAAAGGGACGGAGTCCTGAAATGAACAAGCGGAGAGTTCAGAATCAGATGGTGAAGGGAAGGAAAGATACCGGCGAGGGGAAAGATACCGGCGAGGGGAGCAAAACTGTCAGATTAATCGGAGCTGTGAGGGGAGAGAGCAAGAAAGAATAGGTGTCTGAAAGGGAAGGAACAGAGAGAAAAGCATATGAATTGTAATACTCAGTATCATATGGAAAGCACAAGAGGCTTTTGGGGACTGGGTTGGAAGAGGGGGTACAATGCTGCTGGGAATGGCACAAGAGGAGCAGAGTATAGGACATCGGAGGGGGACTAATGGTGGCACGGAGGAGATATAGACTGGGGCTACAGGGGGAGTGAATGGCACAGTAAGAGATGGAGAAAGAAGGAGAAAATGACATGTGAGAGGGGGACAATTGTGTGTGGTGGGGAGGAATGGGGAAAGGGTGACACTGTGGGGGGGGAGGAATGGGTAAAGGGTGACACTGTGGGGGGGGAGGAATGGGGAAAGGGTGACACTGTGGGGGGGGGAGGAATGGGTAAAGGGTGACACTGTGGGGGGGGAGGAATGGGTAAAGGGTGACACTGTGGGGGGGGGAGGAATGGGGAAAGGGTGACACTGTGGGGGGGGAGGAATGGGTAAAGGGTGACACTGTGGGGGGGGGAGGAATGGGGAAAGGGTGACACTGTGGGGGGGGGAGGAATGGGGAAAGGGTGACACTGTGGGGGGGGGGGGGAGGAATGGGGAAAGGGTGACACTGTGGGGGGGGAGGAATGGGGAAAGGGTGACACAGTGGGAGGGAGGAATGGGGAAAGGGTGACACAGTGGGGGGGAGGAATGGGGAAAGGGTGACACTGTGGGGGGGGGAATGGGGATAGGGTGACACTGTGGGGGGAGGGAAAATAGAATGTCAAAAGGAGAAAGGAGGAGAAAGGCAAATGCTAGGGAAAAACATGGGACATTATATTTATATACTAACATGTATAATGTTACCCTGGAAAACAAAGAAGTGGATGGATGAGGGCTGCAATGTGTCGATAATTTATATCTCCTGATCTTTGATCCTCTCGTCCTACAGTCGAAGATTACAATGAGCCAATGGAAACAGCCGACTCAATGCGCTAGTTACCCGGGGATCAGTGGAACGGCGGCGCGGCCCCGGCACTTACCTTATGGATGAGTCTGTGCAAGAGAAATAGAAGAACCTCAAAACCATCGTTCATCTGCTTCATCCAAACAAACATTCACTGTGCTGTATAAATAACAGATAATTGTGCAGCTTTGTGCCCTGTAGTTATTCCAATAAAACCTTCATCAGACTTACAGATGGTATTGTTGTGTCTGTAACCCTTTCCTGGCACTAATATCCAGGGCCACACTGGGGCGCTAACGGTAGGTTCCAAACCCCCGCTAAGTGGGAGAATGGGGGGTTTGGATAAGTTATATGTCTGCGCTCAATATTGAAGTAAAAACATTTTAGTTTATTATATCCATACACATAGCACCAAAGCCTTACGCCTTTTCTAGTTAGGATTACCCAATGGCACATACCACTTAAAAAAATGGTTTATTTAGATGAAGCAGGGTTTTACATATGAGCTGTTTTTATTATTTATCCATTGCTTTTATTGGAATCCTGATAGAACCAATCAAAACACACCAATGTTGCCCACATTGATGCCATTCATAAAGGGAACTTGGATTCAAAGAATGACTCACTAATGGCATTTTAAAGTGGGGTGTTCACCTTCAGGTTCACTTTTAGTACAGGTATAGGACCCGTTATCCAGAATGCTCGGGACCAAGGGTATTCCGGATAAGGGGTCTTTCTGTAATTTGGATCCCCATACCTTAAATCTACTAAAAAATCATTAAAACATGAATTAAACCCAACAGGGCTGTTCTGCCCCCAATAAGGGGTAATTATATCTTAGTTGGGATCAAGTACAGGTACTGTTTTATTATTACAGAGAAAAGGGAATCATTTAACCATTAAATAAACCCAATAGGGCTGTTCTGCCCCAATAAGGGGTAATTATATCTTAGTTGGGATCAAGTACAGGTACTGTTTTATTATTACAGAGAAAAGGGAATCATTTAACCATGAAATAAACCCAATAGGGCTGTTCTGCCCCAATAAGGGGTAATTATATCTTAGTTGGGATCAAGTACAGGTACTGTTTTATTATTACAGAGAAAAGGGAATCATTTAACCATTAAATAAACCCAATAGGGCTGTTCTGCCCCAATAAGGGGTAATTATATCTTAGTTGGGATCAAGTACAGGTACTGTTTTATTATTACAGAGAAAAGGGAATCATTTAACCATTAAATAAACCCAATAGGGCTGTTCTGCCCCAATAAGGGGTAATTATATCTTAGTTGGGATCAAGTACAGGTACTGTTTTATTATTACAGAGAAAAGGGAATCATTTAACCATTAAATAAACCCAATAGGGCTGTTCTGCCCCAATAAGGGGTAATTATATCTTAGTTGGGATCAAGTACAGATACTGTTTTATTATTACAGAGAAAAAGGAAATCAGTTTTTAAATTCTGTATTATTTGATTAAAATGGAGTCTATGGGAGACGGGCTTTCCGTAATTCGGAGCTTTCTGGATAATGAGTTTACAGATTAGGGATCTGATACCTGTATATAGAATGGCCAGTTCTACGCAACTTTCTAACTGGTCTTCATTATTTTATAGTTTTTGCATTATTTGCCCTTATCTTCTGGCTCTTGCCACCTTTCAAATGGGGGTCACTGACCCCGGCAGCCAAAAAACTATTGCTCTGTGAGGCTCCATTTTTATTGTTATAATTACTTGTTATTCCTTATCTTTCTATTCAGCCCCTCTCCTATCCATATTCCGGTCTCTCATTTAAACCACTTGTTGGTTGCTAAGGTAATTTAGAACCTAGCAACCAGACAGCAGCTGAAATTCCAAACTGGAGAGCTGCAGAACAAAAAATGAAATAAATAAAAAAAAACCCCCCATAAATAATAAAAAATGAAGACCAATTGCAAATTGTCTCAGAATATTTCTCACTACATCTTACTAAATTTAACTCAAAGGTGATGCCAAATGCTGGAAGTGACACAATCCCAATGCTGCACACAGATCTGCATTTATTTTGATGCATTAAACACAATTGCGACAGACACAAATGCAACTTCCTAAGCAGCCGCAATTATCCTGGAATTCTTTGCAAAAAATACTGC
Organism: Xenopus tropicalis; assembly: GCF_000004195.4. Classification (NCBI taxonomy): domain Eukaryota; kingdom Metazoa; phylum Chordata; class Amphibia; order Anura; family Pipidae; genus Xenopus; species Xenopus tropicalis. The sequence goes on along the minus strand of NC_030685.2, from coordinate 5,689,511 downwards.
GTTGTGGGTTAAAAAAGGGCAGTTTATGTCCAAAAATTGGATGATCACTATCAGCTTTATTGAATCACGTCGCTGAGGAGTTGAGGGACTGGTTCTCCTTTTCCATCAGATCCAGGATGAGCCATTTATCATATTTAGACAGAATGGAGATGAACGTGTCCTTCTGATTGGGCCCCCAGGCCCTGGCGTAGTCATAGAGTTTCCTCATCATCTCGTGGGAGGCTCTGTTGCTTCTCACCGTGTTGTACTGAACATCATTGAGGATCTTCTCGCTCAACAGCTCGTCCATAACAAGCATAATGTTGGTATCGGACATTCTGACAACCAGAGCTGCCCGGTTCCTATCCATAAAGTGCTCCCCATCTGTGAGAAACAAGAGACGATGATAAAGGTTCCTATCAATGATCTGATGAAGGGGTATTAAATTGGACAAACAATGGTCACAATAAAAGTAACAATACCACTTGGTGGGTCCAGGGCTCTTCTATAGTTACTCAAGGTGTTTTGCCAGGAAGACATTTGTCAGTTTGTCACTACAGCAAACAACTGTTTAACTCCACTCACAGTTTATTGGGCCACGGACAGTTATTGACAACATGTTTGTGGGGTACCGGCTCCTGGTTTTGTCTGTGTTGTCAGAGCCTTATAGGAGCCCCTAAGGGGTCACTTACATTTCCAGCAGGCTGAGGGGTGAAGCAGCAGCATTCATGGGGTGGGTGGGGGAGTCATGTGGGTGTCATTCAGATGTGCAAGCTAGGGAGTGCCAGTGGGTGCTGGGCACAATGGAGCCGGTGGGCTGATATATTGAAAAAATCTGCAAAAACTCCACTTGCCCCGCCCATCTGCTCCACTTCCTGCTGCCTCCTTTCCCAGGCTGTGCAGGGGGGACGGCGGCACTGTAGGATAGGAACCAATCAGCAGCTAGGCTGACCTGATAGGGAACTGAAGCCTGTGCTTGTGTGAGTGCAGGGCTGTGATTGGCTCTCCCCCTCCTACTGTGCTTCTGGCAGGGACCGTTAGGACACGCCCACCCCTCATGTGAAACCCAGACAGGGACCTGAGAGGATCTATAGGGAGCTCCAATAAAGGGGCCTTTGTTACAGACAGTGTCAGGGGTTTTTCCTTTATCCAATATGTCTCCTTTAATGCATCCAGACCCTGGGCTCTAAATAAGCACTAAGGGGGGGGTACTTCTGCACCCCTTAGTGCTCCTGCACTTGCATTCAGGTTTAAAGTATATGACCTCTATTGAATCTATGATATGGAATGCTTGGTAACTGAGGTTTTCCCAATAAAGGGTCTTTATGTAAATAAACCCAATAGGATTGTTTTGCCCCAATATAAATTCATGCAGTTCATGCTACTGTTTTATTATTACAGAGCCATTGGCTGATTGGGTGCACTCTCTGACCAATCAACCCACAGGCTGAATGGACGTAGAGTGTACCAGGGGCCACACACATTATGGTGACTTTTCTATTGTTCCAATCGTTTGGGCAAAAAGCCCTCTTTTCTGAAAAATGCACTGCCCTGAGGTTCCTTCTACAGGAGATCCTGTGCTGCTATCTATTAAGGATTTCTCAGGGGTCCCATAGGGTTAACAATCCCTATGGCCTTACCCCCTACCACTTCCAAGTTTTGCTGTTAATATGCAGAAATATATGTTACCACTTTTGCTACTTACATATGTGCAGCTATTGGCCCTTAGTCAGGATGACCACTTCCTGCAAACTGTAATATAGTGTCAGGCAGGGGGCGGGCACTTCCTCTTCCCATCAGAAGGTTGTGTTCCAGGGAGCCCGGACCAACTAGGCCCAGAAGCCTTGAGCCCTAGAGGAATCCACTACTCTAGAGATATAAGTCAGGGAGCTGGGACCCCGGAATGAGGGTAAGTCAGTGTGCAGGTTATACATCTGTAAGAGATAGCTCAGGATTATTTAGAAAGAGCAGTTGTGGCTCCAACAAGGAGAAGTTATTGGCAGTAGGTCTCCCAAGGCTCTGATGCCTTAGTGAAGGGGCCACAGTAGGAAATTCAGCCTTGTGATTCAAATCAGCTGTAGGGATCTGGGGCCATTTAAGGTGGAAAACATTGGGACTTCTGTCTCCCACATTGGTCTCCACAGTGGTACCATAACATTCTGCTCATTTATTGCTGCATCTGATATTCTACTGCTCTACCTCATTGCTGTGAGTATTCACCCTACATACATTTGCTTTACTTAAATAAAATAGTTCCAGTGTGCTTTACATCACTATTACATCTGGCAGTGGGAGGTGTAGTCCAACAACACCCTCCATAATAATCCTTCCCCATAGTGAAGGCCCATCCTGTGGAAAGGGAATCCAGTGTACCCCATGCTCTATTACTAGCTGGACATTTGCCCATTCTAGCCCACAAAGGGTTACACTTCCCTTGCACAGAATAGTAATATGGCTACCTTTACTCTACTGCGGACACAATAGGCAACTCAGGTTGGTGGGTTTTTCACCCAAAAGAAGCGCTGGCCCTGGGGCTGAGGGTAAAGTTAATTAACTTGCCCGATGCTAACAGCACGTGGGGAGACAATAGCAATTGGTTTAAATGAATAAATGACTTTATACCTGCACAGATCACACCATTGGCTGCTAAATATCCGTACAGAATATGGATTTAATAAGTACCCATTTTTCAAGGGCAGAGGAGGCACATCAGGTTACTATGGCATCTCTCCTAGCAACACAGCCACAGGCTAAAGGTAATTTTGCACAATTTCTAGGATTCATTACATAGTATATAGGCTTTTGTTTTCCAAGGCACGTGTACAGGATCATATTACTTATCCGTATTCCCCGGCCGCTCCTCCAGTTGTCTGGATTTACAGTATTGCTATTGGTCACTTACCTGAACTGAGTAAAAGTCCTTTTCTAAACATGGAGGCCGTACGATAACGCAGTGTGTGTGCCCGAGGGTCGCCGCTTGTTCTTCTGACTCTCTGACATTTACCTGTTTTATCTACAAATCAAGCCTTTCACTTTCATTCTGACTAAACCCTAAATATGTCACCGCACCATAAATAACAGTTTAAAATCTTGAGACTTCCTGCAGAATTTTATTAGTGCTCTTTGCACCCAGCACCCTGTGTGGCCTGAGATGTGCACTTACAGCTTCATCCTCTCCCCCCCCCAAAACTGCCCCCTCACCCCTGATCGGCAGCTTTACAACTTCACCCACCCAGAGTCAGACTGGGGGTGCAGGGCCCACTGGGGCTACTGGCCACAATGGGCCCCTGCCACGGCCTTCACACCCTCACAGGGGCCCCCACTGCCTGTCTGACCCCAGGGGGGAGAGGGAGACTGGCGGCTTGGGGGAGAGATTTCTGGGTTGCCACCTGGCTAATATATTACTTACTTGGCCAGTAAAAATGATGCTTGATGCCAATATTATTAGAGGGGACCTGTCACCCAGGCATAAAAAGCTGAATAATAAAAGTCCTTTTCAAATTAAACATGAAACCCAATTTCTTTTTTTATGAACACATCTAAACCTGTAAAAATCCCAGCTGTCAATCATATATAACCTTCCCCGCCTCTATGCCTCAGGCAGAGCTTTCACTTTCCATGTAGCACTTCCTAGAGGGCACTGCATTGCTTAACTTTCCCCCTCCCTTACCATCTTGTGGTGCAGTCTGTGCATGGGAATGAGCCTCAGGTCCCCCATTTTGCTGGGACAATGTGGTAACGGTTCCTCACAAAATGGCGCTTGTCTGTTGGGAATTTCAAAAGAATGAAGGAAAGAAGTTTTTAGTGTCAGTAAAGTAAAGTGTCCTTCTGTATAGGAGGGAGTCAGGCTTGTATCGATCAATCGATCGTCGCATAGTGGATTCTGCCAAATGACGAGAAGCCAAGTTTTAACAGGTATTTCCTAATAAAGCATTCAAAATACTAAATGGTGCGCAGGATAGGGCAATTATTGGAGCAGGGTAGAATAGATTTTGTACTTAAACATTTTTAGTGTTACTTTTCCTTTAAAGGGGAGGGAATTGCTTGGCAGCTTAATGCACAGAATGGGTTAATGCCCTATATATATTGCTAATGGGTATAGAGGACCTTATTGCACCTCCTGCCTAATGATTTAAAATTTAGTGGTGACCACAACTTTATGGACAGGATGGTTATGACCAAGATGCACCCGAATCAGAAGCGATCCAGACTGACATCTCTACAACTGTATCCTTTACTCCCATTGGTCTGCGGGGGATGCTTTGCTTTGTGGTCATATGCCATGTAAAAGTGTGAAATGGCCATCAGGCACGGGGAGTATGGGCCAGCATGGGGAGAATGGGCCGGCATGGGGAGAATGGGCCGGCATGGGGAGAATGGGCCGGCATGGGGAGAATGGGCCGGCATGGGGAGAATGGGCCGGCATGGGGAGAATGGGCCGGCATGGGGAGAATGGGCCGGCATGGGGAGAATGGGCCGGCATGGGGAGTATGGGCCGGCATGGGGAGAATGGGCCGGCATGGGGAGTATGGGCCGGCATGGGGAGTATGGGCCGGCATGGGGAGAATGGGCCGGCATGGGGAGAATGGGCCGGCATGGGGAGTATGGGCCGGCATGGGGAGAATGGGCCGGCATGGGGAGAATGGGCCGGCATGGGGAGTATGGGCCGGCATGGGGAGAATGGGCCGGCATGGGGAGAATGGGCCGGCATGGGGAGAATGGGCCGACATGGGGAGTATGGGCCGGCATGGGGAGTATGGGCCGGCATGGGGAGTATGGGCCGGCATGGGGAGTATGGGCCGGCATGGGGGAGAATGGGCCGGCATGGGGAGAATGGGCCGGCATGGGGAGAATGGGCCGGCATGGGGAGAATGGGCCGGCATGGGGAGTATGGGCCGCAAGAGGAGTATGGGCCGACATGGGGAGTATGGGCCGACATGGGGAGTATCGGCCGACATGGGGAGTATGGGCCGCAAGAGGAGTAAGGGCCGGCATGGGGAGTATGGGCCGACATGGGGAGTATGGGCCGCAAGAGGAGTATGGGCGGGCATGGGGAGTATGGGCCGCAAGAGGAGTAAGGGCCGGCATGGGGAGTATGGGCCGCAAGAGGAGTAAGGGCCGGCATGGGGAGTATGGGCCGCAAGAGGAGTAAGGGCCGGCATGGGGAGTATGGGCCGACATGGGGAGTATGGGCCGCAAGAGGAGTATGGGCCGGCATGGGGAGTATGGGCCGACATGGGGAGTATGGGCCGCAAGAGGAGTATGGGCCGGCATGGGGAGTATGGGCCGGCATGGGGAGAATGGGCCGGCATGGGGAGAATGGGCCGGCAAGGGGAGAATGGGCCGGCATGGGGAGAATGGGCCGGCAAGGGGAGTATGGGCCGGCACGGGGAGTATGGGCCGGCATGGGGAGAATGGGCCGGCAAGGGGAGAATGGGCCGGCAAGGGGAGTATGGGCCGGCACGGGGAGTATGGGCCGCAAGAGGAGTAAGGGCCGGCATGGGGAGTAAGGGCCGGCATGGGGAGTATGGGCCGACATGGGGAGTATGGGCCAGGAATGAGTATTGGCAGCAGTGAATATGTCCGGCCCATCCCGAGGGGGAGTGTAAATACCACTGGAACATGAATATGTTATTACATGTCACAAATTTACTCTTATGTCTAAATTCCCCCCTTCCCCCAGGTATGCGCAGATCTGTGCTGTACTGATAGTCAGTCTGATAGAGAGGATGAGCTGAAAGATTAGAGGTATTTACTGCAGGGGGGTCACACCGAGGAGCAATTACAATGTTTGACATTAAGAACAATGGCACACAGGCAGCTTTGTCCCCCGCCCCAAGGGCAAAAAAGAGCCTGAAATACCTTGGCGTTTGTTGTGCAGTAAGTGAAACTGTTGCTGTTTTACAGGGCTGCTACAGACACCCACAGGTACAGCAGCCTAATGAGCCCTCAGCTTGATTTCAGGAGGTGGGACTTATTCACAACAAAATTAATGTGAACCCGAAAAAGCAGTTTTATTTCATTAAGGTACAAAATGTAGTCAATGTTCCTATCTAAGTAAACAATATGACACCAGTGTCTCCCATGTTGTGCCCGTATGGGCCAAAAGCACCACTTTATGGATTGTGACACTTGGGTTTTCAGATACAGAAGCTAACAGTCCGACTGGCAGCATGAGAGGGTGGCATTCTGGGGGGGAGGCTGGCAGTCTGTAGCTGGAACTGGCCACGTATACAAACTGGAGCATTCTGGGAAGGAATCTTAGTTGTTTTCTAGGTCTCTGACCAGCGGCCCATTTTCCTCCAACAGGTACTGGTAGAACTTGTCCTTCTCAATCTTCCCCCAGGCCCTGACACAGTCATAGAGTTGCCTCATCCTCTCCTGGCAGGTTCCCTTGCTTCTCACTGTGTCGTACTGTTCCTGGGTCAGGGTCCCATCACCCAGCAGCTCATCCAGGACTGGATCAATGAGGGACACCCTGGCAATCAGAGCTGCTCGGTGCCGATCCACAAAGTGCTGCCCGTCTGTGGGAGGGAAGGAGAGACAATTTAGCCAATAGACAGATGAGGTTTAGGCTGGGTTTCCATGATTCCCTTTAATACAGTGAAATCTCCTCCCATGGCGTCTCCAAATCAGTAATGAAGAGAGGAAAGTAAATGTGGGGAGCTCAGTCCTTCATTGCGTCATTGTAGATTTGAGTCTGACTTTTCCTCAACTCACCTGTAGGGGTCACTCTCTGACTATCTGCCCCAGGCTTTACCGGAGGGGTTGAAGCAGCAACTGGAAACAAAACAGACAATGAAAGGGTAAATATTGAGCAGCCAGACCCTTAAGGTCCCCGTACACGTGAAGATTCGCTTGCTTGGCGACCTTGGACCTATGGGTGGGCGATATTGGGGAACGTGTAGGCTAATTCGAATCGAATTATAACGATGGGTATAGGCAAAGTCGGTTTGGGGGCCGCATCAACGAGCCGATGCGGCCCCCGATTTTTTTAACCTGCCCAATCGATATCTGGCCAATTTCAGGCCAGATATTGGTCGGGTATGGCCATCGTTTCTGCCCCTACATGGGCCGATAAGCTGCCGAATAGGTCCAAGGGGCCGATATCAGCGGCTACAATCGGCCCGTGTATGGGGACCCTTTGGCACCACATACTGTCCATGTATCAGCCCTTATATATGCAAAGTTATTCATAAAAGCCAACCTATAGCCTTACAGCTGTACTTCATCTGAAGGGCTTCAGTTTGCACTATTGCAGTATAAATTATTCCCACCCCCACCTTGCCCTTTACAAATTCCACTTGCCCTAGTGCCACATCCAGAGCCGGATTAAGACTAAATGGGGCCCCAGGCGAGGTAGCACTTTCAGGGGTCGGATTTACTAACACGGGTACAAAATTGCATCATTTCTACTGGTTAATATTTGCCCTGAACTGCAGTAAAATCATTTAGCTCTTTATTTTAGAATTTAAAGTTTTTGGTTGCCAGGGCACTGTCCTTAGCAACAAGGCAGCGGTATGAATGGCAGGCTGATAATGACAGATTTGATAATGCACCACTACTAAAAAAATAAGCTTCATTTTGAATTTGTCTATGGTTGCTACTAGCATTAACCTAGCAACTAAATCACATTTTAGAAAATAAAAAAGAAATGCAAATTTAATAAACACGATATATAAACAAGAAATATAAACTTGGCCTATTTGGGAAGAATTCTAGTTTTAGAAAGCGTTTTGCTAATTGTTAGTGAGATGAGTGCAGCGGCTTTATCTGCTACGACCTCTATCAGCGGCGAGACAAAAGGTGAAACTAGAACTTTCATGGCCCCACAGAAAAATCTTTAGCCCCCAACCCCATAATAAAAACATTTTGTGCCTATGGAGTAATTTTTTGTGCTAAAATTAATTTTTTGACGCTAGAATTGGTTTGTGCACACGGAATACATCTTGTTCTGACAAAATGCATTCTGTATTTACAAAATTATTTTTGCACTCAGAATTCATTTTGTGATAACAAAAATCCTTTTGTGACCATGGAATGTACACTGTGGTAAAAAAATGGTATAACTAGTAAAAAATACACACACTTTGGCTTTAAAAAATGCATTTTGTGGTACATGTTTCAGTGGATACAAAAAGCACCTCATATTAATGGCACCAGAATGAGGAATCTACATGTGCTTTATATGTTTTTATAAATGAATCAAGTCACAAAAATCAGAAAGATAACCACTATACAGCACTTCCAGGTAGAAATTCAGCCTTATTCCATACCACATATGTATCATATTGTGTGTGTTATGACATGATGTGACATGTATGAAGTATGGCAAGCTACAGTAGTGCCCCATCCCCCAAAAAACCCCTGAGGTCTGGAGCTTTATTTTCCAATATATGCTAACAGAAGCAATAGATATAACTGACAAACTATCTATAGTAATAGCAGTGTCAGGCTGAAGCACCAAAGTCCCACCAAAGAACCTGATAGTAAGGCCCCCCAACCATTAGGGACCTGTAAAATATCTATGGTCAGTAGAACAGTATCTATTATACTCATTGTTAGGCTGAAGCACCAAAGTCCCACCAAATAACCTGATAGTAAGGCCCCCCCAACCATTAGGGACCTGTAAAATATCTATGGTCAGTAGAACAGTATCTATTATACTCATTGTTAGGCTGAAGCACCAAAGTCCCACCAAATAACCTGATAGTAAGGCCCCCCCAACCATTAGGGACCTGTAAAATGTCTATGGTCAGTAGAACTGTATCTATTATACTCATTGTTAGGCTGAAGCACCAAAGTCCCACCAAAGAACCTGATAGTAAGGCCCCCCAACCATTAGGGACCTGTAAAATGTCTATGGTCAGTAGAACAGTATCTATTATACTCATTGTTAGGCCGAAACACCAAAGTCCCATCAAAGAACCTGATAGTAAGGCCCCCCAACCATTAGGGACCTGTAAAATGTCTATGGTCAGTAGAACAGTATCTATTATACTCATTGTTAGGCCGAAGCACCAAAGTCCCACCAAAGAACTTGATAGTAAGACCCGCCCCCCCCCCAACCATTAGGGACCTGTAAAATGTCTATGGCCAGTAGAACAGTATCTGTTATACTCATTGTTAGGCCGAAACACCAAAGTCCCACCAAAGAACCTGATATTAAGGCCCCCCAACCATTAGGGACCTGTAAAATGTCTATGGTCAGTAGAACAGTATCTATTATACTCATTGTAAGGCCAAAGCACCAAAGTCCCACCAAAGAACTTGATAGTAAGACCCGCCCCCCCCCAACCATTAGGGACCTGTAAAATGTCTATGGCCAGTAGAACAGTATCTGTTATACTCATTGTTAGGCCGAAACACCAAAGTCCCACCAAAGAACCTGATATTAAGGCCCCCCAACCATTAGGGACCTGTAAAATGTCTATGGCCAGTAGAACAGTATCTGTTATACTCATTGTTAGGCTGAAGCACCAAAGTCCCACTAAAGAATCTGATAGCAGTGTCAGACTGGGGTGTCAGGAGCCCACTAGGGCTGCTTCCTGGGGGCCCCCCATCCCAGTCACAAGCTTCTGCTACCCCCCCCCCCGGGCTACTGGAGGGAGTGGGAGGAGTGGGCTGGACAGCAGGGCCTACTGGGTTTTTTCCAGTGTCTTGCCAGTTTTTGGAGCTGGGGTTACGATCAGGAAGGATGGGGGGGGGCTGCTTCTTTAGGGGTTGGGACAAAAGGCACGGGGAGATGAGGGATGGGTACTGGGGAGGAAATATGAACCAAAACAGTGATATATTCAGATCATTGTCCCGAGGGCCCTGAAAGATTTGTCTGTGGGTCCCATTACTTTCTAGTTCCTCCAATCAGAATAAATGTAATTTGATAGATTTGATGATAAAAAATATGTTTTATTGAAACAAAACTATTTCACTGGAGACTGACACAGATCCATGGTATTGGCTGGAGATCAGCAACAACAAAAGGAACTTGAATCGTTTAGGAAATCCAGCAATTTAGAAACATTTTGACTTTTTTGATGTTGCCTGGAGGACAAATTCATCCTTCTGAGAGACCAATGAGCTCCTGGTGCCTATCGCAAGTCTGGACGGTTAGATGGGTGGCGCGCATTGGGGGGCACCATTGCAACTGGCGGTGCTGCTGCAGCTGTGGGGCAGAAGAACAAAGGATCATGGGATGCACATCAGTGTCTGTACATTACCTGCACTTTGTATTGGGTAATTATCTGCATACATTCATATGAAAGGGTCAGGGCCCTATTGAACATAGAGGACTAATTCCTGTGCTAAATCCCTGAGAGCAATCTGTATTGGGCCATGCCGGCCTCTGATTGGCTGTATAGTCATGTCTACAACATTCAGGATTTCAAATAATGCCCCCCTGCAGTGAGGCCACTAGGGGCAGTATTTACTCCTTAGTGTACTTCTATTAACCTTTATCTACTGTATATAGCACTGACTCATTTGTACAGAACGTTACAGAAATTTCGCACTATGACGAGTTTAAAGGAGACATATCCTATAAAAATTAAGAATATACCAGTGAATTATACTCCTCTAGATATAGAAGGATTGTGCTAAAAAAAAGTTGTGTTTCAGGCTGATTTATTGAGACATTCCACAAAAACCCCACTAGCCCCGCCCATCTGTTCCACTTCCTGTTTAACTTCTCCTTAAAAATGTGTCAATGACGGGCTGTCACTCACTATACTATTCTTATACTATTCTAAGCCTCCATAGGACTCGACAGATCAAACCTGCCAAATTGTTTTTTGATAAAAAAAACTTAGGAGAAGGAAAGGCTAATAAAGAGTTAATCCCAAGCTGCAGGCATACCTTCAGTTCTCTCAATAGTGCCCTCAAGTCTCCCCAAATTTTGCCTGTTCAGATGATCAGAAGCTTCTTAGGAAAAAAAAACGCCGAGCTGTGTAAACAAAATTCCCATAATGCCTCGCTCCTGCACCGAGACCCCTGTACATGCTCAGTTAATAAGACTATGAGGAAGCTTCCTGCTGATTGGCTCAGATCCACATTCCTAACGGGGGGAGGGAGTTCTTAGCATTCTTGTGGGAGGGGAGCAGAAGTGGGGAGAGAGCTGGGCAGACTCTGGCACAGGAAAAAAGGAGACAAGACATCCTGTTTCTTTTGATAGAGGACTCAGTGCAGCGTTTCTGTGAGTGCTTATGGCTGTATTTACATTGACCTTTCTGATAAACCTACTGAGTTTTTACCTTTCCTTCTTTCCTTCCAGTTATTCTCGAAAAACTCGAATATATCGGGGAAAATTTCCTAAAAACTCTAATTTTTTGAGAAACAATATCAGAAAAATTGAGTAAATGTGCCCCATAATCTCGGTATATTTCTACTGATTTGTTACTATGCTTGTTGCTACTCACCTCTCTGATCAGTTTCCATAGGCTGCTCTGTATGCTGGAAAACTGCAAACAGGAAAAGACAGATGAGACGAGTGCTCCCCGACACCCTAATAGAGGCAGGCAGTACTATCTGGGGCACGCCCTGTTTAGGGTCACACTGCTTACAATTAAAATGCAGCTCCCCTACTTATATTTGAACCCCAACTTCCAGTATCCCATATTAGCCATTGGACGCTGCATGTTGAAACAGTCCCGTCCCCAACATCATCTTGCCTTACTATACACTATCCCACACTCACAGCCCTATTCCCCTCACTATACACACAATACCACAGCTGCCTTACTATACACTATCCCACACTCACAGCCCTATTCCCCTCACTATACACACAATGCCACAGCTGCCTTACTATACACTATCCCACACTCACAGCCCTATTCCCCTCACTATACACACAATACCACAGCTGCCTTACTATACACTATCCCACACTCACAGCCCTATTCCCCTCACTATACACACAATGCCACAGCTGCCTTACTATACACTATCCCACACTCACAGCCCTATTCCCCTCACTATACACACAATACCACAGCTGCCTTACTATACACTATCCCACACTCACAGCCCTATTCCCCTCACTATACACACAATACCACAGCTGCCTTACTATACACTATCCCACACTAACAGCCCTATTCCCCTCACTATACACACAATACCACAGCTGCCTTACTATACACTATCCCACACTCACAGCCCTATTCCCCTCACTATACACACAATACCACAGCTGCCTTACTATACACTATCCCACACTCACAGCCCTATTCCCCTCACTATACACACAATACCACAGCTGCCTTACTGTACACTATCCCACACTCACAGTCCTATTCACCTCACTATACACACAATACCACAGCTGCCTTACTGTACACTATCCCACACTCACAGCCCTATTCCCCTCACTATACACACAATACCACAGCTGCCTTACTATACACTATCCCACACTCACAGCCCTATTCCCCTCACTATACACACAATACCACAGCTGCCTTACTATACACTATCCCACACTCACAGCCCTATTCCCCTCACTATACACACAATACCACAGCTGCCTTACTATACACTATCCCACACTCACAGCCCTATTCCCCTCACTATACACACAATACCACAGCTGCCTTACTATACACTATCCCACACTCATAGCCCTATTCCCCTCACTATACACACAATACCACAGCTGCCTTACTATACACTATCCCACACTCACAGCCCTATTCCCCTCACTATACACACAATACCACAGCTGCCTTACTATACACTATCCCACACTCACAGCCCTATTCCCCTCACTATACACACAATACCACAGCTGCCTTACTATACACTATCCCACACTCACAGCCCTATTCCCCTCACTATACACACAATACCACAGCTGCCTTACTATACACTATCCCACACTCACAGCCCTATTCCCCTCACTATACACACAATGCCACAGCTGCCTTACTATACACTATCCCACACTCACAGCCCTGTTCCCCTCACTATACACACAATACCACAGCTGCCTTACTGTACACTATCCCACACTCACAGCCCTATTCCCCTCACTATACACACAATACCACAGCTGCCTTACTGTACACTATCCCACACTCACAGCCCTATTCCCCTCACTATACACACAATACCACAGCTGCCTTACTATACACTATCCCACACTCACAGCCCTATTCCCCTCACTATACACACAATACCACAGCTGCCTTACTATACACTATCCCACACTCACAGCCCTATTCCCCTCACTATACACACAATACCACAGCTGCCTTACTATACACTATCCCACACTCACAGCCCTATTCCCCTCACTATACACACAATACCACAGCTGCCTTACTATACACTATCCCACACTCACAGCCCTGTTCCCCTCACTATACACACAATACCACAGCTGCCTTACTATACACTATCCCACACTCACAGCCCTGTTCCCCTCACTATACACACAATACCACAGCTCTTTCTGTTATCTTGCCTTACTATACACCAGTGATCCCCAACCAGTGGCTCGTGAGCAACATGTTGCTCACCAACCCCTTGGATGTTGCTCCCAGTGGCCTCAAACAGGTGCTTATTTTTGAATTTCTAGTCTGGATGCAAGCTTTAATTGCATAAAAACCCAGTGTAATTGCCAAACAGAGCTCTCTGTAGGCTTTCAGTCAATATAGGGGCTATCAAACAGCCAATTATAGCTCTCATTGGCACCTCCAGGAACTTTTTTCATGCTTGTGTTGCTCTCCAAAACCTTTTTCATTTGAATGTGGCTCACAGGTAAAAAAGGTTGGGGATCCCTGCTATACACTATCCCACACTCACAGCCCTATTCCCCTCACTATACACACAATGCCACAGCTGCCTTACTATACACTATCCCACACTCACAGCCCTATTCCCCTCACTATACACACAATACCACAGCTGCCTTACTATACACTATCCCACACTCACAGCCCTATTCCCCTCACTATACACACAATACCACAGCTGCCTTACTATACACTATCCCACACTCACAGCCCTATTCCCCTCACTATACACACAATACCACAGCTGCCTTACTATACACTATGCCACACTCACAGCCCTATTCCCCTCACTATACACACAATACCACAGCTGCCTTACTATACACTATCCCACACTCACAGCCCTATTCCCCTCACTATACACACAATACCACAGCTGCATTACTATACACTATCCCACACTCACAGCCCTATTCCCCTCACTATACACACAATACCACAGCTGCCTTACTATACACTATCCCACACTCACAGCCCTATTCCCCTCACTATACACACAATACCACAGCTGCCTTACTATACACTATCCCACACTCACAGCCCTATTCCCCTCACTATACACACAATACCACAGCTGCCTTACTATACGCTATCCCACACTCACAGCCCTATTCCCCTCACTATACACACAATACCACAGCTGCCTTACTGTACACTATCCCACACTCACAGCCCTATTCCCCTCACTATACACACAATACCACAGCTGCCTTACTGTACGCTATCCCACACTCACAGCCCTATTCCCCTCACTATACACACAATACCACAGCTGCCTTACTATACGCTATCCCACACTCACAGCCCTATTCCCCTCACTATACACACAATACCACAGCTGCCTTACTGTACACTATCCCACACTCACAGCCCTATTCCCCTCACTATACACACAATACCACAGCTGCCTTACTGTACACTATCCCACACTCACAGCCCTATTCCCCTCACTATACACACAATACCACAGCTGCCTTACTATACACTATCCCACACTCACAGCCCTATTCCCCTCACTATACACACAATGCCACAGCTGCCTTACTATACACTATCCCACACTCACAGCCCTGTTACCCTCACTATACACACAATACCACAGCTGCCTTACTATACACTATCCCACACTCACAGCCCTATTCCCCTCACTATACACACAATACCACAGCTGCCTTACTATACACTATGCCACACTCACAGCCCTATTCCCCTCACTATACACACAATACCACAGCTGCCTTACTATACACTATCCCACACTCACAGCCCTATTCCCCTCACTATACACACAATACCACAGCTGCCTTACTGTACACTATCCCACACTCACAGCCCTATTCCCCTCACTATACACACAATACCACAGCTGCCTTACTATACACTATCCCACACTCACAGCCCTATTCCCCTCACTATACACACAATACCACAGCTGCCTTACTATACACTATCCCACACTCACAGCCCTATTCCCCTCACTATACACACAATACCACGGCTGCCTTACTATACACTATCCCACACTCACAGCCCTATTCCCCTCACTATACACACAATGCCACAGCTGCCTTACTATACACTATCCCACACTCACAGCCCTGTTCCCCTCACTATACACACAATACCACAGCTGCCTTACTATACACTATCCCACACTCACAGCCCTGTTCCCCTCACTATACACACAATACCACAGCTCTTTCTGTTATCTTGCCTTACTATACACCAGTGATCCCCAACCAGTGGCTCGTGAGCAACATGTTGCTCACCAACCCTTGGATGTTGCTCCCAGTGGCCTCAAACAGGTGCTTATTTTTGAATTTCTAGTCTGGATGCAAGCTTTAATTGCATAAAAACCCAGTGTAATTGCCAAACAGAGCTCTCTTTAGGCTTTCAGTCAATATAGGGGCTATCAAACAGCCAATTATAGCTCTCATTGGCACCTCCAGGAACTTTTTTCATGCTTGTGTTGCTCTCCAAAACCTTTTTCATTTGAATGTGGCTCACAGGTAAAAAAGGTTGGGGATCCCTGCTATACACTATCCCACACTCACAGCCCTATTCCCCTCACTATACACACAATACCACAGCTGCCTTACTATACGCTATCCCACACTCACAGCCCTATTCCCCTCACTATACACACAATACCACAGCTGCCTTACTATACACTATCCCACACTCACAGCCCTATTCCCCTCACTATACACACAATACCACAGCTGCCTTACTATACGCTATCCCACACTCACAGCCCTATTCCCCTCACTATACACACAATACCACAGCTGCCTTACTGTACACTATCCCACACTCACAGCCCTATTCCCCTCACTATACACACAATGCCACAGCTGCCTTACTGTACACTATCCCACACTCACAGCCCTATTCCCCTCACTATACACACAATACCACAGCTGCCTTACTGTACACTATCCCACACTCACAGCCCTATTCCCCTCACTATACACACAATGCCACAGCTGCCTTACTATACACTATCCCACACTCACAGCCCTATTCCCCTCACTATACACACAATACCACAGCTGCCTTACTATACACTATCCCACACTCACAGCCCTATTCCCCTCACTATACACACAATACCACAGCTGCCTTACTATACACTATCCCACACTCACAGCCCTATTCCCCTCACTATACACACAATGCCACAGCTGCCTTACTATACACTATCCCACACTCACAGCCCTATTCCCCTCACTATACACACAATACCACAGCTGCCTTACTGTACACTATCCCACACTCACAGCCCTATTCCCCTCACTATACACACAATACCACAGCTGCCTTACTATACACTATCCCACACTCACAGCCCTATTCCCCTCACTATACACACAATACCACAGCTGCCTTACTATACACTATCCCACACTCACAGCCCTATTCCCCTCACTATACACACAATACCACGGCTGCCTTACTATACACTATCCCACACTCACAGCCCTATTCCCCTCACTATACACACAATACCACAGCTGCCTTACTGTACACTATCCCACACTCACAGCCCTGTTCCCCTCACTATACACACAATACCACAGCTGCCTTACTGTACACTATCCCACACTCACAGCCCTATTCCCCTCACTATACACACAATACCACAGCTGCCTTACTGTACACTATCCCACACTCACAGCCCTATTCCCCTCACTATACACACAATACCACAGCTGCCTTACTGTACACTATCCCACACTCACAGCCCTATTCCCCTCACTATACACACAATGCCACAGCTGCCTTACTATACACTATCCCACACTCACAGCCCTATTCCCCTCACTATACACACAATACCACAGCTGCCTTACTATACACTATCCCACACTCACAGCCCTATTCCCCTCACTATACACACAATACCACAGCTGCCTTACTATACACTATCCCACACTCACAGCCCTATTCCCCTCACTATACACACAATACCACAGCTGCCTTACTATACACTATCCCACACTCACAGCCCTATTCCCCTCACTATACACACAATGCCACAGCTGCCTTACTATACACTATCCCACACTCACAGCCCTATTCCCCTCACTATACACACAATACCACAGCTGCCTTACTATACACTATCCCACACTCACAGCCCTATTCCCCTCACTATACACACAATACCACAGCTGCCTTACTATACACTATCCCACACTCACAGCCCTATTCCCCTCACTATACACACAATACCACAGCTGCCTTACTATACACTATCCCACACTCACAGCCCTATTCCCCTCACTATACACACAATACCACGGCTGCCTTACTATACACTATCCCACACTCACAGCCCTATTCCCCTCACTATACACACAATACCACAGCTGCCTTACTGTACACTATCCCACACTCACAGCCCTGTTCCCCTCACTATACACACAATACCACAGCTGCCTTACTGTACACTATCCCACACTCACAGCCCTGTTCCCCTCACTATACACACAATACCACAGCTGCCTTACTGTACACTATCCCACACTCACAGCCCTATTCCCCTCACTATACACACAATACCACAGCTGCCTTACTATACACTATCCCACACTCACAGCCCTATTCCCCTCACTATACACACAATACCACAGCTGCCTTACTATACACTATCCCACACTCACAGCCCTATTCCCCTCACTATACACACAATACCACAGCTGCCTTACTATACACTATCCCACACTCACAGCCCTATTCCCCTCACTATACACACAATACCACAGCTGCCTTACTATACACTATCCCACACTCACAGCCCTGTTCCCCTCACTATACACACAATACCACAGCTCTTTCTGTTATCTTGCCTTACTATACACCAGTGATCCCCAACCAGTGGCTCGTGAGCAACATGTTGCTCACCAACCCCTTGGATGTTGCTCCCAGTGGCCTCAAACAGGTGCTTATTTTTGAATTTCTAGTCTGGATGCAAGCTTTAATTGCATAAAAACCCAGTGTAATTGCCAAACAGAGCTCTCTGTAGGCTTTCAGTCAATATAGGGGCTATCAAACAGCCAATTATAGCTCTCATTGGCACCTCCAGGAACTTTTTTCATGCTTGTGTTGCTCTCCAAAACCTTTTTCATTTGAATGTGGCTCACAGGTAAAAAAGGTTGGGGATCCCTGCTATACACTATCCCACACTCACAGCCCTATTCCCCTCACTATACACACAATGCCACAGCTGCCTTACTATACACTATCCCACACTCACAGCCCTATTCCCCTCACTATACACACAATACCACAGCTGCCTTACTATACACTATCCCACACTCACAGCCCTATTCCCCTCACTATACACACAATACCACAGCTGCCTTACTATACACTATCCCACACTCACAGCCCTATTCCCCTCACTATACACACAATACCACAGCTGCCTTACTATACACTATGCCACACTCACAGCCCTATTCCCCTCACTATACACACAATACCACAGCTGCCTTACTATACACTATCCCACACTCACAGCCCTATTCCCCTCACTATACACACAATACCACAGCTGCATTACTATACACTATCCCACACTCACAGCCCTATTCCCCTCACTATACACACAATACCACAGCTGCCTTACTATACACTATCCCACACTCACAGCCCTATTCCCCTCACTATACACACAATACCACAGCTGCCTTACTATACACTATCCCACACTCACAGCCCTATTCCCCTCACTATACACACAATACCACAGCTGCCTTACTATACGCTATCCCACACTCACAGCCCTATTCCCCTCACTATACACACAATACCACAGCTGCCTTACTGTACACTATCCCACACTCACAGCCCTATTCCCCTCACTATACACACAATACCACAGCTGCCTTACTGTACGCTATCCCACACTCACAGCCCTATTCCCCTCACTATACACACAATACCACAGCTGCCTTACTATACGCTATCCCACACTCACAGCCCTATTCCCCTCACTATACACACAATACCACAGCTGCCTTACTGTACACTATCCCACACTCACAGCCCTATTCCCCTCACTATACACACAATACCACAGCTGCCTTACTGTACACTATCCCACACTCACAGCCCTATTCCCCTCACTATACACACAATACCACAGCTGCCTTACTATACACTATCCCACACTCACAGCCCTATTCCCCTCACTATACACACAATGCCACAGCTGCCTTACTATACACTATCCCACACTCACAGCCCTGTTACCCTCACTATACACACAATACCACAGCTGCCTTACTATACACTATCCCACACTCACAGCCCTATTCCCCTCACTATACACACAATACCACAGCTGCCTTACTATACACTATGCCACACTCACAGCCCTATTCCCCTCACTATACACACAATACCACAGCTGCCTTACTATACACTATCCCACACTCACAGCCCTATTCCCCTCACTATACACACAATACCACAGCTGCCTTACTGTACACTATCCCACACTCACAGCCCTATTCCCCTCACTATACACACAATACCACAGCTGCCTTACTATACACTATCCCACACTCACAGCCCTATTCCCCTCACTATACACACAATACCACAGCTGCCTTACTATACACTATCCCACACTCACAGCCCTATTCCCCTCACTATACACACAATACCACGGCTGCCTTACTATACACTATCCCACACTCACAGCCCTATTCCCCTCACTATACACACAATGCCACAGCTGCCTTACTATACACTATCCCACACTCACAGCCCTGTTCCCCTCACTATACACACAATACCACAGCTGCCTTACTATACACTATCCCACACTCACAGCCCTGTTCCCCTCACTATACACACAATACCACAGCTCTTTCTGTTATCTTGCCTTACTATACACCAGTGATCCCCAACCAGTGGCTCGTGAGCAACATGTTGCTCACCAACCCCTTGGATGTTGCTCCCAGTGGCCTCAAACAGGTGCTTATTTTTGAATTTCTAGTCTGGATGCAAGCTTTAATTGCATAAAAACCCAGTGTAATTGCCAAACAGAGCTCTCTTTAGGCTTTCAGTCAATATAGGGGCTATCAAACAGCCAATTATAGCTCTCATTGGCACCTCCAGGAACTTTTTTCATGCTTGTGTTGCTCTCCAAAACCTTTTTCATTTGAATGTGGCTCACAGGTAAAAAAGGTTGGGGATCCCTGCTATACACTATCCCACACTCACAGCCCTATTCCCCTCACTATACACACAATACCACAGCTGCCTTACTATACGCTATCCCACACTCACAGCCCTATTCCCCTCACTATACACACAATACCACAGCTGCCTTACTATACACTATCCCACACTCACAGCCCTATTCCCCTCACTATACACACAATACCACAGCTGCCTTACTATACGCTATCCCACACTCACAGCCCTATTCCCCTCACTATACACACAATACCACAGCTGCCTTACTGTACACTATCCCACACTCACAGCCCTATTCCCCTCACTATACACACAATGCCACAGCTGCCTTACTGTACACTATCCCACACTCACAGCCCTATTCCCCTCACTATACACACAATACCACAGCTGCCTTACTGTACACTATCCCACACTCACAGCCCTATTCCCCTCACTATACACACAATGCCACAGCTGCCTTACTATACACTATCCCACACTCACAGCCCTATTCCCCTCACTATACACACAATACCACAGCTGCCTTACTATACACTATCCCACACTCACAGCCCTATTCCCCTCACTATACACACAATACCACAGCTGCCTTACTATACACTATCCCACACTCACAGCCCTATTCCCCTCACTATACACACAATGCCACAGCTGCCTTACTATACACTATCCCACACTCACAGCCCTATTCCCCTCACTATACACACAATACCACAGCTGCCTTACTGTACACTATCCCACACTCACAGCCCTATTCCCCTCACTATACACACAATACCACAGCTGCCTTACTATACACTATCCCACACTCACAGCCCTATTCCCCTCACTATACACACAATACCACAGCTGCCTTACTATACACTATCCCACACTCACAGCCCTATTCCCCTCACTATACACACAATACCACGGCTGCCTTACTATACACTATCCCACACTCACAGCCCTATTCCCCTCACTATACACACAATACCACAGCTGCCTTACTGTACACTATCCCACACTCACAGCCCTGTTCCCCTCACTATACACACAATACCACAGCTGCCTTACTGTACACTATCCCACACTCACAGCCCTATTCCCCTCACTATACACACAATACCACAGCTGCCTTACTGTACACTATCCCACACTCACAGCCCTATTCCCCTCACTATACACACAATACCACAGCTGCCTTACTGTACACTATCCCACACTCACAGCCCTATTCCCCTCACTATACACACAATGCCACAGCTGCCTTACTATACACTATCCCACACTCACAGCCCTATTCCCCTCACTATACACACAATACCACAGCTGCCTTACTATACACTATCCCACACTCACAGCCCTATTCCCCTCACTATACACACAATACCACAGCTGCCTTACTATACACTATCCCACACTCACAGCCCTATTCCCCTCACTATACACACAATACCACAGCTGCCTTACTATACACTATCCCACACTCACAGCCCTATTCCCCTCACTATACACACAATGCCACAGCTGCCTTACTATACACTATCCCACACTCACAGCCCTATTCCCCTCACTATACACACAATACCACAGCTGCCTTACTATACACTATCCCACACTCACAGCCCTATTCCCCTCACTATACACACAATACCACAGCTGCCTTACTATACACTATCCCACACTCACAGCCCTATTCCCCTCACTATACACACAATACCACAGCTGCCTTACTATACACTATCCCACACTCACAGCCCTATTCCCCTCACTATACACACAATACCACGGCTGCCTTACTATACACTATCCCACACTCACAGCCCTATTCCCCTCACTATACACACAATACCACAGCTGCCTTACTGTACACTATCCCACACTCACAGCCCTGTTCCCCTCACTATACACACAATACCACAGCTGCCTTACTGTACACTATCCCACACTCACAGCCCTGTTCCCCTCACTATACACACAATACCACAGCTGCCTTACTGTACACTATCCCACACTCACAGCCCTATTCCCCTCACTATACACACAATACCACAGCTGCCTTACTATACACTATCCCACACTCACAGCCCTATTCCCCTCACTATACACACAATACCACAGCTGCCTTACTATACACTATCCCACACTCACAGCCCTATTCCCCTCACTATACACACAATACCACAGCTGCCTTACTATACACTATCCCACACTCACAGCCCTATTCCCCTCACTATACACACAATACCACAGCTGCCTTACTATACACTATCCCACACTCACAGCCCTGTTCCCCTCACTATACACACAATACCACAGCTCTTTCTGTTATCTTGCCTTACTATACACCAGTGATCCCCAACCAGTGGCTCGTGAGCAACATGTTGCTCACCAACCCCTTGGATGTTGCTCCCAGTGGCCTCAAACAGGTGCTTATTTTTGAATTTCTAGTCTGGATGCAAGCTTTAATTGCATAAAAACCCAGTGTAATTGCCAAACAGAGCTCTCTGTAGGCTTTCAGTCAATATAGGGGCTATCAAACAGCCAATTATAGCTCTCATTGGCACCTCCAGGAACTTTTTTCATGCTTGTGTTGCTCTCCAAAACCTTTTCATTTGAATGTGGCTCACAGGTAAAAAAGGTTGGGGATCCCTGCTATACACTATCCCACACTCACAGCCCTATTCCCCTCACTATACACACAATACCACAGCTGCCTTACTATACACTATCCCACACTCACAGCCCTATTCCCCTCACTATACACACAATGCCACAGCTGCCTTACTATACACTATCCCACACTCACAGCCCTGTTACCCTCACTATACACACAATACCACAGCTGCCTTACTATACACTATCCCACACTCACAGCCCTATTCCCCTCACTATACACACAATACCACAGCTGCCTTACTATACACTATCCCACACTCACAGCCCTATTCCCCTCACTATACACACAATACCACAGCTGCCTTACTATACACTATGCCACACTCACAGCCCTATTCCCCTCACTATACACACAATACCACAGCTGCCTTACTATACACTATCCCACACTCACAGCCCTATTCCCCTCACTATACACACAATACCACAGCTGCCTTACTGTACACTATCCCACACTCACAGCCCTATTCCCCTCACTATACACACAATACCACAGCTGCCTTACTATACACTATCCCACACTCACAGCCCTATTCCCCTCACTATACACACAATACCACAGCTGCCTTACTGTACACTATCCCACACTCACAGCCCTATTCCCCTCACTATACACACAATACCACAGCTGCCTTACTATACGCTATCCCACACTCACAGCCCTATTCCCCTCACTATACACACAATACCACAGCTGCCTTACTATACACTATCCCACACTCACAGCCCTATTCCCCTCACTATACACACAATTACCACGGCTGCCTTACTATACACTATCCCACACTCACAGCCCTATTCCCCTCACTATACACACAATGCCACAGCTGCCTTACTATACACTATCCCACACTCACAGCCCTATTCCCCTCACTATACACACAATACCACAGCTGCCTTACTGTACACTATCCCCACACTCACAGCCCTATTCCCCTCACTATACACACAATACCACAGCTGCCTTACTATACACTATCCCACACTCACAGCCCTATTCCCCTCACTATACACACAATACCACAGCTGCCTTACTATACCACTATCCCACACTCACAGCCCTATTCCCCTCACTATACACACAATACCACAGCTGCCTTACTATACACTATCCCACACTCACAGCCCTATTCCCCTCACTATACACACAATACCACAGCTGCCTTACTATACACTATCCCACACTCACAGCCCTATTCCCTCACTATACACACAATACCACAGCTGCCTTACTATACACTATCCCACACTCACAGCCCTATTCCCCTCACTATACACACAATACCACGGCTGCCTTACTATACACTATCCCACACTCACAGCCCTATTCCCCTCACTATACACACAATGCTACAGCTGCCTTACTATACACTATCCCACACTCACAGCCCTATTCCCCTCACTATACACACAATACCACAGCTGCCTTACTATACACTATCCCACACTCACAGCCCTATTCCCCTCACTATACACACAATACCACGGCTGCCTTACTATACACTATCCCACACTCACAGCCCTATTCCCCTCACTATACACACAATGCCACAGCTGCCTTACTATACACTATCCCACACTCACAGCCCTATTCCCCTCACTATACACACAATACCACAGCTGCCTTACTATACACTATCCACACTCACAGCCCTATTCCCCTCACTATACCACACAATACCACAGCTGCCTTACTATACACTATCCCACACTCACAGCCCTGTTCCCCTCACTATACACACAATACCACAAGCTCTTTCTGTTATCTTGCCTTACTATACACCAGTGATCCCCAACCAGTGGCTCGTGAGCAACATGTTGCTCACCAACCCCTTGGATGTTGCTCCCAGTGGCCTCAAACAGGTGCTTATTTTTGAATTTCTAGTCTGGATGCAAGCTTTAATTGCATAAAAACCCAGTGTAATTGCCAAACAGAGCTCTCTGTAGGCTTTCAGTCAATATAGGGGCTATCAAACAGCCAATTATAGCTCTCATTGGCACCTCCAGGAACTTTTTTCATGCTTGTGTTGCTCTCCAAAACCTTTTTCATTTGAATGTGGCTCACAGGTAAAAAAGGTTGGGGATCCCTGCTATACCACTATCCCACACTCACAGCCCTATTCCCCTCACTATACACACAATACCACAGCTGCCTTACTATACACTATCCCACACTCACAGCCCTATTCCCCTCACTATACACACAATACCACAGCTGCCTTACTATACACTATCCCACACTCACAGCCCTATTCCCCTCACTATACACACAATACCACAGCTGCCTTACTGTACACTATCCCACACTCACAGCCCTATTCCCCTCACTATACACACAATACCACAGCTGCCTTACTGTACACTATCCCACACTCACAGCCCTATTCCCCTCACTATACACACAATACCACAGCTGCCTTACTATACACTATCCCACACTCACAGCCCTATTCCCCTCACTATACACACAATACCACAGCTGCCTTACTATACGCTATCCCACACTCACAGCCCTATTCCCCTCACTATACACACAATACCACAGCTGCCTTACTATACACTATCCCACACTCACAGCCCTATTCCCCTCACTATACACACAATACCACAGCTGCCTTACTGTACACTATCCCACACTCACAGCCCTATTCCCCTCACTATACACACAATACCACAGCTGCCTTACTATACACTATCCCACACTCACAGCCCTATTCCCCTCACTATACACACAATACCACAGCTGCCTTACTGTACACTATCCCACACTCACAGCCCTATTCCCCTCACTATACACACAATGCCACAGCTGCCTTACTATACACTATCCCACACTCACAGCCCTATTCCCCTCACTATACACACAATACCACAGCTGCCTTACTGTACACTATCCCACACTCACAGCCCTATTCCCCTCACTATACACACAATACCACAGCTGCCTTACTATACACTATCCCACACTCACAGCCCTATTCCCCTCACTATACACACAATACCACAGCTGCCTTACTATACACTATCCCACACTCACAGCCCTATTCCCCTCACTATACACACAATACCACGGCTGCCTTACTATACACTATCCCACACTCACAGCCCTATTCCCCTCACTATACACACAATACCACAGCTGCCTTACTGTACACTATCCCACACTCACAGCCCTATTCCCCTCACTATACACACAATACCACAGCTGCCTTACTATACACTATCCCACACTCACAGCCCTATTCCCCTCACTATACACACAATACCACAGCTGCCTTACTGTACACTATCCCACACTCACAGCCCTATTCCCCTCACTATACACACAATACCACAGCTGCCTTACTATACACTATCCCACACTCACAGCCCTATTCCCCTCACTATACACACAATACCACAGCTGCCTTACTGTACACTATCCCACACTCACAGTCCTATTCCCCTCACTATACACACAATACCACAGCTGCCTTACTGTACACTTGCTGCTGTGAGTGGCCCCACAAGGAGTGGCCCCTGGCTTGGTTCTTACAGTTGGCATCCCTAGGCTCTAGAGACCAAGCCGCTGTGGGTCACATTAGACAGACACCGGATGAGAGTCACTTACTTCCCAAAGCTTTAGCAAGGTCCTGACAGGCCTCCTTCTCACCAATAGAATGCAACACCCGTAAGGCCACATTAATCCCAACGGACTCAGTGTAGTTGCTGATAATACGATTTGCAACATCGCCGGCATCTTTATCCTGCAACTGACTCCATGGGATCGGTTTGTAGCTGTCAACTTCCAATTTATTCAGCTTTTCCTTAAACCTCTTGAACCTCTCCTGGGGCAGGTTCTCCAGGGTAAAAACCAGTTTATCCCAGGGGGTCTGTGCCATTGTGGGTGCGCGGCTCCTGTTTGCGCCCGTGCCAGTTACACACAGTTAAACTCCTGCTCAGTGTGCTCTTTTCCTCTGTACCTGCCCCTCTGCCCCTCCCAGTTATACATTATTATGTGTCATATCAGTCAGGTTTGTGAGTTCCAGGAAACTGAGACGGAAACTGCTGCTGCCTTTCTATGTATAGCTAACACTACCACAATTTTGTTGGTGTTAATTCCCATAGAGATTTATTAAAGGGTTAGTAAACCCTGCTGCACGGCTCAACCAAACTTGTTACTAATTACATATCCCAGAATAATGTAACATATAATGATGGGTATATGATGCAAGCGATTTCATTAATTTGTTTACCCAGATATACAGTCAATCCTGGGACTCCTACCAGTGAGAATCCTAGCGCTATTATTTCAGACTTAGACATTAGGAGTCTGACCCACAATCTTCAGGTAGGTGTACATAATCTGTGCCTCTCTTAAGGCATTGGGCCTGTGTGGTGGGGGTGGGCTGTAGGAACAGTTAACTAAGTCTAGTTACGGCACAGGGTCCAGCGGAGATATTAGCTGGAATGTAATGAAACGAGTGGTTCCCACAAGAGGAGAACCAACTTCTAGGCATCGGTACATGCTTATCTAAACTAGGTGACAAAATGGTATAATTACATGGCATAGTTGTGGTGATGTTGGTGCATTGAGAGGTTAGCCTACTGCACACTGGGTGCGGGTCTTAATCAAACGTGCCTGAATGCACGCGGGGATTTCACTAACATTACCAGTCATGTTATAGCATATGTCACTTACAGTTACATTGTGAGTAATTATGGAAGCAAAATTCCTGCTCATGCGTTTAGTAGCATTTTGGTCTGCAGCATAAGCATATAGGGGGACATGTGTTTCAGTATCAGAATCTTGCACTTCAGAGTCATTATTTTTAGCATGGAAAATGTCAGTAAGCGCAGTGTGGGAGTAGCAACAGCTACGAAACAAGTCTCAATCAGTTCAGTTGCACTAGTGACATCCTTTAGGCACATGTAACTGGTGTTAAGAACAACCCGTGCCATGTATTCCCACAAATTATCATCACGTATGTCTAATGCTCTCTTTTCTACTGTTATGTTCCCGTTGGGACGGTCCGGAGACTGTCCACACAACCAGGTGTAATATGCACACATGGTGCTGAGGAAAATGATAATGTAGACAAAACCTCCTAGAACAAGGATTTTACAGACTCGACCGCTGCTTCCTGGGGTGAGGACTGGGTAGGGCCACAAGGGGGTTCGCTGTCGTCGTCCGAGGATGGGGTATCCTGTGGAGCAACCCTCACAGGAGCCCTCTTGAGGCGCATTGCGTGTATCCATTGGTTGCTGTCAGATGTCAGGACGGCGGTTCTGGTGATGGCTATCACGGTCGTGGGATCTCCGTATGCGGTGGCTCCACCTTTCTTTGGATGGAGTCTCCGTACGAGCACAATGTCTCCTGGTTGATAATGGATGCGTAGGTTCCTGTGAAGGAATAGGAAAAGAGAGAGAAACATCACCGTAGTGACCATTCAAAACCTTTATCAACTCAGTTACATATTGTTCCCGTATTGGATCCAAATCGCCTGGTACAGGGACCAAGGGAGTCCTTGTCCACGGAGTGGGAAAAGGCTTACCCATTAAAATCTCAAATGGAGATAATTTGGTGTTGGCATGTGGAGTCATGCGTATCTCAGCCAGCACAGCGGGTAAGTATTGCTCCCATTTTTTAAATGTTCCGTTTGTGCATTTCCTTATTTTATCTTTTATTGTTCTGTTCATGTGCTCCACCAATTTCTGTCGCTTCTACCCTGTCTTTGTGGGGGGCTATATTGAAGCGCTTGCACGTGGGGCTTTGTCTGTTTAACAATATCAAAGCACCCTGCAGCATCCTTGGACATTATGGCATTATCAAAGTCTTTAGGCTCCTTAGTGAGCCAGTCATCTAGGATTTGTTTAGCTACCCAATGAATCTCTGGCAGTAGCCCTGACATTGCCGTTTGTATATAAACCGTGCCCATTTGCCAGTGAAAGGCCTGCTTGCTCCTGCCAATTCCTATTAAATCTGATAATATAATCAGTGACTGACTCTCCCTGCTTCTGTTTACACACAGCAGCAAGCGTAATTGATTGACGATTCCACTTGAGTTCTTCAAGCACCTCGGCCCACATTTCATCTATTTGCGTTTTTGTTCTGATCAGATAATCCCTCAAACTATCAGTATCGCCAGTGTCGGACTGGCCCACCAGGAAACCAGGAAGACTCCCGGTGGGCCCAGGTGTCAGGGGGCCCTCCTGCTTCTAGCTATTTAGCCTATTTCATGGTCATTCCCTATTTCTGTATGGGGACAAGGAAGCTTGATAGATGGAACAATAGAGTATAGTATGTAGAGAAAAGAGTTTGATGGAGGAGAGAAGGAGTTCTGAGAGTGGGCCCATGGCCCAGGGTTTCCTGGTGGGCCCCTGCCATCTCAGTCCGACACTGAGTATCGGGATGTGCATTACGGAGTGCAGTAATTTTAGCAAAGTCAAACCCACAATCAGGGTTATTGCCTGGGGTGGATTCAATCATGAGCCTAACATCCTCAACCATTAATGCAGAGCCCCGGGTCATACGCTTAAGGTGATTGACCGTGGCTGTTGGATTCTTTTTAGGGTTGGGGCAGTTAATCAAAATGGCATTAATGGCCTGGACATCTAAAGGCTTAAAGGAGACATATTGGATAAATGGGAAACCCCCTAATATTGTAGGCAATTATGTATGTATGTATGTATGTATATCTTTATTTATAAAGCGCTACTTATGTACGCAGTGAATAATATCCGGTGCTGGTTTCCCTTTGGGCTAAACATTAACCCTATCTGTAACAATGGCCCCTTTATTGGAGCTCCCTATAGATCCTCTCAGGTCCCTGTCTGTGTTTCACATGAGGGGTGGGCGTTTCCTAACGGTCCCTGCCAGAAGCACAGTAGGAGGGGGAGAGCCAATCACAGCCCTGCAGTCACACAAGCACAGACAGGCTTCAGTTCCCTATCAGGTCAGCCTAGCTGCTGATTGGTTCCTATCCTATAGTGCAGGGTGCGGAGGGCCGCCGGCCCCCCAGTTCATCCAGAGAATTCAGCCAGCAGGAAGTGGAACAGATGGGCGGGGCTAGTGGGGTTTTGGGGCCAAACGATAGGATTACATTTGCAGCCATGGGGCAGTCGGTTCGGGGACCGCATCAACGAGCCGATGCAGTCCCCGGTCCGACTGGATTTTCTAGCCTGGCCGATTGAGATCTGGGCAATTTCAGGCCAGATATCGTTCGGCAAGGCCGCTCGGTTCTGCCCATACACGGGCCGATTAGCTACCGAATTGGTCCAAGGGACCCATATCGGCAGCTACTATCGGCCCGTGTATGGGGGCCTTAATTTCATTTCGCTGCGCTGTTGCTGTTTTGCAGCTGAGGGACTAAGCTTAAGTGTGCGCTGAGGCGTGCGCGACCCCTCCCTTATTTCCCGCTTGCTGGAGGACTCATCTGGAAATTCCTCGCTAGACTCTACCCTTTCTGGGGAACCCCTAACACCCTACTAGGGGGATCCTGGGCAAGGCGCCATGCTGCAATAGCAACATCATCCTCTGTGCCTGGATCTCTGCCTTTATTATCCTCACTGAATGTCACTTTATCATCTTCGCTGAAAGTTAATATTCCTATGTAATGGGGCGCTAATGTAACCCATACCAGTCCACACTCACACATGTATTTCTTTTTTTTTTTTGTAAATTAAATTTTATTGGTGTTTTTATACACAATAATTGTAACAGGCATTCAAGAGGTCAATGATAGCAATGTTACAGTGTAGTCAAGTGATTCAACTGAATTGACCTTATCTCAGGGTACATGACAGGTCTGTTTATTAACATTTCTCATTAATTGGGTGGTCTGAGTTATCTTGGATTGGTAATAATGTTTAGAGAAACCAGTCGTAGTTGTCAATCATAGTAGGAGAACAAGTAAGAAAAAACAAGTAAATGAGTGGGGGGGGGGGGGGAGAAAAACATAAAGGGGAATTTGGGTCCCTTGGGGGGAGAGAGGGAGAATTGGTTGTGGTTATGAGTCAGATAAGAGGGTTAGTCTTATATGGGGTTTAACCTGCTCGTAGCCCATATATTGGTTATATAGTGGTCCCATCTAGACCAGACCTTCTCCCACACACATGTATTTCTTATTCCACTTAGGGTTACCCTTGTAATATGGCCACTGAGCCGTATCTCCCAAACACAAAGCCTTAATCGTGCGCACATGAAAGCCAGAGAGAGAACCCTCCCTCGGGATCGGAGCTTCTCATATCCTCCTTCCATCCTGCTATATTGTCAACAAAAGGGTCTGTACAATATGTCCCTGCAACAAACTGTTTGGGAGTTTCGCCAGGTTGTGGCTTAGAATCAGATTGCTGTTGTGAGGCTTATTGGCTGCAGATGCGGGAACATCTTTGTTTTCTCTAAAGCGAATATTTACAGCTTTACTGTCACTCTTGGGTGATTTCCCCTTACCGAGGGAATTCCCCATATTGCACAAAAACCCAACTGACACACAATACACTTAACTTACAAGAACATGAAACTTACAATAATAGCAACAATGATGGCAGATAGAGAAATGTAAGACACCCCACTCCTGGTACCATAAAACTGTTAGGGTTCCTGACCGCAGACTGTCAGTGTAGTGACCTGAGGGAGCCCTCCTGCCAGGACAAAGGCATATACGGGAACAAGGATGACACAACCACAATGGAAGTTCAAACTTGTTCAGTTTATTCATTACGTGATCATAGCTTTTATACCCCTTGTGTACGAGTAGAAGATGCGTCAGTGCATAGATAAGATTAAGTTGTTTTTCAAGGCATATATTTCGTAAGGTGCAAGCTGTGCAAGGGTACTATTGGGGAAAAACAACTATTATGGGATGTTCAAGCCTTGCTGGTTGCTGTTACAAAATGGAGGTACGTTTCTAAAATGGAGTATGATATGCTAAGCATCAAAGTGTATGAAAGTATCAAATACATGCATATATGAATATTTGATTATATCGATGTGAGAATATAGGATATTGTGTTAAACCTCACAAAGGGTGAGGCATGCTGGGAGCTGTAGTCCAGCACCATCAGGGTTGAATTCTTAAAGCAATATTGCCCAATAAAACTTTCCCAGCTCTCTAGGGCCCGCATTGGCAGCATTGAAATGCAAAAGAATCCTCCAATGAGAATCCCAGCTGATCTGTATAAATCTGGCTCCCTGTTCTCTGTTCCTGCAATTGGAGTTGGGAGCATTAAGCACAGTTTCCCAGCACTGAACAAGTCTGTCCCTTTATCCCCATGTCTGATTCCTGTGCCATATAATGACGGGAAAATGACATCATTATCTCTATATGTAAGGTACCAGCAAGGGGCCTGACACAGTGCTGGGAATCAGCATTCTCATTGGTCAGCTCTTAATTTTTGGTCAGTAGAATCTTTATTGTGAATTCTTTTCCATGTATAATTACATTTTTCATCAAGTTCTATAGAGAACTTATATATATATATATATAAATAAATAAATCAAATCAGATGCCGCACTCACAGGACTTAGTGGAAAAATAAAAACATTTTTATTTGTAAAGACACGTCAATCTTACGTTCGGCCGTATCCACAGCCTTTCTCAGTGAATCAGAAAAGTCACAAACCCACTCTTAAACCCAAATTGGTGCCAAAGTGTAGCTGATGACATCACACATATATATAGATAGATAGATGATAGATAGATAGATAGATAGATAGATAGATGATAGATAGATAGATAGATAGATAGATGATAGATAGATAGATAGATAGATAGATAGATAGATAGATGATAGATAGATAGATAGATAGATAGATAGATAGATAGATAGATGATAGATAGATAGATAGATAGATAGATGATAGATAGATAGATAGATAGATAGATAGATGATAGATAGATAGATAGATAGATGATAGATAGATAGATAGATAGATGATAGATAGATAGATAGATGATAGATAGATAGATAGATAGATGATAGATAGATAGATAGATAGATAGATAGATAGATAGATAGATAGATAGATAGATGATAGATAGATAGATAGATAGATAGATAGATGATAGATGATAGATAGATAGATAGATAGATAGATAGATAGATGATAGATAGATAGATAGATAGATAGATAGATAGATAGATAGATAGATAGATAGATAGATAGATAGATAGATAGATAGATAGATAGATAGATAGATAGATAGATAGATAGATAGATAGATGATAGATAGATAGATAGATAGATAGATAGATAGATGATAGATAGATAGATAGATAGATAGATAGATAGATAGATAGATAGATAGATAGATGATAGATAGATAGATAGATAGATAGATAGATAGATGATAGATGATAGATAGATAGATAGATGATAGATAGATAGATATACTATTTTCACCTGTTCTTTCTTAAGCCAACAACTCAACAACAGCAGGCGAGTTCCTAGGGAATAATATTAATACAAACTCCCGAGAGTAAAGAGAATTTATTATGTGCTGCAATAGCATCATTTTCTACATAACCCCCGTATAACTGGTGAGATTGGGTTTTGGGGAAAACTTTTATAGTATTTATATTCACTCACAAACAGGCAAAAAATTATTAGACCGCATTTTGATGCAACTGTGCCGACAGGATGTGGTTGTGATGTCAGGTTATGATGGGCTGATCTGAAACTGTGCCCCTATGGGGGAGGAGGTGGAGAAAGTGAGTCTGGTAAAACTTCTGGCAGAACTAAACTATCCCCATGTCTGATTCCTGTGCCATATAATGACGGGAAAATGACATCATTATCTCTATATGTAAGGTACCAGCAAGGGGCCTGACACAGTGCTGGGAATCAGCATTCTCATTGGTCACTTCTTAATTTTTGGTCAGTAGAATCTTTATTGTGAATTGTTTTCCATGTATAATTACATTTTTCATCAAGTTCTATAGAGAACTTCTATTTTACATATATATATATATATATAAATATATGTCAAAAGTAGAATACCGCACTCACAGGACTTAGTAGAAGATAATAGGTTTGATAAAGGCTGTGGATACAGCCGAAACGTCAGTATGCTGTGAACAATACATTTTCATTATCTTCTACTAAGTCCTGTGAGTGCGGTATTCTACTTTTGACATGTTTCCTGAATTTTCAACACTGCACCCGGGCATCCTGTGACTTCTAAACGTGAGTGCCGGCTTTCTAGAGACTATATATATATATATATAGATATATATAGATAGATATACTTCACCTGTTCTTTTGTAAGCCAACAACTCCAGTGTCCCAGAGTCCAAAGCTGAATAACATATACACTAACCTGCCCTGTTTGCTGAAGGTAATAAAATAATGTCCAAACATTTTTATATCATTATCTACTTTATTTATAAAAGACAGTGTTCTACATCAGTAACAAATGCAGGATCCTTTGCTGTTGCTATTGGGTCCTGCCCAGACTATTGCCCGGTGGAGCTAAGAGACTGCCGATGGCACATAGAGGTCTCCTCGCATTCACTGGCGTTCTAGATCCCTGATGAGAGGTCTGCACTTTTCTTCTAGCAACCCATAGAACTGATCCTTCTCAGTGATGCCCCATCCTCTGACATAAAGATAAAGTTGCCTCATCTTCGCCTGGGGAGTCCCTGAGTATCGCACCGAGTCATACTCCTCTTGAGTCAGAACTCTTTTTGCCAAGAGCTCATCCAGGATGGGTTCAAGGTTGGCCACCCTGTTGATCAGAGGTGTTCTGTGTTTATCAACAAAGTGCTCCCCATCTGCAGGACATAAGGAAAAAAGGTTAAGGTAATATCACCCAGACATGAAAAGCTGTATAATAAAAGTCCTTTTCAATTTGGGTTTTATATTTAATAAAACATCCATACCCATTAGAAATGTATTTAAAAATCTGAGCTGTCAATCATACATTGTCTGCCCCACTTCTATGTATGCCTCAGGCATTACTTTCACTTTGCATTCAGCACTCCCTAGATGTCACAATTTCTAAAGTGTAAATAAAGTGTTAATACATTTTGAAAGTATTTCTTAGGATGATAGGTCCTCTTTATACTAGCAAAATACTATGGACAAATGGCTAGTATGAATGTCAGTCTTCACCCTACTTATAAAATCCCACGAGGCAGTCGAAAAAGCTTTTAGACTTTACTGGTCAAATCGCTTGATGCCACTGATTTATCAGTTTTATTATTCACTAGTCCTTAGCCAAGAACTCTATAATATTCAGTTGGGAAGAGAAGGCTCTCAAGGACTTCCCCAGCAGTCTTTATCCTGGGATGACAAGAGTCACCCATCCCCTTTTCCTTGTAGATTGTAAGCACACTTGCTCACATGGGGTAAAAAAACCAAGAATATGCCAGTGCATTACAGTGATCTAAATATAGAAGGATTGTGCTGAGAAAAGTTGCACATAGAGCCAGCAATCCAATTGGGGTGTAACACTGTTTTGGCTATATTAGTCTAAATGTCCAGCTAGGATAGAGCATGGGGGTACACGTTACTCTCTCTGCACAGGATGAGCCTTTGCAAAGTGGAAGCAACTACATGGAGGGTGTTGTGTTACTACACCTCCCACTGCAACGTGTATGTGAGAAATGCTATAAGTTAATAGGTGGACGCCAGGAGCTCTTGTAAACTAAGATAACTATTCATTTGTCCAAGACGATGGCAATGCAGGGCAAATCAATACTCACTCTCAGATGAGCTATAACAGGATTCAGCAATACAATTGATGTTAAAGCAGATTAAGCAGTTGAAGTATGGTGTCCAAAGGTTTATCCCTAAAGAGGTTGGGCAGGGTAAAGATGACCAACAGAGTGACAGGAGGTAAGTCCACCGGTTTATCCCTCTTGGGTAGAGTTGGGCAAGGTTACGACTGGCACTTCTGTGCCCCTAAGCTAAGGCAAGTAAGCCTGTAGGAGACTCCTTTACTCTCCTCTCCTGGGTGGAGCAAGCGAGCTGCTCTTTCTATATAAGTTCTGACTGACTCACTTTTCTAGAAAGTGCTCTGATATTATTTAACCTGTTCTTCCTTTACCTCGTTCACGGGGCCCCTGCACCCCGACTTCACTAAGGGTACTTGTCCCCTTACGGCCTATCCTTCTGGGCCTTGCGGATCCCAGGCTTCCTGGAGACACCCACTTAGGTCAGATGTGGCAGGCCAAGAAGAAAGATCCACCCCTTCCTAACACTTTATTAAAGTGGGGTAGGGTGTGGTCTAGCCTTGGGCCAATAATAAGGTATATGTAAATACCAGAATAGATACATTCAGCCTTGCCTAGTGACAAGGAGAAAGGGTTTAAAGGAGACATATCATATAAAAATTAAGAATGTACCAGTCAATTGTACTCATCTAGATATACCTGTAGAAGGATTGTGCTTAAAAAGTTTAGTTTCGGGCTGATTTATTGAGAAATTCCCCCAAACCCCACTAGCCCCGCCCATCTGTTGCACTCTCTATTAGCCCAGACCTCAGTGGGGGCAACAAAATGCTTTGTGTTATTGCAAAATAAAAGTTGGACCCATATAAAAGGTCATATTATATATATATATATAGCAGTTTTCACCCCAAGAATCCTTTGATTAATGCTACATATGAAGTGCCCACCATGTGATCCTGTAACAAGCCTGGCTGCAGAATATATTTGACCTTCTATACCTGGGGGCATGTGTTCAAATGTGTTGCCAAGTTTCAGTTTCCCTAGTCCCATAGCCCAAGTTATGTGCCACCTCCCTCCGGGCACAGTTTAACTCACCTGCCGAATTCCGATACATTTGCATGATCATATCTTCCTCCAGCATTGTGCTTATATTATCATGTTCCACCCAAGGGGCCGCTGGATTAGGGTAAACTCCTGGGCCCCTGCCTGTAGCCACTCCTGCACCCCAGGCCTGGAATGGGTTAGCGACCGATCGAGACCCCCCGGCAAGGTAGCGAGAAACAGGAGCTTGACTGGTACCCACTGGCATCCTTTGGTTTGAGACTGACACAAACAAATATCCATTAAAAGAACTGTAATAATCAGGTTATGAAATAAATTACACTCAGAACCAATCCATTTCAATGCTTCTTGAAAGGGGGAATCGGTGGGGGCAAGGTGGCCGGCCGGCTTGGCCCATCTCTGAATCTTAGGTAACCTTTGTACCACTGCAATGAATATCCTCAACCATAATGGCAGAACATGGGGTACAGTGGGACTTTCCAAAATAAGGGCCCAAAATACCCAACCAAAAAAATGCCCTTCTTTCTTATTGGTTACAATGATTGATACCAAGGCCAAAATGGTGGATGTAGGTGTACTAGTGCTTTAGTATTGGGTGTCGGCATGGGTGGGCTGCTAATAAGTGTGGGTGCATCTGATCATTTGTGATGTATCCATGCTTCTGATCTATTCATTATGTGAACCTTCTACCTGTGGTATTGTTCCAACATGAAAGTTTTGCCTACTTTTTTTTTATTATGTTATTGCACTGAATAATTCTGCTGGGGTGTGTGCCTTCCTATGGGGGTGAGGCACTTCCCCCAAAACTGCTATGTGGGAAAGACAGGATTTTTTATAGGAGACATATCCTATAAAAATTAACAATGTACCAGGGAATTATACTCCTCTAGATATAGAAGGATTGGGCTTAAAAAGTTGTGTTTCTGACTGATTTATTGAAAAATTCACCCAAACCCCACTAGCCCCGCCCATCTGTGCCACTTCCTGCTGGCTGAATTCTCTGGATGAGCTGGGGGGGCGGCTGCCCTCCGTACCCTGCACTGTAGGATAGGAACCAATCAGCAGCTAGGCTGACCTGATAGGGAACTGAAGCCTGTCTGTGCTTGTGTGAGTGCAGGGCTGTGATTGGCTCTCCCCCTCCTACTGTGCTTCTGGCAGGGACCGTTAGGACACGCCCACCCCTCATGTGAAACCCAGACAGGGACCTGAGAGGATCTATAGGGAGCTCCAATAAAGGGGCCATTGTTACAGATAGGGTTAATGTTTAGCCCAAAGGGAAACCAGCACCGTATATTATTCATAATTGCCTACAGGGTTAGCCTAGCTGCTGATTGGTTCCTATCCTACAGTGCAGTGTGCTGAGTGTGTTTTTATAGATAGGGTTAATGTTTAGCCCAGAGTAAACCAGTACTATATTTTATTCATAATTGCCTATAAGATTAGAGGTATTTTCATTTATCCTATAAGTCTTAATTATATTAAGGATCTTACACACAGGGTCACCATCAGGTATGACCACCTACTTCTAAGTTAGCAGTAACCTTCCTTCTGGAATGGGCCCCCTAGTTATTAACCCATTGGTCACCAGGCCCTTGTGCAGAGGCCCAGCCAAAAATGGACCACAAAGGTATCAAGATGTAAATGTAGTGTTTTAATTTAAAAGAGAACTAAAGCTTAATTAAAAAAGGCTAGAAATGTTGTACATTTTATGTATTGGATTTCTGTACCAGCCCAAGGCTGACTCTCTATATACTGTATATATAGAATATAAATGGCACAATAAAAGGCTGATTTTAGCACAACTGTGCTAAAAGCAGATTGGATTGGTGGGAGCCCCAGATTGTGCTTCAAATGGTCAAAAGGCTACGTTAGGGGTTCTAATACCAGCCACTTGTAGGAGAAACACCTTCACCTATAATAATTTAATTCAAAAGAGTACAAATTATTTAATAAATCATAAGTAATTCACATCAGGGGAGACTGGATTCTCTCAGTTATTGCTTTTATTTTTCCTCTTCAATAGCAACGTAACGTTGTGTAACCACCTCTGGCAACCAATCAGCAGGTAGCATATACCAGTTTATGTAAGAAAACATTTCATTGGTGTCGAGACCTGAGCTAACAGTCTACATTTTATTACATCAGAGATGTCAACTTACCTCAGGACTTTGGGGGATTTGTTAAAAATCGGGAGAATGCTATTGGGGATGGGAGACCAGGGGAGACCCAGCAAAACTCCCAATAAAATAGGGGGGATGGCTGCTCTGTTGCATGATTATTATTATTAACATTTAGTTATAAAGCGTCTCCTATTGCTGCTACCCAGCCTGCCCAATTCTAATCCCTGGGTTATGTTGGGGAACCAGAACTAAACGGGGTAAATCTTACATTCCTGATTCTGTGCCATTACCCCTCTCACTATATCAAGCTGTTTAACTCACCATCCGCGCAATATTTATATATAGCTTCTCTCGCCTGTGAAGTCAAATCATCAACTATAAAGTCCATTGCAAGAAAATGAACAGCCGAGCTTCTGCAAATGTAGTTTCGCTCTTGTAGGAAGCCCCTCCCCCCCTCAAATAGGTTGCGGTTATAAAGCATCATTTCCGTTAATAGTGTTTACATAGAGAGATTAATATATGCTGCCATCTACTGTTGCAAGCAGTACTACCCCAAGGTTTGGGATTTTGTCTGTGAGTAAGTCTGTTGCTAAGACAGCAAGGCCTCAGGAAACAGTGTTAGAGGCTGGCAGAAAATTGGTGTTTATTAAGCCACTTCTCAAGATGGACAGTAAAACTGATCAATAGTGATGGGCGAAATGTTTCTCGGAGAATTTCCGCGCTTCGCCATTGGCGGATTGTTTCGTGAAACGGATTCGCCGCACGTCCCAAAATTTTCGCTGGTGTCAAAAAAGAATAGTCGCGGGCGTCAAAAGAATAGCCGCGCAACGAAATAATAGCCGTGGGTGACAAAATAATAGCCGTGGGTGACAAAATAATAGCTGCGGGCGACAAAATAATAGCCGCGGGCGACAAAATAATAGCTGCGGGCAACAAAATAATAGCCGCGGGCAACAAAATAATAGCCGCGGGCGACAAAATAATAGCCGTGGGTGACAAAATAATAGCCGTGGGCGACAAAATAATTGGCGGGGGGCGACAAAATAATAGCCGTGTGACAAAATAATAGCCGCGGGCGACAAAAGAATAGCCGCAGGCAACAATTTTTTTTGCCGGACGTCATTTTCGCCGTTTCGCAGATCTTTTGAAAGATTCGCAAATTTTTTGGCGAAGCGAAACAGAACAGATTCGCTCATCACTAATCATCAATCTCAGCAACAAGAAGGAGCCTGGAGAGATAACAGCTGTAAGCACGTTCCTACCCCAATTCCCATGGACTGTACAGAAAACCCAAGGTCAGGATGGCTATGTTATGCTGAGAGACTGTCTGTGAGACTATAGCATACCTCCCAACATTTTGAAAATAATTTTTTGACCACGCCCATTTTTGGCAGGTTATTTAAAGCTACTTGTATGTATGTATGTATATCTTTATTTATAAAGCGCTACTTTTTAATTAAATGTGAGAAACAATGTATCTAAGTGCAGGTGGAGCTCGTTAACTTTCTGGGCTCTCTGCCAAAAGCTTCTTTTTAATTAAATGTGAGAAACAATGTTCTAAAACAAGCGGATCTTCTCCCGATATGCCCACCTACGGGTGGGTGATATCGAGAAAATGT
This sequence comes from Xenopus tropicalis, assembly GCF_000004195.4. Classification (NCBI taxonomy): domain Eukaryota; kingdom Metazoa; phylum Chordata; class Amphibia; order Anura; family Pipidae; genus Xenopus; species Xenopus tropicalis. The sequence goes on along the minus strand of NC_030685.2, from coordinate 5,648,909 downwards.
AGGCTAATTCGATCATTTAGCCCCGGGGCCAAATGATCGAATTATAACGGCAGCAATGGGCGCAGTTCGGGGACCGCATCAATGAGCCGATGCGGTCCCCTAAATCTTTTAACCTGCCCAATTTCAGGCCAGATATCGGTCGGGCAGGCCCCTTGTTCCTGCCCCTACATAGGCCGATAAGCTGCCGAATTTGTCCAAGGGACCCATATCGGCAGCTACAATCGGCCCGTGTATGGAATGGCTGCCCCCATGGCTACACACCAGGGTTTATATAAACTCTAATTATGTTTCTGAAGCAAACACAACACTTTTACCAGTGCAGGGCAGCAGTACATTATAGTTTAATTTCTTTGAAATATATCAATTTTTTGGTGTTACTGTTCCTTTAACCTTACAGACAAACAGCGGCCATTGGTGAGGGAGTGGCAGACAGCCAATCTCCATTTTTAAATTCAGTTTATAAGTGAAAAATGTATCCGGATGCCATTAGCCAGCAAGTTTTGTAAGGACCACATCATATTTATGACAAAACAGAAAAAATAATATTAGCATAAAATGCAGTTTTATTTAAGATACAGCTGTTCATATCTAAATAACATGAACAGTGTAATATGGCGCCATTGTCTCCCACATTGGGTGAGTTTGGGCCAAAGGCATCACTATATGGAACGCAGTACCGGAGTGCTGAGATTCAGAATATGGGCCAGAGAAGCTGGCTGAAGGGCTGGCAGACATTGTTTCAACTTTGAATTGGCCACATATCCAAAACCGAGCAGTCTCAGAGGAGCTTTTAATTATTTTCAAGGTCCCCAATGAGTGGCCCATTGTACTCTAGCAAGTACTCGTAGAACTTCTCCTTCTCATATTCCCCCCAGGCCCTGACACAGTCATAGAGTTGCCTCATCTTCTCCTGGCAGGTTCCCTTGCTTCTCACTGTGTCGTACTGTTCCTGGGTCAGGATGTCATTATTCAGCAGCCCATCCAGGATTGGATCAATGTGGGACACCCTGGCAATCAGAGCTACTCGATGCAGATCAACAAAGTGCATCTGTGGTGGAGGAGAAATTATTATGAAATATAAAACTTGCCCCTGTGTTTGCCAACAGAGGCGACCCAGCCAGCCACCTCGCCCCCACCTCTGCTCCCCCCACCCTCGCACACACGTGCACTAACACGCACATGCCGGACTAGGGGTTGGCAACAGAGGTACCTGCCTCCTGCCCCCTCCCTGTTGCGCCCTAGGCAGGTGCCTCTTTTGCCTACCCCTAGTTCCGGCCCTGATTGCCACATTCCCATTGGTGGTTTCTCTTGCATTGATAATGAAGTTTTAGAGTTGGATACACCCCTTAGGAGAAATGCATCCTGGTAGGGTGCCCATAAATGACACTGAGCAGATTTCCACTATAACTGGGCATAGGATTTTAATGTTTTTTTTATTAAAAACTTTACAAGAAAAGATTAATGTAACTCAGACCAACATGCCGGCTAATAATTTCTACTTACAACCAAAATTCAACCCCCCAATCCACTGGCCAAATGTCCCAATAAAGAACCTGCCCATTGTACAAAAGCAGTCTCAGTCCTAGGAAGAGTCTATGCTTTTGCTATGGATTTCTAGAAGAGGATGATGGAAAATCAAAACTATTTACATCCATTGAAATTTGTTGCTCCCGGTGGTCTGAAGGCAAAGGGTACCAGGTGTATTATGGGTAATGGTACTTATCAACTTACACTGCCATATTCGATGCATATTATCATAAATACACTGCTTACAACTGTAATACTGTTCAGCTATTGATATAACTCCCCATTTCTAATATTTGCCTTTGGCTGCTGTATGTTCCCCATTAGGCATGACATTCATTGATTTACTATACATTCTGCCTTTCAGTCCCTTCAATTAAATGAGATACAACTGAAAAGGCAGTATAGGTGGGTGACTTTTCCTGTTCATTTGGCTCTAGGGATAAAACCATTGTGTGTAACATCAGACAGACATTGAGGAGAGTCACTTACTTCCCAAAGCTTTTATTCCTCACAGGCCTGTGGGTCCGGGGCTCCTGCTTGCATACGTGTCACTTACACAGTTATATACTGGCTCGGTACCAGCGCTTTCCCTCTAAACCCGCCCGATCTGTTTTTCTATGGCTCTGTCCCCTCCCACTGATATGTAATTATATGGTGTAGGTAGGTTTGTTCTTTCCAGAAAATTAAAACAGAAAGGTGTTTACAGTACAGGAGTGAGCTGCTGTTTATTAATAATTTGCAGTTAGGTTTGTCTCCTGGCTGATAGTTTACCTGCCCAGCTGCAGGGGCGCTGCTGCCATGAGGAGCTGAGAAACTCACCTTAGGTGGCAGCGGCCAACAGGTTACCTGGGGTGGCAAAAAGCCGCTGCTGGTAACTTAGAGCAGAATTTTGGCTCCTCTAGTACATCATGTAATTGCACTCTCTGCACTAGCGATGCACCCCCTCGGATGCAAAATAGGCAAGTGCAGGGGGCGCAAGGGGGGCTGCATCAACTTGGCCACATCAGGCGTCTACAACCCCTAAGGCGGTGCTGCCTAGCTGCCAAACACCTGCCTGGGTCAGCTGGTATTAAAAATGCAGTTGCTGGTAAATTTGTAATACCCTTAAGAAAAGTTCTTGCCCCCTCCCCCTGATCTGACCCAATTTTATCTTTTTCTCCCGCAATTCTATTTAAACTCATCCTCCATTGTTGTATGTATCACTCAGGGGGTCAGGCTCAGGGAAAGAGAGAGACTCCTGTAGTAATACCAACTGTGAGCTTCACCTAGTGCTGGGGATGGTGGTAGGATACACTGTGGTTAACCCTTCTTCCAACAGTTCAACGAGGGCCCATCTCGAAATAAAAGAGTCCCATCTAACTCCACTAGGAGTTGCCAAATGTTGAGACCAATTTGACCAGGTCTGGGGTATTTCATTTGGGGTAACTGTGATCTTAGGTGCCCCCATGACCAAAAACCTGTTACACTTGTGCTAAAATGTTATTGGCTCTCCCCCTCCTACTGTGCTTCTGGCAGGGACCGTTAGGACACGCCCACCCCTCATTTGAAACACAGACAGGGACCTGAGAGGACAGGGCCATTTTACAGATAATTATTTTTAGGCCAGAGTTAAAGATGGAATTACCAGAAATGTCACTTGTTTATCATTAATTTTTGATTTATTTGGTAATCAGGTTATAGGGCCACTAAACATATGGGCAGTTTTGTCCCCTGCAGGATATCAGGCTTCCCCAAGGGCAAAAAAGAGCCTGAAATACCTTGGCATTTGGTGTAGGGAAACCAGATCACAGAAAAGGGATTCAGGAAAATTCAGGGATAGAAAAGTGCAATCAGTGCAGCCCTGCAACATGTATTTATGAGACTGGTCACCCTAATTGGATGTGCAGTTATTGCTGTGGGTAGATCATATATGAATAACGTAATCCTGCAAAAAAAAAAAATAAATAAAAAAAAGGGCAAGTAAAACTATTGCTCTTTTACAGGGCTGCTACAGACACCCACAGGTACAGCAGCCTAATGAGCCCTGAGCTTGATTTCAGGAGGTGGGACTTATTCACAACAAAATTAATGTAAACCCGAAAAAGTAGTTTTATTTCATTAATGGTACAAAATGTAAAAAATGTTCCTATCTAAGTAAACAATATGACACTGTTGTGCCCGTATGGGGCAAAAGCACCACTTTATGGATTGTGACACTTGGGTTTTCAGATACAGAAGCTAACAGTCCGACTGGCAGCATGAGAGGGTGGCATTCCGAGAAGGGCCGGCAGTCGGAAGACACTGTTTTTAACTTCAACTTGGCTACATGTACAAACTGGAGCATTCTGGGAAGGAATCTTAGTTGTTTTCTAGGTCTCTGACCAGCGGCCCATTTTCCTCCAACAGGTACTGGTAGAACTTGTCCTTCTCAATCTCCCCCCAGGCCTTGATATAGGCATAGAGTTGCCTCATCCTCTCCTGGGGGGTGCCCTTGCTTCTCACTGTGTCGTACTCTTCCTGGGTCAGGGTCCCATCACCCAGCAGCCCATCCAAGACTGGATCAATGTGGGACACTCTCTTAATCAGAGCTACTTGGTGCCGATGCACAAAGTGCTGCCCGTCTGTGGGAGGGAAGGAGAGATTATTATTTAGCCAAATAGGCAGACATTAGTTAATAGGCAGATGAAATGTATATTAAGATAGAAAGATATGAAAGATAAGAAACGAGATAGATATGTTTTTAATATGCAGCCCTATGGGTTGGAGCCGAGCTGGGCTGGGTTTCCATGATTCCCTTTAATACAGTAATGCTGAATGTTGTCAACAAAATCCATGCTGGTGCGTAATATTTGCTAATAAGTAATACAATTCATGTTGTACTTGCATCTTAACTGATTCAATTGTGGTGCTGAACTATAACTCACTGCACTCAAGTCGCAAACGTTTTGTACATTTGTAGAACAATTTATAGGTATTATTAAACATGGAACGCTGGTATGAGGTTTTCAACAGATTTGTATTGTGATTTGGGTACAGAGACTTTCTGTTTGTGAGGCACTTTTAGTGTAGAGCATTTTTTGTGTGTATTCAGTCAGGCAGCCATGAATGAGCACAGAAAAGGGAGCTTTAGTCAATACTGTCCAATTGCATGCTGGGTATTGTAGTTTTATATTGTTCTTAGCTGTAGGCTTATTGTGAGATACAAACTACATTACCCAGCATGCACTGGGACAGGCATGTCAGGTACACCTGGGGAAAAAAAACTTTGACTATTTTCTAAACTACCTCAAATCTGTATCGTGGCGGGTTTGTACTTTGAAAACCCACTTGGGTTTTAAATTGGTAGCCCAACTTGGTGGAAAAAAATGCCAACCTGGCAGCCCTGGCCAGAAGGCTCTCCTCTGAGGAGAACTGAACAGGAAGAGGGGGGCGGGGTTTCATGCTGTACCAGGAAGTAGAGGAAAGGAGCTGGAAATTTCAACGTATAAATCAGAAACCAGGTCAGATTGAATGCAGGGACTAATTTTAAAGATAGGAATAAAAAGAAAAGTATGACAAGTCTGACTTTTCCTCTACTCACCTGTAGGGGTCACTCTCTGACTATCTGCCCCAGGCTTTACCGGAGGGGTTGAAGCAGCAACTAGGAACAGAACAGACAATGAAAGGGTAAATTTTGAGCAGCCAGACCCTTAGGCACCACATACTGTCCATGTATCAGCCCTTATATAGCAATATCAGACTTTGCAAGGCCCCATTATTTATAAAAAGTAGCCAACCTATAGCCCTACTGCTCTGCTACAACTCCCAGTACAACTACAACTCCCAGTACCCCCAGCCGTACATTTAACTGAAGGCCCAGAGTTTGTGCAACACTGATATAAAGTGTTCCTGTCCCCATCTTGCCCTCTACAAACCCCAATTGCCCTATTGCCCCTGTCTTGCCTCAGAGAGTCACTGTCCCGGCTTTGGGCGCCCCATTAACATGAAGCAGCTACAGATTTCTGTGCCTCAAAGCAGAATTCCAAAAACTGGAATGTGAAACCTAAAAAGTTTGCATGTTCATATATAAAATGTGTTTAAAAAATAATAAGCAAACGTTCGAGATCCAAAATCCTAAATTCCTATCCAAATTCACAAATAAGACTTGGAAGATGAATTTGAGAATGAATCGCTACTGATAAAATTCATTATGAATTTGTTTACGGTTGCTACGAGCATTAACCTAGCAACTAGATCATATTTTAGCTATGAAACAGGAATGCACAATTAATAAACACAAGAAAAAAAATGTAAAATGGGCACATTTGGAGAGAATTGTAATTTCCGAAAGTTTTGCTAAATGTTTGTTAGTGGGCCCCACACTCATATCTATATCTTATCTATATCCATATATCTCTATAAATCTATAGATCTATGCCTCTGAAGCTTCCTTATGGGGGGGGGGGGGGGGGGGGGGGGCTTCTTGGCGCTGCAGTAATAAATACTAACATGTACTTGCCCCCCCCTTTCACCCAATCTGATGCAGTTTTCTTGCAGAATCCATTCATTCCCAGACTGGGAGATGTTTGGGTCCCATTACCCAAGTCTGTGACCCACTTACCTTTCTGCCAGGATTTATGAAGCTTTTCATGGGGGTCCATCTCCCCAATAGCAGCCAGCACCCCCAGGGCCACCTCAATCCCATAGGACTCTGTGTAGGAACGGATGATGAGATCGGCAACATCATCCTCGTCTGCCTTCTCCAGTTGGTTCCTAGGGATCCGTCTGTACCCGTCAGGGACCTCCCAGTCATTCAGTTTCCCCTTAAACCTCTTGAACTGCTTCTCCCCTAAATTCTCCAGGGTCTCCAGCAGCAGGTCCCTGGCGGTCTTGGCCATTGTGCCTCACCGGCCGCCCCAGTATATATAACGTGTTACTTCCTAGTAGTTCCATTCACCGCCCATTCTTTCCGCTGAGACTCCTGAGCTATCAGACCAGATGTATTTGCCTCCCCTCCCCCAGCAAAAACACAGACTTTGCCTCTAGAAACTCATTTCCAGTAACAGAAACTGAAAGTGCAGAGAAATTGTTTGTCTTTTGTCCTTGCCCCAACCTGTCTGGGCCCTGGGGCCGCTTATAGGGACGAGAGACCCCCCCCCCCCAACCCCCAACCCCCAGCAGCAGCAGCAGCAGAAATGTCCTTTTGTGAGAAATAACCCAAATGCACAAATGTACATGCATTCTGTAGCAGCCGCTATTCTTAATAAAGGCAACAATTTCAATTTCAGTTCAGTTGAAAATTCTAAATAAAGGGGAACTCCGGCTTCTGAACCAACATTTGTTAAACTGCCCCACGCAACACAGAAACCCCTAATATCCCTATCACTGTAACTTGTTCCTTCAAAAAGTAGGAATAAATAGGAGTTTTATATGCTGAAATTCAGCTGCAAAACCGCTCTCTTTCTGCGTCATTTGAAATCCAGGCAGGGGAGGAGGGACTAAAACACTGATGTTACAAATTGTCACAACTTCTCCACAGCTTACAGACAGCATGCAGGAACTACATAACCCACAATGCATTGCACTGGGATGTTCCTTTCCTTACTGACATCATGTGTGCAGCAGGGGATTGTGGGATTGTGAGGAGGCAGGCTGAGGACAGGCGACTACCGTTACATTTTACTTGAGTCGCAAAGTAGTCAGATCAGCAGGGGAACAGGGGGAGGGGCTTAGGGAATAGGGGGCGGGGCTTAGGGAACTGTTCCAAACCATATTACATTCAAAATCATGAAACGGCTGCATATCATATTTTTTTAACTGATGTATATTGCAGAGCTTAAAATAATGTATACTTTTCAAAAAGATTAAGTTGTGTTTAGGTGGAGTTGCCCTTTACGTGTATATAAACGCACACAGACAATAGAGCAGAGAATATATCCATACCTCCCAACTGTCCCGATTTTCAGGGGACAGTCCCTCTAACAGCTCAGGCCACGGTCTCAAATTCTTTCTGAAAAATCCCTAATTTCTCTTTGATCTCTTGCACTGAATGCTAAAAAAAAAAAATAAGATACAGTGTTTCTCAAACTAAATTAAATATGTAGCTTTTGGCATAAATCCCAGAAATCTACTCTTGCACTTTCATACAATTGTAACTAATAAGCTAAACAGGTCCCTTGGGGGAACCGAGACTCACAGCTTAAAAGGCAAATTCACCTTTTTAGCAAAACTGTAATAACACATTAAACACATTTCTGGAGGTTTTGGCGTTGTTTTAACTTTAAATAACCTGCCAAATGTAGTAAAATGGGAGGGGTATTTATGGGGTGCGATTGCACAAAATGGGTGTGGTCAAAAAATTTAATTGCGCTGCACGTGGCATTTCTTTTTGTCATTCAAATGTTGGGAGGTATAGGTTTAGGTAAGTAACAGAAGCCCATAGTGAATGCTGGGAATTGGAGAAAATGGGGGGCTATTGGGGGCATCTTCAGAGGCACAGACCTTCCCAGATGGGGTTCCCTTGGGTTTGTACAGAAAAAGCTGTATAAAACTAGAAAGGGAAGTTTAAAAACAAACTTTTTTGGTTTGAAAAACAGTCACTGAATGAAATCGGATTGGCTGTTGGTGGCTCCACCCACTTTTCTAACCTTGAATACATAGTCTCCCAGTGACTGTGCAAAGTTTGGGAACCCTGGCAGTGAGAGAAAGGCCACAGTTTAAATATAAACCAATTAAATTCAACTGGTAAAATCGGATTGGCTGTTCATAGCTCCACCCAATTTTAGGCATCTAACAAATCCAATTGTTTTTATTCGGGGTGACCCCATGATTATGATATTCAAGTTTGGGGGGTGCAGCTTCAAAGCTGTAAGAGTGGCAGAAGTTTGAAAATATTCAAAGTCAATGGGAAAATTGGGGGGTTCGGAGCGGCGCCACAAAAAGACGGGGGGGCGGGATCGCATAGAAAAGCACAAGCAACCTGCTCTGCTATAGGGCAAATAACTGGGGAGTTTGGGTGTTGTACCCCTAAAATTGTAGGAGGAGTAGCGTTTAGAAAATGGCACCCACCCCAAGGGGGCAAGGTCCCAGGAGTTGCAGGGAACCATCTGATTGGCTACATGTGTAACACCATTATCCAACCAGGAGCTGCAGTAGTGTAACTAGTGGCCCAATGTTGGGCCTCCTCTTATCACCCCAAAATCCCCCCCACCAGTCTTTTTAGTATTTATAAATCAAGCCAGGAAGCAAATATTGAATATACAGGGATTTATTTCAAAAATACATTTGAACAATACAAAGGTTATACATTGCAAACAGATAGTGTAACAGGACAGTTGGCAAGGGTTAAATACATTTTCACTTACAGTAAGGCTTATACAGATTTGCTATAGACAAACACATACATATTACTTATGTTAAAGGATAACTACACCCCCAGAATGAATACGTAACCAACAGAGTTTAATAGGCCACTTCACATAATATAAAGAATCTCCCCAAACTGGAATATATATATATATCAGTAAATATTGCCCTTTTACATCCTTTCCCTTGAGCCGCCATTTAGTGATGGGCTGTGTGCTCCCTCAGAGATCAGCTGACAGGAAGTGATGCAGCTCTAACTGTAACAGGAAGTAGTGTGGGAGCAAAAGGCAGAACTCTGCCCATTCATTGGCTGATGGGGCCTAGCATGTATGTGTGCCTTGGCTTGTTTGTGTGCACTGTGACTCCTATGATCCCAGGGGGCGGCCCTTAGTACTTAAAATGGCAGTTTCCTATTTAGGATTACCCAATGGCACATACTGCTAAAAAAAAGTACATTTTTATGAAAATGGTTTATTTAGATGAAGCAGGGTTTTACATATGAGCTGTTTATGCAATATATTCTTAGAGACCTACATTGTTTGGGGGGATAGTTTTTCCCTTCAATGGACGGGACCAAAGGATGTTAGATAGTTTCACTTCATTAACCCCTTCAATACACCGGTAGTTACACTAAGTGATTCCAGGGCAACAAACCAAAGCAAATCGAAAGCCAATAGAGAGATTGTAAAGAAATATTGGCCAATCGTGTGTGTAAGGAAAATAAGTGACTCACAGAGCAGAATACAGAACAGGACAAGCCTTAAAGATGGCACTTTAGGCAACTGCCGGGTATCATTTGAGAAAATCAGATGAAGAAAAATATATTTATATATCCAAGAGTCAGTGTGGCATGGACAGAGGTACAATACCAGGCATCTACCCAGCACATTTGTCTTTAACCCCAACCATTCCCCTACCCCCAATTATGAGACCCCCATTTGCAGACTGAAATTCTAGACTATCCCCAGAACAGCAGCAAAGTGATTCCTCATTAAAGCCTTGGGTATTTAATGTAAAGAAAGGGGAGCAAGTGATAAAGATTCAACATACTAAATAGGAGGATTTGAACTGGATTCCCAAGTGACAGTCAGCAGGAGGGCCCAGCCTGGGGCTGGTTATATAGCACATTGGACCCTCGGTTGCACATCCAGTTTGGGAATATATTGGTTTCATTTTTTTGCTTCCCCAGTAGCCATCAGCCTGCTGTCACTATTGTTACATAAGCATCACGGAATGAATAATAAAGCAATCAGAGCTAGGGGCTGCAACAAAATGGCAGCAGCTAGATGGTAGGGGGGCCCCAAAAGCCTCCCCTTAATCCATGTATGTCAGATTCCATCCGCCACACTGAAAACGTAAGGAAAACAGCCAATCTGCCCAAACCCAACCACCATTTTCCCCAGAGCATTTAGTTATCCTTTATTCATTTTAAATAGAAATTCACATGAGGGGTGGGCGTGTCCTAACGGTCCCTGCCAGAAGCACAGTAGGAGGGGGAGAGCCAATCACAGCCCTGCAGTCACACAAGCACAGACAGGCTTCAGTTCCCTATCAGGTCAGCCTAGCTGCTGATTGGTTCCTATCCTACAGTGCCGCCGGCCCCCCTGCACAGCCTGGGAAAAGAGGCAGCAGGAAGTGGCACAGATGGGCGGGGCTAGTGGGGTTTTGGGAGAAATTTTCCATAAATCAGCCTGAAACTTTTTTTTTTAAGCACAATCCTTCTATATCTAGGAGTATAATTCACTGGTACATTCATAGTTTTTATTGGATACGTCTCCTTTAATGTTTTTGTTTTTTTTATTATTAGGTATAATGGATCGCAGCAAATTAAAAGGTATTTCTAATATATGTTGTGGTTTTACCGTGATACACCAGGAACATATAATATACAGCTCATTTAAAGTATGGCAAAGAGGGTTTGTAGATGCTTCAGACAAGGTTCTTATACAAAGACATTAGAAGGAATATAATATTAGAAGGTTACAAGCTATAGTAAGTACAACAGGCACGAGCCCCATTACCTACAGGAAACTACGGCTGATGCTCTAGGGAAGGAAGCGGCTTTACTAGTAACATTAGAATACCCTCAGGAACAATGTGCCAGGATCTGTGGGGAATCTAACCTTGGTGGATTCCCTGGTTTGACCCTCGGCCGGTTTACTCGACCTTGTTGCCTGCCACTGACCTCCGCCTGCCTTTGGACCTTGCCAGCCTTCTGCCAGCCCTGACCTACTTGCCTGTTACTGGACTGTTTATCTTGCCTCATCACAGGCCTGTATATTTACTCTTATTTTTGTTTTGTTCCGTTTTTATTGAATGTCTTCGCTTCACCTCCCTTGGCCTTGATAACTATCCAGCCATTAAAGGGTGTTTCTGGGGGTTACTCTGCACATAGGCTTCAACCTGCTGGTCCCTCACCAGAGGCCAGTCCTGACAATGTTCAGTTTATCTGTTAAGAAAACAGACTTCCATACTTGGCAGAGAACAAGCAAAGGCCCCTTTAGGGTCATCTAGCCGCCCCATTTGTTCATGAGAACAAGATGTGAAACTGCGTCCCACTGTGCCTCAACATCTACAGGTTTCACTACATACAGGTTTCCCTTACCCGATACAATCACGAGAGTTTAGGGCACTTGGGTCAAACTAGAGAAATAGAACAGATAGTAAAGATCCCAATCTTCTGTGCCCAAGTCTGTTCCCATCCCAAAGGCCAGAAGCCCCTCTAACTTGTTCTTCTGCAGGTTCCTACTGGTCTGGTCTCCAACAGATAACATAGGGTCTGTAACATATGGGAGAAATGAATCTCCGAAGTCAAGAGTAACAGCACAGAATAGAGGTCATGGAAGTTTTTTCCTACATGACAGTAGTGATAGTGACCTTTGCACTGGATATAATGGCAACATACAGAAACCGAGGGAAAGGAAACAACCCAATACATAGACAGAGGAATCACCGAGTTGCAGAAGAACACCTCCGACTTATCAATGAATTCTAAATCAAACCTTAAATACATCAACTGATGTTGAAGGTGAATTGTGTATAGGCAGTCAGACTAGCGCAGCCACAATGTGTTGTATAAAAATAGTCATTGAAGGCTTCACCATCTGTATGTTCCAGCAGGGCCGCAATATAGACCAATGGCAGATGCCTATAGGAAGAACCATAGGAATGCAACATTGAGGATAAAACCTTTTGGATATGATCTGTTGTAGGTGAAGAGCCTTTAAAGATAATTAGTATCCCAGCATTACCAGCGGCACGGTTGGCTAAATTATTCTAAAACGAAGGTCAAAAAGCCTATACAAACTTGGCAAGAGATTTCTTAATAAGATCAAGTGGATCAGAAACAAGTCAAAAACAACAAGGAACATTTAATATTTTTGTAATACAGAGTCAGCCTTGAGTTAAACATGAGATTATTCAAAGGTTTCTCCCAGTTTTGTGCAGCGACCCCCCTCTCTATACACATCCTATTAACTAGGCTTCACCAACAGCTTTAAAGGAGACATATTGAATAAATTGGAAAAACCCTAATTTTGTAGGCAATTATGAATAATATCCGGTGCTGGTTTCCCTTTGGGCTAAACATTAACCCTATCTGTAACAATGGCCCCTTTATTGGAGCTCCCTATAGATCCTCTCAGGTCCCTGTCTGGGTTTCACATGAGGGGTGGGCGTGTCCTAACGGTCCCTGCCAGAAGCACAGTAGGAGGGGGAGAGCCAATCACAGCCCTGCACTCACACAAGCACAGACAGGCTTCAGTTCCCTATCAGGTCAGCCTAGCTGCTGATTGGTTCCTATCCTACAGTGCAGGGTACGGAGGGCCGCCGGCTCCCCAGCTCATCCAGAGAATTCAGCCAGCAGGAAGTGGCACAGATGGGCGGGGCTAGTGGGGTTTGGGGGAATTTCTCAATAAATCAGTCAGAAACACAACTTTTTAAGCACAATCCTTCTATATCTAGAGGAGTATAATTCACTGGTACATTCATAATTTTTATAGGATATGTCTCCTTTAACATGGGCAATATGCCTGCTCCCAGCATGGCTAATCCAACCCTACACAGGCCGAGTTTGCTTGGCTACATACTGTAGGGACTTCTGCCACACTCACAAAGGCTCATTTCCTTTCCCTCAGCCAAGGCAGAGTAGATAAGGGTAAAGCAGAACTTTTACTGCATTGGCCATTTTCCAAAACTGCCTGGGAGCCATTGATCGCACTCATATTCCGCTTGCACCACCTAGAGGTCATCAGGAGCGCTACCGTTACAGGAAGTGCCACCGTAACAGGAAGCGCACCCATTCCATCAACATCCAGGTGTGTGCGTCTCCCACCTGTGTATCCCCATTAAAGGGACATGCTTCATGTATGAGAGGTTTCTAAACATTTTGAAACATCTGTCCCCCTAAAATATTTACCCCCACCAGCGGTGGAGGCTAATAGAGCCACATTCCGGTTAGAAAGAAAGAAAACAAACACAAAAAACACACTTGTGTCTCCCATCTAAGTTGCCTGGCACCCCTACACCAGACCTTCAATGACTTTCAGAAGGCGGTGTTCAAAGGGCTTGAGCGGGAGGTGCAGTGTTGGCCCTCTCCCCCACTTTCAGGATATTTGCTCTCCAGGCCATGAACTTGTTCCCGATGTACCTCTTGAGGACGCTGAAGTACTTACACCATCCACTACACGCAGGGCCGCCATCAGGGGGGCACAGGGGGTACTGCTGTGCCGGGCCCGGACGATATCCTCGCTTTAAAGGGGGCCCGGCCGTGACAGGTTTTTTTTTAGCTCGGGCCCCCTTTAAAGAACTCCGGGCCCTGGCTGTCATTGGTGGCCAGTGGGAAATTTGATTGGTTGCGCCCCGTGCGTCCATACGCACGGGGCGCAACCATATGAAAGGTGCAGATCAGCGGAGGGCCGGACACAGATCGCAAGGACGCAGAAGAGGAAGGTGAGCTGGAGGAAGCCGCATGGGAGCTGGAGGGAGTCGCTGGGTGTGGGGCGGGGGACTGGACGAAGTCGCTGTGGGGGAGCTGGAGAGAGTCACTGGGTGTGGGGGGGGAGCTGGAGGAAGTACCTGTTGGGGGGGTCGAGGAAGTTGCTGGGGGGGCTGGAGGAAGCTGATGTTGTGGGGGGGCTGGAGGAAGTTGCTGGGGGGGCTGGAGGAAGCTGATGTTGTGGGGGGGGGCTGGAGGAAGTTACTAGGGGGCTGGAGGAAGCTGATGTTGTGGGGGGGGCTGGAGGAAGTTGCTGGGGGGGCTGGAGGAAGCTGATGTTGTGGGGGGGCTGGAGGAAGTTGCTAGGGGGGCTGGAGGAAGCTGATGTTGTGGGGGGGGCTGGAGGAAGTTGCTGGGGGGGCTGGAGGAAGCCGCTGTTGGGGGGGAGCTGGAGGAAGTAGCTGTTGGGGGGTCGAGGAAGTTGCTGGGGGGGCTGGAGGAAGCTGATGTTGTGGGGGGGGGCTGGAGGAAGCTGATGTTGGGGGGGCTGGAGGAAGTTGCTGGGGGGGCTGGAGGAAGCTGATGTGGTGTGGGGGGGCTGGAGGAAGTTGCTGGGGGGGCTGGAGGAAGCTGATGTGGTGTGGGGGGGGCTGGAGGAAGTTGCTGGGGGGGCTGGAGGAAGCTGATGTTGTGGGGGGGGCTGGAGGAAGTTGCTGGGGGCGCTGGAGGAAGCCGCTGTTGGGGGGGAGCTGGAGGAAGTAGCTGTTGGGGGGGTCGAGGAAGTTGCTGGGGGGGCTGGAGGAAGCTGATGTTGTGGGGGGGGGCTGGAGGAAGTTGCTGGGGGGGCTGGAGGAAGCCGCTGTTGGGGGGGGGGAGCTGGAGGAAGTAGCTGTTGGGGGGGGTCGAGGAAGTTGCTGAGGGGGCTGGAGGGAGCTGATGTTGTGGGGGGGGCTGGAGGAAGTTGCTGGGGGGGCTGGAGGAAGCCGCTGTTGGGGGGGAGCTGGAGGAAGTAGCTGTTTGGGGGGGCTCGAGGAAGTTGCTGGGGGGGCTGGAGGAAGTAGCTGTTGGGGGGAGCTGGAGGAAGTAGCTGTTGGGGGGGGGCTGGAGGAAGTTGCTGGGGGGGCTAGAGGAAGCCGCTGTTGGGGGGGAGCTCGAGGAAGTTGCTGGGGGGGGCTGGAGGCAGTCGCTGGTGGGGAGGGAGCTGAAGGAAGTCGCTGGTGGGGTGGCTGGAGGATGCTGGGGGAGCTGTGCAGATGTTGGGGGGAGCTTGGGCACATATCAAGAGGGGGGAACCGCAGGAAGCCACTGGGGGGAGCTGGAGGATGCTGGTGGGAGCAGGGGGGAGCCAGAGGATGCTGGTGGGAGCAGGTGGGAGCTGGAGGATGCTGGTGGGAGCAGGTGGGAGCTGGAGGATGCTGAGGGGGAGGAACAGGAGGACAAGGGAGGGGGGTTAACTGGAGGATGCTGGGGAGATGCTGGCTACTAATGTTTTAGGGGGCCCTGGCTACCAATGTCTGTGTGTCCTTTTTACTAATGGGAGGGGCCATTGAGGGGCAGGACGTGGGTGGAGGGGGGCCCAGAAAATTTTCTTGTGATGGGCCCCGTGATTTCTGATGGCAGCCCTGACTACACGTTGCTACAGTTCTGCTCTTGGCAGCATTGAGCTGGTAGAACTTGGCTCCAAACAAAGAGGCCCATCATTCTTGATGGGCCCTGCTGCCGCCTCCTCCTCCCAGATTGTTGTGGGGGTGGTAGTTAGGCCCCTCTTTCTCATCCCACTACCAGAGGGCTGCTGCCCCTCCTCCCCTGGCCAGCCCTGACTACACTACCTTGCCCCCTCTGTCTACATAAACTCCCCCCTCACTACACTAGCTTGCCCCTTGCCTCTGTCTACACGAACTCCCCCCCATGCTCCGCCTCCCTCTGTCTGCACTAACTTCCCCCCTCCCATACCATACCACCCTACCTTACCATACCATACCATACCATACTACCCTACCTTACCATACTATACAATACTACCCTACTATACTATACTATCATACCATACCAACTATTACTACCTTGCCTCCTACCTCTGCCCCCAAACTACACTAACTTCAACCCTGCCCTTCCCCCACCCTTTCCTGCCAAACCCTGCCATCTACTGTCCCTACTCCTATCCTAGATACTAGCCCCCTCTTGGGGTTCCCCAACTAATCCCACCCCAGGGGGCTCAGGACTAGTCTGAGTGGCAACCCTCTGGTCCCCCTCCTCTTGGCCCCCCTCATTTAAGTCCCCCCACCCCAACATTTTCCCTAAATTTTCATATAAGAACGCTTACAACATTGATAAATACAACAATGATTGGCAGCACCAGATTTCTTATCCGGACGCCTCGAGGCTGCCCACATTCATCGCCTCCCAACCCCACCCCCCCCGCAAGTTTATATTCACATACAGAGCAGTGGGGAGAGGTCCCAATTGCTCCGTATATACCACATTGGCGAATTGTTTCATGAAAACTCACTGCGGATAAAGTTGGTCGGGTGTGGTTGCACCAAAAATGGGCGCAGGCAAAAAAAAAAAAAGCGTGCTTTGCAGATTTTTTACCGTTTTATGGCGAAGCTAAATGGGACAGATTCGCTCATCACTAGTTATAATGCTTAAATTGTCAGAAATAATATGTGGGCCGCATTAAATGTTCTTTAAAAAGTAGGATTAAGAGCACATTTATTCCACAGAGAATGGATTAATTCTCCGATTGGGAAACGTTTTAAAAATTGTACAAAAAAAAAAAAAAAAGGGTTCAAAGGATTTAAAAGTACAGATAATAGAAAACATCAAAGTGCCCCCAAGGGAGATTTCCTACAGAATTTGATTGAGAGAGAAGCCTTTTGGATTTTTGAATGAGGTTTTCTTGGGTCCATATGTGAAACGCGTCAGGCCCACTATATTCTCCACTGTTAAATAAAGGACTTTTTTTTATACTTTGGTTACAAAGAGAACTAGGAGAAAGGGCTGCACTCATAGGGAGCCATAGAGCATTTGAATTTAATGATAAAAGCTCATGGATGTATTAAAGCCAATTCTCCTGCAGAATTTGAAATATTTGCCGATGTGGAAAACATGACTCCAGAATTTCATGTACGGCCCAAGTGTGTTAGTGTACAGGCAAGCCAAACCCAACACTGAGCTCCAGGAACTAAGTTACGTTTGCCTAAGGAACCAACTTGATCATGGTTAAAGAAAGATCATTTCCGAGTTAGTACAACCGATTTTACGGGTAGTTATACTAGAATAAAGGCCCGTTTGGGAGAATTGGTTTAGCCAATTTCCTGCTATATAGTGCCGACATTTCCGCAGTGCTGTACAGAGATATCATTTACATCAGCCCCTGCCCCAGAGGAGCTTACAATCTAAAGGTGTTTTGGCTGTTAATGTATGATCACTAGATGGCGCTGTTGCACGTTCTGCTGGTAATTGTTCCCCCTAGCATTGCAGTCTATCCTCCCAACTTGTTGGCAGTTCAGCCATGTTATGTTCCAAGTAAAGCTTGTTCCACTAGCAGCTGCTGTGGGCTTTTTATAATAATACAGAGTCCAGAACATAACATCTATCACATTCACACACACACTATAGTCAATTTAATTAGAAGCCAATTAACCTGCCTGTATGTTTTTGGAGTGTGGGAGGAAACCCATGCAGGCATGGGAAGAACATACAAACTCCTTGCAGATAGTGCCCTGGCTGGGATTGAACTCAGGACCCCAGCGCTGCCCATTTTATACTCTGGATGTGGAATTTAAAGTTAGAAAAACCACCGATAATCCCCACTATGATGTATAGGTTGCCTAAGAATTAAACTGTATGTCCACATCACGTGAATATTACTTGGGGGAGTAAATGAATTAACTTCACAAGTCCTTTTTAAAATTAACCAGTTTTATAAAGATGGACAGTTTATTGCAATACTGTTGATATTTTTCATTGGGGAAATCTAAAAATGCCAGAGTCCCAAAGAACATCTTAAATGTAGAACAAGGAATAGAACACTGGTTTGGCAAACTGGACACAACTAGATCTAGGAGGGACTTTAGGTACCAAACAGAATGTTAGGAATTAGTTCTTTACAAAAGGATCTAGAAGATGCAGGTTTAGTAGACAGCAAATGCTGCTTATTAGGAGTACTAATATCAAAGGCTAAAGAAAATGGTGATTAAGTCGCCTTCAGTTTTATGACCCTCAGTTTTACCCCTCCAGGATATCACATTTGCTCCAGGTTGTGTCTGGAGATACAGACATGGAGTCCAGGCACAGGCTGGGGTGGAATAAACCCATTAGCGAATCAGAACAGCTCAAGGTTACTTAGTAGAACAGATAAAGGGTTGGATGTGAGGCAACGAGATGTGTAGCAACGTTTCTTAGATAGTTGCTGGAGAAGAATTATCAGTAGTCAATGAATATCTTAGGGATACCCATTAAACATTCAAGCATGGTTTCCCACCTGTACGGCAATGGCCATGTTAGAAGGGATTATATAGCGTAGACAAACGAGCAACTGGAATAGTGTTGAAGGCTCCAATCAACATTTCCCAATTCTCTATAATATATTAAACTTAATCAGCATTGCATCCATATTTCACAAATCAATGAGTTCCCATGATTAGCATGGGTGAAACCAATCCCGGCCGGCCAAGGTTTGTTCTATAAATTGTAGAATTACAAATTATAAAGACAAAGTGACCAATTGCAAATTCTTACAGTAGCACGGTCATCATCATAGAAAGGGTAGTTGGAAAGACGCCAAACGCTGGAGCCATGACCACAGGAACCAAAGTGCGGCTTTATATCAAACATTGATCCTGTTCTGGATGATTCCCCCGTCTGATAGAACCCTGACCCAGGAACAGTACGACCCAATGAGAAGCAACAGAACCTCCCAGGAGAAGATGAGGCAACTCTATGACTGTGTCAGGGCCTGGGGAGAATAAGAAGGATTTACACTGCTATACATCTGAGATTCTTTAGTTCTACAGGTCTAAAAATATCCACCATCCCAATGGTGACCAGATGCTGAAGGCAAAGCAGCCTGACATCTTTTGATCTTTTAAAACCCAGGAGGGTGTCCACAACTGGACCCAAGGAATTTGGGCTCAGCTAGAATAGGATCTCTTTGCACACACTGATGGTTATGCCAATAACAAACCAGCCAATAAGGATATGGGATTCTGCCTTGGCTGATGATCCCTGTAAGGTTTCCACAGACGCCTGCTGAATATAGGTACAAACATGCCCATTGGGAAATGCAGTGTTATAAAGAGACAATAGAAGTCCAAGTTGGAAGACACAAGGAACTGGTTGTAGAAATAGAAGATAATCTGCTGCACCTTCGTTTATATGTGGGTCACAAAGCCATTTATTTTGGAGTAAGGGATAGTGAAGTGCAGCAATATCTTCCCCTCCCCCACTTATCTGGGGGATTCGGTCAGGTTCTGAGTGTGTGATTTCCTCCTAATGAGAAGGAATGGAATATGTTCCGACATTAAATGCACCCAAAACATTAGATCCCTGGGTTGGACGTGGGGGGGCTTTATCTTTTTGTCCGACATGTGAGCAATGATCTGCCCCATTCATATACCTGCTTAGGCACTAATAAGCAGGCCCATACATCCCTTAGCAACCAATCAGGGGTGCCATTTCCAAATGATCTGGCTAATAAGTGCTGCCTGCTGATTAAGTTTGCTACTTGCCTTGCAACCAAAGACAATTACCCCATTAGTATTTTAAAGATCAAGCACATCAGAATATACCATCGACTCCCTGTAGGGAAAAACTAGATTCAGCCTTTTCTTAAAATCTGGCATTTTAAGACCTTTCGGAAGATCAGTAGCCGAGAAACAAAACAACCCTGAGTCGGACAGCCTGGCCCTTTCTGATTGGCCTCTCTGGTGTGGGGCTGGTCTCTCTCACTCCCGCTCTGGTGTGGGGCCGGTCTCTCTCACTCCCGCTCTGGTGTGGGGCCGGTCTCTCTCACTCCCGCTCTGGTGTGGGGCCGGTCTCTCTCACTCCCGCTCTGGTGTGGGGCCGGTCTCTCTCACTCCCGCTCTGGTGTGGGGCCGGTCTCTCTCACTCCCGCTCTGGTGTGGGGCCGGTCTCTCTCACTCCCGCTCTGGTGTGGGGCCGGTCTCTCTCACTCCCGCTCTGGTGTGGGGCCGGTCTCTCTCACTCCCGCTCTGGTGTGGGGCCGGTCTCTCTCACTCCCGCTCTGGTGTGGGGCCGGTCTCTCTCACTCCCGCTCTGGTGCGGGGCCGGTCTCTCTCACTCCCTTTAGATTTTTTAATTTCTGAGATTGGACTCATGCTGTTTTAGGTGAGTAACCTGCGTCTGTCTTTCTGCCCTTAGGGTTGGAGTGGGCTTTGCATTGAGAGAGAGAATACTGTATGTTTATATATGTGCAGAATTATATACATGTAAATATATACTAAGTTTTGACTTTGTTACATTCTGTTTAGATTTATGGAATTTGCTTATGTTTAAAACAGAATATTTGTTTTGTTTTTGTGTATATTTTCTAAGTTGCTTGTTTTCAATAAAAAATTAGCAGTGAGGATCCTGTTGCGTAAAGAAGAACTTAAACTGGAACTAGTTTCCAACTATTGTCTAGTGTGGCCCCCAAACCTTGAGCTAAAGCTACACATGTACAGGGGGGGCACAGAGTACAAATATGAGGGAGGGAATGCAAGAATTCAAAGGGGAGAGAATGCTGAAAAATAAAATATGACACGATTCTTCTGTCTTATAGCTGGGACCAAAGCCACTCATTGTAATCAATAGGACAGGCCACACTGATCCAGTCCTGGGCAACAACCTTGTCAAGAACATTCAAACCCAAGATTAATAGAAGAAGGTGGTTTCAAGAGATCCTGCATCTACAGGTGCACGCAAGTCTTTTTAGGCCTCAACCCCGTCTCTTATATGGGGATTTAGGAATAATTAGAACAAAGGAGGAAAGATGTAACGAGAACAAGAAGATTTAAGAGCTGAGAAGAAGCTTAATGATAATGTATTGAGAGTACAACCAATAGACACTAAGCAGCTCTGACTACAAGGGGGTCAAACATTGATCCTGTTCTGGATGATAGAATCCTGACCCAGGAACAGTACGACACAGTGAGAAACAACAGAACCTCCCAGGAGAATATGAGGCAACTCTATGACTGTGTCAGGGCCTGGGGGGAATAAGAAGGATTCGCACTGCTGTACATCTGAGATTCTTTAGTTCTACAGGTCTAAAAATATCCAACACCTTGGATTGGGACTACAATGGCGACCAGATGCTGAAGGTAAAGCAGCCCGACATCTTTTGATCTTGTAACACCCAGGAGGGCATCAAGAACAACCCAGGGGCAGTTGTAGCACAGCAATAGCACCTACCTGTATGGCAACATCAGATCTACGGGTAACAGATTTATATGAAATTAAGAAGAGTAATGGAACACTGCCCAGAACTTGGGAGCCCAATGTAAACCGGACCTTCCTGCAACTCAGCAGATCTACAACTAGGAGGTTACAGTAACCGCACTTATTGGGGCCTATAAAGCAGCAGCCACATCTTTTGGCCACAACTGGGCCCTTGTACTTACTGAATTTCTGCTGCCCAAGTTCCTGGTTGACATTTTTCATCTTCGGAATCTCACGATGGCAAGAACAAGCCATTTTCAAGAGATGCTGTATATTGCTGTATCCCCTCAAATAAAAGACAGGGAACATTAACTGTCTAACTTTGTCCACAATGAGCTTCAATCACTTGTAATAGGAGCAAAAGGGACCACAAGACAACTTTTATACAGTTCTACTCATTGGTTTCATGCCCCCTTCACCACCACAACGAGCAATATAATTCATAAACTATTTGGTGCTCGACAATTCTGGTAATAAAACTCCTTATATGAAGGTCTGTACTATGTGGGGTAAAATCCAATAGTAGCCTGGGATAGGGACGGCTGGAAACCTCTGTCCCGCTGCTCAGAAACAGGAATACAGTTCTGTGTGGAATCCCCAACCTTTATTGAATTTGAGCTCCGTTCCTGGGAAGAATATTTAGGATATTTGGAGCAATATTTATATCACATTGTCGGCCCTCCGTTCAACATCACAATAAGATACGGGCGGGTATCAGCGGTGTATCTGCCTCACTATGTGTGTCTGAGGGGTAAGTTCCACTTCTGCACCTCCCATAGGGGGGGATAATGAGTCACACAAACTGCCATAACACTTTCTCCAACATATACATCCCCACAGTTATATTTACTATACCTTGTGTCTCGCCTAACCCCACCCCTAGCGATTGTAAGCCCTTGTGGGCAGGAACCTCATTGCCTAATGTATCAGTTATGTACAACACTGCGGAATATGTTGCCGCTTTATAAATGAATGTAATAATGCATTTCTAGGATCAGTAGCCGCCTTGGCCATGTGGATACACTGGATCATTCACAGGATGGAACAGACTGAGCAAACTGAAGGTCTAGGACAAACAAGAAACCCTATAAACAGGCCCCACAAATCACCTAAAGGCAAACTTCCTCCAGTTTATTGCAGGGCAAATGCCCGTTTAAGAAGGTAAGAATCCCCCACAGTAAGTTGCACAGAATGGTGGGTTGGCCCAACCCTGCCACAAACCCTATAGAGAATGGGGGAATTACCTTCTGTGTCCCCACTTTGAGAAGGTTAGGAGGACCCAGAGGACCATGGCCAATATGCCCCCTGGAGACAATCAGGGGCAACTAGTTTGTTAGTGAAGATACTTTGCACCTCCATATTTGTAGAAGCAACACGTTATACTGCATGCTGGATATGGGGGGGGGTTATATATTATATATATATATATATATATATATATATATATATATATATATATATATATATATATATATATTATAGATGGATTTTCAAAAGTATAGTCAACACCATAATCAATATAAGGGTATTAGATTTATAAATAAACACCACTAAACAATTCAGCTGGGGATACATGTACCAATCAATGCATTTGTTTTATATGATTTGGATGCACAGCCAATAGCCATTGTACAAGAGTATTGGTTATAGTTCAGCCATTGTGCAAGAGTATTGGTTATAGTTCAGCCATTGTGCAAGAGTATTGGTTATAGTTCAGCCATTGTGCAAGAGTATTGGTTATAGTTCAGCCATTGTACAAGAGTATTGGTTATAGTTCAGCCATTGTACAAGAGTATTGGTTATAGTTCAGCCATTGTGCAAGAGTATTGGTTATAGTTCAGCCATTGTACAAGAGTATTGGTTATAGTTCAGCCATTGTGCAAGAGTATTGGTTATAGTTCAGCCATTGTGCAAGAGTATTGGTTATAGTTCAGCCATTGTGCAAGAGTATTGGTTATAGTTCAGCCATTGTACAAGAGTATTGGTTATAGTTCAGACAGGATTAAAGAGCCTCAGCTCCTGTTCACTCTTGGCTGTTAATTCATTTGTTATGGCAAGTGTCTTATTTCCTTTTCTTCCACACAGGCCAGCAGACCAGATATTACGTTGATTAACATTGCCCCCCCATAGAATTCAAAAGTTTGCCTTGACGATACCATGTTAAGACATTTGAAAGCCATAAAATAGCAAGTAGCACATTGAAGCCGAGCACCCCAATAACACATGCAAAGACTATTATATAGGGGCACAACAAGAACAAAATGGGGGTTCTCTACCCAAGTCAGCTTACCAGGTAGCCCATCTTTATGAATTCCACATTGGACTGTATCTAAGGTACCAGCGCAATAGGCACCAAGCCAGAAGGGATCAGGCAGGGCACGTCCTGAGCTCCCATAATGCTTTAGCCATGACCCGTTTCTGGGCTTAGGGAATGCTTAATCTCCCTTCAGTGGATCACCTTCAGGTAAACGTTTAGTATTGTTACAGAACGGCCTATTTTTAGCAACCTTTTCAGTTGGTCTTAATTTTGTATAGTTTTTCCTTCATCTTCTGACTCTTCAGGTTTCCAATGGGGGCCCCACTGACCCCCGGCAGCCAAAAACTATTGCCACTTATGAGTAGAGAAGGACCTAAATAGAAACATTAATATCCCTATCTTCCTTTTAAACCACTGCCTGGTTGCTAGGTTAAATTGGACCCTAGCAACCAGATTGCAGCTGAAATTACAAACTGGAGAGATGCTGAAAAAAAAAAAAAAAAAAAAAAAAAGAATGCCCAATTGCAAATTGTAGTGAACAACCACTTTGAAAGAAAAAAAATATGCATGCACCAGTTTCTATGGAATTAGTTTTGCAGATATGAAGTCATTTTGCATCATATTTACTCCACATTTTATATGGAGATTTAAAAAGTTTCAGACTGATTTATTGAGAAATTCCACAAAAACCCCACTAGCCCACCGCACTGTTGGATAGGAACCAATCAGCAGCTAGGCTGACCTGATAGGGAACTGAAGCCTGTCTGTGCTTGTGTGAGTGCAGGGCTGTGATTGGCTCTCCCCCTCCTACTGTGCTTCTGGCAGGGACCGTTAGGACACGCCCACCCCTCATGTGAAACCCAGACAGGGACCTGAGAGGATCTATAGGGAGCTCCAATAAAGGGGCCATTGTTACAGATAGGGTTAATGTTTAGCCCAAAGGGAAACCAGCACCGGATATTATTCATAATTGCCTACAAAATTAGTGGTTTCCCATTTATTCAATATGTCTCCTTAAGATGTGTCAATGCTGGGACATTAAACATAAACCATGGTTAAGAAAGTTTGTATATTCTATTTCAGTACAGCTTGGCCCCATATTGTAACTCCCCATCAGCCTCGGAAAGCTTTTCTACTGTAAATGCAGGTTGCAGAGAGACTGGATTCCCCATGTACGGCAGCCAATGAGATCCAGCCGAAGGGAAAGGCTGGAAAGTCTAATAATGAATGCCAATAGGACTGACCTGATTCTAGGCATCCATAGTCACTCAGTGGTACAGGCCAGGGGTCAGGGAAAACAATGGCCGGGACCAGCAGAAAATGGAGACCAAGCCAAGGAAACCACAGAATAAGGGCCAGGGGCCCAGAACTGGCTGCAATCCCACCATAGCGCCACGTAAGCCCATCTCTGCCTCTACTCAGCGCTCGGAAACATGAAAAAGCTCAATAATTGGCAAGTCTGAGGAAGGACCAACCAGGAGTTATGCAAACCTGAGTTTGGACCCGGCTATGTGATATGGACTCCAACATGTAGTACAGGTTTTATTGTAGGATCCAGAATCTGATTCTGATCAGTTCAGTGCTGAACCTGAAGTAGAATCTGTATTTTACTGCTAGTGGGGATAAACATGGCAGGTCGGAGGAGGAGGAGGAAAGCAATGAGGAGGAAGGAACATGTTTCATTGGGTTAGAAAATCATTCCACTGCTCTGTCCCTGCCGAGCCAATAAATACGCTGCTTCAGGGCTGCCGAGCCAATAAATACGCTGCTTCAGGGCTGCCGAGCCAATAAATACGCTGCTTCAGGGCTGCCGAGCCAATAAATACACTGCTTCAGGGCTGCCGAGCCAATAAATACACTGCTTCAGGGCTGCCGAGCCAATAAATACGCTGCTCTGTCCCTGCCGAGCCAATAAATACGCTGCTTCAGGGCTGCCGAGCCAATAAATACACTGCTTCAGGGCTGCCGAGCCAATAAATACTCTGCTCTGTCCCTGCCGAGCCAATAAATACGCTGCTCTGTCCCTGCCGAGCCAATAAATACGCTGCTTCAGGGCTGCCGAGCCAATAAATACGCTGCTTCAGGGCTGCCGAGCCAATAAATACACTGCTCTGTCCCTGCCGAGCCAATAAATACGCTGCTTCAGGGCTGTCAAATTGACACTTGTAGGAAAGTACTAGGTTTCTTGGATCCTTTGTACGGTGACTTTGTTCTCTCCTTAACTACTGGTGTAGCTCCCGGTGCCTAGGGTCACATTTGACTCTGCTTTGTCTTTTATTCACCACATTCTGACACTGTTTGAATCCTGTCGGTTCCACCTCAAAAACACAGCGCGCAGTCGACATTTCCTCACTCACGAGACTGCGAAAATTCTGTCATATCCTACTCTGACTACTGCAACTCGCTGCTCTGTGGGCTTCCCCTGTCTAAACTGCCCCCACTCAAATCCATCATGGACAGTGCTGCCACACTCATACACCTCTCCTTCCGCTCCCCAAGTGCCACCCCTCTCTGCCAACCCTTGCACTGGCGCCTGTCACGTACAGGATTCAGTTCAAGATTCTCATCCTCACCTACAAAGCACTGACTAGTGCTGCACCCCTCTATTTAACCCCCCTAATCCCAAAGTACCCCCAGACGTAACCTTCCCTCTACACATGACCTCCTTTCCTCCTCACTCATCACCTCCTCTCACTCTCGCACCCAGGACTTCTCACGCGCTGCTCCCATTCTCTGGAACACCCTTCCCGGCCCATTAGGCACTGCCAGACTCTCCGAGCCTTTAAACGGTCTCTTAAAACTCACTTTTTCACTCAAGCCTATAACCTAAACCCTCAGAAAGGAGATTACCCCCTGAGCCCCCCAAATCTTCCCTCACTCACTAACCACTGGTGTTCACCTCTCACTCCGCACTTACTGTCACTTTACACACCAACATGGACTCTAACGCCATGTTAGTTACCCTGACCTTACGTCTCACCCCTCCCTTTTAGAATGTAAGCTCTTGCGAGCAGGGCCCTCCCCCCAGTGTCTCCGATCCTCAGACAATGTAACATAAACAATTCACAAGAATGGGTTACAATGTACATGTTAACTGTCCTGTACCCCTTTATTCTGTAAAGTGCTGCGTAAACTGATGGCACTATATAAATAATAATAATAATAATAATAATAATAATCTTATAAAAAAAAAGGTGTCCATCAGCAGCTTTGACATTAACCCTAAATAACTGACCAAATAGAAGCCGGGGGAAATACATGGCTCCCTGGACATCAGTAACACGACAGGAATTGACCATCAGATATCGGAGCCTCAGCTGTAGGCAAAGCCAATCCTGTGGGTTCCCAGACATGCGGCTGTGGGGCTGCCTCTCTGAGCTGCATGGAGTCGAGTCTCTTCATCTTTGAAGGAACCAAGATCCTCCTAGATTCATAATGAGAGAGTTCCATACCCTCCCGGGTGCAGCCGCCTTAAGGGCCCCCTCGTTTGGAACTGCAACAGACTGAGAAGGGCAACAGCATCTCTGGGGGCCACCAACAGCATCCCTGGGGGCCACCAACAGCATCCCTGGGGGCCACCAACAGCATCCCTGGGGGCCACCAACAGCTTGAGCAGATGATTAGAGAGGTTACCCAGAAGGATGAAGATTCCTCAGAAAGGATCCCAGAAGGAGCTGCTCACAAATCCCCGGGGCACTTTACCTTGGAGAAGAGTCAGAAATAGACAGGGATGTACCAAGTCTGCTTGTAGCACCTTCAGCCCAGTCCTGGGCATAAACCCCTGAAACAACAGGACGAGATATAATATAAATTGTGCATATGGAATCTTTAGAAAGAATAAAAATTGTGACATTGTCTCATTAGGGAGAAGTAGCAATTCTGTTCCCACTAAATGATTGGGTTATAATGGCCGATTCTCCCAGTCAAACACCCATCACCTCTCCAGAGACACAAGTCACATGTCTGGTTGGTAAATAGCGGGAATGAATGCTGTCGATATATTGAATCCCAAGAGTAACCAATATCCCCAATAAAGGAGTCAAATGGAGCAACAATGTGAATACTAAGACTTATTGCTATTAGGGACGGAGGTGGAATCTCTGATCTATTCCTGCTAAATCCCCAGACCTTGTTAGTAACCAGGTTAGACGCAGAAAAGCTTTATTAATTACAAGCCAGGCAGCATGTGGTTTTTATATGGAGGCAAATAATGCTCAGTGCTCTCCCCCACCCAACTCACATTTATATAAAAAGCAGTATTGCCCACTTATAGGCTTTCAACTCACCCCTTTAAACCCAGGCTAAGTCCATATCCACAGCCCAGTATATAGATACATACTGCATGGCTGCAAGGAAACCAGTGCTGGCTGCAGCATACATCTATATAAAGAGCAGCACAGTCAGTGCCAATTGTGCAAAGGGCAGCACCGCTCCTTAATGTTATCTACATTCTCCATAGCAAATCAGCAGTCTAATTAGATATGTAACATCCAGCAGCATTTATCCAACCCTATACATAGTAAGTTAGATTGAAAAAAGACTTACATCCATCATGTTCAGCCATAATGCCTATATATAACCTGCCCAACTGCTAGTTGATCCAGAGGAAGGTAAAACCCCATCTGAAGCCTCTCTAATTTGCCCAGTTCCTTCCTGACTCCAAGGTGGCAATTGGACCAGTCCCTGGGGCAACTTGTACAGAGAGCTATCCCCCCTCCCCCTGTATTCCCTCACTTGTACTGAGAGCTATCCCCCCTACCCCTGTATTCCCTCACTTGTACTGAGAGCTATCTCCCATAACCCCTGTATTCCCTCACTTGTACTGAGAGCTATCTCCCATACCCCTGTATTCCCTCACTTGTACTGAGAGCTATCCCCCCTACCCCTGTATTCCCTCACTTGTACTGAGAGCTATCCCCCTACCCCTGTATTCCCTCACTTGTACTGAGAGCTATCTCCCCTACCCCTGTATTCCCTCACTTGTACTGAGAGCTATCCCCCCTACCCCTGTATTCCCTCACTTGTACTGAGAGCTATCCCCCCTACCCCTGTATTCCCTCACTTGTACTGAGAGCTATCCCCCCTACCCCTGTATTCCCTCACTTGTACTGAGAGCTATCCCCCCTACCCCTGTATTCCCTCACTTGTACTAAGAGCTATCTCCCCTACCCCTGTATTCCCTCACTTGTACTGAGAGCTATCTCCCATAACCCTGTATTCCCTCACTTGTACTGAGAGCTATCCCCCCTACCCCTGTATTCCCTCACTTGTACTGAGAGCTATCCCCCCTACCCCTGTATTCCCTCACTTGTACTGAGAGCTATCCCCCCTACCCCTGTATTCCCTCACTTGTACTGAGAGCTATCCCCCCTACCCCTGTATTCCCTCACTTGTACTGAGAGCTATCCCCCCTACCCCTGTATTCCCTCACTTGTACTGAGAGCTATCCCCCCTACCCCTGTATTCCCTCACTTGTACTGAGAGCTATCTCCCCTACCCCTGTATTCCCTCACTTGTACTGAGAGCTATCTCCCATAACCCTGTATTCCCTCACTTGTACTGAGAGCTATCTCCCCTACCCCTGTATTCCCTCACTAATCCCTAACTAGATTGCTATGAAATTAACAATGACAACCACAGACTTCTAATGAGAACCAGGCAACTCAGCAATAATGATAGAATGGAGCTGGCAGCCATTCTACTGCATTACCTTGTAGGAAAGAGCAGGGGGGATGCTGGATGTTTTACTTCCCCTTTAGAAAAAAAATGTAGAAAGAAATATTCTTACCCAATAGCAGACATTGCAGGCAGGTGTCCCAAGGATACAAACACACCAGCAGCAAGGGCTTCTTTGGCAAAGATAAGGAACCAAGGGGGCATGGCTTGGGCATTGGGTCAGTCAGGCCGGATCAGTACCCAGGAACTGTCTAAATCACCAGAACAGAATCTAATGGCCAAACAATGAGCCCAGGGAGTGAGTGGCTTATAAAGTGAGAGAATTGGCTACAGCTGAGGGGGCAGAGGAGGCAATAAAACTCCAGGATTAACTAATAAATAGCCGTGTCTGGTTCAGCCAGAGGGAACGCCCTATCATGCAGGGGCCCATCAGCCTCTGGCACCTTATAACTAGAGATGGGGGGGGGGACCCGCTATAAAAGGGTTTATAGAAAAAGCATCATTTGTCCAGATTCATATTTTCCTGACTGATAATTTTGATTAACCATATTTAGGCAAAAATTGAAGCATTTGATTGTGAGTAACCCAAACCCCCACCCCATCTGACACTGAGGGGGTTAATGATCCAGTCTGGGATTTATAAAGCCTAAATTCCCCTTCAGATGTAATTTAAATAAGGCCTCCCTGACAATCCCGGACTGGATCATTACAAGCAGCGCCGCTGCCCCCAGCCAAGGCTCCAGTTCCCATAATGCTTTGTGTGCCCAGCTCCCATAATGCTTTGTGTGCCCAGCTCCCATAATGCTTTGTGTGCTTCTTCTCTGGCCTGTTAATCAGCTGGGATTCGCTAACAAGGGACAGGCGCTGCTTTCATTAGAAATTCATTTAGATATAACATTAAATATAAATAAGAGATGACTGCCCAGCCCCCCCAGTTGGTCCCTGAGTGAATGGGATCAGTTATCATTGGGGAAGTCATTGCTTTCTCCTTTAACCTTGTTCATTTTATAACTCCCCATTTCTTTCTACTCATTTTCATACAGTTCCTTCTGTTGTCTTCATGTTTTCATTTACTTCTCTTACTTCACCACTCTGTGTCCCCTAGGGTCGCTCTCAGTGGTGTAACTAGATGGTTCTGGGCCCAATAACAAATTAAATTTAGTGCCCCAAAATTATTGGTAAGCTCAACTGTTCTACCAAGATATATCGAATTGTCTCATTAATTAGGGCCTCGCTGGGCTCTCTACACTTCTGCCCCCCCTCGCTTCCTCTGTCAATATGTTCCTGGTCACCCTTGAAATACAGATAATGTCTGTGCCCCTAGGCCAGTGGTTCTCAACCTGTGGGTCGGGACCCCTTTGGGAGTCGAACGGCCCTTTCACAGGGGTCACCTAAGACCACATATTCCTAAAACCATCGGAAATAAGTTTAGGGTTGGGGGGTCACCACAACATGAGGAACTGTATTCAAGGGTCACGGCATTAGGAAGGTTGAGAACCACTGCCCTAGGCCCACTGAGATGGGGGGGGGGCCATTGTCAAAGATCATTTTGGCAGCAATAATGTAAATTACCGGATAGCGCCTCTAGGTGGCAGAGTTGATCTTATGCTCTAATATGATTGGCAGCTTAGCTATTGGACCGGCTGATCTGTTGCCCCAAGATATTCACCACGTATACATATTATACATGCCACAGGGGGCAGCACTGAGCCACAGTTCCTATTTGCGGGTTAGGGGATTGGATGCGAGTAACAGCGCGGTAGTTCAATACAATAAGCGGTAACAGCTCTGAGTGAGTGAGTGGGCGGCTCTGAAAAGAGCCTTTGGGTTTATATCGGATTATGAGCAGATTCAGCCCCCGAAGCCGTAGAGAGTGCGGCCCTGGCGCTTGAGAGCGTACACCACATCCATGGCGGTAACGGTCTTCCTCTTGGCGTGCTCGGTGTAGGTGACGGCGTCCCGGATGACATTCTCCAGGAAAACCTTGAGGACCCCCCGAGTCTCCTCATAGATGAGGCCAGAGATGCGCTTGACTCCCCCTCTCCGTGCCAGGCGGCGGATGGCGGGCTTGGTGATCCCCTGGATGTTATCCCGCAGCACCTTCCTGTGCCGCTTGGCGCCTCCTTTCCCCAAGCCCTTCCCGCCTTTGCCGCGTCCAGACATCGTGTGAGATTTCTCTGCAGAACTGTAACGCAGCCTCCCCGGTCACTTCTTTATATACAGCTGAAAGGGCAACGAAAGAACGTGGGCGGGGCTTGTGTGTACCGCCCATGAACGTCATATCCGGTTGTCTCTGTGACAAAAGCATTTCAAACGACCCGCCAAAATATCCCGCTCTAAATAACGGAGCGTTATCCATAGCCCTGATATTTAGTTGTAGCGCAACCCACCGGCAGAGAAAGGGTTACACTTTATAGGGGACAATAACGGGCAACTCCCTCCAGTTATACAGGAACCGGTCTTCCGCTAAATGTACTGTGCTCGTCTTGCCACTGGGCGGCGCTCTAACCGAGCACAGATCAAATATCGCCCCATCCACCCTCACCGCTTGGTTCAGTAACAATCTGTTATATAGACTGTTGGGCGGGAAAGGCTGGGGATTTAGATGGGAAAGAGTAGGAAACTCCGGGCTCTGCTCACTAGGAAAGGATATTGGGAAATTATAAGTTGAAGCCCAGTGCGGCTGGTTATTAGCAGGGAATGTGGGAGATCCCAGCGCTCAGGGGTTAGAGGGTCACACGGTCAGAGCTGGATCAGTGGCGCCGCTGCGGGATTTGAGACACTGGGAACTAATTATAATTTGAAACAGCTTATTGGGTCCCGCCCATTTCTACGTACAGGAAAAAATATTTCTCTCTCCCATAAACGCGATTATTTTTTTATTCAGTTAGAGATTGCTCTAGGTCTTATCAGTTTAATTAAAGAGTTACCAGGAATGCTGTGGGTTTGTTTATTTTTTTTCAACGAAAAAAATCAGTGCAAGGTAGCAGCTATTTCTCTGTTGATGCGTGTAGCACTTGGCTTCCCTCTCAGCCCCTGAGTTCTGCATTAGAATCCCTGTGCGCCTGAGGCAGAAGCAGGAACCGCGCTGGAGCCCGAGTCTCTACGGAACGGATTCCCATGCAGCTCTATGGCGCGGTTTGTCTGATACTGAATAGCGCAGCGATAAACTGGCCCCAGTATCACCAATCAGCTTCCAGATTTAATCTTAGGCTAGAGAGCTGACCAATCACTGCAGTTTTACATAGCGCGCAGCCCTCGGCCAGTGGCTTATACTAGTCTTGTTATTTACATAATGTGCCACTTGGAGGCGCTCTTACTTACAATCATATATAGTGTTACACTCCCCTATTGTCTATTGGGCAGAGGAAGCGAATGCAAACGAATGCAAAGAAATCAAGTGGGGGGGGAAAAAAAAAAAAAAAAAGGCTGGATAATTTACAAAATAAAAAATATATAAACCCATGGGTTCCATCCGATGGGCCCCTTGTGGGTAGAAAAAGGGACTTGGAATAATTATAGGTGGCCACTTGTAGGTAAAGGCGGGATTGGCTGTTTCAGTGATACAGAGAGAAGTTCAGCTCGTTTAATTGTGGATTTGGGGGCTCTGAAAAGAGCCTTTGTGCTGCTGGGAGAGAAGCTGCCGATGATCTAAGCCCTCTCGCCTCGGATCCTGCGGGCCAGCTGGATGTCCTTGGGCATGATGGTGACCCTCTTGGCGTGGATGGCGCACAGGTTGGTGTCCTCAAAGAGACCGACCAGATAAGCCTCGCTGGCCTCCTGCAGAGCCATGACGGCTGAGCTCTGGAAGCGCAGGTCGGTCTTGAAGTCCTGAGCGATCTCCCGGACCAGGCGCTGGAAAGGCAGTTTGCGGATGAGCAGCTCGGTGGATTTCTGGTAGCGACGGATCTCACGGAGAGCGACTGTGCCGGGCCGGTAACGGTGAGGTTTCTTCACTCCACCGGTGGCCGGAGCGCTCTTCCTGGCTGCTTTGGTTGCCAGCTGCTTGCGGGGAGCTTTCCCTCCTGTAGACTTACGGGCGGTCTGCTTGGTACGGGCCATTCTGTAACACTAACACTGCGGAACAGAGTATCCTGAACTGGCCGAAACCCGGGTTTCTTATAGGCACAAGCTCCAATTGATTGGCTAATTATAAACACGCCCCTGCCTTCCCAGCGAATCCACGTCACTTCATGGAATGCCGCGTAAATACTTCTGTGTCATTGGCTATTTTAAATGGGTCCCACCTCCCACCATCCACTCTATTGACTGATAACGGTTGGATTTCAGGCGGCCGCCAAAATTGCATATAGATAGAGATCTAAATAGCGAGTCCGATACAGGTTACCGGGTGGCGCGTCTGTGCGATGTATTTGCAGTTATATTTCGGTACCGCGCACACGAGTGTAAACTGCTTTCTAAACACAATTCTAGGGGGGGGGGGGGGAGGGAATGTGACAAACGGCTTCGCAGTGCAATACCATTGGTTATTTCTATGTATATATATATATAATCCGGCAAGGGGAGCCTTCTGTACTAGTTGGCGGTTTTGCTCACCCAGTAACGCTTCTCATTGATGTGGGAAATAGAAACCCTTAGCCCGTGTGTGAGTGATAGAATGAGCCTGGTGTTTGGGCGACACCTAGTGGTAGTCTGGGAATTCACATAATTAGATCCATGTCAGGCGCTGGGGAGAGCCGGCATTTCCCCTTCTGTTGGGGAGACAATGAACGTTGTTCCTTTACTGGGATCGGAATATCAAGTCTATAGAAACCGGAACGGTAACTTGCCCAGAAATAATTCCTACTATAGGCAAAGATCAAACCCGATTATTGGGGCGGGTATACACCGGAGCAGATAAGATTTTATGGCAATAGGACCGGGTACTGATTGTTATGGGACGATACAAATTCTTTAACCCTATAATTAGCGGATTACACAGGTATCGGCTCTTTAGATGGAGGAGGTGGGGGCTCTGAAAAGAGCCTTTGGGTCAGTGCGCAGGGGCCCCGGGGCCGAATTACTTCTTGGGCGCCGCCTTCTTCGCTTTAGCCGCTTTGGGTTTGGCTGCCTTGGCCTTTGCGGGGCTCTTTGTAGCTTTAGGCTTTGGAGCCTTTTTAGCCGGGCTCTTGGCAGCTTTGGGCTTGGCGGCCTTTTTAGCCGGGCTCTTGGCCACCTTCTTGGGTTTGGCAGCTTTGGGCTTCTTGGGGCTTTTGGCGGCCTTTGCCGGTTTCTTCACCTTCTTGGGGCTCTTTGCTGCTGCCGAGACCTTCTTGGGCTTTTTAGGGGACTTGAGCGCCTTCTTTGCCGCCGCTGGTTTCTTGGCTTTGGGCGCCGCTGGCTTCTTCTTGGCCGCCTTCTCCTTACTCTCCAGCTGCTTC
The DNA here is from genome assembly GCF_000004195.4 of Xenopus tropicalis. Taxonomy (NCBI): domain Eukaryota; kingdom Metazoa; phylum Chordata; class Amphibia; order Anura; family Pipidae; genus Xenopus; species Xenopus tropicalis. The sequence continues at coordinate 5,614,366 of NC_030685.2, read as the reverse complement.
TTGTTCAGCTTGAAGGATCCGGAGGCTCCGCTCCCCTTGACTTGGGTGAGAGTCCCCTTAGTGACCAAGGCCTTGAGAGCCAGCTTGAGGCGGCTGTTGTTCTTCTCCACATCGTAGCCTCCGGCAGCCAGAGCCTTCTTGAGAGCGGCCAGGGACACCCCGCTGCGCTCCTTAGAGGCGGACACGGCTTTCACGATCAGTTCGGACGCGCTGGGCCCGGCGGGTTTCTTGGCTTTAGCGCCTCCCTTCTTGGGCTGCTTCTTCTTGGCAGCGGCGGGTTCAGCCGGGGGAGGGGCGGGAGCGGTCTCAGACATTCTAAGCTCTAAACTCGCGTACAGTCACAAGTAAGAAATAACTAGAATTTTTTGTTCGAGCAACTCGGCTATATATACATTTCTCCTTTGCACCGATTGGTCACTTCTCTAGCCAGACCTCCCTTTCTATTGGGTAAATGTTTATTTCCCCGCCCACTCACTCTCTCCCTCTCTCCCCTGTAGCCCGGTGTCCGTGTGTTTCCAGAGACGGAATATTGTGCTGTTTCTCTCGGCTCTGAGTATAAATGTGCCCCAGTCTGTATGGGATCAGCTGCCCCAGTAAGTGCCCGGGTCTGTGCCACTAATTCCCATTCTATTGGCTGCATATATTGCCCAGAGCAGCTCCTGGGAACTCAGTCCGCTCCCCGGGCCGGATGTGATTGGGGCGCCCCTGAGATACAGAGTAACACAAACGGTTCTATTTCAGCTTGTGCTGTTCCTGCTCATATTTATATTAGTCATTATATTCACTATGGCAGGTCAAGGTTACAAACCTTACTTTTCTGTTATCTACAGTTCGGCAATAATAAAAAGCAGAAAGCTCGAACAGTAAAGCGGGTTTGTTTGCTTATTGGCTGTTGAACAAGCGGGATTTTTTTTTTTTTATGAATCCCTTCTAAATGCCCCAATGTCCTTTCCTTTGTCCAACAAAAATATCCCAAGGCTTTCCTTATCTGGGCTCAGTCATTCCCGGATTATTCACAGCGGAACGAAGGAATTACTTGCCATGACGAGATCTATTATTACTATTACACTGTATGAGGGAAAATAATAGTCTGCTAGTCTTCCATGTATTATAGAACATGAAGTGTAACTTCACTGTTATTCTATTACACAAAACCCCTAACGCGTAATAAGTTCCAGATCTTATAGGGAGAGAGTGGGGGCCCTTAGAAGAGCCTTTGTGTTGCCGGGAGTAGGGCAGGAGATGGGGCAGCAGTTACTTGGCGCTGGTGTACTTGGTAACAGCCTTGGTGCCCTCGGACACGGCGTGCTTGGCCAGCTCCCCAGGCAGCAGCAGGCGGACCGCGGTCTGGATCTCCCGGGAGGTGATGGTGGAGCGCTTGTTGTAATGAGCCAGGCGGGAGGCTTCCCCTGCGATGCGCTCAAACACATCGTTGACAAAGGAGTTCATGATGCTCATGGCCTTGGAGGAGATGCCGGTATCGGGGTGCACCTGCTTCAGCACCTTGTACACGTAAATGGCGTAACTCTCCTTCCTTGTCTTCCTGCGCTTCTTCCCATCTTTCTTCTGGGTCTTGGTCACCGCTTTCTTGGAGCCTTTCTTCGGGGCTGGAGCGGACTTGGCTGGTTCAGGCATGATCAACTATCCTTACGCTTTCCGATAAACGAGAAAACTGTTCCCTCCGCCTCCCGGGCTGCTGCTTTTATAGCCCTCCCATGCAAATAAGGCTGCCTAATAGCACAAACTATTACTGGTTAGTTCTGTCACATGGTATAAAGACCGCCCATCTACAGCTATGGATTGGTGTTTCTTAAACATCTGTGTGATTGGCTGCAATTAACTCACCCAATAGAAAACATAGGAATGTATGTAGAGCAAATTGATTGGTGCTTCCAAAACCTACAGTTTGATTGGCTGCATTGGAACTCACCCAATTAGAGAAGAGAGGTGTGTCCAGCGCGGCCTACTTAAACCAGTACCTGGGTGGGAAATCGTTACATTCGGCAATTTCTTTGTTTTTGAGATTTATTTGCAACTATGTCCGGAAGAGGCAAACAAGGCGGGAAGGTTCGGGCTAAGGCCAAGACCCGCTCATCCCGGGCTGGGCTGCAGTTCCCAGTTGGTCGAGTTCACAGGCTCTTGAGAAAGGGCAATTATGCTGAGCGGGTGGGAGCCGGAGCTCCGGTCTATCTGGCCGCAGTGCTCGAATACCTGACCGCTGAGATCCTGGAGTTGGCCGGGAACGCTGCCCGGGATAACAAGAAGACCCGTATCATCCCCAGGCACCTGCAGCTCGCTGTGCGCAATGATGAGGAGCTGAACAAACTGCTCGGAGGAGTCACTATCGCTCAGGGCGGGGTCCTGCCCAACATCCAGTCCGTGCTGCTGCCCAAGAAAACCGAGAGCTCTAAGGCGGCCAAGAGCAAGTGAGCTGCCCGGTCACAGCGCCCCCATCAGGAAACAACACAAAGGCTCTTTTCAGAGCCCCCACACCGGCTACAGAGGGCTGCATTCACAATATTCCGAGCTCTGTTACACAATAGACATTACAGTACAATGCTTAGTGCCGCCTTGTTTCAGATCCGTTATAAAGTTCTTTGTGGGTTGGATTAATCCGTCCAACTATATCCGCTCCCCCTTTCTATTGTACAGACTTTATGAATAGAAACAAGAGGCGCTGTGCCGGGGAGAGACACAATCTGATACCGAGGGCTGATCCCCTCCGTGCTCTTTTATTCAGTCCCCGGTACAACCCATAGGAGTATCTGGCAGTGCGGATCTATTAGAATGTTACCCGGTGCCTAAGGGTTAACCTTCCCAGTTACTCAGAGACAGAGGGAGACACGTTATTAGCAGATGGGGGGTTCGCAGAGTGACGGGGGGGGTCCCATAGCCGATCCGGCGCGGAACAAGAGCGGCTGCTGTATGGGATGTAGATACGGAGCTGCTTTATCTGCTGATAACGTTTCAATTCCAGAATAGCCAATGGCACGTAGACATTTTGGCGGGATTGTTGAACTCAGTGGAAGCACCGGGTGTTTATGGGGAGCCAATTATAGGGAGTTAAACTCAATACTAATATTCTCTGCAGAATAAAATCACGTTTGTCCCACGATCAGTAAACTGACAGGAGCTTCCATCGTTTCACTCTAATTAGAAGGTGTAACTGGGGCTCCAGCTGCTTTGGCGCATTATTATCCGATAGGGGATTCCCGGGAGTAACAAGTACAGGGGCTGAGAGCTCGGAGGGACCTGCAGCTCAGTCCGTGTATAAATAGGGATCAGTAATGAGCCGGTTCCTATTACAGAGCCCGGGGGAGATGGAGCCGCTTCCGGTGCAAAGGGAGTCAGTAACTTGCCTGTGGGTGTCAGTGAGCGGGAAGTTACATACACAGAACTAGAGATAATGGCTACAGATTGGAACAAGCAGTAACAGCTCTAAATAACTGAGTGAGTGGGCGGCTCTGAAAAGAGCCTTTGGGTTTATATCGGTTTATGAGCAGATTCAGCCCCCGAAGCCGTAGAGAGTGCGGCCCTGGCGCTTGAGAGCGTACACCACATCCATGGCGGTAACGGTCTTCCTCTTGGCGTGCTCGGTGTAGGTGACGGCGTCCCGGATGACATTCTCCAGGAAAACCTTGAGGACCCCCCGAGTCTCCTCATAGATGAGGCCAGAGATGCGCTTGACTCCCCCTCTCCGTGCCAGGCGGCGGATGGCGGGCTTGGTGATGCCCTGGATGTTATCCCGCAGTACCTTCCTGTGCCGCTTGGCGCCTCCTTTCCCCAAGCCCTTCCCGCCTTTGCCGCGTCCAGACATCGTGTGAGATTTCTCTGCAGAACTGTAACGCAGCCTCCTCGGTCACTTCTTTATATACAGCTGAAAGGGCAACGAAAGAACGTGGGCGGGGCTTGTGTGTACCGCCCATGAACGTCATATCCGGTTGTCTCTGTGACAAAAACATTTCCAACGACCCGCCAAAATATCCCGCTCTAAATAACGGCGCGTTATTCATAGCCCTGATATTTAGTTGTAGCGCAACCCACCGGCAGAGAAAGAGTTACACTTTATAGGGGACAATAACGGGCAACTCCCTGCAGTTATACAGGAACCGGTCTTCCGCTAAATGTACTGTGCTCATCTTGCCACTGGGCGGCGCTCTAACCGAGCACAGATCAAATATCGCCCCATCCACCCTCACCGCTTGGTTCAATAACATAATCTGTTGTTTTATAGACTGTTGGACAGGAAAGACTTGTGATTTAGATGGGAAAGAGTAGGAAACTCCGGCTCTGCTCACTAGGAAAGGATATTGGGAAATTCTAAGTTCAAGCCCAGCTGGAGTTACCAGGAATACTGTGGGTTTATTTGTATATGCAATGCAAGGTAGCAGCTATTTCTCTGTTGATGCGTGTAGCACTTGGCTTCCCTCTCAGCCCCTGAGTTCTGCATTAGAATCCCTGTGCGCCTGAGGCAGAAGCAGGAACCGCGCTGGAGCCCGAGTCTCTACGGAACGGATTCCCATGCAGCTCTATGGCGCGGTTTGTCTGATACTGAATAGCGCAGCGATAAAGTGCCCCCATCTATCACCAACCAATCAGCTTCCAGATTTAACCTTAGGCTAGAGAGCTGACCAATCACTGCAGTTTTACATTGCGCTCAGCCCTCTGACAGCGGCTTATACTAGTCTTGTTATTTACATAATGTGCCACTTGGAGGCGCTCTTACTATACACAGACAATTATAGCGCCAATGTTACACTCTCCTATTGTCTGTTGGGCAGAGGAAGCGAATGCAGAACTCATGGGTTGATGTAGGTTTGTCACTGGGGAGTAAGAAATCAAGTGGGCACAGAGAAAAGGCTGAATATATAATTGTTATAAGTAAAATAATTAATATTAATAAGTAAAAATATATAAGCCCCTGGGTTCCATCTTGTCGGTAGAAAAAGGGAGTTATAATTATATCATGGGACTTATTATTCTAACTTATCGACCTTTGTAGAAGTTACTTGTGGGTAAAGGCGGGATTGGCTGCATCAGTGAAACAAAGAAGTTCAGCTCGTTTGATTGGGGATTTGGTGGCTCTGAAAAGAGCCTTTGTGCTGCTGGGAGAGAAGCTGCCGATGATCTAAGCCCTCTCGCCTCGGATCCTGCGGGCCAGCTGGATGTCCTTGGGCATGATGGTGACCCTCTTGGCGTGGATGGCGCACAGGTTGGTGTCCTCAAAGAGACCGACCAGATAAGCCTCGCTGGCCTCCTGCAGAGCCATGACGGCTGAGCTCTGGAAGCGCAGGTCGGTCTTGAAGTCCTGAGCGATCTCCCGGACCAGGCGCTGGAAAGGCAGCTTGCGGATGAGCAGCTCGGTGGATTTCTGGTAGCGGCGGATCTCACGGAGAGCGACTGTGCCGGGCCGGTAACGGTGAGGTTTCTTCACTCCACCGGTGGCCGGAGCGCTCTTCCTGGCTGCTTTGGTTGCCAGCTGCTTGCGGGGAGCTTTCCCTCCTGTAGACTTACGGGCGGTCTGCTTGGTACGGGCCATTCTGTAACACTAACACTGCGGAACAGAGTATCCTGAACCGGCCGCAACCCGGGTTTCTTATAGGCACAAGCTCCAATTGATTGGCTAATTATAAACACGCCCCTGCCTTCCCAGCGAATCCACGTCACTTCATGGAATGCCGCGTAAATACTTCTGTGTCATTGGCTATTTTAAATGGGTCCCACCTCCCACCATCCACCCTATTGACTGATAACGGTTGGATTTCAGGCGGCCGCCAAAATTGCATATAGATAGAGATCGAAATAGCGAGTCCGATACAGGTTACCGGGTGGCGCGTCTGTGCGATGTATTTGCAGTTATATTTCACACGAGCGTAAACTGCTTTCTAAACACAATTCTAGGCTGTAAAGTCCATTTTCAGCCCTAATGTAACGTGATTCCAATAAAGGGGGGGGGAGGGAATGTGACAAACGGCTTCGCAGTGCAATACCATTGGTTATATATATATATATATATATATTATATAACCAATGGTATTGCACTGCGAAGCCGTTTGTCACATTTTCCCACCCACCTTTATTGGATATATAATCCGGCAGGGGGAGCCTTCTGTACTAGTTGGCGGTTTTGCTCACCCACTAACGCTTCTCGTTGCTGAGGGAAATAGAAATCCTTAGCCCGTGTGTGAGTGATAGAATGAGCCTGGTGTTTGGGCGACACCTAGTGGTAGTCTGGGAATTTACATAATTAGATCCATGTCAGGCGCTGGGGAGAGCCGGCATTTCCCCTTCTGTTGGGGAGACAATGAACGTTGTTCCTTTACTGGGATCGGAATTGATTGTATAGAAATAAACCTCATTCACTTGCCCAGAAAGAATTCCTACTATAGGCAAAGACCAAACCCTATTATTGGGGCGGGTATACACCGGAGTAAAGATTGTACGGGAACATGGGCGGGTACGGATTATGTGACGCTACAAGAGAGAATCGGGACCCTTATATTAACCCTATAATTAGCGGATTACACAGGTATCGGCTCTTTAGATGGAGGAGGTGGCGGCTCTGAAAAGAGCCTTTGGGTCAGTGCGCAGGGGCCCCGGGGCCGAATTACTTCTTGGGCGCCGCCTTCTTCGCTTTAGCCGCTTTGGGTTTGGCTGCCTTGGCCTTTGCGGGGCTCTTTGTAGCTTTAGGCTTTGGAGCCTTTTTAGCCGGGCTCTTGGCAGCTTTGGGCTTGGCGGCCTTTTTAGCCGGGCTCTTGGCCACCTTCTTGGGTTTGGCCGCTTTGGGCTTCTTGGGGCTTTTGGCGGCCTTTGCCGGTTTCTTCACCTTCTTAGGGCTCTTTGCTGCTGCCGAGACCTTCTTGGGCTTTTTAGGGGACTTGGGCGCCTTCTTTGCCGCCGCTGGTTTCTTGGCTTTGGGCGCCGCTGGCTTCTTCTTGGCCGCCTTCTCCTTACTCTCCAGCTGCTTCTTGTTCAGCTTGAAGGATCCGGAGGCTCCGCTCCCCTTGACTTGGGTGAGAGTCCCCTTAGTGACCAAGGCCTTGAGAGCCAGCTTGAGGCGGCTGTTGTTCTTCTCCACATCGTAGCCTCCGGCAGCCAGAGCCTTCTTGAGAGCGGCCAGGGACACCCCGCTGCGCTCCTTAGAGGCGGACACGGCTTTCACGATCAGTTCGGCCGCGCTGGGCCCGGCGGGTTTCTTGGCTTTAGCGCCTCCCTTCTTGGGCTGCTTCTTCTTGGCAGCGGCGGGTTCAGCCGGGGGAGGGGCGGGAGCGGTCTCAGACATTCTAAGCGCTAAACTCGCGTACAGTCACAAGTAAGAAATAACTATAAGTTTTGTTCGTGTAAATCCGCCTTATATACATTTCCCCTTTGCACCGATTGGTCACTTCTCTAGCTAGACGTCCCTTTCTATTGGGTAAATGTTTATTTCCCCGCCCACTCACTCTCTCCCTCTCTCCCCTGTAGCCCGGTGTCCGTGTGTTTCCAGAGACGGAATATTGTGCTGTTTCTCTCGGCTCTGAGTATAAATGTGCCCCAGTCTGTATGGGATCAGCTGCCCCAGTAAGTGCCCGGGTCTGTGCCACTAATTCCCATTCTATTGGCTGCATATATTGCCCAGAGCAGCTCCTGGGAACTCAGTCCCGCTCCCCGGAAAGGCTCCGCTTCATTTCTCTCCTTCCCATTTGTGGGAATTGTTGGGGATGAATAGAAATCCTTCCCCTCCCGCTGTTCCCCCAGAGAAGAAATAAGGGGGCCCCGGGTATAATATGGGCAGGTGAGTGAGAGAGGGGGAGGCTATAAAGGTACCTTTGGTGAGCAGCAAATTTCATGTCTTCAATTTACAGATTCTTATCCAGACTGGAGTATGGGATCTGAACATTTAACTAATTGAGCGACTTCTAACGGCTCCTGGTTGCAGCTTATTAAAGGAACAGTAACACAAAAAAAAAAAAAAAAACTAGTAATGAGAGAAATTTTTTGGCAGGCATGGATTTGCAGCTAATTTCCACTTTTTGCCATTGGCAGCTTTTTACACGAAATGACCACAAAAATTCACTGCACAACAAAAAAAACCTCACGTGCGCTAATGATTTATTTTGTCGCCCATCTTTATCTTTTTGTCGCCCGCACTTTTTTTTGACGCCCAATTTGACGCATGACGGAATTTTTTTACGTGCAGAGAATTTTTTTGTAGCAACTTTTCACTGAAGTTTTGTGAAACAATTCGCCAATGGCGAAATGCAGAAATTTGGTGCGAATCCATGCCTGGCGAAAAAATTCCCTCATCACTAGTTGTTACCCCACACTTGTAAAACTGCTGTGTTTGCTACAGAAACCTACAGCAAACACCCCAGCTGTACCAGTGCAGGAATGGCTGCCCCCGGGGCTACACAGCAGGGTATTTATATAAACTATAGTAGGGTTTCTGTAGCAAACACCCCAGCTGTACCGGTGCAGGAATGGCTGCCCCCGGGGCTACACAGCGGGGTATTTATATAAACTATAGTAGGGTTTCTGTAGCAAACACCCCAGCTGTACCAGTGCAGGAACGGCTGCCCCGGGGCTACACAGCGGGGTATTTATATAAACTATAGTAGGGTTTCTGTAGCAAACACCCCAGCTGTACCGGTGCAGGAATGGCTGCCCCCGGGGCTACACAGCGGGGTATTTATATAAACTATAGTAGGGTTTCTGTAGCAAACACCCCAGCTGTACCGGTGCAGGAATGGCTGCCCCCGGGGCTACACAGCAGGGTATTTATATAAACTATAGTAGGGTTTCTGTAGCAAACACCCCAGCTGTACCGGTGCAGGAATGGCTGCCCCCGGGGCTACACAGCGGGGTATTTATATAAACTATAGTAGGGTTTCTGTAGCAAACACCCCAGCTGTACCAGTGCAGGAACGGCTGCCCCGGGGCTACACAGCGGGGTATTTATATAAACTATAGTAGGGTTTCTGTAGCAAACACCCCAGCTGTACCAGTGCAGGAATGGCTGCCCCCGGGGCTACACAGCGGGGTATTTATATAAACTATAGTAGGGTTTCTGTAGCAAACACCCCAGCTGTACCAGTGCAGGAATGGCTGCCCCCGGGGCTACACAGCGGGGTATTTATATAAACTATAGTAGGGTTTCTGTAGCAAACACCCCAGCTGTACCAGTGCAGGAATGGCTGCCCCCGGGGCTACACAGCGGGGTATTTATATAAACTATAGTAGGGTTTCTGTAGCAAACACCCCAGCTGTACCAGTGCAGGAATGGCTGCCCCCGGGGCTACACAGCGGGGTATTTATATAAACTATAGTAGGGTTTCTGTAGCAAACACCCCAGCTGTACCAGTGCAGGAACGGCTGCCCCCGGGGATACACAGCGGGGTATTTATATAAACTATAGTAGGGTTTCTATAGCAAACACCCCAGCTGTACCAGTGCAGGAACGGCTGCCCCCGGGGCTACACAGCGGGGTATTTATATAAACTATAGTAGGGTTTCTGTAGCAAACACCCCAGCTGTACCAGTGCAGGAACGGCTGCCCCCGGGGCTACACAGCGGGGTATTTATATAAACTATAGTAGGGTTTCTGTAGCAAACACCCCAGCTGTACCGGTGCAGGAATGGCTGCCCCCGGGGCTACACAGCGGGGTATTTATATAAACTATAGTAGGGTTTCTGTAGCAAACACCCCAGCTGTACCAGTGCAGGAACGGCTGCCCCCATGCATTCCTAGTAAAAATCTCAGCTGGTGTTATTGTTTTTCAACTCTGCTATAAACACAAACAGCTCTTTCTTCTCTAGGAAGCAGCAGTTGGATTATTAGCAAGAAGACAGACCAGCAGCACTAGGAAATGATACAGCATAATAGAGATCAACACTGCTCTCTGTCTGACCTTTGTCTGAGAACCCATTCTGTAGCAAGTAATGCTGAAGTTGCTGATTGCTAAGTAGTGAAAGTTCAGAACTGGTGTCATCTATAAGGTTCTACATTTTCTAATTTTACACAAAGCATTTTCTCCAGCTTCTTACAGCCCCAAGTGTTAGTATGATTACCTGTCACTGTGCACACTACAGCCAGATATATTGTTTTGCAGTTTTTCTTTGGAATGGATGGGAGATGAACTGGGACATAGGGATGTAGCGAACCTCAAAAAAAAGTCAGCGAACGCGTTCGCGAACTTACGCCAAAAAGTGTGAATATTCGCGAACTTTGCGAACCCCATAGACTTCAATGGGAAGGCGAACTTTAAAACCTAGAAAAGCCATTTCTGGCCAGAAAACTGATTTTAAAGTAGCCCAATGACCCGTAGGGAAACGTAGGGAAGCAGGGGCATGACGTAGCAGTAGGCCAGACATAGCCACTCCCAGTTTTTTATCTGATTGGTTGTTTCGTATTGGGGTATAAATAGCTGGAAAACGTTCCCGCTCCTCATCCATTTTAGGCAGCATAGGAAAACGCCCACCCTCCCTCCCTATAGAGGTGAAGGCAACGAGTGGTGTTGGCGGGGTGATTCAGTTGGGGGAAAACAATGGTTGGGTTAGGAAGGGAGTTTGTTAATTGTTTGGGGATGGCATGCCTGGAACCTCAGGGGTAAATAAGTGGATTAGGCATACCCCCCAACTGTCCCGCTTTTCGCGGGACAGTCCCGCTTTTTATGGCGCATCCCGCTGTCCCGGATAGTTCCATGAATGTCCCGCATTGCGGAACATTCATGGAACTATCCGGCATAGCGGGATGCACTTGCTGTGCCGGATGTTCACGCTTTGTCGGCTGCTTCGTTATGCCTCTCCTTGTGCAGCGCGACAGTCCCTTTTATAAGGTTGCGCCTGTGGGTGTGACGTCATTACGCACGGGGCGCAACCTTATAAAAGGGACTGTCGCGCTGCACAAGGAGAGACATAACGAAGCCGGAGCGCCTATGGGAGGTACTGTGAATGGGGGGCTACTGTGATAGGGGGACACTGTGTGTTGGGGGACACTGTGTATTAGGGGCTACTGTGTATTGGATGGTACTGTGTATTAGGGGCTACTGTGTATTGGGGCTACTGTGTATAGGGGGCACTGTGTATGGGGGCACTGTGTATGGGGGTACTGTGTATTGGATGGTACTGTGTATAGGGGGCACTGTGTATGGGGGTACTGTGTATGGGGGGCTACTGTGTATGGGGGGGCTACTGTATATTGGGGGAAAAACTGGTACATAGTTAGAACTCACTTATAACTGACTGCCTTCTCTCTATATCTGTATTTATATGTAGGAGTTGCTGTATTGTTTCCCTTAGGTAGTACAGTATGAGGGTATAGCACATTTTCGTCTGCTCCCGCCATATGATCTATATAAAAGGGGTATTTTTTTTAAAATGGGGTGTGGTAATTGGGGCGTGACCACAAAAGGGGGCGTGGTCAAAAAAATTTGTCCCTCTTTTCATTTTTCAAATGTTGGGAGTTATGGATTAGGAGGTGAGTTTTGTTGGGTAGGGGGTTCCGGGCTGGAAGGGAAGCGCCAGTTGCGCTGCGCAGTTATTGGCTTGTTATGGTGTATGTTATGGTTTATGTTTATTCAAAGTTGGTTGTTTGTTATACAAACATTTGTATTGTGTTCATGAGTTGTTTTCTATCTTATTTGTTCTTATGATATGTTTTAAATTAAAACTCTAATTGTTATTAATAAATGTTCTGCGGCCATTTTATCCCAAGAATTGGTGTCCGTGTGTTTATTGGGGTTGGTAAGTAAAAACAGGCAAAGGGGTTAAGGTTGGGAGAATGGCGGGTCAAGATCCGACGTTGCTCACGTCAAGTTGTTTAAAGGGTGCCATGACCTGGACAGTGGCATGCAGGAGGGGGATCAAGGGCAAAATTTTCTCTGAAAAAGACTTTGTTGACACAGCGTTGCGTAAAACCGCAAAGGCAGCTGGCAGACCTAGCGGAAATACGCGACGTTTTTTGCTATTTCGCACTACTAGCACCATGGAAACAGGATTTGCTGAAAAACGCCATGTGTGGCTTGTGCGGCGTTTTTAGGCTGAGAAAAAACGCAGCGGAAAAACGCCACGCGAACCCAAATTGCGAACATGCGCGAAAAGTTCGCTACATCTCTACTGGGACAAACTGGATGCAGACGTTGAGAGAACATACAAACTCCAGCCCTGACTGGAATCAAACCTAGGATCCCAGCACCACAACTGTGCCATTGCAGTGAGACAGATCATTTGCTTGTGATGGACCCCCTGCGCAATCTGTCTAGCTCCAGTAGGTATGACTTATTGTATAATCTAGAAAGGTTAGTTGGGGAAATTTAAAGGGGACATTTTGTATGAAAACAATATTAATAGTGATGAGCAAATTTTTTCGCCAGGCATGTACCATATATACTCGAATATAAGCCGAGTTTTTGAGCACTAAAAATGTGCTCAAAAAGTAAGCCTCAGCTTATACTCGAGTATATGGTATGGATGTGCCTGATGTGCCCCCCCCCCCACGGGCATGTGTCCATGCGTACCTGCGCGCTTGCGCCCTCGCTCTGCCTATGCCAGCTTCCCAACGGCCATCCTAACTGTGCGCTCTGCTCTTCTCCTATGCGCGTTTCTGATCTGCTTGGCGCCGCAGTCGCGCCAGTGATGTCACGCGCCCCCTTCAGTTACTCATGGCCTGATCTTACAAGGTCTAAGATCAGGCCATGAGTAACTGAAGGGGGCGCGTGATGTCACTGGCGCGACTGCGGCGCCAAGCAGATCAGAAACGCGCATAGGAGAAGAGCAGAGCGCACAGGAGAAGAGCGCACAGTTAGGATGGCCGTTGGGAAGCTGGCATAGGCAGAGCGAGGGCGCAAGCGCGCAGGTACGCAGGTATGCATTTCCCAAAGTAGAACTTGCTACAGACTGGCGGCTGGGAGGTGAGTTCTCAGAAACAAAACAGCACTTTGAAACTCCTTGGTGACTGCAGCAGCCTCTCCTTAAACCTTTCCGAGCTCACAGTGTTCCTAGGCAATGTCTCAACAAAAATGATGCCTTTTCAGCTTGCTTTTCCAAATTACCAAATCAAACAGACAGAAATGTGGGGCCCCAGATGCACAACTTGCTTATTTTAACCTTATTAGAATTTATTTTTTGAATGTTTTTAAATTATTTGATACCAGAAATCCTTGCAAACAGAATATCTTTGGGGTTAATATTAGTTGTTAGTCGAGCCGAGAAACATCCAGTAGGGGGCCCTTTATCCCCTTTATCCATAAACTGAGTAGGTTATGGGGGTCTTTATGGACTTATGAAGGGTAACAAATTGAATATAACCAGATTCAGACTGGGATTTAAAATAGACCCTCTCCTGATCTTTGCCCACTCCACCATGTCTAGTCCCTTTCTAGTACCTTTCTTAAGCCACCACTGTCTAAAACACTCTATACCCTATATATATTTCTTAAGCTAGACATTGGTTTAGTTGAGTATCCCAAAAATTGCCCAAAGTGTGAGCACACTGTGTGCTGGCTCGCTCGCACCAGCCCTACTGGTGACACCCTAGGCTTATACTCGAGTCAATAGGTTTTTCCAGTTTTCTTAGGTAAAATTAGGTACCTCGGCTTATATTCGGATCGGCTTATACTCGAGTATATACGGTAATCACAGCGAATTTCCACATTTTGGTATTGGTGAATTTTGTGAAATTAAGAGCAGAAAAATTGGGCGCATCAAAAAATAAGAGGGACGTGACAAATGCATTTTGTGGATTTTTTGCCATTTAGTGAAGTTTGTCATTTTGCAAATCTTATGGCAAAGCAAAACAGAGCAGATTCGCTCATCACTAAATATTATGCCAATGAATTGTACCCATCTAAATATAGAAGGAATGGGCTTTAAACAGTAGTGTTTCAGGCTGATTTATTGAAAAAAAAAAAAAAAATAGTCAATAGGGAAACCAGCACCATATATTATTCATAATTGCCTACAGGGTTAGGGGTTTTTCCATTTATCCAATATGTCTACTTTAAAGTTTTCACTTCTTTTCATTCTTTTTAATATCTCTCATAAGTGGCCTATTGTGCTTCTTTAATGACTGATTGAGTGTATCATATCCTGGGGGGAGCCTGAGAAGGAGACACTCTTAGAGTCTCCTCATGTTCCCCTGGGAAGTCCCCTCCTGGCGCACAGCCTCATACTGTTCCTGACTCAAGATCTCTTCCTGCAGTAGATCATCCAGGATTGGATCAATGTGCGACGTCCTTCTAATCAGTGTGGCTCGGTGCCTATCAATGAAGTGCTCCGTATCTGCAGGACAGAAGGGAAAGTGATTAAGCAAAGTAGCCCCATATCTTTCTGTAACTTCTCCACCTGCTTTTCTTCTTAGTGCCATAGTTAGTTTGGGGGTGTCCATGTACCCATGTCTTGTACCCCTCTATTCTGTAAAGTGCTGCGTAAACGGATAATAACAATAACAATCTTATAAAAAAAAACAGGTGTCCATCAGCAGCTTTGACATTAACCCTAAATAACTGACCAAATAGAAGCCGGGGGAAATACATGGCTCCCTGGACATCAGTAACACGACAGGAATTGACCATCAGATATCGGAGCCTCAGCTGTAGGCAAAGCCAATCCTGTGGGTTCCCAGACATGCGGCTGTGGGGCTGCCTCTCTGAGCTGCATGGAGTCGAGTCTCTTCATCTTTGAACGAACCAAGATCCTCCTAGATTCATAATGAGAGAGTTCCATACCCTCCCGGGTGCAGCCGCCTTAAGGGCCCCCTCGTTTGGAACTGCAACAGACTGAGAAGGGCAACAGCATCTCTGGGGGCCACCAACAGCATCCCTGGGGGCCACCAACAGCATCTCTGGGGGCCACCAACAGCATCCCTGGGGGCCACCAACAGCATCTCTGGGGGCCACCAACAGCATCCCTGGGGGCCACCAACAGCATCTCTGGGGGCCACCAACAGCATCCCTGGGGGCCACCAACAGTAGGAGCAGATGATTAGAGAGGTTACCCAGAAGGATGAAGATTCCTCAGAAAGGATCCCAGAAGGAGCTGCTCACAAAGCCCCGGGGCACTTTACCTTGGAGAAGAGTCAGAAATAGACAGGGATGTACCAAGTCTGCTTGTAGCACCTTCAGCCCAGTCCTGGGCATAAACCCCTGAAACAACAGGACGAGATATAATATAAATTGTGCATATGGAATCTTTAGAAAGAATAAAAATTTGTGACATTGTCTCATTAGGGAGAAGTAGCAATTCTGTTCCCACTAAATGACTGGGAGAATCGGCCATTATAACCCAATCAAACACCCATCACCTCTCCAGAGACACAAGTCACATGTCTGGTTGGTAAATAGCGGGAATGAATGCTGTCGATATATTGAATCCCAAGAGGAACCAATATCCCCAATAAAGGAGTCAAATGGAGCAACAATGTGAATACTAAGACTTATTGCTATTAGGGACGGAGGTGGAATCTCTGATCTATTCCTGCTAAATCCCCAGACCTTGTTAGTAACCAGGTTAGACGCAGAAAAGCTTTATTAATTACAAGCCAGGCAGCATGTGGTTTTTATATGGAGGCAAATAATGCTCAGTGCTCTCCCCCACCCAACTCACATTTATATAAAAAGCAGTATTGCCCACTTATAGGCTTTCAACTCACCCCTTTAAACCCAGGCTAAGTCCATACCCACAGCCCAGTATATAGATACATACTGCATGGCTGCAAGGAAACCAGTGCTGGCTGCAGCATACATCTATATAAACAGCAGCACAGTCAGTGCCAATTGTGCAAAGGGCGGCACCACTCCTTAATGTTATCTACATTCTCCATAGCAAATTAGCAGTCCAATTAGATATGCAACATCCAGCAGCATTTATCCAACCCTATACATAGTAAGTTAGATTGAAAAAAGACTTACATCCATCACGTTCAGCCATAATGCCTATATATAACCTGCCTAACTGCTAGTTGATCCAGAGGAAGGTAAAACCCCATCTGAAGCCTCTTTAATTTGCCCAGTTCCTTCCTGACTCCAAGGTGGCAATCGGGCCAGTCCCTGGGGCAACTTGTACTGAGAGCTATCCCCCCTACCCCTGTATTCCCTCACTTGTACTGAGAGCTATCTCCCATACCCCTGTATTCCCTCACTTGTACTGAGAGCTATCTCCCATACCCCTGTATTCCCTCACTTGTACTGAGAGCTATCCCCCCTACCCCTGTATTCCCTCACTTGTACTGAGAGCTATCTCCCCCTACCCCTGTATTCCCTCACTTGTACTGAGAGCTATCTCCCCTACCCCTGTATTCCCTCACTTGTACTGAGAGCTATCCCCCTACCCCTGTATTCCCTCACTAATCCCTAACTGGATTGCTATGAAATTAACAATGACAACCACAGACTTCTAATGAGAACCAGGCAACTCAGCAATAATGATAGAATGGAACTGGCAGCCATTCTACTGCATTACCTTGTAGGACAGAGCGGGGGGATGCTGGATATGAAAGATTAATATCACTCATTTAATGCAAATTCAGATGTTTTACTTCCCCTTTAGAAAAAAATGTTGAAAGAAATATTCTTACCCAATAGCAGACATTGCAGGCAGGTGTCCCAAGGATACAAACACACCAGCAGCAAGGGCTTCTTTGGTAAAGGTATCATGGCTTGGGCATCGGGTCAGTCAGGCCGGATCAGTACCCAGGAACTGCCTAAATCACCAGAACAGAATCTAATGGCCAAACAATGAGCCCAGGGAGTGAGTGGCTTATAAAGTGAGAGAATTGGCTACAGCTGAGGGGGCAGAGGAGGCAATAAAACTCCAGGATTAACTAATAAATAGCCGTGTCTGGTTCAGCCAGAGGGAACGCCCTATCATGCAGGGGCCCATCAGCCTCTGGCACCTTATAACTAGAGATGGGGGGGGGTGACCCGCTATAAAAGGGTTTATAGAAAAAACATCATTTGTCCAGATTCATATTTTTCCTGACTGATGATTTTGATTAACCATATTTAGGCAAAAATTGAAGCATTTGATTGTGAGTAACCCAAACCCCCACCCCATCTGACACTGAGGGGGTTAATGATCCAGTCTGGGATTTATAAAGCCTAAATTCTCCTTCCGATGTAATTTAAATAAGGCCTCCCTGACAATCCCGGACTGGATCATTACAAGCAGCGCCGCTGCCCCCAGCCAAGGCTCCAGCTCCCATAATGCTTTGTGTGCTTCTTCTCTGGCCTGTTAATCAGCTGGGATTCGCTAACAAGGGACAGGCGCTGCTTTCATTAGCAATTCATTTAGATATAACATTAAATATAAATAAGAAATGACTGCCCAGCCCCCCCAGTTGGTCCCTGAGTGAATGGGATCAGTTATCATTGGGGAAGTCATTGCTTTCTCCTTTAACCTTGTTCTTTTTATAACTCCCCATTTCTTTCTATTCATTTCATTTTCATAAAGTTCCTTCTGTTGTCTTCATGTTTTCATTTACTTTTCTTACTTTCCCACTCTGTGTCCCCTAGGGTCGCTCTCAGTGGTGTAACTAGATGGTTCTGGGCCCAATAACAAATTAAATTTAGTGCCCCAAAATTATTGGTAAGCTCAACTGTTCTACCAAGATATATCGAATTGTCTCATTAATTAGGGCCTCGCTGGGCGCTCTACACTTCTGCCCCCCCTCGCTTCCTCTGTCAATATGTTCCTGGTCACCCTTGAAATACAGATAATGTCTGTGCCCCTAGGCCAGTGGTTCTCAACCTGTGGGTCGGGACCCCTTTGGGAGTCGAACGGCCCTTTCACAGGGGTCACCTAAGACCACATTCCTAAAACCATCGGAAATAAGTTTAGGGTTGGGGGGTCACCACAACATGAGGAACTGTATTCAAGGGTCACGGCATTAGGAAGGTTGAGAACCACTGCCCTAGGCCCACTGAGATGGGGGGGGGGCCATTGTCAAAGATCATTTTGGCAGCAATAATGTAAATTACCGGATAGCGCCTCTAGGTGGCGTTGATCTTATGTTCTAATATGATTGGCAGCTTAGCTATTGGACCGGCTGATCTGTTGCCCCAAGATATTCACCATGTATACATATTATACATGCCACAGGGGGCAGCACTGAGCCACAGTTCCTATTTGCGGGTTAGGGGATTGGATGCGAGTAACAGCGCGGTAGTTCAATACAATAAGCGGTAACAGCTCTGAGTGAGTGAGTGGGCGGCTCTGAAAAGAGCCTTTGGGTTTATATCGGTTTATGAGCAGATTCAGCCCCCGAAGCCGTAGAGAGTGCGGCCCTGGCGCTTGAGAGCGTACACCACATCCATGGCGGTAACGGTCTTCCTCTTGGCGTGCTCGGTGTAGGTGACGGCGTCCCGGATGACATTCTCCAGGAAAACCTTGAGGACCCCTCGAGTCTCCTCATAGATGAGGCCAGAGATGCGCTTGACTCCCCCTCTCCGTGCCAGGCGGCGGATGGCGGGCTTGGTGATGCCCTGGATGTTATCCCGCAGCACCTTCCTGTGCCGCTTGGCGCCTCCTTTCCCCAGGCCCTTCCCGCCTTTGCCGCGTCCGGACATAGTACACCATTCGTTTAGAGCAGCAAGCGACGTAATCGAAAGCGCGCTGCTACCCTCTTATATATAGACCCATGGGAGCTGGGCGGGAACTTGGATAAGGGCGGAGTTTGTCAGTGCGTGTGTAACGTGGCCCTTGATTGGATAACACAAAAAAGCCTTTGTCCGCTTTTAGCCAATGACTGAAGCATAAATAAAAAAAAAAAGTTTCAGATCGCCCGCCAAAATAAAGCGCTCTTTGTTCCAGCAGCTCCTGCCGAATCCAGGGATCCTATCAGTTACATATTCGGCCCATATATAATATATACTGTGGCACCGTGTCTATTGTTTTACCCTCCCCCTTATACTGACGGACGGTGCCAAGTATATAAGCAGGGGGAGCGGAACCAGACTGGCACTGATAGGCCCCGCCCACACGGCTCCCCCTACAGACCCGTTGCTCCCCTTATGGATCGGACACAAAGCCCCTTCCCTGTTGGATTGTGTGTAAGAGCTCAGGTTGCACCGTTGGGAGTTTTACACTTTCCTTTCTGACAAACTGACAGGAAAGAGGGAAAATCAATTGGGGACCGATACCTATTGCAGTTTTAGGGCGCTGTTTGCCCGATACTGAGTAGCGCAGCGATGCAACGAGTCGAGCCAATCAGCTGCCAGATCGCTCCGTATGAGCTGCCAATGGGGACACAGTCTCAGGCTGCAACTCCCCGCAGTGTCAGAATAACGAACTGTGTCCGTTCTATTTCCCAGCATTCACTGGAGCTGTCGGGTTTGTTACTAGAAATAAGGGAATTGGAACCTACCGAACCACGAAGGGTCCCAATACCAAAACCCACCCTGTATATTATCCTCCCAACGCAACTTCCCCTGTACAGAAACAGATTCTTCCCCCACTGCCAGTTTCCCCATCAGTCACTTCCCTACATGTAGGGATTCAACACGTTTTTACTCCTCTTGTTCCCTAAACAGCTTCCACTCATTTTACAGAGTTCAACACAAGATATAATATAAAGATACAGATCTTATAGGGAGGGAGTGGGGGCCCTTAGAAGAGCCTTTGTGTTGCCGGGAGTAGGGCAGGAGATGGGGCAGCAGTTACTTGGCGCTGGTGTACTTGGTGACAGCCTTGGTGCCCTCGGACACGGCGTGCTTGGCCAGCTCCCCAGGCAGCAGCAGGCGGACCGCGGTCTGGATCTCCCGGGAGGTGATGGTGGAGCGCTTGTTGTAATGAGCCAGGCGGGAGGCTTCCCCTGCGATGCGCTCAAACACATCGTTGACAAAGGAGTTCATGATGCTCATGGCCTTGGAGGAGATGCCGGTATCGGGGTGCACCTGCTTCAGCACCTTGTACACGTAAATGGCGTAACTCTCCTTCCTTGTCTTCCTGCGCTTCTTCCCATCTTTCTTCTGGGTCTTGGTCACCGCTTTCTTGGAACCTTTCTTCGCGGCTGGAGCGGACTTGGCTGGTTCAGGCATGATCAACTATCCTTACGCTTTCCGATAAATGAGAAAACTGTTCCCTCCGCCTCCCGGGCTGCTGCTTTTATAGCCCTCCCATGCAAATAAGGCAGCCTGATAGCACAAACTATTACTGGTTAGTTCTGTCACATGGTATAAAAACCGCCCATCTACAGCTACGGATTGGTGTTTCTGAAAACATCTGTGTGATTGGCTGCAATTAACTCACCCAATACTAAACGCAGGAACGCATATAGAGCAATTGATTGGTGCTTCCAAAACCTACAGTTTGATTGGCTGCATTGGAACTCACCCAATTAGAGAAGAGAAGGTGTGTCCAGAGCGGCCTAATAAAACCAGTACATGGGTGGGAAATCGTTACATTCTGCAATTTCTTTGTATTAGAGGCTTACTTGCAACTATGTCCGTGTAGGGTTCCCCAAAATTTGGGTCCCCTAGGTGGTTACCCCCAGGATAGGTCCCAGGGAGGGTAACACTTTAGTAGTGGGACACCTTGGGTGGATGGCACTATAAGGGTTAACAGGGAATTAGTTTCCCTGCAGTTCAATAGTTAGGCCACAGGGTGCACACAGTATATAAAGCTGTGCAGCCATGTGCCTTGAGGTCTTAAGCCTGGGACCCCTCTGGCTAGAGGATAGTGACAGGCTGGGTCTAGTGAGTTAGATGTGTGTAATAGACCATTCTAGGAGTGGTAGACAGGATTATTTAGCTGGGCAGCTTGGCCCCACCAGGAGGCAGATGAGATTAAGATCTCCCAGCACTGATAGCTGGAGTCAGGGATACAAGAGTGAGGAATAGGGGTTTGCCTAATCCGGGGGGATAGCCGGGTGATATTTCCGGAGTGAGGTCTCCAAGGGGTGTCCGCTTGGCGGGAGTACCGGGAAGTGCCCTAGAGAGGGGCTTCTGGCGAGAAGTACCGGAGGGAACCCCAAAGGGAGGGTCATTTGGCTGGAGTGTTACCGGTATCCCAGGAGAGAGGGACTCCTGAGGGAAAGAGAAAGTATCCTGACATATCCTGTGTATCCTGTATGCCAAAGCTGTCTACCACTCTGCCAATAAACACAACACTTTGTTCAGCATTACATCAGTGTGTGTGTATCTCTCCTGGAGGATCCACCTGCCTGGTAAGCAACTACCCCAGGGAGGGGGCAAGGTGCCAGGAGTGCTGGGAGTCCCCACAAAGGAGCAGTATATTAAGTCTCAGGAGGGGAGTTATAGTTCAGTCTATCCCTATCCTGGGTGGAGGCACGCCAAAGTACAAAGTAATAGCTGTTCCCCAAAGTAAGCGGGGCTCAGGACTCCTGAAAGCGCCAAGTATAGTGACATATCAGCAGGTAGTGCCACATCTAAAGATAAAGTGGGCTACATTTGGAGGCACTGCTGAGATCTTTCGAAACAGCTGCAAAAGAACAGCAAGTACAGTGCAGAAGGGCCATAACAGCATTTGGGCCTGGTGTGAATTGGGAAGCCTGACCTCCGTCTGGATTAAATTTTGGGCACCCTGAATCTGTATCCAGTGAGGGATAATTGGCGCCAAAAGAGCAGAGGAGTTGCTCTGGGCCAATCCGATTGCAGGCCTGTGGCGCCAAACAGACCCGGGAAAACCCGTGGGAAGCCCCGTGAGGGGGAGGAGACAGAACATTCCTGATTGTGGGGGCCGCCCCTTAGAGCGTTTAGCCAACCGGGTGGCTGAAAAAGTGCGCCAAACTGAGTGGGCGCGACTTGGCCGGTGACGTCACCGCGGCCATTTTGGAAGTTAGCCAGAGCGTGTGCGTCTGAGCTGAGAGAAGGAGCTATCTGCACAGACCGTGATAAGCATTGGAATGCCGAATCTTAGCAAACCACTGCCACCTGGGAGGGGACCCTCACCTCCAGCCAGGATGCCTGGACGGGGAGCCGTGCGGATGGAGGATACCGGCCGCAGATTCATCTGGTCGGGCAGCTTTGCGGAGATGCGAGTAAACGACTCCCTCCATTGGATGGTACCGCTGTGTGGCGGGTGCGAGACCGAGTCGTTTGGGTCTTTAAAACACCCGGAGTCCAGCTGCCCCACTTGCGACCGACCCTACTGGTGCGGACCACTCGGAGTGGGCCCCCGGGGGGCTCAAGTACTCGAAGTGGCGGACGTCACCGATGCCTGTGAGGGGCTTATCCTCAGTGAGGAGGAAGAACCAGAGGAGCGAGAAGAAGTGCCTGAAGTTCCAGCCCTGGAGGGGGACCCTTCAGGAAGGGAAGTAGAACCGGATGGGGCCTGCGCTCCCGCCTATACAGCCTCTTGTACTTCTCTGGCGGTGGAAGCTGCGGCCGAAGAGGTGAGTGCTGAGGGGGCCCAAAGTGATACCCACCCTGCCCCTGACCCACCTATAGAGGGGGATGCTAAGCGGGCTACACTACCCAGATCCCGCAGGCGCAAGGGAGGGCCCAAGAGGGGCGCTTATCAAGGGCTGAGAGACCAAGCCTGGTCTGAGGCCATGGGGCCCCCATCACCAGCGCCGTCTGAATCAGGGCTGGATGAGGTCTTGGCTCCCCCGTCATACCTGCAAGCTTTAAGAGCTGACCCGGCACCACCTCCCTATGGTCCGGAAAGGCCACGCTCACAGAGTGAGTACACCACTGGGGCAGAGGACTCGGGGGATGAAGCTGGGGACAGTGTGAGAGCGGTGTTGGGCTCCCCCACGAGTTTTCTGGCCCCCCCTAGGGTTAGCCCAGAGGAAGAAAAGTATTTCTGGGTTTTGCCTGGCCAGGCTGACCCCACTGTATTCCGCTCAGTATCCAGGATACAGAGGGTGCTGAACTTTAAAGTACATATGATGTGGGGGTATTTCCTACCGTACGCACCCCTGTGGGTTTATGACAAACTGGAACACATGATGGAGGAGTGGGTGGTGGATGAAATCCAACGTAAGGAAAAAATGCCACCCAATATCTTAAAAACCCCTGACCGTGCCAAGAGAGTACAGGCATGGAAGCATGTGCGTTCCAGGGAGAAGGAATGGTGGTGGGGCCGTACAGTGCTAAAGCATGCTGTCCAGAGCTGTGGAAAGAACAACCCTACACCACGGTTCTTTAGTATTGAATATGTCATGCCCGAAGGTGGAAAGGTGGAGAAGCCCCATCCCAGGTATTACATCCCATATGCAGATGTGAAGAGCCGATTCACTTACCTCGTGTGAGGTGGATGCTCCAGAGGAGTAAAGTTTATCTTGTCTGTTTATTCAGTGGAGGCCTGGACTGCCTGCCACTTCTCCCAAGAAGGGGAGCAGTTCCTCAGTTGTAGGGGGGAAAATCCCCTCCAAGGTTATGGCCCAGGAAGGGCTCAGCAGCTGCCGGCCGGAGTTGCCACTTAAGTTGCATATCCCCACCCGTTGGTGGAAGACCCCAGGAGGTGCTGATCACCCGGGGGTAAGGACTCCCTCAAGGAGGAGGGGGGAGTGTAGGAGCAGTTTGAATAAAAGTTTCTTTTTCTTTTGAGAGATAATGGTCCTGAGTATTTCTGAGTTATGTGTGAAATTTCTTACAGGGACAAAGACTCTCTGGGACTTATACCAAGACTTGGGGGTGGTGGGAAAGGTAAAATTGTATTTACTGTTTCCTTCCCCAGTGATACAGCTTTCTGCGCAGACACCGCGAGGGACCATGGAAGAAGTATTTGGTATAAGAAATGTATGGGTAAAATGTATATGTTTTGGTTAAAGGTATGTCAGCCGGGAGGTGACATTTTTTTTTGTGGGGGGAGAATGTAGGGTTCCCCAAAATTTGGGTCCCCTAGGTGGTTACCCCCAGGATAGGTCCCAGGGAGGGTAACACTTTAGTAGTGGGACACCTTGGGTGGATGGCACTATAAGGGTTAACAGGGAATTAGTTTCCCTGCAGTTCAATAGTTAGGCCACAGGGTGCACACAGTATATAAAGCTGTGCAGCCATGTGCCTTGAGGTCTTAAGCCTGGGACCCCTCTGGCTAGAGGATAGTGACAGGCTGGGTCTAGTGAGTTAGATGTGTGTAATAGACCATTCTAGGAGTGGTAGACAGGATTATTTAGCTGGGCAGCTTGGCCCCACCAGGAGGCAGATGAGATTAAGATCTCCCAGCACTGATAGCTGGAGTCAGGGATACAAGAGTGAGGAATAGGGGTTTGCCTAATCCGGGGGGATATTTCCGGAGTGAGGTCTCCAAGGGGTGTCCGCTTGGCGGGAGTACCGGGAAGTGCCCTAGAGAGGGGCTTCTGGCGAGAAGTACCGGAGGGAACCCCAAAGGGAGGGTCATTTGGCTGGAGTGTTACCGGTATCCCAGGAGAGAGGGACTCCTGAGGGAAAGAGAAAGTATCCTGACATATCCTGTGTATCCTGTATGCCAAAGCTGTCTACCACTCTGCCAATAAACACAACACTTTGTTCAGCATTACATCAGTGTGTGTGTATCTCTCCTGGAGGATCCACCTGCCTGGTAAGCAACTACCCCAGGGAGGGGGCAAGGTGCCAGGAGTGCTGGGAGTCCCCACAAAGGAGCAGTATATTAAGTCTCAGGAGGGGAGTTATAGTTCAGTCTATCCCTATCCTGGGTGGAGGCACGCCAAAGTACAAAGTAATAGCTGTTCCCCAAAGTAAGCGGGGCTCAGGACTCCTGAAAGCGCCAAGTATAGTGACATATCAGCAGGTAGTGCCACATCTAAAGATAAAGTGGGCTACATCCGGAAGAGGCAAACAAGGCGGGAAGACTCGGGCTAAGGCCAAGACCCGCTCATCCCGGGCTGGGCTGCAGTTCCCAGTTGGCCGAGTTCACAGGCTCTTGAGAAAGGGCAATTATGCTGAGCGGGTGGGAGCCGGAGCTCCGGTCTATCTGGCCGCAGTGCTCGAATACCTGACCGCTGAGATCCTGGAGTTGGCCGGGAACGCTGCCCGGGATAACAAGAAGACCCGTATCATCCCCAGGCACCTGCAGCTCGCTGTGCGCAATGATGAGGAGCTGAACAAACTGCTCGGAGGAGTCACTATCGCTCAGGGCGGGGTCCTGCCCAACATCCAGTCCGTGCTGCTGCCCAAGAAAACCGAGAGCTCCAAGGCGGCCAAGAGCAAGTGAGCTGCCCGGTCACAGCGCCCCCATCAGGAAACAACACAAAGGCTCTTTTCAGAGCCCCCACACCGGCTACAGAGGGCTGCATGGCACATACACGGGGCGGGGGAGATACCAGAACGAAAAGGCAATAATGTCTGTTACTAGAGGCCTTTGCTTATTCCTGTTTGAGATAGATACATATATTCTTTTATATATTATATTATCAGGGTTTGAGGGGAGGTTCTTTTGCGGAATGGAACTGATGGAACAGAGATGAGAGTTATATTAGTAGCAGGGAGATTGTAGCGGATGTGACGCTGATCTCAATGAGAGGAAGGTTTAGACCCGAGGGAAGGAGACATTACAGATAGAAATGACCCTGAGTGCGCGGTTTTGTTGGGCAAAAAGTAAATCTCGGAATCCTATTCCTGTTTAAATGTTGGGGTACGTGGGGATCCCTGGCAGAACAAGTACCGGGTCCCCGCACCGGAGAAAGATTTATCCCGTTTTGATGCCCTAAGTGAAATGTTCAACGGTTTTTCAAGGCAACGGTCGCTGAATGGCGCGATGTTTCAAATTTAAAATAGCCAATGACTGTTAGAAGGGGTTCCATTTAGTAAGTCTAGTGAGCCAATCATAGGGGGGATTTGCTCTGATTCGCATTTTCCCAAGTATCATTTACTTTAGGCTGCAAACAGCCCAATGAAAGCCCCGCCCCCTATGGCAGGAACATCTGCTCATTGGCACAATATGAATAGAAATTATAGGTGAGATTTCATTTCCAATATAACGCTGAAAGTCACTCACTGGCCGCTAATAACATCCCATAAAGCCGATTGAACTGGTTTCAATACGTGATGCCCAGTGAGGGCGGAATAACTAGGTATTGAGGATCAGAGAGAGGTGTCAGTGAGTGGGAAATCCTACATATAGATACATTTATAACACTTTCTTGGCACATTCATGGAGATATATTGGATAAATGGAAAACCCCCTAACCCTGTAGGCAATTATGAATAATATCCGGTGCTGGTTTCCCTTTGGGCTAAACATTAACCCTATCTGTAACAATGGCCCCTTTATTGGAGCTCCCTATAGATCCTCTCAGGTCCCTGTCTGGGTTTCACATGAGGGGTGGGCGTGTCCTAACGGTCCCTGCCAGAAGCACAGTAGGAGGGGGAGAGCCAATCACAGCCCTGCAGTCACACAAGCACAGACAGGCTTCAGTTCCCTATCAGGTCAGCCTAGCTGCTGATTGGTTCCTACCCTACAGTGCCGCCGCCCCCCCTGCACAGCCTGGGAAAGGAGGCAGCAGGAAGTGGAACAGATGGGCGGGGCTAGTGGGGTTTTAGAGATAAGTACAATTCATTGGCACAATATTGTTTTTCACAAGCAGAAATTAGGCGCAAATCCATGCCTGGCAAAAATCTCTCATCACTAAACCCCATACACTGGCAGGCAGACTGGCTGGAAGTATTCCCAGTGCAGTTGATCAGATCACTGGGGGCTTGGGCTGCACTGTAGGTCCCTGATGAGAGCTCTGTTGTGAGACTTCAGTGCCTGGTACAGTTCATGTTTCTCCGGATCCCCCCAGGCCCTGACATGGGCATAGAGCTGCCTCATCCTCTCCTGGGGGGTTCCCTTGCTCCGGACTGTGTCGTACTGTTCCTGGGTCAGGATGAAATCAGACAGGAGATAATCCAGAACTGGGTCAATATTGGAAGTTCTGCTGATCAGCGCCTCCCGGTGTCTATCAACAAAGTGCTGCCCGTCTGTGGGACACAAGGAAAACTCATCATCATTTCCTTTATACTAAGTACATTATAACTGTACGGCCTACTTCTTTATAATGTTCTCATCCCCAACAATTACTTACACCCAACCTTCCCCTATTCATAAACTCAAGGAACCACATTTTCTAAAACAAGGTTTGCACCTTAAATTTCTGATTATAAATGACTAAGCCACTATAGCATAAATAGCAACTTACATTTATATTCATGTTCCTGGGGGAAGCTGTTGCATTTAAAGGAGACATATTGGATAAAGGAAAAACCCCTAACCCTGTAGGCAATTATGAATAATATCCGGTGCTGGTTTCCCTTTGGGCTAAACATTAACCCTATCTGTAACAATGGCCCCTTTATTGGAGCTCCCTATAGATCCTCTCAGGTCCCTGTCTGGGTTTCACATGAGGGGTGGGCGTGTCCTAACGGTCCCTGCCAGAAGCACAGTAGGAGGGGGAGAGCCAATCACAGCCCTGCACTCACACAAGCACAGACAGGCTTCAGTTCCCTATCAGGTTTTATAGGATATGTCTCCTTTAAAGGAGACATATCCTATAAAAATGATGAATGTACCAGGGAATTATACTCCTCTAGATATAGAAGGATTGTGCTTAAAGTTGTGTTTCTGACTGATTTATTGAGAAATTCCCCCAAACCCCACTAGCCCCGCCCATCTGTTCCACTTCCTGCTGGCTGAATTCTCTGGATGAGCTGGGGAGCCGGCGGCCCTCCGTACCCTGCACTGTAGGATAGGAACCAATCAGCAGCTAGGCTGACCTGATAGGGAACTGAAGCCTGTCTGTGCTTGTGTGAGTGCAGAAGAAGGTCCCTGTAGTAGCATCGCCCTGCAGGGCCCATGGGGGGGGGGGGGGGGGTTGAAGACACTTTATTTAGGCTGCAAATCACTTTATAGTGACTTATTATGTATTTGTTTAAAGAAAAAAAATAGATTTTTTTTCATTCTAAGAAGGAATAGAGTGAACATTAATGATAAATATAAACATACAAATCAAATGTAATTGAGACAGAAACCCAATAACCCGGAGAAGGGACCTACCGTATTCCACTTGGGATCTTGATCTGCTCCTTGATCCTAAATCCTCTGAAACCCAAAAGCAAAGTGACAATAAATGTGTGAGAGTGATGGGCAGGTCGAGGCAGATTTGGAAGCCAACACTAAATACTCTATACTGAGCTGCCATCATATTTATAATCCCTGCCACTCTGATGGGCTGAACAAGTGCTTGGATTGGGGGTGAAACGTTTCCAAGATTATTCACCAGTTGCTTTAAAGACTTACTATTATTACTGCTGACTACTTATGTTATTGGCTATAGTGCAATTCCTGCTACACCTAGTAACCTGGAACTAAGGGATTTCCAAAATCCCAGAGAAACTAAAAGTTGAACATTCGGTTCCAGTCAACAACAACAACAAACATTTGTAAAGCGCTTTTCTCCCGTACGACCCAAAGCGCAGTCGACCCCATATCTTTAATGGAAAGAAATCAATGTGACCCCATAAGCCTAAAATGGGCAATACTGTCTGTAAATGTGCTGTATTCACATGCAATAGGGACAAACCAAAGACTAAAGGTTTATTGAAGATTAGTTGTAGCTTAAAAAAGGCAACCGAGCTTTAGGTTAATAAAGGTATGGGATCTGTTATCCAGAGTGCTTGGAACCTGGGATTTTCTGGATATGGGGTCTTTCCATAACTTTCCATACCTTAAAGGAGACATATTGGATAAAGGAAAACCCCCTAACCCTGTAGGCAATTATGAATAATATCCGGTGCTGGTTTCCCTTTGGGCTAAACATTAACCCTATCTGTAACAATGGCCCCTTTATTGGAGCTCCCTATAGATCCTCTCAGGTCCCTGTCTGGGTTTCACATGAGGGGTGGGCGTGTCCTAACGGTCCCTGCCAGAGGCACAGTAGGAGTGGGAGAGCCAATCACAGCCTTGCACTCACACAAGCACAGACAGGCTTCAGTTCCCTATCAGGTCAGCCTAGCTGCTGATTGGTTCCTATCCTACAGTGCAGGGTACGGAGGGCCGCCGGCTCCCCAGCTCATCCAGAGAATTCAGCCAGCAGGAAGTGGAACAGATGGGCGGGGCTAGTGGGGGTTTGGGGGAATTTCTCAATAAATCAGTCAGAAACACAACTTTTTAAGCACAATCCTTCTATATCTAGAGGAGTATAATTCATTGGTACATTGTTAGTTTTTATAGGTTAAGTCTACTAAAAAATCATTTAAACATTAAATAAACCCAATAGGGCTGTTCTGCCCCCAATAAGGGGTAATTATATCTTAGTTGGGATCAAGTACAGGTACTGTTTTATTATTACAGAGAAAAGGGAATCATTTAACCATGAAATAAACCCAATAGGGCTGTTCTGCCCCCAATAAGGGGTAATTATATCTTAGTTGGGATCAAGTACAGGTATTGTTTTATTATTACAGAGAAAAGGGAATCATTTAACCATGAAATAAACCCAATAGGGCTGTTCTGCCCCAATAAGGGGTAATTATATCTTAGTTGGGATCAAGTACAGGTACTGTTTTATTATTACAGAGAAAAGGGAATCATTTAACCATTAAATAAACCCAATAGGGCTGTTCTGCCCCAATAAGGGGTAATTATATCTTAGTTGGGATCAAGTACAGGTACTGTTTTATTATTACAGAGAAAAGGGAATCATTTAACCATTAAATAAACCCAATAGGGCTGTTCTGCACCCAATAAGGGGTAATTATATCTTAGTTGGGATCAAGTACAGGTACTGTTTTATTATTACAGAGAAAAGGGAATCATTTAACCATGAAATAAACCCAATAGGGCTGTTCTGCCCCAATAAGGGGTAATTATATCTTAGTTGGGATCAAGTACAGGTACTGTTTTATTATTACAGAGAAAAAGTAAATAATTTTTAAAAATATTAATTATTTGATTAAAATGGAGTTTATGGGAGATGGCCTAATGCGGAGTTTTCTGGATAATTGGTTTTCTTATAATGGATTAACATTGGTAGCCAGCATCCCCCCAGCATCCTCCAGTTACCCCCCCCCCACGTCTTACAGCTCCACACCCCCCAAGCATCCTCCAGCTCACCCACAGAGACTTCCTGCGGCTCACCTCTCTTGATATATACCCCGGCTACCCACTGCATCTGCACAGCTCCCCCCAGCATCCTCCAGCTCCCC
Source organism: Xenopus tropicalis (assembly GCF_000004195.4). Taxonomy (NCBI): domain Eukaryota; kingdom Metazoa; phylum Chordata; class Amphibia; order Anura; family Pipidae; genus Xenopus; species Xenopus tropicalis. The sequence goes on along the minus strand of NC_030685.2, from coordinate 5,584,307 downwards.
TCCCCCCCAGTGACTTCTCCGGCTCCCCCCCCCCCCCCAGCAACTTCCTCTGGCTATCCTCAGCACCAACACCCCTCACAGCGACTTCCTCCGGCTCCCCTCAGCTCCCCCCCTCCAGTGACTTGCTCCGGCTCCCCTCAAGGTTGAACGCATGGGGCGCAACCAATCAACCAATGACAGGGCCCATAGTTCTTTAAAGGGGGCCCGAGCTATAAAAACTGTATCACAGCCGGGCCCCCCTTTAAAGCGATGATCGTCTGGGCCCAGGACAACTGTCCCCCCTGTGCCCCCCTGATGGTGGCCCTGTGTAGTACAATAAACATTTACTCCAACACAGGTCTCAGAGGGGTTAAATCCCTCAGTTCGGGGACCCCTGCCCTTAAGGTTTCCCTGGGTAAAGAGAAAACTTACCTTTCCTCAGCGGAACATGCCACACCAGCGTTTTTTCTGTTTCACACGTCAGACCTAAGGAGATCTCATCTTCCATACGATGCAGATATATTTCACTGTAGGGGTGCATATCCGACTTGTCATCCAAACACAGCTTCAGGTTCTAAAATGGTTAAATATTTCCACCATTGTAGTTCTGTACGACTTTACTGAAACATGTCTCACTGCTGAGTAACGTGGGGGTCCCCAAAGCTTTCCTTTACCTCGTATTGTTTGCGACAGAATCAAACAGACTCACATAGAAGCCGCTCTGATAAATAGCAGATTAGATGTACAGAAAGGTAGAGGTCAAAGGGCAACACTGCCTAAAGTTGTTTTGGAAGGAAAATAAACCCTTTCTGACCCAAGAAATAAGTTGAATAAGTCCCTGGATCCACTTTATTGTAAGAGTCCCTTTTTGTAGCCTTGTATTTTTCCGATTGAAACAATCTAATGTACACTATATGGCCAAAAATATTTGGACACATTTATAAGAAAGAGTTAGTTAAAGGAGACATATTGGATAAATGGGAAACCCCTAACCCTGTAGGCAATTATGAATAATATCCGGTGCTGGTTTCCCTTTGGGCTAAACATTAACCCTATCTGTAACAATGGCCCCTTTATTGGAACTCCCTATAGATCCTCTCAGGTCCCTGTCTGGGTTTCACATGAGGGGTGGGCGTGTCCTAACGGTCCCTGCCAGAAGCACAGTAGGGGGGGGAGAGCCAATCACAGCCCTGCACTCACACAAGCACAGACAGGCTTCAGTTCCCTCTCAGGTCAGCCTAGCTGCTGATTAGTTCCTATCCTACAGTGCCGCCGGCCCCCCTGCACAGCCTGGGAAAGGAGGCAGCAGGAAGTGGCACAGATGGGCGGGACTAGCAGGGGAATAAATACTGCAATCAAGATTTAATTGTTTCTTTTGCATAGACTCGTCCCTAATCCCCAACCTTTTTTTTCTTGTGAGCCTAAAAGAAGTGCCAAATAAGGGCTGTGATTGGTTAGAAACATCAAAGGGGGTTGGGGAGCAACATGTCGCCCCTGAGCCACTGGTTGGGGATCACTGCCCTAAGCTAATTACATGTAATTAAGTATACAGTCATGTGTGGGTCCATTAAAAATGGAAATATTTTGAAAAAGTAAATGTGCTTCGTTATTTCTTTTCCTTAGTGTATATATAACCAAGGGGCTGGTGCTACAGGGCTTATTCTGTATAAGAACAGATGGTTTAGTGCAAACATGTTGTTAGTGGCTGACCCTGCACATGGTACTCCGTGTTGGTTGTAAACCAAATATATAAAACCTTGTATCTGTACTTGCAGAATGGATCTGTTATTCTATGCACATTTCTGATTAAATGTACCACTGAATCAATCAGCTAGGCTGACCTGATAGGGAACTGAAGCCTGTCTGTGCTTGTGTGACTGCAGGGCTGTGATTGGCTCTCCCCCTCCTACTGTGCTTCTGCCCCCCCTCATTTCAAGCACAGTCCTTCTATATATAGATGTGCATAATAATAACTCACCTTTGGATTTATTTTTGCACAGTCAGGTCCCCCCACAACATATTTTCTCCTAGTATATATAGTGTTGGTGCGAGGAGGTTTGTCCATCCAGACGAAATTGTTTCCAGTCTCCTTACTATGCACAGCCTGGATCAATAATCATAATGATGATTTGTTAAAGGAGACATATTGGATAAATAGGAAAAACCCTAATTTTGTAGGCAATTATGAATAATATCCGGTGCTGGTTTCCCTTTGGGCTAAACATTAACCCTATCTGTAACAATGGCCCCTTTATTGGAGCTCCCTATAGATCCTCTCAGGTCCCTGTCTGGGTTTCACATGAGGGGTGGGCGTGTCCTAACGGTCCCTGCCAGAAGCACAGTAGGAGGGGGAGAGCCAATCACAGCCCTGCACTCACACAAGCACACACACGCTTCAGTTCCCTATCAGGTCAGCCTAGCTGCTGATTGGTTCCTATCCTACAGTGCAGGGTACGGAGGGCCGCCGGCCCCCCAGCTCATCCAGAGAATTCAGCCAGCAGGAAGTGGCACAGATGGGCGGGGCTAGTGGGGTTTGGGGGAATTTCTCAATAAATCAGTCAGAAACACAACTTTAAGCACAATCCTTCTATATCTAGAGGAGTATAATTCCCTGGTACATTCATAATTTTTATAGGATATGTCTCCTTTAATTTCTTACAACGTTTTACCCCTTCACTGCCAGAAGATTTGGCACTTCTGGTACTTGTATTGCCAGTTTCTGAACATTTTGTGCTCTCACATTTTAGGGGCCTTTCTCGGGGGGCAGTCTTTGTATTTCTACTGAGTTTGATGCCCAATGTGTATAGGTTTCCCTAAGTATGTGGCATGTAGGGGCCCCAAAATACAGATACCCCCATATGATCTATCAATTCTGTCATTTCAGTTACTGCAAAATCAACGCATTTACTGCATTTTATAGGGAGTACACAGAGTTGGATTAAGAGTAAATGGGGCCTTAGGCAAGATAGTGCTTTTGGGCCCCCACTTTAAAAGAAATGACTGCTGTAATATTGATGCAGCCGCCTTGAGTTTCTGCAGCTGCATGTGTGTGTCCCTGCTCACACTGGGGAGAGCTGAAGTCTTTTTGGCTTTTTCTGGCCGCGCTTTCCAAAACTCAAAATGTTCAAAAAAGAGCATTGGAAAGAGTTGAATGAAGACTTTGGCTCTTTCCAGCGCTGAGGGAGAAACGTGGTGAAGAAGTTAAAGGGCAAATTGGAAGAAGTGGGACATCAAGTTTGCGGGACAGTTGGGAGATACGGGCCGGTAGGTGGGGCAGGCACTGTAAGGTCCCTTCAGACCCGGGTGTGGGGCTCCCCTGCGCTGTGGGGTCTGTAGGGGCCTTTCTTGCACCACAGAGACCAGGCCCCTAACATAAGACTAGCGCCTAGGCTGCCTAGTGGTTAATCCGGCACAGCTACAGTGTAAAAAAACAAGTTCACCCCAGAGAACCATATATTTTTGGTACACATTCTCCCAAATCCAAATGAGAAAATATTTCTTTCTACTCAAGACTATCAAATTACAAGGTTTTGCTGAAGTTGATCAGTTTTGATCACTGGAGTAATTACTCTGTGCCAGGCCCCCCTGCAAAAAATTTTTCAAAGGGGCCTGACGCAGAGTAGCAAACCAGGCCCCCTGCCCTGATGCACCCATCCTAAATTAAATCCCCACCCAATCTCTTACCTACGTAGAATGGATCTCTGCTTCCTCTATTGTTACCTTTGATAAACTTTCTGAAAAAGATCTTGGAATTTCAGCATCTCTCACATGTCATTAGGTACCAAGAACACCCATACACGGGCCGATTCTAGCTGCTGATATGGGTCCCTTAGACAGATTCGGCAGCTAATCGGCCCGTTTATGGGCACTACCGACGGGCCTGCCGCGACTGATATCTGGGGCGAAATCGAGCAGGTTAGAAAATCTAGTCGGATCGGGGACCGCATTGGCTCGTTGATGCATTCCCCGGACCAACTTTTCCTATACCTGTCGTTATAATTCGATCGTTTGGCCCCAGGGCCCCACCCGTTAGTGGGGATATCACAGCCCTGCACTCACAGACAGGCTTCAGTTCCCTATCAGGTCAGCCTAGCTGCTGATTGGTTCCTATCCTACAGTGCAGGGTACGGAGGGCCGCCGGCTCCCCAGCTCATCCAGAGAATTCAGCCAGCAGGAAGTGGCACAGATGGGCGGGGCTAGTGGGGTTTGGGGGAATTTCTCAAAAAATCAGTTCAAAACACTACTTTTTTAAGCACAATCCTTCTATATCTACAGGAGTATAATTCCCTGGTACATTCATAATTTTTATAGGATATGTCTCCTTTAAAAAGTGCCTAAAAGCTTCCATTTTGCAGCATCTTATCTTAATTCTATATGTACCGAGCAACATGTCTGCTGTTCTGTGGCCGGTCCAGTTCAGGACTGACATGATGGACTGCTTGGCTTGTTGCCAATGGGGCTGTCATGGCTCCTGACTCTGTACCGGCACAGAGAGAAACCTAAAATTGGCAGGCAAAGGGTTAAACTAGTGGGGAATATTCTATTATTATGATTTTTCTCAATTACCTTTTTTAATGCAGGGTCTGGAGGCACCAAGTAGAGATGAATGGTGCAGCCTTTGACAATTCTGCCGTACAGCAGGACAATTCCATGAGTCGGGATGTGTCTTTTCAACAGCCGAAATACCGGCTTTAGCAGTACGACCCCCACTGGGGAGAAGGTGGGACTTTCCAGCACAGCATAATAGGGCTCAACCCGCGTTGGTGTTTCCAGTACCATATTATCATCTTTATAGTGACAGATTCGGAACCTCTTAGTATCGACATTTCCATCTGTAGGGAAAATGAATAACTAAAGGTTGATTTATTGAGAAATTTCTCCAAAAACCCCACTAGCCCCGCCCATCTGTTCCACTTCCTGCTGCCTCCTTTCCCAGGCTGTGCAGGGGGGCCGGCTGCACTGTAGGATAGGAACCAATCAGCAGCTAGGCTGACCTGATAGGGAACTGAAGCCTGTCTGTGTTTGTGTGACTGCAGGGCTGTGATTGGCTCTCCCCCTCCTACTGTGCTTCTGGCAGGGACTGTTAGGACACGCCCACCCCTCATGTGAAACCCAGACAGGGACCTGAGAGGATCTATAGGGAGCTCCAATAAAGGGGCCATTGTTACAGATAGGGTTAATGTTTAGCCCAAAGGGAAACCAGCACTGGATATTATTCATAATTGCCTACAGGGTTAGGGGTTTTTTTTTTCATTAATTCAATATGTCCCCTTTAAGCCTGCATTACATAGGGAGGCTACAGCACTTACCTCCCAGACACACATAGTGAGGCAGATGCACGGCTGATACCTGCCCCGACATTACGGTGATGTTGAACACGGGGCCGATAACGTCCAATGGCTTTGGCCTGTCGTGCTCTGGATAATCCCCCCAGGAACTGAGGACAAATTCAATGCCGGCTGCGCGCTGAGTCTGGAACTGGATCCCTGTCTCTGAGCAGCAGAACAGACCTCCATGGGGTAGATCCAGTCTGTACAACAATATTCAGCGTCAGGGCAAATGGGAATATTTTAGCTGCACCAAAATGTCAGAAACTGGCAGATTGTGTAACACTTTGTTACATATTAGTTTAACATGGAGACGGCAGGGCAGCAGGTAACTGGGTATTGTTAGGCGGCAGTTTGTACCTGTATACGCCCCCTTGTAATCCTGGGCTCACTTTACTAGCAGGACTCTCATATCCCGATGAAATCTGTTTGTAAATCAGAGAAAATCTCGTTAGATACAATTAAAACAGAACTGGGATTAAAAATGTTGCTGTTTTGGGCACTCAGAAACATGGGAATCAGACACAGACAGCTGGGTTTGGTCTCTTATGCTGGGCATAGGGATTCCCCTGTACTAAGCACAATTCAGCAGGAACAGCCCCCTAAGTTTGCTCATAGCCTGTACAGAGAGATACCATAAACTACGGCACATAGGGATTCCCCTGTACTAAGCACAATTCAGCAGGAACAGCCCCCTAAGTTTGCCCATAGCCTGTACAGAGAGATACCATAAAACTATGGCACATAGGGATTCCCCTGTACTAAGCACAATTCAGCAGGAACAGCCCCCTAAGTTTGCTCATAGCCTGTACAGAGAGATACCATAAAACTATGGCACATAGGGATTCCCCTGTACTAAGCACAATTCAGCAGGAACAGCCCCCTAAGTTTGCTCATAGCCTTTACAGAGAGATCCCATAAAACTATGGCACATAGGGATTCCCCCGTACTAAGCACAATTCAGCAGGAACAGCCCCCTAAGTTTGCTCATAGCCTGTACAGAGAGATACCATAAAACTATGGCACATAGGGATTCCCCTGTACTAAGCACAATTCAGCAGGAACAGCCCCCTAAGTTTGCTCATAGCCTGTACAGAGAGATCCCATAAAACTATGGCACATAGGGATTCCCCTGTACTAAGCACAATTCAGCAGGAACAGCCCCCTAAGTTTGCTCATAGCCTGTACAGAGAGATACCATAAAACTATGGCACATAGGGATTCCCCTGTACTAAGCACAATTCAGCAGGAACAGCCCCCTAAGTTTGCTCATAGCCTGTACAGAGAGATACCATAAAACTATGGCACATAGGGATTCCCCTGTACTAAGCACAATTCAGCAGGAACAGCCCCCTAAGTTTGCTCATAGCCTGTACAGAGAGATACCATAAAACTATGGCACATAGGGATTATTATACATATTAAACAGATTCTAATAATTGTTATGTAGGGATCCATAGGGTTAACTAGTTCCTATGGCTTTAAACCCTGCAGCTTCCTGGTTTTGTGCTGTTACTGGGCAAAGACCCATGTATCAGTTTTGAGTTCATATGTGTGATTATTGGTTAATAGGGAGACCCCTCCCCTGGGACACAGATATAGTGTTTAGCAGGGGGGGGGTCTGTCTCTTTGGCTGCCTGTGTTCTCAGAGAGAGGAGCATTGAGCCTGGAGGCAGAAGAACTAGGCCCCAGTAAAGCCATGTGCCCCAGAGTGTGTCAGCCACTCTGGTGAAGTCGGGGACAGGGACCCCGTGAATGAGGAGCAGTTAGATAGCAAGTTTTGTGGAGCACTTTGTAGGAAAGTGAGATAGTGAGGGAAGAGAGCAGTTTGGCTCAGAGGAAAGTAGCTGTGGGAGTCCCTTCCAGACAGGCACTGTTGCCTTAGTGTAGGGCCACGGTTTAGACCTAGGAGGCAGGTAGTCTGAACCCTGATCCAGAGTTGCCGTGGGGCCTGAGGAGAGTGGTACCCAGCTGCCTGTTCCACAGAGTGAGCAACTGACCCGGTGGCACTGATCCTGCCCAGGCTCAAGGGGAGTTGGGGGGAGCGGGGGTGCCCCCTCTCTGTGCTGTCCTCAGAGAAAGCTATGCTAACTGATGTGTGAGTATATTGCATAACCCTGCAAGTTACTTGTCTCTGACAATAAACCAGTTCTACTGTTAAACTGCAAGAACCTTCTGGCGCCCATTTGTTATTCTGCACTGCACACAGCTACAGTGGGTTGTAGTTGCACTACACCATAGCTCCGTTTGGTTACTTCCACATAGCGAAGGCCCATCCTGAAGGACTGAGTCGCGTGTACCCCATGCTCAAGGCCTATCTAGCCGTGCTGTTGGCTTGTTACAGCCAAGAAAGGGTTACAGTTATATAAATAATAACAGGGGTACCTTGGCACAAAGCTTGCAGTCCATTGCATATGACTCCTCTGCACATTCCTCTGATTCTATTTTCATTTCTGTGCTGGGTTCCTTTTCTGAGAAAATAGTATCACATCTTTATTAGAACTTTATGCAAATAGGAGCTGCATAAAGGTCATAAGGAGCTGTCCCGGGAATAATTGGCGCCTTATTTTCTATGAAGGAGAGTTGTAGCATAGAAAAAAGGAGCTTTTGCAACAAAAGTCTTTAGTGCCAAGAGCTGACATTCAGGGAAGGTGTTTAAAGCAGACATATCCTATAAAAATTATGAATGTGCCAGGGAATTATACTCCTCTAGATATAGAAGGATTGGGCTTAAAGTTGTGTTTCTGACTGATTTATTGAGAAATTCCCCCAAACCCCACTAGCCCCGCCCATCTGTGCCACTTCCTGCTGGCTGAATTCTCTGGATGAGCTGGGGGGGCGGCGGCCCTCCGTACCCTGCACTGTAGGATAGGAACCAATCAGCAGCTAGGCTGACCTGATAGGGAACTGAAGCCTGTCTGTGCTTGTGTGAGTGCAGGGCTGTGATTGGCTCTCCCCCTCCTACTGTGCTTCTGGCAGGGACCGTTAGGACACGCCCACCCCTCATGTGAAACCCAGACAGGGACCTGAGAGGATCTATAGGGAGCTCCAATAAAGGGGCCATTGTTACAGATAGGGTTAATGTTTAGCCCAAAGGGAAACCAGCACCGTATATTATTCATTATTGCCTACAGGGTTAGGGGTTTCCCATTTATCCAATATGTCTCCTTTAACATCTTGAGAGACTAAGAAGATAGATATATGGGCTCCTTATTCTTCTTGCCTGGGGGCAGGGGTCAGAGCTTTGTCTGAGAGGTAATTCCATTCGTGGGCCTACAGTCAGTGGCGTAATTACGCTGGGCCCCCCTGCAAGGAAATCTGAGGGAGCCCAGCGCTAACAGTCCCAGTCTGCTGTATAGGTAGTTACACCACTGCCTACAGTCTCTTCACAATGCATTTTATTTAGTGTTGGTAACCAGTTGCTTATACCTGTACTGGTAAAGTGTACTCTGGTGCCTGGTCTCCCAAATTTCTGATAAAGGCATAGAGCGCCCCCCCTCCCAAACGTTTTACTGGCTGAATAAATGGGGTAAGCCCCCCACTTTGGAAATATTGAGTGAGTGTGGTCTCACCTGAGAGGGGGTTCTGGTCTTATAAAATGGTATTCAATAATATAAGGGGCCCTTTGGTGCTTAAACCACAAGGGAAAGTGGCAGTTTAGTGGGGAAATGGGGCTAGAGATTGAGGGAGATCAGGGAGTAGGGATGTAGCGAACATCACCAAAAATGTCCGCGGACCCGTTCGCGGACTTTCGGCAAAACTTGCGAATATTCGCGAACTTTGCGAACCCCATAGACTTCAATGGGAAGGCGAACTTTAAAACCTAGAAAAGCCATTTCTGGCCAGAAAACTGATTTTAAAGTTGTTTAACCTTTTTAGTGCCACAGGACGTAGAATCTACGTCCTGTGTATCAAAGGACCAAAGTGCCACAGAACGTAGATTCTACGTCCTGCTGCACTTCCGGTTTTGGGAGCGGAGGAACGGCTTTTCAAGCCATTCCTTCGCTCCCCACTCGTTCCCCAGCCTCCAGACAATAGTCAGAGGTGGGGAACGAGTGGCCCCTGGGTAGCGATTGCCCAGGGGCCCCATGGGACTCACCTGCCATCCACGTGGCTTTGCCGGCAGCTCCTCTCCCTTCTGCAGCTTCCCCCTCTGGCCCCCCTGCTTCCTGACACGCCCCCTCACATGAGCTGATGCTGTTGCTGGGCCAGATCAAGTTTCTCCTGCAGATCCTCACCTAGACCCCAAGTAAGTGGCAAATACACACACAAACACACAATCACACATTTATTACACTAATACACACTTATACTCACACTTACACACACACACATGCATTTTTGGGAGGTTTTCAAACATTTATCACTTACAGCACTTAGAGAAAACTCACACTTACTTGCACACTCGCACACATGCACACAAAACACATTTTACACACATGTACACACACACTTACACACTTATGTAATTTTGTAATTATTTTTTTTTTTCTAATCGCATCGTTTTTATTCTTGCCTGAAAAAAATGTTTTATTGCCATTGCGGATAGTGTATTCGCTAACCGCACTGCGCAATACCTTTTGTGTATTATTTTGGTGTTTCTACTACATTTTCTGTGATTTTGGTGGATTTTTGGGTATTTTACTGCATGTTTAGCCATTTTATAGCATTTTCAGTTATGCATAGTTGTTGTTCGCTTGACTTTGTCTGTAAAACTTATTTGCCCTAGCCAAAATACTCAAACTGTTATTCTGCCCGCAGATATTATTAGGCAAAAAAAAAAAAATGATTTTAGTGATTTTTTTTTTCTTTATCAATTTTAGTGCTTTTTACATTGTTCTTTGTTACTTGTCTTTGCACATGGACATTTTGTCTGCTGTATTTCAATTTGGCATCCTCTGTACCCCACATAGTTTGGTAAATCTATTCATATAGGGCATCAAACTGTTCAGTAGACTAGTGGCGTTCATACTTAGAGTGTTTTATGTTGGTACGTTACTAAATGTGGGGGTACATAATGGGGTAAAATGCAAGCTTTGTGACAATTTTCAGAAATGTCATAAAAACCGTTCTGTTTAGCATAGCTTTGTAGTTTGGTAGTTTGTAGTAGAAAGATGTATTTACCCATTTTTGTTTTGTCAGAATGTGTACTTTCGGAAAATATATGGTTTTCTAGGGTTTCCTTACTGTTAGGTGGTCGTATGGCACATAATACACATACCGGGTGCAAAAACTGCATGAGCCGAAGCATCTTATGTGAAAATTCATATGCACTATTTTTACTTGGGTGCCCCTGTACCCCACATAGTTTGGTAAATCTATGCATATAGGGCATCAAACTGTTCAGTAGACCCCTGGCGTTCATATTTAGAATGTTTTATGTTGATACGGTACAAAATGGGGGGGTAAATAATGGGGTAAAATGAAAGCTTTGTGACAATTTTCAGAAATGTCATAAAAACCGTTCTGTTTAGCATAGCTTTGTAGTTTGGTAGTTTGTAGTAGAAAGATGTATTTACCCATTTTTGTTTTGTCAGAATGTGTACTTTCGGAAAATATATGGTTTTCTAGGGTCTCCTTACTGTTAGGTGGTCGTATGGCACATAATACACATACCGGGTGCAAAAACTGCATGAGCCGAAGCATCTTATGTGAAAATTCATATGCACTATTTTTACTTGGGTGCCCCTGTACCCCACATAGTTTGGTAAATCTATGCATATAGGGCATCAAACTGTTCAGTAGACCCCTGGCGTTCATATTTAGAATGTTTTATGTTGATACGGTACAAAATGTGGGGGTACATAATGGGGTAAAATGCAAGCTTTGTGACAATTTTCAGAAATGTCATAAAAACCGTTCTGTTTAGCATAGCTTTGTAGTTTGGTAGTTTGTAGTAGAAAGATGTATTTACCCATTTTTGTTTTGTCAGAATGTGTACTTTCGGAAAATATATGGTTTTCTAGGGTCTCCTTACTGTTAGGTGGTCGTATGGCACATAATACACATACCGGGTGCAAAAACTGCATGAGCCGAAGCATCTTATGTGAAAATTCATATGCACTATTTTTACTTGGGTGCCCCTGTACCCCACATAGTTTGGTAAATCTATGCATATAGGGCATCAAACTGTTCAGTAGACCCCTGGCGTTCATATTTAGAATGTTTTATGTTGATACGGTACAAAATGTGGGGGTAAATAATGGGGTAAAATGCAAGCTTTGTGACAATTTTCAGAAATGTCATAAAAACCGTTCTGTTTAGCATAGCTTTGTAGTTTGGTAGTTTGTAGTAGAAAGATGTATTTACCCATTTTTGTTTTGTCAGAATGTGTACTTTCGGAAAATATATGGTTTTCTAGGGTCTCCTTACTGTTAGGTGGTCGTATGGCACATAATACACATACCGGGTGCAAAAACTGCATGAGCCGTAGCATCTTATGTGAAAATTCATATGCACTATTTTTACTTGGGTGCCCCTGTACCCCACATAGTTTGGTAAATCTATGCATATAGGGCATCAAACTGTTCAGTAGACCCCTGGTGTTCATATTTAGAATGTTTCATGTTGATACGGTACAAAATGCGGGGGTACATAATGGGGTAAAATGCAAGCTTTGTGACAATTTTCAGAAATGTCAAAAAAATCGTTCTGTTTAGCATAGCTTTGTAGTTTGGTAGTTTGCAGTAGAAAGATGTATTTACCCATTTTTGTTTTGTCAGATTGTGTACTTTTGGAAAATGTATAGTTTTCTAGGGTCTCCTTACTGTTAGGGGGCCTTATGCCGCATAATGCACATGCCGGTAGCTTATATTGCAGTGTATACACTTTGTATGCACTGACGTCCTTATGGGGTCTCTAAATGCCAGATACAGTGCTGACCCTATGCACAATGGGCATCAAACTGTTCAGCGGACCCTAGGCTTTCATATTTCGGGTGTGTTTTCTTGGTACCTAATGTTATGTGGGAGATAAGGTGCTTGAAAGTGGAAGATTTGATGTGTTTTTCAGGTATTTCACCAAAACTAGCAATTTTGGGAAAGCACTGCGACTCTGTAGTTTGGAGTAGAAAGACATGGGTACCAATTTTGAATTCGCCCGAATGTGTACTTTCCAAAAATATATGGTTTTGGGGGGTCAATGTATTTTTTTGTGTTTTTACCCCACAGAAAATGCAGTTAACATGTTGAATTTTCAGTAGCTAAAGAGACCTCTGGGGCAATCTCTATGCACTGACGTCCTTATGGGGTCTCTAAATGCCAGATACAGTGCTGATCCTATGCACAATGGGCATCAAACTGTTCAGCGGACCCTTGGCTTTCATATTTAGGGTGTGTTTTCTTGGTACCTAATGTTATGTGGGAGATATGGTGCTTGAAATTGGAAGATTTGATGTGATTTTCAGGTATTTCACCAAAACTAGCAATTTTGGGAAAGCACTGCGACTCTGTAGTTTGGAGTAGAAAGACATGGGTACCAATTTTGAATTCGCCCGAATGTGTACTTTCCAAAAATATATGGTTTTGGGGGGTCAATGTATTTTTGTGTGTTTTTACCCCACAGAAAATGCAGTAAATGTGTTGAATTTTCAGTAGCTAAAGAGACCTCTGGGGCAATCTCTATGCACCAACTTCCTTATGGGGTCTCTAAATGCCAGATACAGTGCTGATCCTATGCACAATGGGCATCAAACTGTTCAGCGGACCCTTGGCTTTCATATTTAGGGTGTGTTTTCTTGGTACCTAATGTTATGTGGGAGATATGGTGCTTGAAAGTGGAAGATTTGATGTGTTTTTCAGGTATTTCACCAAAACTAGCAATTTTGGGAAAGCACTACGACTCTGTAGTTTGGAGTAGAAAGACATGGGTACCAATTTTGAATTCGCCCGAATGTGTACTTTCCAAAAATATATGGTTTTTGGGGGTCAATGTATTTTTTTTGTGTTTTTACCCCACAGAAAATGCAGTAAACGTGTTGAATTTTCAGTAGCTAAAGAGACCTCTGGGGCAATCTCTATGCACTGACATCCTTATGGGGTCTCTAAATGCCAGATACTAGCTGATCCTATGCACAATGGGCATCAAACTGTTCAGCGGACTCTTGGCTTTCATATTTAGGGTGTGTTTTCTTGGTACCTAATGTTATGTGGGAGATATGGTGCTTGAAAGTGGAAGATTTGATGTGATTTTCAGGTATTTCACCAAAACTAGCAATTTTGGGAAAGCACTGCGACTCTGTAGTTTGGAGTAGAAAGACATGGGTACCAATTTTGAATTCGCCCGAATGTGTACTTTCCAAAAATATATGGTTTTGGGGGGTCAATGTATTTTTTTGTGTTTTTACCCCACAGAAAATGCAGTAAACGTGTTGAATTTTCAGTAGCTAAAGAGACCTCTGGGGCAATCTCTATGCACTGACGTCCTTATGGGGTCTCTAAATGCCAGATACAGTGCTGATCCTATGCACAATGGGCATCAAACTGTTCAGCGGACCCTAGGCTTTCATATTTCGGGTGTGTTTTCTTGGTACCTAATGTTATGTGGGAGATAAGGTGCTTGAAAGTGGAAGATTTGATGTGTTTTTCAGGTATTTCACCAAAACTAGCAATTTTGGGAAAGCACTGCGACTCTGTAGTTTGGAGTAGAAAGACATGGGTACCAATTTTGAATTCGCCCGAATGTGTACTTTCCAAAAATATATGGTTTTGGGGGGTCAATGTATTTTTTTGTGTTTTTACCCCACAGAAAATGCAGTAAACGTGTTGAATTTTCAGTAGCTAAAGAGACCTCTGGGGCAATCTCTATGCACTGACGTCCTTATGGGGTCTCTAAATGCCAGATACAGTACTGATCCTATGCACAATGGGCATCAAACTGTTCAGCGGATCCTTGGCTTTCATATTTAGGGTGTGTTTTCTTGGTACCTAATGTTATGTGGGAGATATGGTGCTTGAAAGTGGAAGATTTGATGTGATTTTCAGGTATTTCACCAAAACTAGCAATTTTGGGAAAGCACTGCGACTCTGTAGTTTGGAGTAGAAAGACATGGGTACCAATTTTGAATTCGCCCGAATGTGTACTTTCCAAAAATATATGGTTTTGGGGGTCAATGTATTTTTTTGTGTTTTTACCCCACAGAAAATGCAGTAAACGTGTTGAATTTTCAGTAGCTAAAGAGACCTCTGGGGCAATCTCTATGCACTGACGTCCTTATGGGGTCTCTAAATGCCAGATACAGTGCTGATCCTATGCACAATGGGCATCAAACTGTTCAGCGGATCCTTGGCTTTCATATTTAGGGTGTGTTTTCTTGGTACCTAATGTTATGTGGGAGATATGGTGCTTGAAAGTGGAAGATTTGATGTGATTTTCAGGTATTTCACCAAAACTAGCAATTTTGGGAAAGCACTGCGACTCTGTAGTTTGGAGTAGAAAGACATGGGTACCAATTTTGAATTCGCCCGAATGTGTACTTTCCAAAAATATATGGTTTTGGGGGGTCAATGTATTTTTTTGGGTTTTTACCCCACAGAAAATGCAGTAAACGGATTGATATTTCAGTAGCTAAAGAGATCTCCTGGGCAATTTGTATGCACTAACTTCCTTATGGGGTCTCTAAATGCCAGATACATTGGTGTTCCAATGCACAATGGGCATCAAACTGTTCAGCGGACCCTTGGCTTTCATATTTAGGGTGTGTTCTTTTGGTACCTAATGTTATGTGGGAGATAAGGTGCTTGAAAGTGGAAGATTTGATGTGATTTTTAGGTATTTCATCAAAACTAGCAATTTTGGGAAAGAATTGCGACTCAGTAGTTTGGAGTAGAAAGACATGGGTACCAATTTTGAATTTGTCCGAATGTGTACTTTCCAAAAATATATGATTTTTGGGGGTCAATGTATTTTTTTGTGTTTTTACCCCACAGAAAATGCAGTAAATGTGTTGAATTTTCAGTAGCTAAAGAGATCTCCTGGGCAATTTGTATGTACTAACTTCCTTTTGGGGTCTCTAAATTCCAGATACATCGGGGATCCTATGCACAATGGGCATCAAACTGTTCAGTGGACCCCTGGCTTTCATATTTAGGGTGTGTTTTCTTCGTACCTAATGTTATGTGGGAGATAAGGTGCTTGAAAATGGAAGATTTGAGGTGATTTTTTAGAATTTTCATAATTTTTTATAGAAAATGCTAAATTCAGTAAAGCATTGCCGTTTGGTACTTAGGAGTTGGAAGACATAGTTACCCATTTCGGATTCGTCAGAATGTGTAGTTTTCAAAAATGTATGGTTTCCTGGGGTAAACCTAATGTTCCAGGATTTTTGGCTTTGGAATGTAAAGTGTGCCGTATTCTGCTGTAATGCTTTGAAAATTTAGTAATTTACTGCTGGGAGTTTTTGATCTATAGAAGTCAGAAATCTCAATAAAACTATACATATCAGGTATTGGCACGTTCGGAAGACATGAGGCTTTCCAAATCAGTTGAATTTTTGTCCATAAAATAAAATGTGTTTCTGGTAGAAATCCTTATATCATGAAAAATAGCATTTTTTCTTTTTTTTTGTTGTATTTCAAGCTCTAAATCTTGTTCCAGAAGTGGAAATACACAAAAACTCAGGTAGATTTGGAAAGCTCAGGTTCTCCTGAAAAAAACAATATATAGTTTGCCTACCTAAACTTAACCCTGCCCCCAGTAAAAGCCCCTACATTGAGAGAGCACAGAATGTTCACAAAACGTCTGGCACTGGGGGGAACTGAAATGACGAATTCGGCTGGCACTTAAAGGGTTAAAGGGTGCCACGACCTGGACAGTGACATGCAGGAGAGGGATCAAGCAAAAATTTCTCTGAAAAATACTTTGTAAAAAAACCGCCAAAAAAAAAACCGCCAAAAAAAACGCCAAAAAAAAAAAAAAAAAACGCCAAAAAAAAAACCGCGGCGAACCCAAAATGGCGAACATCGCCAAAAGTCCCGAATTAGTTCGCCGGCGAACAGTTTGCTACATCTCTACCAGGGAGTCGCTAGGGTATAGGAGCAGGGGAAGGGTTAGGAAAGCCGTAGAGCTGACAGGCTGGGGGTTTGTTGCAGGAAAGAGATGTATAAAAGGCAGGGAATGGCTCACTTTCCCAAAAGAGAATTCCCCACCTACCCGGTAATTTGAAAAGACATTTTAAATTAGTTTCACAGCTGGAGGCAGGAATATAATGTCAGTTATGGCCCAATGGCTGGTAAGGTAACCCGGGAATTGTTCAGTCTGATTGGCAGGTTCCTGTAGTGGCAAGCAGGGGCTGGCTAGTGACTTTGTTGTATTAGAGATAATAAATAGAGATGTAGCGAACTGTTCACCGGCGAACTAATTCGCGCAAACATCGGGTGTTCGCGTTCGCGCAAATTCGCGGACTTTTGCTGATGTTCGCCACTTTGGGTTCGCCGCATTTTTTTTTGGCGCCGCGTTTTTTCGCCTTGGTTTTTCCGCCGCGTTTTATCGCCTATGCATATATATAGGAATAGCTTGCGGGGTTTTTTTTTGGCGTTTTTTTTTACAAAGTATTTTTCAGAGAAATTTTTGCTTGATCCCCCTCCTGCATGTCACTGCCCAGGTCGTGGCACCCTTTAAACAACTTTAAAATCAGTTTTCTGGCCAGAAATGGCTTTTCTAGGTTTTAAAGTTCGCCTTCCCATTGAAGTCTATGGGGTTCGTAAAGTTCGCGAATATTCGCGAGTTTTGCCGAAAGTCCGCGAACGGGTATGCGAACATTATTGGCGATGTTTGCTACATCCCTAATAATAAATTATAAATAATAATAAATATATATATATATATAGTTTGTAGTGTGTTATTTATTTGGGTTACATTATACAGCCTCTCTTTACCATGACCCCCCCCCTCCTGGCTCCCAGCTCCTATGCATACGGGCAGTCAGAAAAGGAGACATATTGGATAAATGGGAAACCCCTAACCCTGTAGGCAATTATGAATAATATCCGGTGCTGGTTTCCCTTTGGGCTAAACATTAACCCTATCTGTAACAATGGCCCCTTTATTGGAGCTCCCTATAGATCCTCTCAGGTCCCTGTCTGGGTTTCACATGAGGGGTGGGCGTGTCCTAACGGTCCCTGCCAGAAGCACAGTAGGAGGGGGAGAGCCAATCACAGCCCTGCAGTCACACAAGCACAGACAGCTTCAGTTCCCTATCAGGTCAGCCTAGCTGCTGATTGGTTCCTATCCTACAGTGCAGGGTACGGAGGGCCGCCGGCCCCCCAGCTCACCCAGAGAATTCAGCCAGCAGGAAGTGGCACAGATGGGCGGGGCTAGTGGGGTTTGGGGGAATTTCTCAATAAATCAGTCAGAAACACAACTTTAAGCCCAATCCTTCTATATCTAGAGGAGTATAATTCCCTGGTACATTCATCATTTTTATAGGATATGTCTCCTTTAAGGAGAGTTGGTGCCAGGTAAGGGGCTCATCCCCAGGCTCCCAGTTCTCTAGCTCCTCCCCCGCCCCCGGTCCTGCTGGAAGTTTCCCACTAAAAGCTCCTTACCTTTGGATGAGCCCCGGTGAGTATCATACAGACCCCTCATGTGAGTCTCCTTCTCGGTCGGGGGGTCCCAGCTCCCCGGTAAGTGCGGCTCATACGGCTGAGGCAGGTCAGTTCTCAAATCACTTTTTGTACAACTGCCCCCTGATACCCCCGGCCCTCCCTCGTACAGCCATTTAAAGCCTATTGATTCATACACCTCCTCATAGGGGGAGCTCAGGAACCACTCGTCGGACTCCATGTCACCATATAAAGATTTGCTTGTAACGTAGCGGGCCATATGTATCATCTCAAGTGCCCAATTAAAACCATCGGTGTCAGAGTAGTGAGTGGCGATAAGATGCGCCACCCCGGCCCTGCCGGCCCACCTTAACCGGAACCATGGGATCCGCTCATACTCATCAGGGATCTCCCAGCTATTCAGCCTCTTCTTAAACTCCTTGAAACCTTGTTTGTTTAACCCCTTCAGTGCATCCAACAGCCGCTTCTCTCCTGCGCTTGTCTCCATTGGGCGCTGCGACTGCTACTTCCACTAATCATCTGCCCAGGTCCCAAGTCTGTCTCTCTCTCTGTCTCTCTCTCTCTCTCTGTCTCTCTCTCTCTGTCTCTCTCTCTCTGTCTCTCTCTCTCTGTCTGTCTCTCTCTCTCTCTCTCTCTCTCTCTCTCTGTCTCTCTCTCTCTGTCTGTCTCTCTCTCTCTCTCTCTCTGTCTCTCTCTCTCTGTCTGTCTCTCTCTCTCTCTCTCTCTCTCTGTCTCTCTCTCACTCTCTCTCTATCTCTCTCTCTGTCTCTCTCTGTCTGTCTCTCTCTCTCTCTGTCTCTCTCTCTGTCTCTCTCTCTCTCTGTCTCTCTCTCTCTGTGTCTCTCTCTCTCTGTCTGTCTCCCCCTCTATCTGTCTGTCTGTCTCCCTCTCTCTCTCTGTCTCTCTCTGTCTCTCTCTCTCTCTCTGTCTGTCTCTCTCGCTCTGTCTCTCTCTCTCTGTCTCTCTCTTTGTCTCTCTCTCTGTCTCTCTCCCTCTCTATCTGTCTGTCTGTCTGTCTCCCTCTCTCTCTCTCTCTGTCTGTCTCTTTGTCTCTCTCTCTGTCTCTCTCTCTCTCTCTCTCTCCCTCTCTATCTGTCTGTCTGTCTGTCTCCCTCTCTCTCTCTGTCTGTCTGTCTCCCTCTCTCTCTCTCTGTCTCTTTCTCTGTCTCCCTCTCTCTCTCTCTTTCTGTCTCACACACCTTTGTGACCGCTCCCATTCTATCACACCCACTCATCTCACCATGACAGATTTATTGCCCCAGGAACACTCAGCAATACACAGGTAGTGCCATGTTGAGATGCCATGCCCCCAGTATATATTAATCAGTATTGCTGCCTGCTGGGGTGTGGGGCGCAGTACAAAGAGCAGGAGCTGATAAATACTGGTGTCAAGTTACAGATCACTTTGCCTCATTGCACTATTTTATTCCAGTTAGTAACTCAGTAATAGTAGATGAAGTTGAATACAGACTCACTGCCATCAAGTCCAACCCTTTATGTCTATATAAAACTGCCAGTGAGTCCAGAAGAAGGCAAAAAAAACATATACTGTATATACTCGAGTATAAGCCAAGATTTTAAGCATGAAAAATGTGCTGAAAAAGTCACCCTCGGCTTATACTCGAGTATATACGGTAGTACCCCCCTAGGGAAGCGCTTATATAAGGAGCAACAGCACGGCATGTTATGGAAGATATGGAGCTCCTATGGACAGTCTTTACAGCAAGCTGAAGTACAACGTATTAGTTATCTGTTATGGCCATGTTATATAGGTATAAGCAAAGCACAGTGTTTACAATGGTAGTGTTCAAAGTGTATAATAATGTATAATATCGGTATAATATCAGCATCACAAGTAGAAGCTTTGCTGTCAGTTGTGCTGGGCGACATGCTGCATTGCGATCACAGCAGGATGGCAAGTACTTGATACTTTGTCAGGCAAGTTTGGGAAGGCTAAGGAAGCTGCCATACTGTTAAAAAAAAACACCCTAGGCTTATACTCGAGTCAATAAGTTTTTCCAGTTTTCTTAGGTAAAATTAGGTACCTTGGCTTATATTTGGATCGGCTTATACTCGAGTATATACGGTAACCTTTCTTACTCCAAGCTGGCAATCTGAACAGTCCCTGAATCAAATTTGCCCTAAAAGTTCATTTCAATAACCCTGTATTTTCTCCCTTACTCTAAAACATTCCTTGTACCTATCTAATGTATCTGCCAGTACCACTGATTCAGGGGGGGATCCCACAACTTCCCAGCCCCCCTATAACTCCCCTTCCTTTTACCTATCTAATGTATCAGCCAGTACCACTGATTCAGGGGGGATCCCACAACTTCCCAGCCCCCCTATAACTCCCCTTCCTTTTACCTATCTAATGTATCAGCCAGTACCACTGATTCAGGGGGGATCCCACAACTTCCCAGCCCCCCTATAACTCCCCTTCCTTGTACCTATCTAATGTATCTGCCAGTACCACTGATTCAGGGGGGATCCCACAACTTCCCAGCCCCCCCTATAACTCCCCTTCCTTTTACCTATCTAATGTATCAGCCAGTACCACTGATTCAGGGGGGGATCCCACAACTTCCCAGCCCCCCCTATAACTCCCCTTCCTTTTACCTATCTAATGTATCAGCCAGTACCACTGATTCAGGGGGGATCCCACAACTTCCCAGCCCCCCTGTAACTCCCCTTCCTTGTACCTATCTAATGTATCTGCCAGTACCACTGATTCAGGGGGGGGATCCCACAACTTCCCAGCCCCCCTGTAACTCCCCTTCCTTGTACCTATCTAATGTATCTGCCAGTACCACTGATTCAGGGGGGGGGATCCCACAACTTCCCAGCCCCCCTGTAACTCCCCTTCCTTGTACCTATCTAATGTATCAGCCAGTACCACTGATTCAGGGGGGATCCCACAACTTCCCAGCCCCCCCTATAACTCCCCTTCCTTTTACCTATCTAATGTATCTGCCAGTACCACTGATTCAGGGGGGGGATCCCACAGCT
Source organism: Xenopus tropicalis (assembly GCF_000004195.4). Lineage (NCBI taxonomy): Eukaryota > Metazoa > Chordata > Amphibia > Anura > Pipidae > Xenopus > Xenopus tropicalis. The sequence goes on along the minus strand of NC_030685.2, from coordinate 5,563,432 downwards.
TCCCAGCTCCCCCTGGGGGTGGAGCAAGGAGCGGCACACAGAAGAGCGCACAGCCGCAGGTACACGAGGGGTCCAGGGTTGGTGGGGGCAGCGGGAATCAGGCAGCAGAGGCTGCTAGCTGGAGGGACTCGAGTATAAGCCGAGGGTTCATTTTTCAGCACATTTTGGGTGCTGAAAAACTATGCTTATACTTGAGTACATACGGTAACAAAAAACAATGTGAAATGCAATAAAAATCGCTAAAGTCCAAAAAAAATCACTAAAATCCCCAAAAAAATCACTAAAACCCCCAAAAAATCACTAAAATCAATGGATGTTTTTTGTTTACCTAATGAAATCTGCAGTCAGAATCACATTTTGAGCATTCTGGTTTGGGCAAATTAGTTTTCAGACAAAGTCAAGCGAAAAACAACTATGCAGAACTGAAAATGCACTAAAAACACCAAAATAATACACAAAGGATATTGTGCAGTGCGGTTAGCGAATACGCTAATCACAATGGCAGGAAAACAATTTTTTCAGGCAAGAAATAAAACCAATGCTATAAAAAAAAAGAAAAAAAAACAAATCCACACACAGTGTAACTGTGTGTGCAAGCAAGTGTGAGAGCTGTGAGTGTGTGAAACCCCCCAAAATGTATGTGTGTGTGCAATTATCAGTGTGTATTAGTGTAATAAGTGTGTGTGTGACACTTACCTGGGGACAAGCAGGCTGGAGATGGCAGGAGGGACCCAGGAACCACAGGAGACGTCTTCTCTGCAGGATCCGGTGAGTGGGGGCGCAGGAAGGGGAGGGGGGGAGAGCAGGAAGGGGAGGGGGGAGAGCAGGAAATGGAAGGCACGTACAAACTATGTCCTTGCCTTTTCGCGTTGAATAGTGACTGGGGAACAAGTGGGGAGCGAAGAGCGGCTTTAAAATCTGCTTTTGCACTCCCGAGTCCCAAACCCAGAAATACTGCAGAACGTAGAATCTACGTATGTCATTAATATTAAATAATGACATTAATCTGCAAGAACATCTCCTCAGTGCCGGACACTTACCGTTCAGACACACATAGTGGGGCAGATAGACCTCCGATACCAGCCCAGGTGCTGATAATATGGAGATGTTAAAGGAGACATATTGGATAAAGGAAACCCCTAACCCTGTAGGCAATTATGAATAATATCCGGTGCTGGTTTCCCATTGGGCTAAACATTAACCCTATCTGTAACAATGGCCCCTTTATTGGAGCTCCCTATAGATCCTCTCAGGTCCCTGTCTGGGTTTCACATGAGGGGTGGGCGTGTCCTAACGGTCCCTGCCAGAAGCACAGTAGGAGGGGGAGAGCCAATCACAGCCCTGCAGTCACACAAGCACAGACAGGCTTCAGTTCCCTATCAGGTCAGCCTAGCTGCTGATTGGTTTCTATCCTACAGTGCAGGGTACGGAGGGCCACCGGCTCCCCAGCTCATCCAGAGAATTCAGCCAGCAGGAAGTGGAACAGATGGGCGGGGCTAGTGGGGTTTGGGGGAATTTCTCAATAAATCAGTCAGAAACACAACTTTAAGCCCAATCCTTCTATATCTAGAGGAGTATAATTCCCTGGCACTTCCTTGTTTTTAACAGGTTCTGAGCCATTAAGAGTTATTTACTAAACACAGGGCCGAGTGCAATGTGCAAAAATGTACACTGTGTCCTACTGTCAAGCTTTGTGTCAGAAAGTGATAAAAGAGAAAATATTATAGAAATATAAAATGTTACCCCTCCCCCCCCTTATACCATGCAGGTCTGTTCCTCAACTTTCTCCTTGTGTCAGTAGAGTAAAGCTGCCCACACACGGGAAGATTTAGGCTACAGATTGGGCCCATTTAGAGCAAGTTGGGAGCTTATCTGTACATGTGTGTGGCCCCCCAGCTGCCCCTAATCTTTAGCCTTCCTGCACATTGTTACCTTGGTAACACACCCACGCCCTGCCTGTACCTGATTGGGTTGGACACTGGGCTCAGGCTCATACTAGGGGATCCAGGGGATTACGGGCTCTCCTGATATGAAGTGACCCCAGTATGCAGGGTTATCAGTCTGACTGCCCCGACTGGCCATACATGCTCAGATATTCAGGAACCGGAATTGGAATAAATATTAGAAATAAACACTTTGTCCCTGTATTTCTTTCCATTTGCTCTGCTTTAGATCTCTAAATAAAAAAACCTATTTTATTACAATAACATTGCTCGTTCCCCCCACTCAGCCTCCGTTACTCTAAGACACCATTTTGCACTAAATCATTATCAATCAGTTTGTAAGTACTGAATTGTGAAATTTGAAATTTAATATCCTCTTATAATGATTTTTATAAATTTATTTTTATTACAAAATTTAATGTTATGTTTCAGGCTGATTTATTGAGAAATTCCCCCAAACCCCACTAGCCCCGCCCATCTGTGCCACTTCCTGCTGGCTGAATTCTCTGGATGAGCTGGGGAGCCGACGGCCCTCTGTACCCTGCACTGTAGGATAGGAACCAATCAGCAGCTAGGCTGACCTGATAGGGAACTGAAGCCTGTCTGTGCTTGTGTGAGTGCAGGGCTGTGATTGGCTCTCCCCCTCCTACTGTGCTTCTGGCAGGGACCATTAGGACACGCCCACCCCTCATGTGAAACCCAGACAGGGGCCTGAGAGGATCTATAGGGAGCTCCAATAAAGGGGCCATTGTTACAGATAGGGTTAATGTTTAGCCCAAAGGGAAACCAGCACCGGATATTATTCATAATTGCCTACAGGGTTAGGGGTTTTCCCATTTATCTAATCTAAAGTCTCTTTTAATATTTGTATTACCCCTACAGTACAACGTATTTGATTTTCTTCTAACAGGAGCATCAGCCCGGGGAAAAGGGTAAGTGATTACAATCATTGGGGGGCGCCTAATATTTGGCCACAGTGATTTTTCACCTTTCCTTCTCCTTATTGGCAAGGAGGGCAAAATCTGTTTAATCTGCCTGGTGTATCTCAGCATTCATGGAGGATCCCAAAGCGACTCTCTCTCTTCAGGAGATCAGTGGAATGCTGAGGTCTCTTCCCATGAGCCTTTGCTCACACTGGGAACAATGACCTGCAGTTTATGTTAACCCTTTCCATTTGCTGGAGTTGCTTATAGGCCCTGCAGATATCTGAAACGATGTTCCAAGAAATGGTGTCTCTCAGTACAGTTTGAAACATATAAAATGTGGCTTTTATTTTGGGTTTAAACAGGGCTGGTGTTAGAGTTACAGGCAATGTCCTTTACTCCCCTCTGATCAGTTTTTCTGCCAGACCCTGACTTTTTGAGGTTAGTGTAATAAAAAAAAAAATCCTGCATCCCCAACCTTATTATCAGCCACTTCATTTTCATTTCACCGACTGATCTATTGTCCCAGAAGCCCCAATATATTCTCCGCATTGTACTATGGAACGTACCACAGGGGGCAGCACTGAGCCACAGTTCCTATTTGCGGGTTAGGGGATTGGATGCGAGTAACAGCGCGGTAGTTCAATACAATAAGCGGTAACAGCTCTGAGTGAGTGAGTGGGCGGCTCTGAAAAGAGCCTTTGGGTTTATATCGGTTTATGAGCAGATTCAGCCCCCGAAGCCGTAGAGAGTGCGGCCCTGGCGCTTGAGAGCGTACACCACATCCATGGCGGTAACGGTCTTCCTCTTGGCGTGCTCGGTGTAGGTGACGGCGTCCCGGATGACATTCTCCAGGAAAACCTTGAGGACCCCCCGAGTCTCCTCATAGATGAGGCCAGAGATGCGCTTGACTCCCCCTCTCCGTGCCAGGCGGCGGATGGCGGGCTTGGTGATGCCCTGGATGTTATCCCGCAGCACCTTCCTGTGCCGCTTGGCGCCTCCTTTCCCCAAGCCCTTCCCGCCTTTGCCGCGTCCAGACATCGTGTGAGATTTCTCTGCAGAACTGTAACGCAGCCTCCCCGGTCACTTCCTTATATACAGCTGAGAGGGCAACGAAAGAACGTGGGCGGGGCTTGTGTGTACCGCCGGTGTAACGTTCTCAGGTGGTTTCTGATTGGCTTATGGAAACTAATTTGAAACAGCTTCCCGAGTCCCGCCCATTTCTACGTTCAGGAAAAATGTATTTCTCTCTCCCATAAACGCGATAATTTTTTTTTATTCAGTTAGAGATTGCTCTAGGTCTTATCAGTTTAATTAAAGAATTACCAGGAATGCTGTGGGTTTATTTTTTTAACAAACAATTCAATGCAAGGTAGCAGCTATTCCTCTGTTGATGCGTGTAGCACTTGGCTTCCCTCTCAGCCCCTGAGTTCTGCATTAGAATCCCTGTGCGCCTGAGGCAGAAGCAGGAACCGCGCTGGAGCCCGAGTCTCTACGGAACGGATTCCCATGCAGCTCTATGGCGCGGTTTGTCTGATACTGAATAGCGCAGCGATAAAGTGGCCCCAGTCTATTACCAACCAATCAGCTTCCAGATTTAACCTTAGGCTAGAGAGCTGACCAATCACTGCAGTTCTAGATAGCGCGCAGCCCTCGGCCAGTGGCTTATACTAGTCTTGTTATTTACATAATGTGCCATTGGAGGCGCTCTTGCTATACACAGACTATAGCGCCAATGTTACACTCTCCTATTCTCTGTTGGGCAGATGAAGCGAATGCAAACTGGGGAGTAAGAAATCAAGTGGAAAAATGGACTGGAGAATTTACAAAGTAAAAATATATAATATACACCACCTGGGCCTCTTATCGGTAGATAAAAGGATCATGGGACTAATAATTATTCCAACTTATCAAACCTTGTAAAAGTGATTACTTGTGGGTAAAGGCGGAAATGGCTGCTTCAGTGATACAGAGAGTAGTTCAGCTCGTTTGATTGTGGATTTGGTGGCTCTGAAAAGAGCCTTTGTGCTGCTGGGAGAGAAGCTGCCGATGATCTAAGCCCTCTCGCCTCGGATCCTGCGGGCCAGCTGGATATCCTTGGGCATGATGGTGACCCTCTTGGCGTGGATGGCGCACAGGTTGGTGTCCTCAAAGAGACCGACCAGATAAGCCTCGCTGGCCTCCTGCAGAGCCATGACGGCTGAGCTCTGGAAGCGCAGGTCGGTCTTGAAGTCCTGAGCGATCTCCCGGACCAGGCGCTGGAAAGGCAGCTTGCGGATGAGCAGCTCGGTGGATTTCTGGTAGCGGCGGATCTCACGGAGAGCGACTGTGCCGGGCCGGTAACGGTGAGGTTTCTTCACTCCACCGGTGGCCGGAGCGCTCTTCCTGGCTGCTTTGGTTGCCAGCTGCTTGCGGGGAGCTTTCCCTCCTGTAGACTTACGGGCGGTCTGCTTGGTACGGGCCATTCTGTAACACTAACACTGCGGAACAGAGTATCCTGAACTGGCCGCAACCCGGGTTTATATAGGCACAAGCTCCAATTGATTGGCTAATTATAAACAATTCCCAGCGAATCCACGTCACTTCATGGAATGCCGCGTAAATACTTCTGTGTCATTGGCTATATTAAATGGTCCCGCCTCCCACCTTACGCCCTATTGACTGATAACGGTTGGATTTCAGGCGGCCGCCAAAATTGCATATAGATAGAGCTCTAAATAGCGAGTCCGATACAGGTTACCGGGTGGCGCGTCTGTGCGATGTATTTGCAGTTATATTTCACACGAGTGTAAACTGCTTTCTAAACACAATTCTAGGCTGTAAGGTCCATTTTCAGCCCTAATGTAACGTGATTCCAATAAAGGTGGGTGGGAAAATGTGACAAACGCCTTCGCAGTGCAATACCATTGGTTATTTCTATATATTGTCCGGCAGGGGGAGCCTTCTGTACTAGTTGGCGGTTTTGCTCACCCACTAACGCTTCTCATTGCTGAGGGAAATAGAAACCCTTAGCCCGTGTGTGAGTGATAGAATGAGCCTGGTGTTTGGGCGACACCTAGTGGTAGTCTGGGAATTTACATAATTAGATCCATGTCAGGCGCTGGGGAGACAATGAACGTTGTTCCTTTACTGGGATCGGAATATCAAGTCTATAGAAACCGGAACGGTAACTTGTATAGAAATAAACCTCATTCACTTGCCCAGAAAGAATTCCTACTATAGGCAAAGACCAAACCCGATTATTGGGGCGGGTATACACCGGAGTAAAGATTGTACGGGAACTTGGGCGGGTACGGATTATGTGACGGTACAAGAGAGAATTGGGACCTTATATTAACCCTATAATTAGTGGATTACACAGGTATCGGCTCTTTAAATGGAGGAGGTGGTGGCTCTGAAAAGAGCCTTTGGGTCAGTGCGCAGGGGCCCCGGGGCCGAATTACTTCTTGGGCGCCGCCTTCTTCGCTTTAGCCGCTTTGGGTTTGGCTGCCTTGGCCTTTGCGGGGCTCTTTGTAGCTTTAGGCTTTGGAGCCTTTTTAGCCGGGCTCTTGGCAGCTTTGGGCTTGGCGGCCTTTTTAGCCGGGCTCTTTGCCACCTTCTTGGGTTTGGCCGCTTTGGGCTTCTTGGGGCTTTTGGCGGCCTTTGCAGGTTTCTTCACCTTCTTGGGGCTCTTTGCTGCTGCCGAGACCTTCTTGGGCTTTTTAGGGGACTTGTGCGCCTTCTTTGCCGCCGCTGGTTTCTTGGCTTTGGGCGCCGCTGGCTTCTTCTTGGCCGCCTTCTCCTTACTCTCCAGCTGCTTCTTGTTCAGCTTGAAGGATCCGGAGGCTCCGCTCCCCTTGACTTGGGTGAGAGTCCCCTTAGTGACCAAGGCCTTGAGAGCCAGCTTGAGGCGGCTGTTGTTCTTCTCCACATCGTAGCCTCCGGCAGCCAGAGCCTTCTTGAGAGCGGCCAGGGACACCCCGCTGCGCTCCTTAGAGGCGGACACGGCTTTCACGATCAGTTCGGACGCGCTGGGCCCGGCGGGTTTCTTGGCTTTAGCGCCTCCCTTCTTGGGCTGCTTCTTCTTGGCAGCGGCGGGTTCAGCCGGGGGAGGGGCGGGAGCGGTCTCAGACATTCTAAGCTCTAAACTCGCGTACAGTCACAAGTAAGAAATAACTAGAATTTTTTGTTCGAGCAACTCGGCTATATATACATTTCTCCTTTGCACCGATTGGTCACTTCTCTAGCCAGACCTCCCTTTCTATTGGGTAAATGTTTATTTCCCCGCCCACTCCCTCTCTCCCCTGTAGCCCGGTGTCCGTGTGTTTCCAGAGACGGAATATTGTGCTGTTTCTCTCGGCTCTGAGTATAAATGTGCCCCAGTCTGTATGGGATCAGCTGCCCCAGTAAGTGCCCGGGTCTGTGCCACTAATTCCCATTCTATTGGCTGCATATATTGCCCAGAGCAGCTCCTGGGAACTCAGTCCCGCTCCCCGGGCCGGATGTGATTGGGGCGCCCCTGAGATACAGAGTAACACAAACGGTTCTATTTCAGCTTGTGCTGTTCCTGCTCATATTTATATTAGTCATTATATTCACTATGGTAGCGCAAGGTCAAGGTTACAAACCTTACTTTCCGTTGTCTACAGTTCAGAAATAATAAAAGGCCGAAAGCTCGAACAGTAAAACGGGTGTTTGGTTATTGGTTGTTGAACAAGCGGGTTTTTTTATGAATCCCTTCTAAATGCCCCAATGTTCTCTCTTTTGTACAACAAACTATCCCAATGCAGTGAACCTGCTTTCCTTATCTGGGCTCAGTCATTCCCGGATTATACACAGCGGAACGATGAAGGCATCATCAACTGCCCCTCGTCAAGCTAATACGAAATTTACTATTACTATTCAACTGTATGTGAGGAGAAAAAATAGTCTACCACTCTATAATGTATTACAGAATATGAAGTGTGGCTTCTGTTTTTGTATTATACAAAGCCCCAAACCCAAAGGCAGTTACAGATCTTTTAGGGAGAGAGTGGGGGCCCTTAAAAGAGCCTTTGTGTTGCCGGGAGTAGGGCAGGAGATGGGGCAGCAGTTACTTGGCGCTGGTGTACTTGGTGACAGCCTTGGTGCCCTCGGACACGGCGTGCTTGGCCAGCTCCCCAGGCAGCAGCAGGCGGACCGCGGTCTGGATCTCCCGGGAGGTGATGGTGGAGCGCTTGTTGTAATGAGCCAGGCGGGAGGCTTCCCCTGCGATGCGCTCAAACACATCGTTGACAAAGGAGTTCATGATGCTCATGGCCTTGGAGGAGATGCCGGTATCGGGGTGCACCTGCTTCAGCACCTTGTACACGTAAATGGCGTAACTCTCCTTCCTTGTCTTCCTGCGCTTCTTCCCATCTTTCTTCTGGGTCTTGGTCACCGCTTTCTTGGAGCCTTTCTTCGCGGCTGGAGCGGACTTGGCTGGATCAGGCATGATCAACTATCCTTACGCTTTCCGATAAACGGGAAAACTGTTCTCTCCGCCTCCCGGGCTGCTGCTTTTATAGCCCTCCCATGCAAATAAGGCTGCCTAATAGCACAAACTATTACTGGTTAGTTCTGTCACATGGTATAAAGACCGCCCATCTACAGCTATGGATTGGTGTTTCTTAAAAATCTGTGTGATTGGCTGCAATTAACTCACCCAATACAAAACGGAGGAATACAAGTAGAACAATTGATTGGTGCTTCCAAAACCTACAGTTTGATTGGCTGCATTGGAACTCAGCCAATTAGAGAAGAGAGGTGTGTCCAGAGCGGCCTACTAAAACCAGTACCTGGGTGGGAAAGCGTTACATTCTGCAATTTCTTTGTGTTTGAGAATTACTTGCAACTATGTCCGGAAGAGGCAAACAAGGCGGGAAGACTCGGGCTAAGGCCAAGACCCGCTCATCCCGGGCTGGGCTGCAGTTCCCAGTTGGCCGAGTTCACAGGCTCTTGAGAAAGGGCAATTATGCTGAGCGGGTGGGAGCCGGAGCTCCGGTCTATCTGGCCGCAGTGCTCGAATACCTGACCGCTGAGATCCTGGAGTTGGCCGGGAACGCTGCCCGGGATAACAAGAAGACCCGTATCATCCCCAGGCACCTGCAGCTCGCTGTGCGCAATGATGAGGAGCTGAACAAACTGCTCGGAGGAGTCACTATCGCTCAGGGCGGGGTCCTGCCCAACATCCAGTCCGTGCTGCTGCCCAAGAAAACCGAGAGCTCCAAGGCGGCCAAGAGCAAGTGAGCTGCCCGGTCACAGCGCCCCCATCAGGAAACAACACAAAGGCTCTTTTCAGAGCCCCCACACAGGCTACAGAGGGCTGCATGGCACATACACGGGGTGGGGGAGATTGTGTTTATAAATGAGGCTACAGGGATTCCTGAAAAGAAAATACAATGGGGAAAAATAAGCGCAATAATCGCTATAAATAATACACAGAGCGCCTGATTTCAGTGAGTCCGTTAGCGCAATGGGGAAGGTTCTGCTCTCTGTCCGTGTATCCAATAGCCGGGGCTGTAATATGGGGGGGGGGATTCTGTATCTTTATTTCTGGCACAGGGGGAATTATGGGACCCCATGATCTCGCTACGGGGATAACCATATATAGGAGAAGAATAAAGTCGGTACTGTAACGGATCTTTTATAAAAACCTGACAGAAATGATTTTATTAGGGAATTATAAGCATTGTATCAGCCTTGTGCTTCAGTTACTGGGTGCGCCGGCTTCACAAACCAAACCTGGAAAAATACCTGTAGATTTGTGGCCTCATGTATCTTAGTTGGGATCAAGTACAGGTACTGTTTTATTATTACAGAGAAAAGGGAATCATTTAACCATTAAATAAACCCAATAGGGCTGTTCTGCCCCCCAATAAGGGGTAATTATATCTTAGTTGGGATCAAGTACAGGTACTGTTTTATTATTACAGAGAAAAGGGAATCATTTAACCATTAAATAAACCCAATAGGGCTGTTCTGCCCCCCAATAAGGGGTAATTATATCTTAGTTGGGATCAAGTACAGGTACTGTTTTATTATTACAGAGAAAGGGGAATCATTTAACCATGAAATAAACCCAATAGGACTGTTCTGCCCCCAATAAGGGGTAATTATATCTTAGTTGGGATCAAGTACAGGTACTGTTTTATTATTACAGAGAAAGGGGAATCATTTAACCATGAAATAAACCCAATAGGGCTGTTCTGCCCCAATAAGGGGTAATTATATCTTAGTTGGGATCAAGTACAGGTACTGTTTTATTATTACAGAGAAAAGGGAATCATTTAACCATGAAATAAACCCAATAGGGCTGTTCTGCCCCAATAAGGGGTAATTATATCTTAGTTGGGATCAAGTACAGGTACTGTTTTATTATTACAGAGAAAAGGGAATCATTTAACCATGAAATAAACCCAATAGGGCTGTTCTGCCCCAATAAGGGGTAATTATATCTTAGTTGGGATCAAGTACAGGTACTGTTTTATTATTACAGAGAAAAGGGAATCATTTAACCATGAAATAAACCCAATAGGGCTGTTCTGCCCCAATAAGGGGTAATTATATCTTAGTTGGGATCAAGTACAGGTACTGTTTTATTATTACAGATAAAAGGGAATCATTTAACCATGAAATAAACCCAATAGGGCTGTTCTGCCCCCAATAAGGGGTAATTATATCTTAGTTGGGATCAAGTACAGGTACTGTTTTATTATTACAGAGAAAAGGGAATCATTTAACCATTAAAGGAGACATATTGGATAAATGGAAAACCCCTAACCCTGTAGGCAATTATGAATAATATACGGTGCTGGTTTCCCTTTGGGCTAAACATTAACCCTATCTGTAACAATGGCCCCTTTATTGGAGCTCCCTATAGATCCTCTCAGGTCCCTGTCTGGGTTTCACATGAGGGGTGGGCGTGTCCTAACGGCCCCTGCCAGAAGCACAGTAGGAGGGGGAGAGCCAATCACAGCCCTGCACTCACACAAGCACAGACAGGCTTCAGTTCCCTATCAGGTCAGCCTAGCTGCTGATTGGTTCCTATCCTACAGTGCCGCTGGCCCCCCAGCTCATCTAGAGAATTCAGCCAGCAGGAAGTGGCACAGATGGGCGGGGCTAGTGGGGTTTTGGGCGAATTTCTCAATAAATCAGTCAGAAACACAACTTTTTTAAGCACAATCCTTCTATATCTAGAGGAGTATAATTCCCTGGTACATTCATAACTTTTATAGGATATGTCTCCTTTAAATAAACCCAATAGGGCTGTTCTGCCCCCAATAAGGGGTAATTATATCTTAGTTGGGATCAAGTACAGGTACTGTTTTATTATTACAGAGAAAAGGGAATCATTTAACCATTAAATAAACCCAATAGGGCTGTTCTGCCCCCAATAAGGGGTAATTATATCTTAGTTGGGATCAAGTACAGGTACTGTTTTATTATTACAGAGAAAAGGGAATCATTTAACCATGAAATAAACCCAATAGGGCTGTTCTGCCCCAATAAGGGGTAATTATATCTTAGTTGGGATCAAGTACAGGTACTGTTTTATTATTACAGAGAAAAGGGAATCATTTAACCATGATGTGATATAACAAACTGTATAAGTTGGATGAAACTATTAGATATTTCTGTTTATGCTGAAATGTACCCCCTGCCCCCTCCTACCTGTTATAGCAAATGCATTGTGTAGGTTAATCTCATCTAGGTGTGTATTGTGTGTAGCCAGCTGGCTCTGTCTGGCCCTTCTAATGTAATTACCCCTATTGTGAGGGCACACAGAGCCAGACCCCATAGTGACACAATACACATAGTTACCCCTTGTGAGAGCAGTGCTCTGTCTAGTAAATGCAAAAGACTGAACTGGGCATGCTCACTAGGTGGCTTCCCATAGGCCCAGTGGGATTAGCTATGATTGGCCCCTCTGGAAGCTGCCTTGGGGTTGGCAGAAGGAGTCAAACCCTGTTTTGGTTTTACGACAGGGGCTGCTCCCTTTCTGGCTACAAAGGTGGCTGCCAAGAGTTCCAAGGAGCCTTTTGTCTGGGGTGTAACCTTAGCTACGGCAGGACCCCCTCCCCTGTGTTCCCCTGGAATCTACCTTAGCTGCGGCAAGAAGATTCCCCCCAACTGTGTGTATTTCCCTATTCCCTAAGGAACAAGAGTGCAGGCTGGCTACCACCTACTGGCTTATGGGAACCTGCTGATGGCTACTTGCCATTTCTCCAATAAACGCCTCATCCTGTGATACCAACTGTTTGCTCTTTGGGTCCTGCCCTATGTCTGGGAACTCACGGCCCTGAGGTTGTGACACGTGAAATAAACCCAATAGGGCTGTTCTGCCCCAATAAGGGGTAATTATATCTTAGTTGGGATCAAGTACAGGTACTGTTTTATTATTACAGAGAAAAGGGAATCATTTAACCATTAAATAAACCCAATAGGGCTGTTCTGCCCCAATAAGGGGTAATTATATCTTAGTTGGGATCAAGTACAGGTACTGTTTTATTATTACAGAGAAAAGGGAATCATTTAACCATGAAATAAACCCAATAGGGCTGTTCTGCCCCCAATAAGGGGTAATTATATCTTAGTTGGGATCAAGTACAGGTACTGTTTTATTATTACAGAGAAAAGGGAATCATTTAACCATGAAATAAACCCAATAGGGCTGTTCTGCCCCCAATAAGGGGTAATTATATCTTAGTTGGGATCAAGTACAGGTACTGTTTTATTATTACAGAGAAAAGGGAATCATTTAACCATGAAATAAACCCAATAGGGCTGTTCTGCCCCAATAAGGGGTAATTATATCTTAGTTGGGATCAAGTACAGGTACTGTTTTATTATTACAGAGAAAAGGGAATCATTTAACCATTAAATAAACCCAATAGGGCTGTTCTGCCCCAATAAGGGGTAATTATATCTTAGTTGGGATCAAGTACAGGTACTGTTTTATTATTACAGAGAAACAGGAATTTTTAACAACTTGAATTATTTGATTACAATGGAGTCTATGGGAGATGTGATTTGGAACTTTTTGGATAATGGGTTTCTGGATATTAGATCCTATACCTGTAGTACCAGTAGAATTCTGGGAATATCTGCCTACACTTATTTTTCTTGTAGATCGCAGATGAGAGGTTGATGATATGTATTCATGGCCCTGAAGAGTGCATCCTTCTCACGGCCCCCCCAGGCCCTGACACAGCCAAAGAGTTGCCTCATCTTCTCCTGGGGGGTTCTGTTGCATCTCACTATGTCGTACTGTTCCTGGGTCAGGGTCCCATCACCCAGCAGCTCATCCAGGACTGGATCAATGTTGGGAATCCTTTCAATCAGCTCTGCTCTGTGCTTATCCACAAAGTGCCGCCCACCTGTTGGACAGGTAAAGGAATGACGTTTAAAGGAGACATATCCTATAAAAATTAACAATGTACCAGGGAATTATACTCCTCTAGATATAGAAGGATTGGGCTTAAAAAGTTGTGTTTCTGACTGATTTATTGAAAAATTCCCCCAAAACCCCACTAGCCCCGCCCATCTGTGCCACTTCCTGCTGCCTCCTTTCCCAGGCTGTGCAGGGGGGAAGCGGCACTGTAGGGTAGGAACCAATCAGCAGCTAGGCTGACCTGATAGGGAACTGAAGCTGTCTGTGCTTGTGTGAGTGCAGGGCTGTGATTGGTTCTCCCCCTCCTACTGTGCTTCTGGCAGGGACCGTTAGGACACGCCCACCCCTCATGTGAAACCCAGACAGGGACCTGAGAGGATCTATAGGGAGCTCCAATAAAGGGGCCATTGTTACAGATAGGGTTAATGTTTAGCCCAAAGGGAAACCAGCACCGGATATTATTCATAATTGCCTATAGGGTTAGGGGTTGATGATGAAGATGGCGGTGGTGACGTACTTCCTTTTCCACAGCAAACTAGGAAGTGTAGGGAATAAGCCCCTAGAGAGGGTTAACCCTATGGGTCCCTACATATGTTAAAGGAGACATATCCTATAAAAATGATGAATGTACCAGGGAATTATACTCCTCTAGATATAGAAGGATTGTGCTTAAAGTTGTGTTTCTGACTGATTTATTGAGAAACTCCCCCAAACCCCACTAGCCCCGCCCATCTGTGCCACTTCCTGCTGGCTGAATTCTCTGGATGAGCTGGGGAGCCGGCGGCCCTCCGTACCCTGCACTGTAGGATAGGAACCAATCAGCAGCTAGGCTGACCTGATAGGGAACTGAAGCCTGTCTGTGCTTGTGTGAGTGCAGGGCTGTGATTGGCTCTCCCCCTCCTACTGTGCTTCTGGCAGGGACCGTTAGGACACGCCCACCCCTCATGTGAAACCCAGACAGGGGCCTGAGAGGATCTATAGGGAGCTCCAATAAAGGGGCCATTGTTACAGATAGGGTTAATGTTTAGCCCAAAGGGAAACCAGCACCGGATATTATTCATAATTGCCTACAGGGTTAGGGGTTTCCTTTATCCAATATGTCTCCTTTAATGCATGCAGCTTTATTCTAGACTGTTTGTTTTATTTATGTGCAACGAGACTGTACTGTCTATAACTGGGAGAAACTCATAATCACAAAGAAATACATAAAAATTGTATTCTACTAGAAAGGTTTGTGTGTGTATGGAAGCATTGTGTGTCTCTGATCGGTTCTGTATTTTATGCTGCTGTGAATATTTATAGTGTATCTGAATTGAAATGGTGATAATTGATCTAAGCAGCAACACCCCATGTTTATTGGTGCAATATCCAAGAATTAACTAACAAAAATTAACAATTTTACTAACAATAGATCATATCCATGTTCAGGGTCGGACTGGGGGGTGCCTCCCGCCCCAGGGGCCCTGCAGATGCCCCAACCGGTCGCATCCCCAAAGTCACGTGGTACCCGTGTTTCGCGACTTCGCCGTTTTGTGAACTTTTGCACATTTTTCAGAGAAACGGGACAGATTCGCTCATCACTAGTAACTTTTCTTACTCTTTCTTTATTAATGGCATTAGTCCTAGGATCTAAACAGCGTAATGTTTATTAAAACTTGCAACACTACTTGTGTCTCTATATTGCCCACCCTTTCCCTTGCCTTTTTCTTTCACCCTCTTCTTAGATACTCCTATCTGCATTTTCATGTCATTCCATATATTGTTTGAAATTTACTTTTTCTTCCTATTCTGGCCTTCTTCCATATTATCACCTTCCTTCTGATATTCCCCCCTCTCCTCCTTTTCTCTCCCTTCACTATATGGGTCTCTCATTCTTTCCTTCTGCCCCATCAACCTGTTTCTCCTCCTCCATACTTTGTTTTGTACGTCCATAGTTTCCCATCTCTGTTATTTTCTTGCCCTTTGATTCTTTTGCTCCCTTATGTATAGTGATGGGTGAAATGTTTCGCCAGGCATGGAAAAATTCAGCTCTCCCACAACAAAAAAATAGCCGTGGGCGACAAAAGAATAGCCGCAGGTGACAAAAAATAGCTGTGGGCGACAAAAAAATAGCTGCTGGCGACAAAAGAATAGCCGCAGGCGACAAAATAATAGCCTTGCAACAAAAAAATAGCTGTGGGCGACAAAAGAATAGCCGCAGGCGACAAAATAATAGCCTTGCAACAAAAAAATAGCTGTGGGCAACAAAAGAATAGCCGCAGGCGACAAAATAATAGCCTTGCAACAAAAAAATAGCTGTGGGCAACAAAAGAATAGCCGCAGGCGACAAAATAATAGCCTTGCAACAAAAAAATAGCTGTGGGCGACAAAAGAATAGCCGCAGGCGACAAAATAATAGCCTTGCAACAAAAAAATAGCTGTGGGCAACAAAAGAATAGCCGCAGGCGACAAAATAATAGCCTTGCAACAAAAAAATAGCTGTGGGCAACAATTTTTTTTGACGTGCAACATTTTCGCTGTTTCGCAAACTTTTTGAAAGATTCGCAAATTTTTCGGCGAAGCAAAACGGGACAGATTCACTCATCACTACTTATGTATTGTTATTTTCCTTTCCTCACTACTCTCCTTTCTAACCTGATGCCCAGTATGCTCTTCCTTTGCCCCTTCCTAATTGTTTGTATCTATCTCTTTTTCTTCCACTCTTTCCAGTTGTCCCCCATTATACAAAAATGTGATGAAAACAAACTGGAGAGAATACCAACCTGCTGCCTTCTGTCCTCCTGATATAAGTTCTTCTGTAATGGGAAATAATTGTGTTAGGGGAAGCTGATAAACAGTGTATGGTTACATTTTACAAAAAGTCCAAAGTATGGCAGAAGAGCTTGCCCTCAATGTTTGCCTAAAGACACCCAACCAGATGACATTCCAGGGGATATCTATGTGCTGCACACCACTCGCCCCATGGGGCTGCAGAATGGAGGCAGAGATGTATTCACTGAAAGGGGAGCTAGTTGTGCTCAGTCATGGCTTCATAAGCATTTACAAAACATGCTGATCATATGGGTGGCCATGTTAAAGGAGGCTTTGTAAGTGATGTAAGGCGTTTGGCGCTTCCGTGCACCTGTGTAAGTACAGCCCCATTAGGAAGAATGGGATACGTTTCTACCTGTGCAGTGGAACACAGGCGAATGCCACCACGGGGAGCGCAAGAAAAAACTCTTGTGAGTAAAAATATTTACAGAAACCGACATTCATTCATTAGAGTGTGTGTGACTGTTTGAGCAGTGAGTGTTAGAACTCAGCGCAGCAGATGCAAACGGTTAATGCCAGATGCATATTATATGCGGGGATTGAAGGAAAAGTAACACTAAAATAAATTTACTAAAAGTAACAAATCTATTCTACCCTGCCCCAATAATTGCCCTATCCTGCAAACCCCTTAGTATTTTGAATGCTTTATTAGAAAATACCTGCTAAAACGTGGCTTCCGGTCATTTGAAATAGGGCGATACAGCGATGCAGAGGCAGAATCCACTATGCAACGATCGATTGATCGAGCCTAGCCCAACTCTTTCCTATACAGAAGGAAGGCTAGGATCGATCAATCGATCGTCGCATAGTGGATTCTGCCTCTGCATCGCTGTATCGCCTTATTTCAAATGACCAAGCATTCAAAATATTAAATGGTGTGCAGGATAGGGCAATTATAGGGGCAGGGTAGAATAGATTTTTTTACTTAAAAAAATTTTTAGTTATTTTTCCTTTAACAATTTGGTCAGTTCTTTGGAACAAGTGTCTCCAGTGCTGAAAAGTAATTGCTCAAAGGAGACATATCCTATAAAAATTATGAATGTACCAGGGAATTACCGTATATACTCGAGTATAAGCCGATCCGAATATAAGCCGAGGTACCTAATTTTACCTAAGGAAACTGGAAAAATTTATTGACTCGAGTATAAGCCTAAGGTGAGAAATGCAACCGCCACTGCTAAGTTAATCAAACAAATAACAGATAAATAAATAGATAACTTTAGGGAAAGAAAAATGCTACAGCAGCAGACAAAAGCAAGTTTGGGATGGCTAAGGAAGCTGCCATACTAATTATCAAGTGTACAAGTCCCACCACAGTACTACAATAGTAGTTAAAAGGGCAAAATAATTCTTGATGCTGGACTTAGTACAAATTAATTTTTTTTAAATAACAAGTTATTGTACCAATTACTTCTGGCTCGTTATGCAGATGGATGTGCAGATGTAACGCGCTCATTGCATGCACCCACCCTCCCTTCCTCCACTTGTGTCTGTGCATACATACCTCCCTCCCTCCACCTGTGTCAGTTCATCAGTAGACTGCAACATTAAGAAAAAAAAAAGTTGTTCCTAATAAGTATGGGATATCCTTTGGGGGGACCCTAAGTTGTGCTCTGTTTAGTACGCTGAAATACAAACCAGGGGGTGACCTGTAGTTAAAAACCAACAGAAGGGTAGCGTTACATGCCTCCCTACCTCCCTCCCTCCACCCCTCCACATGTGTCCGTGCATTACACAGCTTTTCAGCAATAACAATCACAATAACAATCCGTGTACCTGCCCTTAAGTGCACTCAAAGTGACTCCCTCATGCCGGACGCGAGTAAGTGCCTCTCCCCCATGCCAGACGTGAGTAATAAAAGTTACACCGAAGCCCCGGTTTGTGCAGAAAGTTCCCTTACCTGCCCTTAAGCACACTCAGAGCGACTCTGGCTGAATGCGCATGTTGCGTACACCTCTCCCCCATGCCGGACGCGAGTAAGTGACTCTCCCTGATGCCGGACGCGAGTAATAAAAGTTACACCGAAGCCCCGGTTTGTGCAGAAAGTTCCCTTACCTGCCCTTAAGCACATTCAGAGTGACTCTGGCTGAATGCGCACGTCGCACACACCTCTCCCCCATGCCGGACGCGAGTAAGTGCTTATCCCCCATGCCGGACGCTAGTAATAAAACTTACACTGAAGCCCCGGTTTGTGCAGTAAGTTCCCTTACCTGCCCTTAAGCACATTCAGAGTGACTCTGGCTGAATGCGCACGTCGCGCACACCTCTCCCCCATGCCGGACGCGAGTAAGTGCTTATCCCCCATGCCGGACACTAGTAATAAAACTTACACTGAAGCCCCGGTTTGTGCAGTAAGTTCCCTTACCTGCCCTTAAGCACATTCAGAGTGACTCTGGCTGAATGCGCACGTCGCGCACACCTCTCCCCCATGCCGGACGCGAGTAAGTGCTTATCCCCCATGCCGGACGCTAGTAAGTGCCTCTCCCCGATGCCGGACGTGAGTAATAAAACTTACACTGAAGCCCCGGTTTGTGCAGTAAGTTCCCTTACCTGCCCTTAAGCACATTCAGAGCGACTCTGGCTGAATGCGCACGTCGTGCACATCTCTTCCCCCTTCCCGGACGCACGGGGGGGTGCTTTCAGCCAGAGCCAGTCTGAGTGCGCTTAAGGGCAGGTATGCACAGACACATATACTCGAGTATAAGCCGAGGGTTACTTTTTCAGCACATTTTTAGTGCTGAAAAACTCGGCTTATACTCGAGTATATACGGTATACTCCTCTAGATATAGAAGGATTGTGCTTAAAGTTGTGTTTCTGACTGATTTATTGAGAAATTCCCCCAAACCCCACTAGCCCCGCCCATCTGTGCCACTTCCTGCTGGCTGAATTCTCTGGATGAGCTGGGGAGCCGGCGGCCCTCCGTACCCTGCAATGTAGGATAGGAACCAATCAGCAGCTAGGCTGACCTGATAGGGAACTGAAGCCTGTCTGTGCTTGTGGGACTGCAGGGCTGTGATTGGCTCTCCCCCTCCTACTGTGCTTCTGGCAGGGACCGTTAGGACACGCCCACCCCTCATGTGAAACCCAGACAGGGACCTGAGAGGATCTATAGGGAGCTCCAATAAAGGGGCCATTGTTTCAGATAGGGTTAATGTTTAGCCCAAAGGGAAACCAGCACCGGATATTATTCATAATTGCCTACAGGGTTAGGGGTTTCCCATTTATCCAATATGTCTCCTTTAATATGAAAGCAATGTTACTGCTAAAAAAACAACAAAGTATGATAAATCAGCCCTCCCTCTTATAAACAACCAGTATTGAAACCAGCAGCTGGGAAAGCATGGGAGATGAGCCACTAGACCCTCGGTTCAGCTGTTTATTAACTGTTCATCATGCCACAGATGGTAGCGGCTATGGTCACTGGCACACCCCATAAAAAGTACATTTACCCACCCCATTCAACAACAAAATTCATTATTGAATAAGAGTCAGCGATGAGTGATGTTTTTAGAGAACGGTTTCAAAGAAAAAACCCGTTTCACACCATGAAAAGCAAGGTGTGTAAATGAGCCCTGGGGCAATGTGTGAATGTGCCGGTTCCTGTTATAGTCAGAAAAAAGTTACCTTTCCTCAGCATTGCAGCCCACACAGATTTCTCTTCTCTTTCGCTTGTTACCCTTAAGACAATTTCTTCATCTACGTTCGGCAGGTAGATCTCGCTGTAATTGTACATCTCCGGCTTGGCATCGAAACGCAGCTTGAGATCCTACAACAGACAACTGCATAATACTGACTATGTTGTGCTGTTTGTCCAAAGCACATTTTGTCTACAAAAATACATTCTGTATATAAAAAACAATCCCCAGTACACATAATTAATGTGTGGACATATACACTGGTAAAAATATATACAAAAGATATATTTCTAGTGAAGAATGAGAACAAAAATCCATTTTGTGCACAAAAAGATATTATATTACAAACTCCGTTCTGTAAATGTTAACAGGCATTCTATCTCACAAATGTACAACATCCATACAACAAAACCAGTTGTGTAAATTTACTTACAGAATGTATTATATAAAACGAAACTTCGACAAAATATATAATGGTATAACTGAATAGCTTATTCCAGCTAGATTTTCATGACAAAATAGATGCTTGTGACAGAAACAGATTCTGTAGCACTGAATTCATTCTTTGTATACAGAATTTATTTTTGTAGACAAAACGTACTTCAGACAAACGGCACCCCATAACTGAACTTGGGCGGAGTGATAACTGTTTCATTAATGGGAAAGCAATGATATAAGAAAACAAGCCTGGTGGCCACAGACATCAGAATCAAAGGCCAATAGAATTACAAAAAGGGTATTTTATTGATGCAAGCATGATTCTGCCTATATATAACTTATTGGTTAGGCTGCATGTTACTCAGGGGGTGCAGTTTTGGACATACATGAATAAAGGACACAATTGTTAGAAGTATAGAAATTAGCAACTAATGCAATTATCTAAACTGCCATAAAATGATCTTTTAGTGCGATGGAGGAAATGTTATTTGGTGGTAGCCGTTATTGTTTTTTTTAACATTATATTAAACTTAAATTAAACATAAAGGTGAACTACCTCTTTAAAGAGCACATATTGTGTGAAAAACATCTAAATATAGAACAAATTGGCTTTAAACAGTGGAAAATTTCTCCAAAACCCCACTAGCCCCGCCCATCTGTTCCACTTCCTGCTGCCTCCTTTCCCAGGCTGTGCAGGGGGGCCGGCGGCACTGTAGGATAGGAGCCAATCAGCAGCTAGGCTGACCTGATAGGGAACTGAAGCCTGTCTGTGCTTGTGTGAGTGCAGGGCTGTGATTGGCTCTCCCCCTCCTACTGTGCTTCTGGCAGGGACCGTTAGGACACACCCACCCCTCATGTGAAACCCAGACAGGGACCTGAGAGGATCTATAGGGAGCTCCAATAAAGGGGCCATTGTTACAGATAGGGTTAATGTTTAGCCCAAAGGGAAACCAGCACCGGATATTATTCATAATTTCTTATGAATTTTGTTTATCCTATCCCTATTTGCCTTTAACTAAAAGGTATTGTGTTTAATCTGCTTTGCTTTGATTTCGCAATGTAATATTGTTTATTAAACTGTTATTGCATTGCAAACTTTTTAAGACCTGCTTGAAGGTGGCGTAATCTTTTGGGTCAAATGTAACAACTTTATCATTAAGACCTTTTATTACACACGCTGCAATAACATGTGCAAACTCGCTAAACAGCTTTCACAAAGCCCATATAAAATTTGCGCGACGGCAAACTTGCGAATAGTTTTTCCTTTACTGACTTTTATTACATTCTTCCCTATATATCAAAAATACTACATTATATAATATTTCCCTGAGACTTTCTGTGCCGGTTCGAATTTTGATGGTTTTGTTATGAGATGTACAGTCTTCCCTACTCACCTTTGGAGCTATTTCTGCGCTCTCTGGTCCTTGTACAACATATTTTCTTTGAGTGTAAACAGTTACTGTCTGCGGAGGTTTGTCCACCCAAACAAATCCATTGTTAGTCTCCTTCTTGTGCACAGCCTAAAGATTAGGGTAATCACATTATATGAGAAGAAAAATCTCTTTCTAGCTCTTCTTATTGCAACCCAGGGGCAGCCATTCCTGCACCGGTACAGCTGGGGTGTTTGCTACAGAAACCCTACTATAGTTTATATAAATACCCCGCTGTGTAGCCCCGGGGGCAGCCATTCCTGCACTGGTACAGCTGGGGTGTTTGCTACAGAAACCCTACTATAGTTTATATAAATACCCTGCTGTGTAGCCCCGGGGGCAGCCGTTCCTGCACTGGTACAGCTGGGGTGTTTGCTACAGAAACCCTACTATAGTTTATATAAATACCCCGCTGTGTAGCCCCGGGGGCAGCCATTCCTGCACTGGTACAGCTGGGGTGTTTGCTACAGAAACCCTACTATAGTTTATATAAATACCCCGCTGTGTAGCCCCAGGGGCAGCCATTCCTGCACTGGTACAGCTGGGGTGTTTGCTACAGAAACCCTACTATAGTTTATATAAATACCCCGCTGTGTAGCCCCGGGGGCAGCCATTCCTGCACCGGTACAGCTGGGGTGTTTGCTACAGAAACCCTACTATAGTTTATATAAATACCCCGCTGTGTAGCCCCGGGGGCAGCCATTCCTGCACTGGTACAGCTGGGGTGTTTGCTACAGAAACCCTACTATATTTTATATAAATACCCCGCTGTGTAGCCCCGGGGGCAGCCATTCCTGCACTTGTACAGCTGGGGTGTTTGCTACAGAAACCCTACTATAGTTTATATAAATACCCCGCTGTGTAGCCCCGGGGGCAGCCGTTCCTGCACTGGTACAGC
Organism: Xenopus tropicalis; assembly: GCF_000004195.4. Taxonomy (NCBI): domain Eukaryota; kingdom Metazoa; phylum Chordata; class Amphibia; order Anura; family Pipidae; genus Xenopus; species Xenopus tropicalis. Next base: position 5,540,963 of record NC_030685.2, on the reverse strand, counting down.
TGGGGTGCTTGCTACAGAAACCCTACTATAGTTTATATAAATACCCCGCTGTGTAGCCCCGGGGGCAGCCGTTCCTGCACTGGTACAGCTGGGGTGTTTGCTACAGAAACCCTACTATATTTTATATAAATACCCCGCTGTGTAGCCCCGGGAGCAGCCATTCCTGCACTGGTACAGCTGGGGTGTTTGCTACAGAAACCCTACTATAGTTTATATAAATACCCCGCTGTGTAGCCCCGGGGGCAGCCGTTCCTGCACTGGTACAGCTGGGGTGTTTGCTACAGAAACCCTACTATAGTTTATATAAATACCCCGCTGTGTAGCCCCGGGGGCAGCCATTCCTGCACTGGTACAGCTGGGGTGTTTGCTACAGAAACCCTACTATAGTTTATATAAATACCCCGCTGTGTAGCCCCGGGGGCAGCCGTTCCTGCACTGGTACAGCTGGGGTGTTTGCTACAGAAACCCTACTATAGTTTATATAAATACCCCGCTGTGTAGCCCCGGGGGCAGCCATTCCTGCACTGGTACAGCTGGGGTGTTTGCTACAGAAACCCTACTATAGTTTATATAAATACCTCTGCTCAGTTTAACTATTACAGGTATGGGACCTATTATCCAGAATGCTCGGGACCTGTGGATTTCCATAATTAAGTCTGTTAAAAATCATTTAACCATGAAATAAACCCAATAGGGCTGTTCTGCCCCAATAAGGGGTAATTATATCTTAGTTGGGATCAAGTACAGGTACTGTTTTATTATTACAGAGAAAAGGGAATCATTTAACCATTAAATAAACCCAATAAGGCTGTTCTGCCCCAATAAGGGGTAATTATATCTTAGTTGGGATCAAGTACAGGTACTGTTTTATTATTACAGAGAAAAGGGAATCATTTAACCATTAAATAAACCCAATAGGGCTGTTCTGCCCCAATAAGGGGTAATTATATCTTAGTTGGGATCAAGTACAGGTACTGTTTTATTATTACAGAGAAAAGGGAATCATTTAACCATTAAATAAACCCAATAGGGCTGTTCTGCCCCAATAAGGGGTAATTATATCTTAGTTGGGATCAAGTACAGGTACTGTTTTATTATTACAGAGAAAAGGGAATCATTTAACCATTAAATAAACCCAATAGGATTGTTCTGCCCCCAATAAGGGGTAAGTATATCTTAGTTGGGATCAAGTACAGGTACTGTTTTATTATTACAGAGAAAAGGGAATCATTTAACCATTAAATAAACCCAATAGGGCTGTTCTGCCCCAATAAGGGGTAATTATATCTTAGTTGGGACCAAGTACAGGTACTGTTTTATTATTACAGAGAAAAGGGAATCATTTAACCATTAAATAAACCCAATAGGATTGTTCTGCCCCCAATAAGGGGTAAGTATATCTTAGTTGGGATCAAGTACAGGTACTGTTTTATTATTACAGAGAAAAGGGAATCATTTAACCATTAAATAAACCCAATAGGGTTGTTCTGCCCCCAATAAGGGGTAAGTATATCTTAGTTGGGATCAAGTACAGGTACTGTTTTATTATTACAGGGAAAAAGGAAATCATTTTTAAAAATTAGAATTATTTGCTTATAATGGAGTCTACGGGAGATAGCCTTTCCGTAATTCGGAACTTTCTGGATAACAGGTCTCCAGATAAGGGATCCCATACCTGTACACCGCTGAATCCAAGCAGGGCCAAAGTAAGTTCTGCCTGTGTAAACCTGCATTCTTTATTGCATGAACTTTACACTGAATAAGAGATGTGCCCAACTTATATACATGGTATGAAAAATTAGAGTTTGCATGTCCTTTAAAACAGAGGTTTTACCGTACCTGGCTAACTGAGGGGTCCTGTGGCATGAAGTACAGGTGAATGGTGTAACCTTTAATGAATCTGCCGTATATAAAAACGGCTCCATGAGTTGGAATTTTGGTTCGAAATAGACTTGCTACTTTATAGACAACTCCCATTAAAGAGAAGGTGGGTTTTTCCAGGGCAACATAAAAAGGTTCAATTTTTGACGGTGTTTCCAGGGTCATGCCTTTAGTTTTGTAATGAGCGATTTTAAATTTCTTAACATCAACATCTCCACCTGTGAAAAAATCATATAAGAAGGCTCCAAAACTGTGCAATTAATCATATATTTACAACAATACAATGCAGGTCTAACGGGTATCACGTTTGGGAACAACACTATTTGGGCAAAAAATCGTTTGTCCTGCTCGACAAGACGACTGTTATCCGAAGCTTTTGTGATATCGGTCGTCTCGTCGATCCGCCATACACGTAGCGTATGGTCAGCTTTAGCCAATGGTTCTTAAAGGAGACATATCCTATAAAAATGATGAATGTACCAGGGAATTATACTCCTCTAGATATAGAAGGATTGTGCTTAAAGTTGTGTTACTGACTGATTTATTGAGAAATTCCCCCAAACCCCACTAGCCCCGCCCATCTGTTCCACTTCCTGCTGGCTGAATTCTCTGGATGAGCTGGGGAGCCGGCGGCCCTCCGTATCCTGCACTGTAGGATAGGAACCAATCAGCAGCTAGGCTGACCTGATAGGGAACTGAAGCCTGTCTGTGCTTGTGTGACTGCAGGGCTGTGATTGGCTCTCCCCCTCCTACTGTGCTTCTGGCAGGGATCGTTAGGACACGCCCACCCCTCATGTGAAACCCAGACAGGGACCTGAGAGGATCTATAGGGAGCTCCAATAAAGGGGCCATTGTTACAGATAGGGTTAATGTTTAGCCCAAAGGGAAACCAGCACCGGATATTATTCATAATTGCCTACAGGGTTAGGGGTTTTCCCATTTATCCAATATGTCTCCTTTAAACTGTTGGGATGACCCCACCTGGAGGAGCCTGGAGCAGTGGCGGTGGCTGATAAAAACTTAGAATTTGATGGCATGCCCAAACCATACGTTGAACCCACAAGGGGCTTGAACTGAAAAATTCCAACAACCACTATTATAGAGCGATTTTCAGATTTTTGTAAAATAACTTCCTGCCAATAATACATGTATTTCAACATGATATGTATTACACTATAATGTTTTAGTGACACTAACGTTTCAGTGTTATTTAATAAGGCCATAATTCACTTAACCATACTGAGCTTTGCAGTTGGGACTTACCTTTCGGACACACACAGTGCGGGAGATACACGGCTGATACCTGCCCAGACAGCACTCTGATCTTAAACAAAGGGCCGACAGTCTCTAATCTGTTTTCCTGCAGGTATTTTGAGTACTTTTCCCAGGAAACAAGTTGAAACTCAACAGAGACAGGGCTATTCACAAGAAACTGTAGCCCCGTTTCAGGGCAACGGAAGAGACCATTCTGGGGCAGATGTGCTCTGTAAAGGGAAATTCAGTATCAATCATATCCAACAGTTGAAGGGGTCCACAACCCAAACATTTTATTTTTCATAAAGAAACACATTTTAAAGCAGCCATACTGCATAGCTATAAAATTCCTCCTTCACCATCCATAATGGGGACAGGGCATATATGCAGCACAGCACATCCCCAGACAAATGTAGGTAGTAATAATTCTAACAAAGGACAGAAAGAACTGTAAATTGAAGCATAAAACACTTGCAAAATGTCATGTTGTGCCCGAGTTGTCACCATTTTCAATGAAAACCAAAGAGGGCAATGGTTATTAGAAAAACAATCATTAGGGCTGGCATTCAGATGTAGAGCAGTATTGGTGCAATTTCATCAGAACAACACAAGGAATTACTAATGCAATATGGGATATTTGCTGAATGAGAAAGAAGTAAAAAAAAACATCAAACGTCACGTCAAAAAAGTCACTGTTGTTTCAAAAAGTTGCGGTCGCAAAAAAAAAAGTTGCATGCATCAAAAGTGTCACACAGTAGCCACATTTCACACATTTTTTGCTTTTTGGAGAATGGGGGGAATATTAATAAAGAGTCTTTTTCTTACACAGACGTATTTAGGTAATACATGATAACCCAGCTGAATCCCCATAGAATAATTAAAACTCCACCAAGCATATTTGACGGGCTTCCTATACAGAGAGAGGATACTGATTGGTAGCTATATAAGGTGGCCATACACAGGCAGAATTCAGAGGCTGATTTGAGCCCTTTAGAGCAATTCGAAAGCTTATCTGCCCGTGTATGGGGCCCCCCGACAGGCCTAAAATCAGCCAGATGTCAATTGGGAAGGTTTGATTTTCTTGTTCGATCAAGGACCTCATCAGCTCATTGATGTCGCCCTCACTCCAACAGCTCATATCCCCATCGTTGTAATCCACCAAACTATTGGTTTAACCCAATTTTGCTCCCCTTTTTGGCAACTTATAGTGTATGGCCTGCTTTTACTCTGTTTTGATCATAAAAACACAAAAGGTTTCAATATATATTCTAGGTTATGATTTAATCGGGTTACATTGCTATACATAAAAAAGTAGAAGAGACACAATGGGGGGGGGGGGGATGCAGGCATGTATTTACATTTCCCTTAATCATGTGTGCAAAGAGTACTGAATGGGTGAATAAAAGAACGATAAAAAGAACGGAATAAATGGATTGTACCTGAACATACGCCCGTGTATCTCAGAAGAAAAATGTGTTATACGGGGGATCTGAAAAGAAATAAATACTTAATACAAAGTGGGAATAAGCAGTAAATTTTGGTGAGAGAGGAGGAACAGTGGAATAGAATTTGAACAGCTTCATAAGACTTTCTGCCCACTGCCTGGGTCATTATTAGTATGTAAAGTAAATGTTTGATGTATTTCACATATGTTGGAGCTTTATAACCTTTACTTCTATCCTATACGCACAGAGAGCCAAGAATGGCATTTGAATGTTTTTATAAGGACTTACCATATTAGCTATGGAGAATGCAGTGGTTCTGCTACAAAAAACCCACACAGCAAGCTATCTGCACTGAAATCAATGGTCCTATATATATATATATATAGATGGCATGTAAACTTTTAACAGCCAATAAAACCTAAAGTCAGTAGGGGTGTCAATTTGGACATTATTGTGGCAGCAACATTTAAAATATGGTGCTATACTGTTACCCATAACAAGCCATATAAAGCCCCCTCCCTATTCTCAGATGTGTAACAGAGTATTGCAGCTTATGTATCTGCAGAAATGATCTGATTAGGTGCGTTTTAGATCATTTTCAGTTTGATCACAATACATAGGGTGCAATGTGGCCAATAAATGAAACAGTATTTGTACTCACCTCTCCACAGAGATTACATTTCATTGCAGTTCCCCTGGGACAAATATTGGAAGCCATTTCCTGCACTCCGAAAGCTCCTCCTTCCATTGCTGCAGAAGCTCCTCCTTCCATTGTTTCAGAAGCTAACAACCAGCACATTCACATGAATTACTGTCATAATTAACCCCTTTTAATATACCACTGATTTTTTTTTTACATTTTTAAGTGTTCCTGAATCTTCTATTATAGTAAAGGTCCAGATTTCACACAATCTAACGACACGTTTGTCATATTTGATAATGTGTCAGTTCATTAGAAACAGTCCTGTCTTTATCAAATATCAAAAAGCTGCAAATCCATCAGGATTCCATCTCCCAGTCCAATATTTGACATGTCAGTCCCACAATTTTGCTTATTTGGTAAAGTGAAATGAACTGAGCAAAGAGAGATAAAATGAATTTTTTGCCCAGGGCATTGTACCCAACATAAGTCTGCATTGCTTGGGGCTATTCTTTTGACACCCACGACTATTTATTTAGACGCGTGCAACAATTTTTGGACGCACGGCAAATTTTTCTGCAGCGAATTATTTTCATCTGTTTCGCAAAACGCGAAAATTCACCATGAATCCATGCCTGCCCCCAGGTCAAGAATGGCAACAGTGCACGGGAGTGCCAGAGGGAAATAGGAGCACCATACGGGGTTTACCTTGACGTGGTATGGGGGCTTACCAATCTTATGATCATAATTTTGTAACTAAAAGCCCGTTTTTGTCAATACATGCAGTAGCATAGATAATTTACTTATGGAATAGGGGGCCAGGGAATGTGCATTGATCAATCCCCCTCTCTTTTTGTATGCTTGTAGCTAATTTGGCCAGATCAGTCGCACTTCCATTGTACTTGTATACTCTATTTAGCCTTGGAGTGCTCCCACAACCCCTTCTGTGTATCTATGTATCGGAAATTGCTAAGTTTTTGCTAAATAATAAAATTCCTCTCCGATATCCATTGTAAGCAACATTCTTGTCCTGAACGTGACTCTGGGACGGGGCTACAAGGTCCCCATTCACACAGGTTAGACTAACATCAGATGCCCCAAAACCCAGAAAATCTACTTGCTGCCACCATCTGTCATTAATTAACCTGTAGCAAAGCTGCTGGCTATTCCCCCACTCACCTGAATGAAACTCATCAATGTCTGGGGAAAGAGTATCATCATCTGTGAATAAGGAGAGAACAGATTTATCAGAAGGCTCTTACTTGCAGGGTAGATAAATGCAGTTACCCCTCCATAACATTGTCACAAACTGCCCCCTAGTTTGCTATAGAAGTTGCCACCAAATAACATAATTATATATGCAACAAAATGAGAATTCTACTGATAAAAAACTTCATTGTAATGCAAAAGGACTGACCAGTGAGAATGCTGATTCCCAGCACTGTGTCAAGCATCTTCCTATTATCTTACATATAGAGATAAGTTTGTCTAGAAGTGATGAGCGAATTTTTTCGCCAGGCACGGATTCACAACGAATTTCCGCATTTCGTCATTGGCTAAAAAATTTGCTGTGCATCAAAAAAAGTCGCAGTTGCATCAAAATAGGCGCATTCATGTCAACATAGGCATGGGAGCATAAAAATTAATGTACCAATGCATTATAGTCATCTAAATATAGAAGGAATGTAATTAAAAATATGTGCTTCTGATTTATTGAGAAATTCCCATAAATCCTTACTAGCCCCACCCATCTGTTCCACTTCCTTTCCCAGGCTGTGCAGGGGGGCCGGCGGCACTGTAGGATAGGAACCAATCAGCAGCTAGGCTGACCTGATAGGGAACTGAAGCCTGTCTGTGCGTGTGTGAGTGCAGGGCTGTGATTGGCTCTCCCCCTCCTACTGTGCTTCTGGCAGGGACCGTTAGGACACGCCCACCCCTCATGTGAAACCCAGACAGGGACCTGAGAGGATCTATAGGGAGCTCCAATAAAGGGGCCATTGTTACAGATAGGGTTAATGTTTAGCCCAAAGGGAAACCAGCACCGTATATTATTCATAATTGCCTATAAGATCATGGGGATTTAAACAATATGTATTTCAGACCCGGCACCGGTAGTGGAGATTTAGCTAGAGATAGTTTAAAGATACAGCCATAAGCACTCACAGAAAAACTGCATTGAGTTCTCTACCAAAAGAAACACAGGATTTCTTGTCTCCTTTGTAAACACGTTCTTAGGGTACCTGACTTCCTCTCTCAGAAAAATCCTTTATTCCTGGGGCCAGAATCTGCGCAGCACTCTCCTCTCTCCCTCCCTTGGGCACATACCCCCAACAGAAATTGTGTCCTCAGGTATGATCTATCATGGTTCAGCAACCCCCCCCCCTTTTATGGGAAATGCTCCCCTCACCCTCATAACCTTATGTATGAGCTGGGAGTGTCCAAGACTGTGTCACTTATGGCCCCCTGTAGAGGGCTGCAATTTTCAGGCCAGTTTTTTTGACACACGTGACATTTTTGTGCCCATTTTGCAAAATAATCCGCCAAAACGTGAAACGGTAAAATGTGGAAGTTCACCACGAATCCATTTCTGGCCAAAAATGTGGCCAATCAGAATGATACCATACATGAGGGGTGTCTCATGTTTCATTCCCCGAGAAACCAACCGTACTAACTGGTGGGTATAGGCAGTCCCTGTTGGGTATCATTGGGAAGCATCTCCTCATAACCAATATGTCATTTTTGAGGAGGTTACCCCTATATCAGGGGAGATATTGGTCCTTTCATATAACCCATGTCTTTTCCATAACTGCTCCCCTTCAGCCCTAGGTTCACAGCTCCTTCCTTTGACTCTGAATTGTCTCTGAAGGCAGATATGGATATCACGTTTACATAGCCCTCCTGTGGAAGTGTCTAATTAAAGGTCTCTTTGTGCACCTAGTTAGTCAGTTCGTTAGTGGAGTTTAAACAATGAGCCCCAGTATCTGAAAGCTGCTGGCTATTCCCCCACTCACCTGAATGAAACTCATCAATGTCTGGGGAAAGAGTATCATCATCTGTGAATAAGGAGAGAACATATTTATCAGAAGGCTCTTACTTGCAGGGTAGATAAATGCAGTTACCCCTCCATAACATTGTCACAAACTGCCCCCTAGTTTTCTATAGAAGTTGCCACCAAATAACATAATTATAGATGTAAGAAAATTCACCAATGAGAATTCTACTGATAAAAAACCTCATTATAAATGCAAGAGAAGTGACCAATGAGAATGCTGATTCCCAGCACAATGTCAGTGGTACCTTACATATAGAGATAATTGTCATTTTTCCCCTTCATTATATGGCACAGGAATCAGACATGGGGATAAAGGGACAGACTTGTTCAGTGCTGGGAAACTGTGCTTAATGCTCCCAACTCCAATTGCAGGAACAGAGAACAGGGAGCCAGATTTATACAGATCAGCTGGGATTCTCATTGGAGGATTCTTTTGCATTTCAATGCTGCCAATGCGGGCCCTAGAGAGCTGGGAAAGTTTTATTGTGCAATATTGCTTTAAGAATACAACCCTGATGTTGCTGGACTACAGCTCCCAGCATGCCTCACCCTTCATTATATGTTACATTATTCTGGGATTTGTAGTCCAGCAACAGCTGAGTAACATTTGGTTGTGCAGCAGGGTTTACCACCCCTCTTAAATGCCAGCCGACTGAATGTGTGATACATATTGTTGATTGTGGAAATACTGAATTTGCAACCAAGGTTCAGGGTCTTGACTGCAGGGGGTGGCAGGAGCAATACCATTTGCAGGAGGGTAAGTCAGACCCGGCACTGGTAGTGGGGATTTAGCTAGAGATAGAGAGTTTAAAGATGCATGAGATAGACAGGCAAGTGAGAACGGGCAGCCCAAGCCCCAACAAGGGGTTAGCGGGACTAGAAAGGAAAAGGAACATTACAAACTCAGTAAGCTTTATTAGAAAGGTCTATGTAAATACAGCCATAAGCACTCACAGAAACGCTGCACTGAGTCCTCTATCAAAAGAAACACAGGATTTCTTGTCTCTTTTGTAAACATGTTCTTGGGGTATCTGACTTCCTCTCTCAGAAAAATCCTTCATTCCTGGGGCCAAAATCTGCGCAGCTCTCTCCTCTCTCCCTTCTCCTGTTCCCCCTCCCATCAGAATGTGTGATTTTACCAGCAGCAGGAAGCTATTGAGACCAAGCCAAAATGGCAGCTGCTATCTTAAATGAACAGAGGGAGCTTCTAGGGCTGTTACTCAGGCAGGTAAAGCTTTCTGCAGAATAAATATAGGGTTCTAGGTGGCACTAATGTGGCAAATCTATTGGCAGTAAAATGCCACAATGACTTTCCTTCTCCCATAAGTCCACTGGTGTGCAATAGTGCAATAGTCCCTCCAACAAACTGGGCATTTTATGCCAACATAATACAAAGAACATAAACAACAATCCATATTTTAATTTACAAAATTTGATATGTAACATTAATCAAAGTTGAGACCTTTAACCTTTACATGCCCCTCCCACATACAATCACCTTTCATACTGTAACATGGCCACTGGTTGTTGCTCTGCTCACCTAAATAAAAAATTTCAAAATGGTCATGGTGTCCCTGAGGTTGTGTACCCCCTCCTGCAAATAAAGAGAAGACATATGAGCTTGTGTCAGGCCTGGCAGCTAAATTCACATATCTGCCTCTGATCCCTAGGAGAGACCCCCACACTACGGTGCATGTTTCTCCAATACCCAACCCTGTCAGTAGCAGGACAAGTTCATTCCCTGCAAAGCTGATCTACTGACTAATGCAAACGAAGCAAGAAATTACATGCAATGTCTGAATTTTCTTTGGATCATTATCACATATGAGCCAGTCCTCATCTGTATTTCTTATGTGTCCATCTCAGCTGGTCTCTATCCCCTAGCTGCCATCTCTGCTGGTCTCTCTATCCCTACCTGCCATCTCTGCTGGTCTCTCTATCCCTACCTGCCATCTCTGCTGGTCTCTCTATCCCCTACCTGCCATCTCTGCTGGTCTCTATCCCCTAGCTGCCATCTCTTGCTGGTCTCTCTATCCCATAGCTGCCATCTCTGCTGGTCTCTCTATCCACTAGCTTCCATCTCTGCTGGTCTCTCTATCCACTAGCTTCCATCTCTGCTGGTCTCTCTATCCCCTAGTTGCCATCTCTACTGGTCTCTCTATCCCCTACCTGCCATCTCTGCTGGTCTCTATCCCCTAGCTGCCATCTCTTGCTGGTCTCTCTATCCCATAGCTGCCATCTCTGCTGGTCTCTCTATCCACTAGCTTCCATCTCTGCTGGTCTCTCTATCCCCTAGTTGCCATCTCTACTGGTCTCTCTATCCCCTACCTGCCATCTCTGCTGGTCTCTATCCCCTACCTGCCATCTTTTCTGGTCACTCTATCCCCTAGCTGCCATCTCTGCTGGTCTCTCTATCCCATAGCTGCCATCTCTGCTGGTCTCTATCCCCTACCTGCCATCTCTGCTGGTCTCTCTATCCCCTAGCTGCCATCTCTGTTGGTCTCTCTATCCCCTAGTTGCCATCTCTGCTGGTCTCTCTATCCCCTAGCTGCCATCTCTGTTGGTCTCTCTATCCCCTAGTTGCCATCTCTGCTGGTCTCTCTATCCCCTAGCTGCCATCACTGCTGGTCTCTCTATCCCCTAGCTGCCATCTCTGTTGGTCTCTCTATCCCCTAGTTGCCATCTCTGCTGGTCTCTCTATCCCCTAGCTGCCATCACTGCTGGTCTCTCTATCCCCTAGCTGCCATCTCTGCTGGTCTCTGTACATGCCCATATGTTAAAGGTATCAGAGGTCGAGAAGACACATATAACGTAAGATTCTCTGGTTTGGAAGCGAAATGCTAATACTGTTTATAATCGCTCCCCACACCATTCAGCCTCCTTCATTTCCTCCTCCTCAGGGCCACAAAGGAAGATGTGGTGACACCCTTATTAAAACAGAACACATTTACATGCCTCGTGCTACACGCAATTGCACATTCTCAGCTAAAACTATAGGTTATAACCCTCTCTTAAAGGGACACTAAACCCAACCATTAAGCTGCCCCACTGCGCCCCCTAGTTCTCTATAGAAGTTGATGAAAAGTGTAATTACACATGGAAACCGATTCACCAATGGGAATTCTACTGACCAAAACCCTAATTGGGGTGAAGACACACTAAGCAGCTACTTTTTCATGGCTGCTAAACGCCAGAATATACCCTGCCATAGACAATACTTGTGCTGATCTATAGACTCTGCAACAGGCTGTCAGTTTGAGTATAAGGCTCTGCATTATTAGGCTGTATCTGTGCTGTTAAACAAGCAGTTCTGCATTATTATCAGTTGACCACAGGGACATTAGTGATTTGCACGTCTCCTTCCATAATTCCTTACCTGATGGTTAAAATACTGTTTTTTTCTGCCAACAATGTATTGCATACGTCATTGCAGAAAAAGGCTTTATCTACATACAATATGTGTACATACATATGTAACACACACATGTATACACAAACACTTTTTTATTTATTTTTTTCATTATACCACTTTGTTTTTAGTTTCTTTTCCCTAAAAACTGTTTATTTTGACAGCGTGACTATTGGATCAGATATTCTGACCACTAATTACACTGTTGCGTGACTTGCTTTGTTGTTTCGCTGATTTGCACAATTTTTGTGGTTTTATTGCATTTTTATCCCTGTTTAAGGGTTCCTGATCTGTTTTTAGCATAGCTTTGCCAGGTGTAACTTTGGTGTACAAAAATAACTTTACCTATTTTGAATTCATCAGAATGTGTACTTTCCAAAATGATATGGTTTTCTGGGGGTCTGTGTATGGTTGGGGGGGGTTACGGCACATAATATGCTGACAGGGGGCTCTGTAAGCTGAGTTGGCAGGCGAGAAATTCATATTCATTTTGGGTTCAGTACACACCACAGACTTTGGTATATCTATTTAAAAAGGGATCCCGTTCTCAGCCTGAAAACTATAGGCCTGTTAGTCTGACATCAGTAGTAGGAAAAATTTTGGAAGGGGTAATAAGGGATAGGATAGTTGAATACATTGCAGTTCACAATACTATTAGTTTGTGCCAGCATGGTTTTATGCGTAACAGATCTTGCCAGACTAATTTAGTCGCCTTTTATGAGGGGGTGAGTAGGAACCTTGATGCTGGAATGGCAGTTGATGTCATCTACTTGGACTTTGCTAAAGCGTTTGATACAGTACCTCACAGAAGGTTAATGATCAAATTAAGGAATATTGGCCTAGAACATAATATTTGTAATTGGATAGAGAACTGGCTGAAGGATAGAGTACAAAGAGTGGTTGTAAATGGAACATTTTCTAATTGGGCCAGTGTGGTTAGTGGAGTACCGCAGGGGTCAGTCCTTGGGCCTTTGCTGTTTAACTTGTTTATTAATGACCTGGAGGGGGGCATAGAGAGTACTGTTTCTATTTTTGCTGATGACACTAAATTGTGCAAAACTATAAGTTCCATGCAGGATGCTGCCGCTTTGCAGAGCGATTTGACAAAATTGGAAAACTGGGCAGCAAACTGGAAAATGAGGTTCAATGTTGATAAGTGCAAAGTTATGCACTTTGGTAGGAATAATATAAACGCAAACTATCTACTGAATGGTAGTGTGTTGGGGGCATCCTTAATGGAGAAGGATCTAGGGGTTTTTGTTGATAACAAGTTGTCTAATTCCAGGCAGTGTCATTCTGTGGCTACTACAGCAAATAAAGGCCTCACCTTGAGTATGGGGGGCAGTTACAGTGAGTATGGGGGGCAGTTTTGGGCTCCAGTCCTTAAGAAGGATATTAATGAGCTGGAGAGAGTGCAGAGACGTGCAACTAAACTGGTAAAGGGGATGGAAGGGTTAAACTATGAGGTGAGACTGTCGGGGTTGGGGTTGTTTTCTCTGGAAAAGAGGCGCTTGCGAGGGGACATGATTACTCTGTACAAGTACATTAGAGGGGATTATAGGCAGTTGGGGGATGTTCTTTTTTCCCATAAAAACAATCAGCGCACCAGAGGTCACCCCTTTAGAGGAACGGAGCTTCCATTTGAAGCAGCGTCGGGGGTTTTTCACGGTGAGGGCAGTGAGGGGGTTGGGGAATCCCCTGCCGGGGGATGTTGGGTAGGGGGTGCCTCGCGGTGAGGGCAGTGAGGTTGGGGAATGCCCTTCCTAGTGATGTGGTAATGGCAGATTGTGTTAATGCCTATAAGAGGGGCCTGGATGAGTTCTTGATGAATCAGAATACCCAAGGCTATTGTGATACTAATATCTACAGTTAGTACTAGTGGGTGTATTTATAGTTTATGTATGTGAGTGTATAGATTGGTAGGTGTGGGTTGTGTGTGCTGGGTTTACTTGGAAGGGTTGAACTTGATGGACACTGGTCTTTTTTCAACCCTATGTAACTATGTAACTATGCATATTGGGCATCAAACTGCTAAGTAGACCTTAGGTGTTCCTATTTGGGGTGATTTGCCTTTGTACGCAAGAAATTGTGTGAGATAAATGCGGCAAATTGCAACATTTTTATGCGATTTTCTGAAATGTCATAAAAATCTGCAAACTTAGGAAAGCTTTACGGCTGGGTACTTTGGAGTAGAAAGACACGGGTACCCATTTTAGATTCGGGGGAGTGTGTACTTTCCAAAAATATATGGCTTTCTGGGGTGAGTGTATATTCTACCAGCTTTATTCCACATATAATAATGTAAATGAATTGATTTTGCAGGAGCTGGAATTACAGAAATGTAGATGTGGAGATTGCCTGGAAGGGGGAGTCTTACCCCCCTCTATGAGAGAATCCTCCTTGATCTTCCTGTCAAAGGGAATTAGGAAGCATGTGATCTCCTCATAATCAATATGTCATTTTTGAGGAGGCTAACCTATATCAGGGGAGATATTGGTCCTTTCATATAACCCATCTCTTTTCCATAACTGCTCCCCTTCAGCCCTAGTCAGTCAGTTCGTTAGTGGAGTTTAAACAATGAGCCCCAGTATCTGAAAGCTGCTGGCTATTCCCCCACTCACCTGAATGAAACTCATCAATGTCTGGGGAAAGAGTATCATCATCTGTGAATAAGGAGAGAACAGATTTATCAGAAGGCTCTTACTTGCAGGGTAGATAAATGCAGTTACCCCTCCATAACATTGTCACAAACTGCCGCCTAGTTTTCTATAGAAGTTGCCACCAAATAACATAATTATAGATGTAAGAAAATTCACCAATGAGAATTCTACTCATAAAAAACTTCATTATAAATGCAAAGGCACTGACCAATGAGAATGCTGATTCCCAGTGAAACAGGACAGAATGTTTCGCCAAGCATGGATTAACGGCCAATTTGGAGCTTTGCTACTGCTGGATTTTTTTCAAAATCCTTCCAAATCCAATATTCCAGTTCAGCTAGCTCCTTCAGGCAGGCTATCACTCCTGTGCTCCTGTTGTAGCACTAATTACACATATAAGATAATGGAGGACACCTGACACTGCAGGGCTTTGCTGCACAGTAGTGTTTATTAGTGGGTTCCACTACATGTTCCGGGCAAAGCCCTGAACAAATAACATTTAAATGGTTCCAAGACCCAAGTCCAACCTCCCCCTTAACACTATTGGTTCCAAAGCACCCAAGGGAGGGGTTACTGCTCCAGGGCACTCAGGAGCCTGACCTCAAATACACATTTCAAAGTCCAAAGTTATTTTTTATACATGGCCCAGGAACTGCCAAGCAGTTGTTCTTCCCCCACAGTGTAGCTTTAATAGAAATACATATTCCAGGCACAATACCATTACTGCCCATTGGAACTGATAGCTATTTCCTACTTGGCTGCCTTACCACATACTGACCAAGTCTCACTGGGGCGGCTCATTTATATCTGTAACAGAACAGAGGTTGCCATTAGTAGTGTGTCGTGTACAGAAAACATTTTACACTCCATGTATCTTTTAAACAATTAGGTGCTAAACTGCTGAGTTTTTTATCCATACTGCCTCTTGTTGCAAGAATAGTTTTGTTATATTCCCCCCCCCCCTTGAGGGGTATTTAACGACCTCTAGCACCATCCAGCGCAGTTGCGATTGGTATGTTATGATATGTATGTATATCATATGTTATATGTTTTAACTGGTGGAAATGTCTGGAAACTGCTGTATCGCTAGCGGATCCTTCTTTAAAATTTCTAATGTTCCCCTTATGTTCCTTTATCCTGGCCTTGACAGGCCTATTAGTTTGGCCAACATACCCCTTGCCGCAGGGGCATTTAATCATTGTAGATCACACTCTTTGTTTCACATGTTGAAAAGTGTAACTTTATAGGGTAACCTTTTGTTGGATGGTTAAACGTATCACCCGTAATTACCCCAGAGCAGCATACGCAATTAAGACACGGTGCTGCCCCACTTTGGGGTACCCAGGAATAACTGCCTTCCATCTTTCCTTTTATATTCACTTGGGCATAGGAAATCCTTTGATGTACTGCCCTGTTTATAGCTAAACCTGGGGGGTTCTCTATAGTAGTTACCATACTTCTTATCCCCCTGCACTATTGGCCAGTACTGCTTAACCAAAGTCTCCAGTCTCTCGCTAACTTCACAGTATTTGCTCACAAAAATGGGCTGCGGTGCGGTTTCTCTGTATATTTTTGGTTTTTCTAGCAGGGTGTCCCTTGGATTTTTTTGCACCATCTCTGCAACTTGTATCAGTTTATGCTTATTGTAACCTTTTTCTTTGAAACGGCCTATCAGCTCCTTAGCCACTGTCTTATATTTTTATCTTCGGATGTTATTCTACGTGCCGCATAAATTGGCCCTTAGGCATGGCATTGATAACTCTGGGGTTATGGAAGCTCTTTACACTTTACATATGGGAGCAGAACTTCGGTGCGGCGGGGCGGCATGCCGCCCCTAAATGTTTGCCGCCCTAGGCCTCGCCACAAATCCGGGCCTGGACGTGCCATGAAATATTTCTGCTCAAGGTTACATAGATGTTAGCAAATGAAGGCACTACGGAAGAACCCATTGATGTCCCCCTGCTTTTGCCAGAAATACTTTCCATTAAACCTGAAGTATTTTTTACCCAACACAAGGCTGAGGCAGTCAGTTAGAAAGTAGACCGTCTGGTGGGAAATATATTTCTTCTACATACTGAATCCCCTCCTCTTGTGCTATAGATACGTAGAGGCTCTCTATATCAATACTGCATAGGATACATTTTTCATTAATCCCATTCATTTGTTTGAGTCTATTGAGCAAAGCGGCAGTGTCCTTTGGACGTGTGGGGATATCTTTTACTATTGGCTGCAGGTAGCTACCCACACATTTACATAGTGGTTCAAGCCCGGAACCTATACCTGCCACAATAGGTCTGCCCGGCGGATTAAGGTCCCCATACACGGGCCGATTCTAGCTGCCAATATCAGTCCCGTAGAATGATTTGGCAGCTAATCGGCCCATGTATGGGCACTACCGACGGGCCTGCCCAACCGATATCTGGAAATCAGCCAGATAAAGATCGGCCAGGTTAAAAAATCTAGTCTGCATCGGCTCGTTGATGCGGTCCCGTCAAACGGGCATAGGCCAAACGATCGAATTAGCCTGGTTTCTCCCGATATCGCCCACCCGTAGGTGGGGGATATCGGGAGAAGATCCGCTCGCTTGGTGACATTGCCAAGCGAATGGATCTGCCAGTGTATGGGGACCTTTAGTTAAAGAAATAAAGTACTGTTATTAAGGAAAATTCAGTAGTAAGGAGATCCCTTTGCTTTAAATTGGACCTGTCACACTAAGAAATTATTTTAATCTTATTTTCTTCAGCCTTGGAATTCACAATTGCAGCAAGCAGGCAGGGGCCATTTTGTGGACACTGTTAATAAGGCAAGTTGTGCATCCTGCTAAAATGTTGTTTCTGTGTCAGTATGGGGGGGGGGGACCCGATACCCATATCCATGCACTGGTTACACAATTACATGGTGAGGAGGGAGGGGGAATGTGAGGGGTGCAGCAACAGTTCTGAATTGAAAGTGAAAGTAACTGTCTAACTAAGGCCTAGAGGCGGGGCAAGCAATATATGATTGACAGCTGGGATTTTTAAATGCTTTTATTATGGGTATGGATGTGTTAATAAAGAAAAAAGGCTTTCGATTTCATATTTAATTTAAAAGGGCTTTTATTATACAGCTTTTTATGCCTGGGTGACAGGTCCAATTTAATACCAGCCCTTTAGGCTTCTATCAACAGGTTATCCACTTCCTTTTTTATTATGAATGTCGGGTCACAGTTAGTTTCTCTATAGGGTTCTGGGATATTCAACTGCCTATTAGCTTCACCTATGTACACACTTGTGTCCATTGTCACAATTGCTCCTTTTTAATAGTTATTTGTGCATTATTTTTCAGTGCCACTATGGCCTCCCGCTCGGTTTTGGATAAATTGAGGTACATGATTTTGCTGCTGTAATTTCCCCATACTTTTCCTGCTTCACTAAGCACCACCTGTTCAACATGTCCATATTAACACTGGTTACTGTGGGAATATATATATATATATATATATATATATATATATATATATATATGTACTTTTTTCTTTATTCCCCATAGTCGCTCCTTGCTTACAAAGCTTATCACCCTGTGGGAAACACATCTTTAGTCCCAGCTGGCGGGTAACCTTGGGAAAGTCAATCTCCCTTGTACAGCGCTGCGGAATATGTTGGCGCTTTATAAATAAATGTTAATAATAATAATCTCCCAATCCATAAAGTTATTGCGGTAGGGAATAAAGTCTAACCCTACGCTCAGGGGCAGACAATGTATATGAAGAGATATTCACAACCTCTTACCTCTTGTGATGTCGGCTGCTCTGAGGGTAATTCTCCCGGTCTATAGGGGCCCTTGGGTTCCTTTGTGCTGTTATTGGACGCTGGATCCGCTGTGGCTCTTTCCCTAAATACCCCGGTGCTGACTGTGTGGTGGCTTCACTGTAGTCACCGCTCTCTGATCTGTAGCTCTCTGAAGACAGTGTTACTGTGTCAAGTGGCCAAGTGGCTTGCCTGTGTCTGGATCCTGATGGAGTCCCACATGGTCCTAGTGCCCGTTGCTTGCCTGTCCCTCTGCTGTAGCTGGGCAGTCGGCTGCTTGTAAGTTTCCCTGCTGGATGCTGTCTCTTTCGTTCTGCTTTCCACATGATTTTGCAGGTAATCCTCAGTGTCTCTCGTGAGCTTCCCCTGTTTTCTCTCAGTCATCTTTGCTTGAAACACACTAAGTGCCCCAGATTGCTCTCTGAATATCTCCTCAGTTTTGGTAATGCCTTGGGTTGCGCAGACTTTCTCTTTAAGCTCTGCAATTGTGACTTTTAACTCTGCAAGTTGTATGTTAAGTCTTTCTATTGTTAACACCATTAGATCAAGGCTGCAAAATTCATGCCACCTCTTAGTCAGCACTGGGACTCCTTTGGCTTGGTTCACACACAGACCTCTGGGTATCCTCTTATTCTTTATGTATTGTGCCAAAAATGCCACATGTAGCTGCCAGCTGATCTCCTTTTTCTGTAGGTTTAGTATCACCTTCACATCATCACAGTTCTGCTGGCTACCACTTGTTTCTGGAACCTCATACGTTACATTTTGCAGTATGTCCAATGTATGAAACCCACCTATTGTACAGCACTGCAGAATATGTTGGTGCTTTCTAAATAAATGTTAATAATAATAATAATAATAATAATATATGCTCAATGTGCCCATTCCTAAGGGCCAATTTTTGCGCGCACACAGAATAACATCCAAAGATGAAAAATATAAGACAGCGGCTAAGCAGCTGATAGGTCGTTTCAAAGAAAAAGGTTACAATAAGCAAAAACTTATACAAGTAGCAGAGGAGGTGCAAAAAACTCCAAGGGACGCCCTGCTAGAAAAACCAAAGGAGAAACGACACTGTGACCCATTTTTGTGAGCAAAGTTAGCGAGAAACAGGAGACTTTAGTTAAGCAGTACTGGCCAATAGTGCGGGGGGATAAGAAGTATGGTAACTACTATAGAGAACCCCCCATGTTTAGCTATAAACGGGGCAGTACATCAAAGGATTTCCTATGCCCAAGTGAATATAAAAGGAAAGATGGAAGGCAGTTATTCCTGGGTACCCCAAAGTGGGGCAGCACCGTGTCTTAATTGCGTATGCTGCTCTGGGGTAATTACGGGTGATACGTTTAACCATCCAACAAAAGGTTACCCTATAAAGTTAAAACACTTTTCAACATGTGAAACAAAGAGTGTGATCTACATGATTAAATGCCCCTGCGGCAAGATGTATGTTGGCCAAACTAATAGGTCTGTCAAGGCCAGGATAAAGGAACATAAGGGGGACATTAGAAATTTTAAAGAAGGATCCGCTAGCGATACAGCAGTTTCCAGACATTTCCACCAGTTAAAACATAACCAATCGCAACTGAGCTGGATGGTGCTAGAGGTAGTTAAATACCCCTCAAGGGGGGGAATATAACAAAACTACTCTTGCAACAAGAGGCAGTATGGATAAAAAACTGAACAGTTTAGTGCCTAACGGTTTAAATGATACACGGAGTGTAAAATGTTTTCTGTACACGACACACTACTAATGGCACCCTCTGTTCTGTTACAGATATAAATGAGCCGCCCCAGTGAGACTTGGTCAGTATGTGGTAAGGCAGCCAAGTAGGAAATAGCTATCAGTTCCAATGGGCAGTAATTGTATTGTGCCTGGAATATGTATTTCTATTAAAGCTACACTGTGGGGGAAGAACAACTGCTTGGCAGTTCCTGGGCCATGTATAAAAAATAACTTTGGACTTTAAAAAGTTTTCTTGGGGGTCAGGCTCCTGAGTGCCCTGGAGCAGTAACCCCTCCCATGGGCGGCTTGGAACCAATGGTGTTAAGGGGGAGGTTGGACTTGGGTCTTGGAACCACATAAATGTTATTAGTTCAGATGTTATGTTGTTCACTTAAAAAAGGGCTTTGCCCGGAACATGTAGTGGAACCCACTAATAAACACTAATGTGCAGCAAAGCCCTGCAGTGTCAGGTGTCCTCCATTATCCTATATGATGGCTGCTGGGTTTTTTTGCCAGACGCCCGCAAAAATTAGCTTTGGAAAAAAATTGCCGCATGACAAAAAAGGTCACGAGTCAAATTTTTTTCATAGATTTGTTCATCACTAATTATGTAATTTATAATTATATTACACTGGAATCATACAGACTTATTCTGTGCTGGGAAACTGTGCTTAAATGTGAAATATTGTGGGAAAATCAAGAATGTACCAATGCATTATACTCATCTAAATATAGAAGGAATGTAATTAAAAATATGTGCTTCTGATTTATTGAGAAATTCCCCCAAATCCCCACTAATCCCGCCCATCTGTGCCACTTCCTGCTGCCTCCTTTCCCAGGCTGTGCAGGGGGGCGGCGGCACTGTAGGATAGGAACCAATCAGCAGCTAGGCTGACCTGATAGGGAACTGAAGCCTGTCTGTGCTTGTGTGAGTGCAGGGCTGTGATTGGCTCTCCCCCTCCTACTGTGCTTCTGGCAGGGACCGTTAGGACACGCCCACCCCTCATGTGAAACCCAGACAGGGACCTGAGAGGATCTATAGGGAGCTCCAATAAAGGGGCCATTGTTACAGATAGGGTTAATGTTTAGCCCAAAGGGAAACCAGCACCGGATATTATTCATAATTGCCTACAGGGTTAGGGTTGTTTTTTGTTTATTCTTATTATATGTCTCCTTTAAGGTAAACAACCCATTTCATGGCATTTGACTTCAGTGTTAGTCAACTAAATGTGTGATTCCGATTTGTTGACTGTGCTAATAAAATGAATATGCACATAAGTACTCCAGTTCAGTTTGTGACATTTCAGCTGAATCCAAATTTTATTGATATGGCGCATCATTACTTTAGTGTGCCCGACAAGGCCACCATCAGGGGGGCACAGTCATCCCGTGCCCGGATGATTTTTCACTTTTAAGGGGGGCCTGGCCGTGATACATCTCGGGCCCCCTTTAAACAATTACTGGCCTTGTCATTGGTGGTCAGTGACTAATACGATTGGTCACGCCCCGTGCGTATGTCTCTCCTTTTGCATGGAGACACAAGTGAAGAGGCGTTGTCCCATAAGGATCTCGCTGGAGGAAGAGGCAGAAGAGCCGAAGCCACAGGAGGAGCCAGAGAAGCCTTCAGAGAAGGAAGAAGAAGATGAAGAAGCTGCTGGAGAAGGAAAAAGACTACAAAGAACAAAAAAATCCCCTGATGAAGTTTAAAGGTAAGTTTCACTGGCCACCAATGTTTAGGAGGTCCCTGTACACCAATGTTTTAGAGGGTCCCTGCCCTGGCACCAATGCAAACCTTAACCCCAATGTTTTAGGGGTTCCTGGCTACCAATGTTTTAGGGGTTCCTGGCTACCAATGTTTTAGGGGGCCCTGGCTACCAATGTTTTAGGGGTTCCTGGCTACCAATGTTTTAGGGGGCCCTGGCTACCAATGTTTTAGGGGGCCCTGGCTACCAATGTTTTAGGGGGCCCTGGCTACCAATGTTTTAGGGGGCCCTGGCTACCAATGTTTTAGGGGTTCCTGGCTACCAATGTTTTAGGGGTTCCCGGCTACCAATGTTTTAGGGGTTCCCGGCTACCAATGTTTTAGGGGTTCCCGGCTACCAGTGTTTTAGGGGTTCCTGGCTAGCAATGTTTTAGGGGGCCCTGGGCTGGCACCAATGCAAACCTTAACCTCTGGCTACCAATGTTTTAGGGGTTCCTGGCTACCATTGTTTTAGGGGTTCCTGGCTACCATTGTTTTAGGGGTTCCTGGCTACCAATGTTTTAGGGGTTCCTGGCTACCATTGTTTTAGGGGTTCCTGGCTACTAGTGTTTTAGGGCTTCCTGGCTACCAATGTTTTAGGGGTTCCTGGCTACCAGTGTTTTAGGGGTTCCTGGCTACCAGTGTTTTAGGGCTTCCTGGCTACCAATGTTTTAGGGGTTCCTGGCTACCATTGTTTTAGGGGTTCCTGGCTACTAGTGTTTTAGGGCTTCCTGGCTACCAATGTTTTAGGGGTTCCTGGCTACCAGTGTTTTAGGGGTTCCTGGCTACCAGTGTTTTAGGGCTTCCTGGCTACCAATGTTTTAGGGGTTCCTGGCTACCAGTGTTTTAGGGGTTCCTGGCTACCAATGTTTTAGGGCTTCCTGGCTACCAGTGTTTTAGGGCTTCCTGGCTACCAGTGTTTTAGGGCTTCCTGGCTACCAGTGTTTTAGGGGGCCCTGGCTACCAATGTTTTAGGGGGCCCTGGCTACCAATGTTTTAGGGGGCCCTGGCTACCAATGTTTTAGGGGGCCCTGGCTACCAATGTTTTAGGGGGCCCTGGCTACCAATGTCTGTGTGTCAGGGTACACGAATGAGGAGAGCACCTCTTGCAGAATTCCTGCTTAAAAAAAGTCTTTATTTCTGACTACACACACTATATGTTTTGGACTTCCTCAAGCCCTTTTTCTCAAGTGTCTTTTTCAATGTCTGTGTGTACTGATGGGAGGGGCCACTGGGGAGGGGCATAGGAGGGTGGGCCCAGAAAATGTTGTTGTGAGGGGCCCCGTGATTTCTGATGGCGGCCCAGGTGCCCGGGAGGTTGATGTACAGCCCCCCCTTTCCTTTCCAGTTGGAAGGCCAACTCATGCAACTTTACCCCCTACCCTGTGTGCATATTCCTACAAGGGGATCAATAATTTACAAAGATATTTGATTAGCATTTTATTGGTATGTTTTGGAAGGGTTAATGGTGTTTCCTTCTTCCTTAATGGTATTGTATCATAATGGGGCTGGCTGGCTCACTTAGCAGTGGATGTTCATTTCAAATGTGTAAAAAGTTCATTTTGAAGGTGATGTGAGGTTAATAATGTGAATAAGTAAACATGTAAATGGGACGTGTAAAAGTGCCGGGTATGCCAGGTGTGACGTGCATCCAATGAAACAAAGAGTGGATTTAGATAAAAGTGGGGTTATATAGTTCAAAGAGCAAATGTGCAGAATGTTGAGTTAAAAGGTAAGACTGAGTTAAAGTAATAGAATGAGTTCACCTTAAATTTGTCTCAGAGGTGAGAGGCAGCTTGGGTAGTTAAAAGGCATCCCCTGACCCCATGGAGTTAGTGATTGGGGGGGCCCGGGCAATTGTGCGCCAGTTAGAGAACACTAGTGTTCAGGTGTAGGTTAGTGATAGCCTATCAGTACGGCAGTGAGGCAGCAGGAAAAGATTGTGAGCCCTTGTGTTTTACACAGAAGAAAGGAGAATGTGAAAGGGAAACCAGGACCATTTATTATTCATAATTGCCTCCAGGGTTAGGGTTTTTTTTTTTTTGACCAAGGTACAATCTGTAAATATGTATATAACACCTTCATAGCTACAGAAAGGACAGAATTATCTGGTATGGCACCTTACCTGGCTGAGGAGTTTCAGGTTTTATACTGCTCTGTGCAGCCTCAAGCAAAGCTCCTGGGTACCAGGGCCCTGGTTTGTAGCTGCCCCACCTGTCCCATTTCTCTGCCATCTCAGGGCATGCAGGCAATAGGGATAGTTTCTGCATTGGCCCCACTATTCCTGCATCCATTCCCATCTTACCCTGCACATAGGGGCAGTAAGGGAAGGAGAGTCCATGCCGGTTGAGGGGCAAAGGGGAAGGCCTAGTGTATATGTGTGAGCACATGTATGAGTGAGGGCCGGACTGGCCAGACCGGGGGTGAGTGAGTGTAGGACAGGCCAGACCGGGGGTGAGTGAGTGTAGGACTGGCCAGACCGGGGGTGAGTGAGTGTAGGACAGGCCAGACCGGGGGTGAGTGAGTGTAGGACTGGCCAGATCGGGGGTGAGTGAGTGTAGGACAGGCCAGATCGGGGGTGAGTGAGTGTAGGACAGGCCAGATCGGGGGTGAGTGAGTGTAGGACAGGCCAGACCGGGAGTGAGTGAGTGTAGGACTGGCCAGACCGGGGGTGAGTGAGTGTAGGACTGGCCAGATCGGGGGTGAGTGAGTGTAGGACAGGCCAGATCGGGGGTGAGTGAGTGTAGGACTGGCCAGACCGGGGGTGAGTGAGTGTAGGACTGGCCAGGCCGGGGGTAAGTGAGTGTAGGACAGGCCAGATCGGGGGTGAGTGAGTGTAGGACAGGCCAGACCGGGAGTGAGTGAGTGTAGGACTGGCCAGACCGGGGGTGAGTGAGTGTAGGACTGGCCAGATCGGGGGTGAGTGAGTGTAGGACAGGCCAGATCGGGGGTGAGTGAGTGTAGGACTGGCCAGACCGGGGGTGAGTGTAGGACTGGCCAGGCCGGGGGTAAGTGAGTGTAGGACTGGCCAGGCCGGGGGTGAGTGAGTGTAGGACTGGCCAGGCCGGGAGTGAGTGAGTGTAGGACTGGCCAGACCGGGGGTGAGTGAGTGTAGGACTGGCCAGACCGGGGGTGAGTGAGTGTAGGACTAGCCAGACCGGGGGTAAGTGAGTGTAGGACTGGCCAGACCGGGGGTGAGTGAGTGTAGGACTGGCCAGGCCGGGGGTAAGTGAGTGTAGGACTGGCCAGGCCGGGGGTGAGTGAGTGTAGGACTGGCCAGGCCGGGGGTGAGTGAGTGTAGGACTGGCCAGGCCGGGGGTGAGTGAGTGTACAGGGACAGGGGTTAATGCACAGAATGGCTTAATGCCCTATATATATTGCTAATGGGTGAGTGCAGAGGGGCTCTATTTCTTGTCTGTATGAATATTGTGGTCACAGCCTCATTGCACTCTCGTCTGTCAGTTTGATATTTAGTGCTGAGCACAACTTCCCCCTTGTTGCTATAACTGTAACCACAGACACAATGCATCAATCCATCAGCGCATTGCACACTCCTGTTATTCTCCATCACCACAGGTTTGTTACATTACTTTACCCCTTTAACTCCTGTACTTGCTTGTGGCATAGTCTCTTATGTGGCTGTAGCCTTCAAACTGGGAATGATATACAGTAGGGAGAGCTGGGTGCTGAGAGGCTCGGGGGGTAACGTACCTGTACCCCAGCCAATGTACAGCCTGATCCCAGCAGGTGCACAGACGTCTCACTTACTGTAGCTCTACCTATACTTTTCTTGTATTTAGTCCACGTGGCTCCAAGCAATCCTTGCTTGTTTCTTTGTTATAATTTTTCCAAGTAGATACTGTTCTGGAGTATTTTTAATTTTATAGTATAGGTATGGGATCCCTTATCCAGAAAGTTCTGAATTATGGGAATGTCATCTCCCATAGACTCAATTTTAATTGAAAAATTCATATTTTTAAGAATGCTTTGCTTTTTCTCTGTACTTGATCCCAACTAAGATATAATTACCCCTTATTGGGGCAGAACAGCCCTATTGGGTTTATTTCATGGTTAAATGATTCCCTTTTCTCTGTAATAATAAAACAGTACCTGTACTTGATCCCAACTAAGATATAATTACCCCTTATTGGGGCAGAACAGCCCTATTGGGTTTATTTAACGGTTAAATGATTCCATTTTCTCTGTAATAATAAAACAGTACCTGTACTTGATCCCAACTAAGATATAATTACCCCTTATTGGGGGCAGAACAGCCCTATTGGGTTTATTTCATGGTTAAATGATTCCCTTTTCTCTGTAATAATAAAACAGTACCTGTACTTGATCCCAACTAAGATATAATTACCCCTTATTGGGGGCAGAACAACCCTATTGGGTTTATTTCATGGTTACATTATTTTTTAGTAGACTTATGGTATGGAGATCCAAATTGTGGAAAACCCCAGGTCCCGAGCATTCTGGATAATTGGTCCCATATCTGTATGGTGCCTATAAACAGGCTTGCTGGCAAGTGTGCCCTGAGCTCAGGGAATATAAAACAAACCCTGTGAGGGATATGCCATCTGATTGCTTATGATCACTGTAGTGTTCTTGGGGTAACACCTGTCACAGCACACACATCCTTACTTGCAGCCACTTTCTATTGATTTGAATGAGAAATGCCTGTGACAGCTGGGGCGGCAGGGAGTGCTTGGGAAAGCTCAGCTCATATGGAAGAACCATATTCACTGCAGTTTTTAAACATTTAGTTGTATATAAATGGATACTTTAAAATATACAAAAATAAAGAGCACATTTAAATATAAAATCTTGATTATAGAATCCCCTGATAAAAAGGCACCAAACGGCATAATTCACTCAATGACAGATTAAACGACGAGTATCATAAAAAAAATGAAAGGTTTTACCTTTAACTATAACGTACGAAACCTGGGGCTCTGTAGGAGCACAGAATGAACACATTTCTCATATAAAATAGGAAATTTGTTGGCAAGGAATAGTCTATATGTAGGTGCTGGGGGGCTCCTGTGATAAGGTGTGTAGGGATCCCCAGATTTGAGCCCCTTAGGTGGGTTCCCCGTTAGACAGGCACTAGAGGGGGCCCTTATAGGATTTGGACACCTAAAGGTGGTCCTAGATGATTATGTGCTAAAAGGGAGTTTCCCTGCAAGTTAACAGCAACCACTAGATGTGGTGTGCTAAAAGTATAAAAAAAGATGACACACACACTTCTGTGTGGATTTAGTCCTGGAACCCAACCTCTTCATAGAGGCAAGCTACAGGCTGGAGTTATAGCTTAGGAGCTTTTGTTATAGTTCACTCTAGGAGTGCAAGACAGGGTAGTTAGAAAGGGCAGACAGAAGCCCCTAAAGGAGGTAGCATTCATCGCCGGAGTTCAGGGATATGTAGTGTCTAGTTAGGTGGAGCAAGTAACCACCAGGGAGATTCCTAATCGAAAGGTGCTCAGGCGTGAGTACCGGGGAGAGCCCTAAGAGAGGGTGAAAATCATGCCCCAGGTGGGGGTGCGCCACTGGCACGACAAGGCCATTTTTTAAACATTTAAATTCAGCTCTTCTAATGCAGATCGCCGTAATAGCAATGTGGCCCCCACTCACCCCTGTAGGAGCACAAAAAGGGTAAGCGCAGAGGGTGAAAAACTATAAATGTAAAAATAATATTTTCACTTTCTGACTGGCTCTTTAAGAGTTCATCAGAAGTGTAATGGGGATATCAGATTCATTTGTTTTTTAGATCCCTGATAAGAGGCTGAATGTGTTTTTCAATAGCCCTAAAGAGTGCGTCTTTCTGATAATCCCCCCAGGCCCTGACACAGTCATAGAGTTGCCTCATCCTATCCTGGCAGGTTCCCTTGCTTCTCACTGTGTCGTACTGTTCCTGGGTCAGGGTCCCATCACCCAGCAGCTCATCAAGCACTGGATCAATGTTGGGAATCCTTTCAATCAGCTCTGCCCTGTGCTTATCCACAAAGTGCTGCCCACCTGTTGGACACAAGGAGGAATGATAAACAATCTATTGTAACCATCTCTCTTACAGTCAATCTAGCCAATCAGAGCACTAGAATATTCAGAAAACAAACAGTCTTTCAGAGCTTTGGACTATTCACAGGGCCAGATCAGTTAGCCAATTTGATCATTTGAGTGTTGCATATCCATACTACCGTAGGAACAGTAACCACACATAAAAATATCATATATATACTGATTTATAATCTACAACCACATTACCCATGTACTATCTGTAGTACTATAGTACTCTCTATAGCAAAGAAATACATACAAATGGAGGTGTCTTTATAATCAACTAAAAGGGCTTGTGTGTAGAAACATGGTGTTTCTCTTATTGGCTCTGTTTTTTTTTTATTGGCTCTGGATATTTTATAACTCTTATTTACAATGCCCCCAAGTTGCCCCAACTTCTCTCATTACTATTTGCTCTATTTCCTATGTCTTCCTGCCATTTAACATTTTAGGACCGATCTCATATGCATCGGAAAATCTCATCTTGGCCAGTGGCCACAAACCTGTGTCTTTGGGTATCAACTGCAGCAAACACTGAGCTGTGAGTGGGCTGTAAATAAAGATAACCAGATCCACTTGGGAACAATGTAATAGTTGGGCAACTAAGTACTTTATTAAGGTTTTTATCCTGCTGTTTTTCAGGCTCTGCACAAATATATAGGGGCCATTTCTATATATATCTATATATATACAGCTGCCCCAATAATTATATATGCAGTCAGTATTTCTTCTTCTGTTCTTTTTAATCTACATTTTTTAACATTGGCTAATCCTTCTTCTACTATTCTTATGGGTCTTTCTCTTCTCCACTTTACCTCTCCTGTGTATTCCCTGTTCTGTTTCTTCCATCCATTTTTCCTCTAACTTCACCTCTTATAGAGTTCTATTACACAAGTGACCAAATCAAACAAGCGACAGACAGATGAAAACCGTTTCAGAGCAAATACAAACCTGCCACGTTCGGCTGTCCTGACATTAGCTCTTCTGTAATGGAAAAAAAGACATTTACAGAAGCTGTGTTGGGTAAAAGCTGTTACACAGTGTATGCTTACATATTACAGAAGGACAAATAACTTCCTTTTGATGTGCTGTTTTAATTTCCATTTAATATAAACAAAAAGTATAAACAAATTGTACTTTTCTTACTGGAAGAAGACAGGCTTGCCTGAGCAGTAGCCACATTGGCAAACATAGTTACATAGGGTTGACCATTGTCCATCAAGTTCAACCCATCCGAGTAAACCCAGCACACAACCTATACTAACCAATCTATACACTCACATACATAAACTATATATATACAACCAGTAATACTAACTGTAGATATTAGTATCACAATAGCCTTGGATATTCTGATTGATCAAGAACTCATCCAGGCCCCTCTTATAGGCATTAACAGAGTCTGCCATTACCCCATCACTAGGAAGGGCATTCCCCAACCTCACTGCCCTCACCGTGAAAAACCACCTACGCTGCTTCAAATGGAAGCCTCTCTTATCAGAACTATACATACTGTAAACATGGAAGGTCAACATTTGTGCTTTATCTATCTTTATTTACTTTTTAAGTTCTGCAAATAAAAGGCTATGGAGCTGGCACTCAATGAATGAGATATAACTGACAGTAGATTAGTCAGTGTGTGAATGATGTGGTTTTAGAAAACGGTTCCAAAGAAAGGATTTGTATACAACATAGTGGTGCTTGAAAGGTTGTTGCACCACTGTATATTGTGCTGAATTTTATGCTGCTTGCACCCCATATTGAACGAACTGTTCGCAAAACGCATTTGTCGCTTGTCTTTTTTTGTCGCCCACATGGCCCTATGCTGAGGCAACATTGCCTTTATGGAAGGGTACTTCCTCCCTACTTTCCTTGGTGGAGCCAAAACTGCTCTTGCTTCCTTCCCTCTCTACCTCACTCTCCTAGAGAGTGCTCAACACAACTTGCTATCTAACTGGTCCTCATTCACGGTGTCCCTGTCCCCAACTTCAGTATAAGATGGTGACTCTAGGGTAAATTATGGCTTTACTGGGGCCCTGTTGATCCCAGGCTCAGTGGACCTTTACCTGAGACACAGAGGCAGCCAAAGAGGAAGCCTCACCCTCCTGCTAAACACTATATGAGAGTGCAAGAGGTGTGGTCAACCCAAATAACCAATAAGGCAAACTCTAAACTGATACATGGGAATTTGCCCAGTAACAGCAGAAACTAAGGAAGTGGTAGGGTTTAAAGCCATAGGGGCAGATTAACCCTATGGGTCCCTACAATCATAAAAAGCAAGGTTTAGGGTTAGGGTTAGCTATGCGAGTGGGAAAAGTTACCTTTCCTCAGCACTGCACACCACACAGATTTCTCTTCTCTTTCACTTGTTACCCTTAAGATAGTTTCTTCATCTACATCCGGCAGGTAGATCTCGCTGTAATTGTACATCTCCGGCTTGGCATCGAAACGCAGCTTGAGATCCTACAACAAACAGCGCTTTGTTACCGTGTATCACTGACAAAAGCTCTCGTGGGATTGCACATAGGAGACGTGGCATGAATATATGAGTGTTGGGAAAGGAACTAGGAATAATATTAGATAACCAGCCAGGCAGAAGACATCAACTACAAAGGCCAATAAAAAAATAAGAAGTACAAAATGGCATTATACTGAATTGATACATGTAAGATTTTGCTTATGTATCAGCTGGTTAGGCTGCATCTTCATGGAATCCAGCTTTGGGCAGCCATCAATAAAAAGACTTTTAATGTAGAAATAAGGGCTTTTCCAAAAGTTCATAGGTTTGGTTTGAATGACTTAAAAATGTCATGTTTTGACAAGAACAAGTATTTGCCATTTCACTATACATTACCAAAAATAGAAGGAATGTGCCATTTAATGCTAACTTTTGTGCTCATAACAGAAAAGTTATTCAATTAGCACCAACGAAGTGTTGCACTTCCCATTGGCTGCTTTTCCAGGCTATGCTTTGGCTTTAAGTATGTTCTACTGTAGGATTCCTGCCAATCAGAAGCTAGGTGGATGTGACAAGGAACTGCACTGTATCTGTATAAAAGCCTAGCTGTGATTGGCTGCTCACCAGCTAAGTGCACTTCTGGGAAAGGACTGCTAAGATACTCCCACAACTCATTTGGCACAGACCAGAGAATCTCTATGGGAGTTCCAATATAGGGGCCCAGCAGCATAGATTTTTTTCCACAAAGTAAATAAGATATAGTTACATAGTTACATAGTTACATAGGGTTGAAAAAAGACCATTGTCCATCAAGTTCAACCCGTCCGAGTAAACCCAGCACACAACCTATACTAACCAATCTATACACTCACATACATAAACTATATATATACAACCAGTAATACTAACTGTAGATATTAGTATCACAATAGCCTTGGATATTCTGCTTGTTCAAAAACTCATCCAGGCCCCTCTTAAAGGCATTAACAGAGTCTGCCATTACCACATCACTAGGAAGGGCATTCCACAGCCTCACTGCCCTCACCGTGAAAAACCACCTACGCTGCTTCAAATGGAAGCTCTGTTCCTCTAATCTATAGGGGTGACCTCTGGTGCGCTGATTGTTTTTATGGGAAAAAAGAACATCCCCCAACTGCCTATAATCCCCTCTAATGTACTTGTACAGAGTAATCATGTCCCCTCGCAAGCGCCTCTTTTCCAGAGAAAACAACCCCAACCTCGACAGTCTAACCTCATAGCTTAAATCTTCCATCCCCTTTACCAGTTTAGTTGCACGTCTCTGCACTCTCTCCAGCTCATTAATATCCTTCTTAAGGACTGGAGCCCAAAACTGCACTGCATACTCAAGGTGAGGCCTTACCAGGGACCTATAAAGCGGCAAAAATATGTTCTCATCCCTTGAGTCAATGCCCTTTTTTATACAAGACAGCACTTTATTTGCTGTAGTAGCCACAGAATGACACTGCCTGGAATTAGACAACTTGTGATCTACAAAAACCCCTAGATCCTTCTCCATTAAGGATGCCCCCAACACACTACCATTCAGTAGATAGTTTGCGTTTATATTATTCCTACCAAAGTGCATAACTTTGCACTTGTCAACATTGAACCTCATTTTCCAGTTTGCTGCCCAGTTTTCCAATTTTGTCAAATCGCTCTGCAAAGCGGCAGCATCCTGCATGGAACTTATAGTTTTGCACAATTTAGTGTCATCAGCAAAAATAGAAACAGTACTGTCTATGCCCACCTCCAGGTCATTAATAAACAAGTTAAAAAGCAAAGGCCCAAGGACTGACCCCTGCGGTACTCCACTAACCACACTGGCCCAATTAGAAAATGTTCCATTTACCACCACTCTTTGTACTCTATCCTTCAGCCAGTTTTCTATCCAATTACAAATATTATGTTCTAGGCCAATATTCCTCAATTTGATCATTAACCTTCTGTGCGGTACTGTATCAAACGCTTTAGCAAAATCTAAGTAGATGACATCAACTGCCATTCCAGCATCAAGGTTCCTGCTCACCTCCTCATAAAAGGCAACTAAATTAGTCTGGCAAGATCTGTTACGCATAAAACCATGCTGGCACAAACTAATAGTATTGTGAACTGCAATGTATTCAACTATCCTATCCCTTATTACCCCTTCCAGAAGCTTTCCTACTACTGATGTCAGTCTAACAGGCCTATAGTTTTCAGGCTGAGAACGAGATCCCTTTTTAAATAACGGCACCACATTAGCAATCCGCCAGTCTCTCGGCACCATGCCAAACCTCAATGAATCCTGAAAAATTATGTGAAGAGGCTTGGCAATCACAGCGCTCAGCTCATTTAATACCCTGGGATGAATCCCATCCGGTCCTGGACCTTTGTTTACCTTTACATGTTCAAGTCTCTTTTGAATTTCCTCCTGAGTGACCCATGCGCCAGTAGCTAAATTACTAGCACTGGGTATATTAAAAGGGAAGCCTTCATTATCTGGCTCCTCAGATGTATAGACAGATGAAAAATAAGAGTTCAAAATTTCAGCTTTTTCCCCGTTCTCATCAACCAACGTACCCCCCCGTGATAATAAATTTCCCACCCCTTCTTGCTTCATTTTTTTACTATTCACATAATTAAAAAATAATTTTGGATTCTTTTTACTCCTAGCTGCAATATCCCTTTCCATCTCTATTTTAGCTTGCCTGATAGCTTTTTTGCATGCTTTATTTGCTTCCTTGTACCTGATGAAAGTTTCCGCTGTCCCAGCTAACTTGAATGCTTTAAAAGCACGTTTTTTATTACCAACCTCGACCTTAACTCTTTTATTCAGCCATAAGGGTTTTGCTTTGCGATGCCTCTCCTTGCTTACAAGGGGAATATACTGTTGTGTATACCTACAAAGCAATGTTTTAAAGATGTTCCATTTTCCTTCTGTGTCTAACCCCATGAAAAGCCTTTCCCAGTTGACACATTGCAGAGATGCCCTTAAACTGGCAAAGTCTGCACGTCTAAAATTGAGCGTTTTAGTTACTCCCTTATAGAGCTGTCTCTGCAGCATTATCTCAAAGGAGACCATGTTGTGATCACTGTTCCCCAAATATAAGTAAGATGAAGGCACTGTTATTTGGAGACAGGTGTTCTGCAATACTTATGTTTTAATTTAAACTATTATTTGGTTGCTTGGAAATGGGCAAGGGAAGTGCTATTCACTAGGGGGATGGCAGGTTGTAGTCACAAATGGGTTGGGTATCATTCTAGCAACAAATAGTAAGTTACATGCAGTAACCCTTGGTCATTAATGTCTCTTTTCCTGTGTTGGCAAGTCTGGAATGCTGTTACAATGATGTGTAGACTCCTGTTTATATAAACCAGCCCTAATTATATAAATTAAGAACTATGTTTTATCTGATTTGTTGATGCGTAATGATTTCCCCTAAATGATGTGTATGCCCCACTCACCTCTGGGTTTATTCTGGCGCTCTCTGGTCCTTGTACAACATATTTTCTTTGAGTGTACACAGTTCTTGTCAGCGGGGGTTTGTCCACCCAAAAATATCCATTGTTAGTCTCCTTCTTGTGCACAGCCTAAAGATTATAGTAATCATATATTATATGGGAAGATGAATCACGTTCTAAAACATCTTGGTGAAACCCATATATCTATGTGGTGTGGGGTTTTTTTTTACTGAAAAATGAACACCTGTCTCCCATTTATGAGTTGTGTGATCTTGTCAGATGACAGTGTTGGGCTGGGTCTCCCAGGTTCCACTAAAGAACTTGACAAAGCAATTGGATATAGAAAGTTCCAAATGTTATACTGTAGGTCAGTGCTGTCCAACTTCTGTGGTACCGAGAGCCGGGATTTTTCTGGCCTACATGGTGGAGGGCCGCTAATGGAAGCCAGTTTTGGCCACTACCATTTTTTAAACTGCACCCACTTCAAACCACACCCGTGTTATCACAAGATCTTTTAAGACCGTAGCCACATTAATGGTGGTAGCACAGCTACAACCCAAATGGGTGGTGCTCACACCCTTAAATCCATATGGCTCCTCCACCCCTGTGAAACGTACAGCAACCCCCAACATATAAATACACACCTTAGGGACCATATAATGACTATTTTCATATGCTTACAAACTCCCAGAACAAACCATTGTCAGGTTCACCTCCGACAGGCAGCATAGGGCAGGCAAAATATGGCACACACAGGCAGCGTAGGGCAGGCAGAGTATGGCGCACACACAGGCAGCATAAGGCAGGCAGAGTATGGCACACAAAGGTAGGGTAGCGCAGGCAGAGCATGGCACACACAGGCAGCATATGGCAGGCAGAGTATGGCACACACAGACAGCATAGGGCAGGCAGAGTATGGCGCACACACAGGCAGCATAGGGCAGGCAGAGTATGGCACACACAGGTAGGGTAGGGCAGGCAGAGTATGGCACACACAGGCAGCATAGGGAAGGCAGAGTATGGCACACACATGCAGCATAGGGCAGGCAGAGTATGGCACACAGGCAGGGTAGGGAAGGCAGAGTATGGCACACACAGGTAACATAGGGCAGGCAGAGTATGGCACACACAGGCAGCATAGGTCATACTCTGCCTTCCTATGCTGCCTGTGTGTGCCATACTCTGCCTGCCCTATGCTGCCTGTATGTGCCATACTCTCCCTGCCCGATGCTGCCTGTATGTGCCATACTCTCCCTGCCCTATGCTGCCTGTGTGTGCCATAGTCTGCCTTCTTATGCTGCCTGTGTGTGTCATACAAGGAAAAGGTAACCATGATACTTTTTGGGACCAGCTTCCCTCACAGGGAGGTGTTGCATTACTCTGTGAGGGAGGCTGGTTCCAAAAAGTATAGTGGTTTCCTTTTAATCTGTGGAATCAGATATGTCTGTGTAATAAAGGTACATGTTACAATACACCCTATCTAATGAATTACCTGTCTTACTGAGTGGTCCTGTGGCATGAAGTACAGGTGAATGGTGTAACCTTTAATGAATTTGCTGTATATAAAAACGGCTCCATGAGTTGGAATTTTGGTTCGAAATAGATTTGCTACTTTATAGACAACTCCCATTAAAGAGAAGGTGGGTTTTTCCAGGGCAACGTAAAAAGGTTCAATTTTTGACGGTGTTTCCAGGGTCATGCCGTTAGCTTTGTAATGAATGATTTTAAATTTCTTAACATCAACATCTCCACCTGTGAAAAAGTAATACATGTAGGTTCTTATGTGATGTGTAATTATTCATATATTTACAATAAAAGGAGGGGGATATTATTATTATTATTTAGTACTTGGGTAGCATTAATTCAGATCTTGGTGAGAGTCCAGAAAACAACCAGTGATAGAGCTATTAATGAGAAGTAAAGATAAACCACCTTAAACCAGATAAGTAAACTGCAAATGAAAATGAGCATTTGTGTGATTTGAGGGTAAAGGCAGAAATCAATGGCAGGTGAAACACTCTGCCTGTGAGCAAGCATTTCTGAGTAAAGGTTTTATCTTCCTGCAGCCAATGTCTTAGGTTACTTGGTTAGCTTTCTTATTAGCAATACTGCAATATTAGGTTGTTCAGTTGTTAAAAAAAAGCTTCAAAAGCTTTGTTGTTGGCAGTAGCATAGAGTAGCACTGTCCCCCCCCATAAATAAATCTTTGGAGGGATCCAGCATGAATGGTCCCTCTTCCCCTGCAAACAGCAACGGCACTCAAGAGCTACATACGAGCCTTGCCCTTAAAAAATCCTTTATTGCGGAAATGCAAAGTTTCGAGGCTAGAACAGCCCCTTTATCAAGCATAAAGGGCTGTTCTAGCCACGAAACGTTGCTTGTTTGGAATCTGTGGGGAGGGTGCCGATCCCTCTCTAGCATTGTGCACCGAGCGGTGAGTTTTCGTTGGAGGGCTGAGGGAGTGCGGGTTTGGATTCGTTGCTTGCCCTCTTCCCCTGCCCCATTCATGACCTACCTACAAGTTTAAGGTAGGCAAGGGGCTATGGAGGGGGGACTATTATACAGCAGACCCCTAGGTCCAAGCCCCCTTGTTCCCCTACCCCCCCACCCCCCACAACCATGGGGTCTGCTGTATATGTAGTTTTGCCACTGACTGCAGGGGTGAAGGTGAAGACACCTGAATAGAAAATGAACATCTTTGTCACCAGCTAAATTCACTGTGATTTTTGCACTTAACCTTATTTATTATTATATATATGTAGGGATCCCCAGATTTGGGCCCCTTAGGTGGGTTCCCATTTAGACAGGCACCAGAGGGTGGCCTCATGGGATTTGGACACCTAAAGGTGGTCCTAGCTGTTTATGTGCAAAAAGGGAGTTTCCCTGTTATTCAGCAGCAGCCACTAGATGGCAGTGTGTTAAAAGTATAAAAGGGGATGACACCCATTTTGTGTAGGTCTTAGTCCTGGGACTGCCTCTGGACAGAGGTGTGCAACAGGCTTGGGTAGTAGGTAGCAAGTTTTTATAATAGGTCGCTCTAGGAGTGACATGTAAGAAGATAAGCTAGAATGGGCAGACATTGCCCCTCCAGGAGTGATAAAGGGATTAAGACCCCCCAGCAATACATCAGCTGCAGATCAGGGCCCAGAGTGTCTAGGTAGGTGGATCAAGCCACCTCTAGAGGGAGATTACTAATCTGAGGGTGCCAAGGCGAGAGTACCGGGGTGAGTCCTTGTGTTGGGTCAGCCTGGCGTGAGTACCGGGGCGAGCCTTAAGAAAGGGTCAGCCTGGCGTGAGTACTGGGGAGAGCCCTAAGAGAGGGTCAGCCTGGCGTGAGTACCGGGGCGAGCCCTAAGAAAGGGTCAGCCTGGCGTGAGTACTGGGGAGAGCCCTAAGAGAGGGTCAGCCTGGCGAGAGTACTGGGAAGAGCTCTAAGAGAGGGTCAGCCTGGAGAGAGTACTGGGAAGACCCTAAGAGAGGGTCAGCCTGGCGGGAGTACCGGGGTGAGCCCTAAGAGAGGGTCAGCCTGGCGGGAGTACTGGGGAGAGCCCTAAGAGAGGGTCAGCCTGGCGTGAGTACTGGGAGAGCCCTAAGAGAGGGTCAGCCTGGCGTGAGTACTGGGAGAGCCCTAAGAGAGGGTCAGCCTGGCGAGAGTACCGGGGGGAGCACCTACATAGGATCACTTGGCGGGAGTACCGTGGGTTACCCAACAGGAGAGAGGTTCTCTTAAGGTGAAGTAAGGAGACGGTGCCCTGATGAATGTACTTCACTCCTGGAGAGGTTCTGCCCTAAATAAAGACACTCATCTGGTCCATCATATCTTTGCGTGTCTGGCTCTTTCCTGTACAAGGGATCACCTACTGGCCGGTAAGCAACTACCCCACGGGATGGGCAGGGTGCCAGGAGTTGTGTGTAGTCCCAGGACAGCAGAACCGTCTAATATTAAGTTCCCAGGGTGGGAGTTATAGTCCCACAGTATCACCCCTGGGTGGAGGCATGCCATTAATTGAAGAATCCCTGTTACCCCCATAGTAAGCGGGGGCTCAGGACTCCTATAGCGCCAAAGTATAGCAAGTAGCAGCACTGTCAGCTAAAGTGGCTACATATATATTATAATTTAGTTCCTTAACTAAATGCTGAGCTTTGCAGTTTGGAGCTTACCTTTTTTCAGACACACATAGTGCGGGAGATACACGGCTGATACCTGCCCAGACAGCACTCTAATGTTAAACAAAGGGCCGACAGTCTCTAATCTGTTTTCCTGCAGGTGTTTTGAGTAGCAGCCCCAGGAGACAAGTTCAAAGTCAATTACGGCAGGGGTATTCACAAAAAACTGTATTCCTGTATGAATGCAGCGGAAGAGTCCTTTCCATGGCAGATGTGCTCTGTAAAAGAATATTCAGCAGCAATCAGCATTTAATTATATTGTACCCAGTCTGGAATGCTATACAGGGCTGTGGAGTCGGAGTCGGAGGCAATTTTGGGTACCTGGAGTCGGCAAAAAATGAACCGACTCCTACAAAATTTAAATGGGAATAAAAAAAAAAAAATAAAGCAAGTTTAAATGTCCCAATTCACAAACAGTCATAATTAATTACTTCTCTGTTATAAGAATAAAGCCCAATGCACGCAGTGCATAAACCAACACGTTGAGCAACCATGAAGCTTTTCATTGACTGTATGAATATATAAAATACATTAGCATATTAAAAACAGAGGAGTATCAGAAACTGAGGAGTCGGAGTCGGAAGTATCAGAAACTGAGGAGTCGGAGTCGGAAGTATCAGAAACTGAGGAGTCGGAGTCGGAAGTATCAGAAACTGAGGAGTCGGAAGTATCAGAAACAGAGGAGTCGGAGTCTGAAGTATCAGAAACAGAGGAGTCGGAGTCGGAAGTATCAGAAACTGAGGAGTCGGAGTCGGAAGTATCAGAAACTGAGGAGTCGGAGTCGGAGAATTTATCTACCGACTCCACAGCCCTGATTCTATAAGAAGGAATCTTTGTAAATGGAATAATCATTTATTTAGATTCAAAGGTAATGACATCTATGACATTCACACTAATGACAAGAATTGAATTTAGACTTCTGAACCTTCCTCCCCCAGATTCTCACCCTCACACACATATCATCTCCATTTTCTCCAAAATTTCTCTCCTAAACTTTTCTTTCTTCACAGTCTCTTCCCCAAAGCCAGCCTCTCTCTACTAAATGCTGTTGATAATTTACTATTCCTGCAATGGGCTCTCTGAGTGTGTCATGGCCATTAATGCCATCATTAAAGGGACAGTATACCTCCTTTTCAACATACATTCTATGAATAGGGCAGAACATCCCCAGGTTTTTGTCATTTCAGAAATATAACAAATAAAATTAAATCAGTCCCACTTCGGCACTTCCTAAGTGGAGCAGAAGCTGATAGTTTGATAGCAAACTCTTCCTTTCAAATATCTTTCCTGCCATTTTCTCCTGTTTTTCTATATCTCGATCTCAATCTCCTATAAACCCTTTACATCATAGGAGTAATTTATGATGACAAGACAATGTGAGAAAGCACTAAGCGTACAAGAGTTGGTAAATGACTCCTCAAACCTCACAGACTCCTCCTTCCTAATCCCTTTCCTACAACCTCCCACACAATGATTCCTACTAACCTCTCTTTAACAAACTCATTTCCCACAGCAAATTTTTTCACCTGAATCTCTCTACTCCAAACGCCCTGTTCCTGCTAAATTCTTCCTGCTTCCTGTCTTTCTCTAAATCTCTCTCCAGCAAACATGTTCTTTCCAATCCCCTCTCTCTTGTAAAGTCCTTTATCCAAATATTATATTTTTGCAACCTCCTTGCTGAGACTAACTGTCCTGCAAACAGCTTTCTCCATGTCTCGTCCACAAACACCTCCCCACCATGTCTCTCTCCTGCAAATTTCCCAATTCTTATTTCACAGATAGTTTCCAATAAGATTCTCCCTCACAAAATATTTTCAGAGTCTCTACCCCACAAAATCCTAATCAAGTCTCTCTCCTGTAAAATATCTGACTCTTTACCCAGCAAGCATATTTAGCAAACATCTTCCTCCAAGTCTTTTCCTCTCTCACATTCAAATTCCCCTGAATCTCTCTATTACAGAGAGTATACTATTGTGCCATAGTATATATAGTGCTAATGGGCAATAGTATAAAGCCGGCCATACACATTCAGATTTTAGTCTTCTTCCGATGAACATTTGGATATCGATCGTATGTTTAAATTAGGGATGCACCAAATCCCGGATTCGGTTCAGGTGGGTTCAGGGGTTCGGTGCATCCCTAGTTTAAATGCTAACTAACATTCAGATCAAAATTGTAGGATAAAGCCCTAAAAATACAAATCTGAAGAAGTTCTGAACATGAAATAGTTACAGGCACCAATCGTACAAAAGTGACTCCCATTGTCGGTCCCCCAAGGATATCATCAGATACACAGATACATGTGCAGATTTTATCCTTATCCAACTAAAATTTTCTAACCTGCTGAATCGACTAAATGACCAATCACCATAGTACAAAAATTATCGGGGCGATAATTCGGAGTCCACACACGGCCCAAAAATTATGAGAAACTAGGTTTTAATTGCATCACACTGCTCTTAAAATGGTTAATGGCATTCTGCAGACCAAACCATGGGAAGCCATACTAGTGAACTGACACAAATATAATAAAGGTAATAAATGTGTAATTTCATTGAAATGTTCCTGTCTGTACTGAGGCCACAGGTTTTTATTTGACATTGCATTTTATATAACAAAGTGGTAAACTGAAGAATGATAAAATAGAGAATAAAGGGTTTGTACCTGTATGTTTGTCCGATCATAGGAGCATTAAAATGCATCTGAGGGGGGATCTGAAAGAAAATAATACCTGGTTTATCACACTTGATAAAGTAAAAACAAGCAGAAAAAGACAGGGGTTGATGAAAGTCAAGAAACAGAAAGAAAGGGGTCTGACAAGTTGGTTGAGAAATAAATGAGAAAACATCTCTAGCACAGAACATATACTGGAAATAATGATGGAGCGGGCCTGACTTTACTCCCCTTGCTGGGAGGCCCAGGGCCATGCAGTTACGCCCCTTGCACAGGATTTCTCCCTAAAATAATTTAAGGTTATACATGTATATTATTAATAACATTGGCATACAGACCAATGACAAACCTTTGTGGCCTGCAGAAGGAAAGTCATGAAATTACATTAACAGATAAATGCCTAATTTGTAAAGTGCAATTTATATCATTTTGAAAGGCATTTTAAAATACGTATATCAATGTTTTATTAAAGCAGTATTAAAGAATATTAAAAAATGTAAGTGCTCTAACGTAAATAAAATATAATGTATAAATAAAGTCATTTTTAAAATTGCATTTGCTTTTCTTTACTCTTCCCACCCAAAGCTTTTTTTACCTACTTCTCTTATATCACTGTCAGGTACATCCAGGCAGCAGTGAGTTAACATTTAATGAGCCTTTGATATAAATATAAATTGATTCAGTTTTGTCTTGAAGGGCCCTTTCTCTGATTCTAAAAGTATATCTACTGTAGTCTTTGCAATAAAGCACAGAATAAGAATAAAAAGTGATAATTATTTACGAATAAAACATTTTTCCATACTCATATTTTCCAGGAAAATGTCTCCAAAATCCCCACTAGCCCCGCCCATCTGTGCCACTTCCTGCTGGCTCCTTTCCCAGGCTGTGCAGGGGGGCGGCGGCACTGTAGGATAGGAATCAATCAGCAGCTAGGCTGACCTGATAGAGAACTGAAGCCTGTCTGTGCTTGTGTGACTCCGGACTATCCCTATCCTCCCCCTCCACCTCCCCACCCCACTCTGTCCATCCGTCCTCCCTCTCCCAGCTCCTCCCTTCCGCTGCCCGCTGATTCCTCCCTCTCCCAGATCCTTCCACTGCCAGCTGAGTCCTCCCTCTCCCAGCTCCTCCCTCCCGCTGCTCGCTGAGTCCTCCCTCTTCCAGCTCCTCCCTCCCGCTGAGTGCTGAGTCCTCCGTCTTCCAGCTCCTCCCTCCCGCTGCCTGCTAAGTCCTCCCTCTTCCAGCTCCTCCCTCTCACTTCCCGCTGAGTCCTGCCTCTTCCAGCTCCAGTTCCTGCCTGCTGAGTGCTGAGTCCTCCGTCTTCCAGCTCCTCCCTCCCGCTGCCCGCTGAGTCCTCCCTATTCCAGCTCCTCCCTCCCGCTGCCTGCTAAGTTCTCCCTCTTCCAGCTCCTCCCTCCCACTGCCTGCTGAGTCCTCCCTCTCCCAGCTCCTCCCTTCCGCTGACCGCTGAGTCCTCCCTCTCCCAGCTCCTCCCTCCCACTGCCCGCTGAGTCCTCCCTCTCCCAGCTTCTCCCTTCCACTGCCCGCTGAGTCCTCCCTCTCCCAGCTCCTCCCTCCCACTGAGTCCTTCCTCTTCCAGCTCCCCCACTCCATCCTCTCTCATCATTTTCATTTGTCAGCTCTTGTCCTAGCAGGAATTCCTTCTTTCTGACACTATCCTTTTTCTCAGGTACAAAGCAGATTAGCACAGCTTATGTGTCTGTACAAAATTACCTGATCCGGTTCAACTTTTTAATTCTGTATATTCTAACAGGAATGCTGTGGCCACAGATTTAGAATCTTACAAAATGAATGTAATAGTGGTTCTACAAGTGAAAATTGGCAATACCTTTCCACAGAGAACACACTCCACTGTTCCTCCATAGAGCCAATTAATGGATGACGCTTCCTGCACTCCAGAAGCTCCGCCTTCATTTACTGCAGAAGGTGCTTTTTCCTGACCTGCAATAATATTTATATAAAGCAAAAGAGAGCAAACATTACATTTTCTGTAGGAGTCAAAGCCCCTGTCTTCCGCACCCTAAAGGTTATCAGCAATATCATGGGGCTCTACCCCTATTCCATATAGCTTTTCTGGTCTTCTATCCGTGTCAAATTAATGCTGGGTATGTCCTAAATGACCCCATCCCCCAAAAGAATGTTGCTAGCCAATCAGCTCTTCCTTCACACAGGAAAACACATACTGTGGGTTCGATGGAAATTAGAAGTAGTCAGTAGAAAGTGGCATGGCTGGGTGGTGATTTTTTATTTTTTTTAAAAATTAAGTTTTATAGGCAAATTCCTTCTATTTTTAGAGGTTTATAATACATGAAATCTCTCCTTTAAAAATCTCTGTGGTTCATACACAGAAAGCCTACCCACCAGCTGTGGATCAAGAGAAACACACGGTTCTTGTTTCCGGTCTACTGCCACATTCTGTAGAGAGTCATATTCTGAGACAGTTTGTAATTGGTCTTCATTTTTAATTATGTGTAGTTTTTTTCATTACTTCTCTTTTTGTTTAGAATCTAGCAGCTATCTGGTTGCTAGGGTCCTAATTACCTTAACAACCAGGGAGTGGTTTGAATGAGAGACTGGTACATGAATAGGAGAAGAATACAAAAATAAGTTATGAAAAGTAACAGCAACAATAAAACTGTAGCCTCGTGCAACAATAGTTTCTGGCTGCCGGGGTCAGTGACCCCCATTTGAAAGCTGGAAAGAGTTGGAAGATGAAGGCAGCAAATAATTAAAAAAAACTGTAACAAATAAATAATGAAGACCAATTGAAAAGGTGCTTAGAAACTGGCCATTCTATACCATATTAAAGGAGACGTATCCTATAAAAATTAACAATGTACCAGGGAATTATACTCCTCTAGATATAGAAGGATTGTGCTTAAAGTTGTGTTTCTGACTGATTTATTGAGAAATTCGCCCAAAACCCCACTAGCCCCGCCCATCTGTGCCACTTCCTGCTGGCTGAATTCTCTGGGTGAGCTGGGGAGTCGACGGCCCTCCGTACCCTGCACTGTAGGATAGGAACCAATCAGCAGCTAGGCTGACCTGATAGGGAACTGAAGCCTGTCTGTGCTTGTGTGACTGCAGGGCTGTGATTGGCTCTCCCCCTCCTACTGTGCTTCTGGCAGGGACCGTTAGGACACGCCTACCCCTCATGTGAAACCCAGACAGGGACCTGAGAGGATCTATAGGGAGCTCCAATAAAGGGGCCATTGTTACAGATAGGGTTAATGTTTAGCCCAAAGGGAAACCAGCACCGGATATTATTCATAATTGCCTAAAGGGTTAGGGGTTTCCCATTTATCCAATATGTCTCCTTTAAAAGTTAACTTAAATCACTAAAATTGATTACATTTGAAACAACCCTGACCTGAACCACCAATGCCTCCCCCTTATTTCCACATCTCCCCCTGCCTGTTCCATGCTCACCTGTAGAAGAGCCCTCCATTTTCTGCACCTGAACCTGAACACCACCAACTAAACCAACTGCACATGAAGAGGAGAAAGAGACAGAATAACAATAAACATCATTTCAATTTACAATATAATGGAGGAAATCAGCACCATTCTACTGGGAGTCAGGCGGTGTGCAACTGAAGAGAAATTACAAATATACTGTAGGAGAAAAGAGTTTCCTGAAATTCAAACACATTTTTGTGACCACGCCCCCTAAATACCACTCCCATTTTACAAAATTTGGCAGGTTATTTAAAGTTTGAACACATTTCTGGGGGTTTTCTTTTATGTGTTATTACAGTTTTGCTAAAAAAAAAGGTGAAATTGCCCTTTAAGCTGTAAGTCTCAGTTCCCCCCAAGGGACTTGTTTAGCTTATTAGTTACAATTGTATCTCAGTGAAGGGGGTGAGTATTCTGGGCTCTGCCA
This sequence comes from Xenopus tropicalis, assembly GCF_000004195.4. Lineage (NCBI taxonomy): Eukaryota > Metazoa > Chordata > Amphibia > Anura > Pipidae > Xenopus > Xenopus tropicalis. Next base: position 5,496,650 of record NC_030685.2, on the reverse strand, counting down.
AAAGCTACTTGTTTAATTAAGTTTGAGAAACATTGTATATTTTTTGATGTTCAGTGCCAGAGATCAAAGGGAAATGAGGGACTTTTCAATAGGAATCCGGGACTGCGGCCTGAGCTGTTAAAATCGGGACAGTTGGGAAGTATGAATTTCATCTAAAAAATATACTCCAATTACTACACGCCTGTTAGTTTTTACATGTTTATTCAGACCATGGCAGCTATATTGGTGGGATGGTGCAGTAAAACTGAATGCTTTTAAGAGACTCTTTTCTCCTACAATATATTATTTAAAGTCTAAATACTCTATTCAAGGCAAAATAGGAACTAATATTCTAAAATAGTTTATACCAGTTTATATTTGTCACTGGTAAAAACATATGTTTGCCCAGGAGCAGTAACCCATAGCAACTAATCAGCAGGTAGCATTTACTGGTCACCTGCTTAAAAACAAACATCTTATTGGTTGCTATGGGTTATTGCTCCTGGGCAAACTTAGTGCCTTTTATTACAAATTGGGGAAAGTGTTTGAAATCCATCGTATCCACTGGTTCTGCCTTGCATTCTGTAATGTTATTTAATAGTCCAGAAACTTGTGTATGGGTAAACAAACTGCTTCCAGAAACAAAAGGGACTCACCCAGAACCACACACACACACACACACATGAAAACCTCTATGACATTTTACCCTAAAATAAAGCTGCCTTTTTCTCTGCTCACCTGTAGGGCCTGGCATCACTGTAATAGGCACAGGAAAAATAATTTGACTACCTGTAAATGACAAGAAGATATATTTAGTAATGGGGTCTTACTAATCTGGGGTTCACAATCAGTTTGGCATTTCGCTGAATCTTTTGTAGAAGGTTTGGTAGCTGAATCCAAGATGCATGGCTTTGGTGCCGCTCTACTTAATGTATAACAGGGGTGGGCAAAAAGTTGATTGCGGTCCACCAGTCGATCCCCTGTGGATTTCTGGCGGACCGTGTCAAAGCCGGGAAATACGGAAGTGCAGCGGTCCCGCGCTTTTATTGGGTATGTGTACGTACGCTGCGTCGCATACGTACGCGGGGAGGGGCCAAAAGTCAACCGCAGGGGGAAAAAGTCTGGGCACCCCTGTATTACAAGATGTAGATGCTCATTGTCACTGCTCATCTCAGTCAAGCTATATGGCCAATAGTCACTGAGTGGAGCCACAAACTTCGAATTCCGAATGGGAAAAATTCGGATTGGATACCAAAATTTCTGAAGATCGCAAATATCACGAAAATGCTTACGAAAAAATCATATTAGTCACGATAATATCATATTGGCGATCTGAAAGTCACGAAATTTTCGTACCGAACGATTGTAAACAGCGGAAAAACCTTTCCGATTTTTTCGCGCAAGGGTACGAAAGTCGCGGGGGGCGTCAAAAAAGTCGCACAAGCGTACAAAAAATTTGCACAAGCACATGAAAAAGTTGTGCATGCGTACGAAAAAGTTGTGTGGGTGTCGAAAAAGTCACGCAAGCGACGAAAAATGCGGTGAAAATACACTCGGAGCGTTCGTGCGTTGGTAAATCTGCCCCTTAGTGTTACACCCAAAGGCAATAGAGTGAAAAAGTATGATCATTGTTTAAGTTGCCTTCCTGAAAGAGCTTAAAGCAGGGGGCGTGGCTAGCCATGGAACGGAGCGCACGCACAAAATAGAAGCTCCGTAATACAGGCTCCTAAAACACCCGAAAATAAGCATACATCTGCCTATAAACGGAAGCTCGGGTAACTTAGCAGCAAGCGAGACCTGGTGATCATGGTGAAAAAAAAGCGAGAGCAAAAATCAACCCTTTCGCCCTACCTGCATAAACCCGGCAACATGCACAGCCGCGCCGAAATCCAAGATGGCGCATCCCAATCCAGCACGTCGTCGGCCTCTCCCCAGATTAGAGCTGTGACTCCTCCACAACCTGAGGAAACTACACAAGAGGGCAGCGGACCCCTCCCAGGTCAGTCTATCTCTCACACAATTAAAGCAATGGGCTCTGCAGACGAAGCCCCGGTAACAAGCCGAATACTACAAGAGCAGCTAGCGCAGTTTCAAACGCAGCTAAACTCTACCATCTCACAATCAATCAGCACAGCCATAACGGCTGCCATTAGGGAGATTCAGAGAGATATTACAGACTTGGGAGAACGCACAGACAAGCTAGAAACGTATACTGATGACATTGTTCAGAGACTGGCCAACCTAGAACAGGAAAATATGGACTTAAGGGATGAAATGGCACACTTAAAAGATTCTTGCGAGGACTTAGAGAACAGATCCCGGAGACAGAACCTACGCTTTAGAGGAATTCCGGAGGATATCACGGCATCCGAAATTCCTAAATACCTGACAGAACTCTTTATGCATATATGCCCTGACATACCACAAGAGCAGTGGAAAATGGACAGGGCACACAGATCTCTGGCCTCAAAACCTCCACCCACAAAGCCACCACGGGACATCATAGTCCGGTTTCACTACTATGAAAGCAAAGAAGCTTTGCTAACTAAAACTCGTGCCACAAACTCCCTGGAATTTTGCAATCATAAGATACAAATCTACTCTGACCTGTCCCCAGTGACCTTGGCCAAGAGAAGGGAGCTACGGCCAGTGACTCAGATTCTGAGAGATCACAGAATACCATACCGATGGGGCTTCCCCTTTAAATTGATAATTAATCATCGGGGCCAGACACACATCCTGATACACCCACACAATGGCCGCAAGTTGCTCGCCGCTTTGGGTCTAAAATCTAGGGACACGCACAAGACAATCTCGGCATCACCTACAAAGACAGCATTAAGCCCACAATGGTCTAGAGCCTCAGGCTCCCCACGACTACCGGGCTTAGCACTCTCCCCCTCCCCGACAAGAGAAGACCAACCACCATGATCAGGACACTTAATCGCAATTCACTCCACAGAGCCTAAACGGATCTTAACCCTGCAACTTTGAACTTACACCTTTACTTTACCTTAAAAGTGGACTTCATCCATGACACACCATAAAACCCCTCGTACGGGGAGTCTGGAGACTCCCTTAGAACCCACTCGTATAGACGGCTGTCGCGACTGGATTCGATCTACTTTTTCTTTTACCTTCACAATTATCTACTTCCTAAATTTGAGGGTTTTATTTCAGCTAACCCTCAGGATACATCGAAGGTGCTATACAAAACCTGTTGATTTACTGTTATATGTTATTTACTATGCTTCTTGTTTGATATGATTTACTTTTGTTATAGTTATAAGGTTCTATTTCTATGGAGACACAATGGTACAATATTGCTTAACCTCCTTGGGTCCTTATCCCATCCCCCTGAATGGACACAACATGATTGGTCTTAAGTCTTTAAAATTAATAAGGAATTGCCAATATTCCGCGATATTTAGAGCCTTACATCTCCAATCAAATTATGGCTAAGATAATATCCATAAACGCCAAAGGGCTAAACACCATCACTAAACGCTATTTAGTACTCAAAGAAATTAAGAACTTGAAGGCAGACATAGCCTTCATCCAAGAAACCCACTTCCAAAAAGAAAAACCCTACAAATTACAGTCCAAACATTACACAAGAGCGTATTATGCCTCAGCATCCACAAAAACAGCTGGAGTGGCAATACTAATACATAGAGATTGCCCTCTGACCGTGGACCAAACATGTTGTGATCCAAACGGGCGCTATATCTTACTAATAGGGAAATACATGGACACCCCATTTCTTTTGTGTAACATATACTCCCCTAACAAACGCCAAATCAACTTCCTACGAGCAATCCTTAATAAATGTTTGGGCCAAATACCCACCCACCAAGTAATAGGAGGAGACTTTAACTTAGTATTTTCGCAGCTAAAGGACCGTACCTCCCCTTCCCCAGACAAATCTGCTCATACCCTGTCGAAAGAATTTAGGAAGTTAACCAACCAGAGTGCTCTGTATGACATATGGAGGATAAATCATCCAAAAGCTACTCAATATACCTTCTATTCACCCGTTTATAAGATACACTCTAGGATAGACTACTTTTTTGTCTCGCACCCATGCCTTCAATTACCTGCCACCACTGAAATCCATCCTATTACCTGGTCGGACCATTCCCCCATAGCCCTAACGCTTGACCTTGCCAAATTACCACCAAAAGAGCCACATTGGCGCCTAAATGAAACAATTTTGCATGACCCAGACACCTTCCAACAGATAGAACTAGCATTAAAAGACTACTTCCATCTTAATGAAGGATCAGTCCAATCCTTAGCGACTCTATGGGAAGCCCATAAGGCAACCATTAGAGGACAAATGATAGCCTTAACAACAAGCCGGAAACGTGCTCTCAACAGCAAATATAATGATTTATTAACACAACTCCACACCCTAGAGCTTCAATATAACAGAAGCCACTCAGAACAGCATCTAACACAAATAATAGAAATCAGAAAGCAACTCTCAACACTTAAGCATGAACACACAGAAAAGGCAATCCTGTGGACTAAACAGAAATTTTATGAGCAAGGTGATAAACAGCACACTCTCCTAGCCAGGAAACTTAAAGACCAAACAATACAGTCCAGAATCACCTCGATTAAAACAACGGAAGGACAACTGACCTATAGCCAAGAACAGATAGGCGACACATTTTACAAGTACTATACACAACTTTACAACCTACAGCCCACTCACCTAGGCAACATATCCCCCACACGGACCATAGACCTATCCTCTAAATTTTTCGCTGACGCAAAACTCCCCAAACTAACTGAGGAAGATAATCAGACCTTAAATGAGGACATCACATTAGAGGAGCTCCTCTTAGTACTTAAACAATTGCCAAATGGCAAATCCCCAGGTCCAGATGGCTTCCCTTACAAATACTACAAAGTTTTTTCGCATATCCTTAGCCCGTACTTAGTGAAGCTCTTTAACGAATTCCTCCACGGTACTCCAATACCAAACTCAACATTGAGCTCATATCTCACCCTTATACCCAAAGAAGGGAAAGACCCAAACTTATGCCCTAACTACAGGCCTATTGCACTACTAAACTCAGACCTTAAATTATTCTCAAAGATTTTAGCAAACAGACTTGCCCCTATCCTCCCAAAGCTGATTGACGGAGATCAGGTCGGGTTCGTCCAAGGGCGCCAAGCAGGCGATAATACCAGACAAACAATCAACTTGGCCGAAGTCCTGCATAAAAGACGCACCCCAGCGATCCTCCTGAGTCTAGATGCAGAAAAGGCATTTGATCGCCTGAGTTGGCGTTACTTATTCTCACTTCTCGCACACCTTCAATTCTCAGGCCCATTCCTAGCAGCTTTGAAAGCACTCTACCAGAATCCAACAACCCAATTAAAACTACCAGGACAGGCCCATAAACGTATTAATATAACCAACGGCACCATACAAGGCTGTCCTCTATCCCCCCTTTTATATGCTCTAAGTATAGAACCCCTGGCGGCAGTAATCAGAAACTCCCCAGATATCTCAGGAGTTACCCTTAAAAACTCAGCATACAAAATTGCTCTCTTCGCAGATGATGTCCTGCTGATGACTAATCCATTGATCTCTCTACCAAACCTACATAAAACTCTAGACATCTATAGCAAAATTTCTAACTATAAAGTCAATGTCAGCAAGACGCAAGCATTACCACTCCACATCCCAGAACACCAACTGCAATATCTCCAAGAATCTTTCCACTACAATTGGCAAAAAGAATCGATCTCCTATCTAGGGACACCGTCTACCGTCAGCATATACAGATTTATATAGGTACAATTTCATTCCCCTAATACAGAAAGTCAAATCATTACTACAGAAATGGTCTAAATACTCCTTATCTTGGTTTGGTAGAATCTCGGCCATAAAAATGACGATTCTACAAAAATTCTTATACCTCTTTGAAACCTTACCCATATCAGTCCCGGCTAAGACACTTAAACATATACAAACCGTTTGTCACGACTTTATATGGGGACATCGTAGACATAGGATCCACAGCAACACACTAACCACACCCTGTGGGTCGGGGGGATTGGGAGTCCCTTCATTTGCTAGATACTATAACGCTGCCCACCTCCGACAGTTATTAGCGTGGTCCAATAGACAATCCAGCACAATATGGGGGCAGATCGAAAATGCTGAATCAGAAACAGGCCACTTAAACCACTTTATCTGGTCGATCCCACATGGAGCAATAGAAAGAGATACCCTTCTATCCTCAACACGACACTTTATCAATCTGGTACAGGCTCAGACAGAAACATAGTTTGATCTCAGCTAAATCACTTAACGTGCTATTCTTAAATAACCCTGACTTTCAACCCGGATTACATCCTCATTTCATTAGAAAATGGTCAGACTCAGGACTTCAAACTGTAGCTGACCTATTAAACCCCTTCACCAAAGAGGTGAAAACATATGAAGAACTTAAGCAAAAAACCAATCAGAGCACTCTAAAAATGTATGAATATTTCCAGCTGAGACATTTCGCTAAACCATATAGCGACAATGCCAAACTGAACACTCCAACCCCATTTGAACTAATTGCAAAGAGAGGTCTCCCTCAGAAAGGGCTGATCTCCAGAATATACCAAACTCTCTCAGAGCCCAAAACAAATACCACCATTAGACACCCTTATATGAGCAAATGGGACTCCTATCTCCCCCAACCCCTCTTGGAAGAAGACTGGGCGCTTATATGGGGAAATGCTAAAAGAATGATTACTTGCTCTAGGCAGAAGGAACATCTCTATAAAATCCTAATGTTCTGGTACCACACCCCAGCTAAACTCCACTCTCTGTTCCCTAACCACCCTCCGCTATGCTGGAGAAACTGCGGAGAGATTGGTACTCTACCACACATATTTTGGTCTTGCCCGCTGATATCTCCAGTATGGCTAGAAATATCAGAACTATTAAGTAAGATACTGCATGACCCTATATTACCTGACATCACTACCTTCTTACTGGGCAAACCGCTCCCAAAGACCAGCAAATCAAATCAAACATTAATCAACCAGATTTTAACAGCCACTCGAATATCCATAGCTGCAAAATGGAAAACTCCCTCCTCCCCTACATTAAGGGAAATCAAACAGAGAGTGGAGTTAAACAAGACATTCGAAGCGGGAATTGCCAGAATAACCAACAGAATCCCTAATTTCCTTAAGATTTGGACCCCCTGGGAACTGTTTGCTAGCAACCATTAAAACCCCTAAGAACCTCCTCCCAATATGTATCCCATAACTCACTCCCTCCGGCAAGACACTGTGATCTCCTTGAAAACTTCTATATTACTGCTATTGATACTTGACACATTTTATGCATGTACTTTGTTCAACCAACTTTTTACGCTGTAAATTCAACTCTGTTAAAACCAATAAAATACAAGTTATAAAAAAAGAAAGAGCTTAAAGCAGAAGGAAATTTATAATCAATGGGGGGGCAAATGTAAGGGACTCCCAGTGATTATAATCTCTTGCCTGATACCCCGGGCCAGTACTTCTGTTTGCTGAAAACTGCTCTGGCCCAGAGTACCGTTACAGACTGTATGGGGAAGCCTGTAGACTGCTAATACCAACCTGAGGTGAAACAGAAGAGCCCTGGCAACTCTGCTTTTCCCTGACACCCTTTTGGGGCCCCGGGTTTTCTGCTGCGGAGAAGAGGGGGATTTTCTACGTGGCCATGGTTAATACAGAAACACGGTACCAAAGGTTCAGGCAGAGGCAACATCAGAGTCAGCAAGAGTTCAAGGGCAGGCAGCGAAGATTTAGCATCAAAAAACCAGGCAGGGAGTTAAAACCCGTAGAGCTTAGATAGGGTCTCGATACTCAGAGCCAAATTGGGCAATAAAAACAAACACTTTAGCACTATTTTACATTGAATTTGGCACGTCTGCTGATGGCGCGACACAGCGCCAAAATGTTACTGCACAGACAGAGATGTGTCTGAATGCACATCCCGCCAGAACGTGCGCTTATGTGCGCCAAGGTGAGTCTCTGTTCTCCCAGCACTCATAACAGTATCCACCGCCAGTCTCCCAGCACTCATAACAGTACTCCCCTTCCTAGGAGCACCAACTAGGGGCTCCCAAGGCAGGAAACTTTTCCTACCAAACGAGGGGCATGGGTGTCTTTAGCTGAAACCCAACAACCCAACACCTCTTCTCCGGACCAAACCCCTTCCAGTGAATAAGGTTATTGAATGTTATTGAATGTTACCTCTGAACTTGCCAGAATCCACAATTTCCTGAACCTCAAATTCTTGATGCCCACCAATAGATACAGGAGGAGGAGGAGAAGAATCAGAAGAGAAGGCATTGTAGACCACAGGTTTAAGGAGAGAAACATGGAAAAAATTTGAAATGGGTACTGGGAGGACGATCAAGCTTGACACAAGAAAGGACCCAAATTGGAGGAAGGTGCACAGAGTCAAAAATGCTTAGTAGATAGCCATAACGAATCGTCAATCTTAAAGAATGGAGCCGGCCTGCATTTTTTATCAGCTGCCTTCTTCTGATGGACAGAAGCCTACACAAGAGCCTGGTGGACTCTGGACCAAACAGTTTTAAGGTCATGAACAACAGCTTCAGCAGCAGGAGCATCTGATTTGAGTACAGAAGAAGGTAGAGCAAGAGGATTCCGTCCACAAACACAGAAAAATGGTAAAAATCCCAAAGCTTCAAGCTTCAGATTATACACCGAAGAAACTGCTCCAAAGCTTGATTGGTTCTCTCAGGATGATAAGCTGAAAGAGAAGTTCAAACCAATCCCCAACAACTTGCAGAAGGCCCACCAAAAATAAGGGAAAATTGGAGCCCAGGGTCAGATACAATAGAGGAAGGAAAGTCCTGGAGCCGAAAGATTTCTTTAATAAAGATGCTTGCCAGGAGAGCAGAGGATAGGAGCTTTTTCAAAGAAATAAAATGAGCCATCTTGGAAAAGTGATCCACCACCAGCACTGTAGTACAATGTGCCAACTTAGGTAAATCTACAATCAAGTCCATGGAAATGTCAGACCATGGTTGATTTGAAACAGCTAAAGGATGAAGAAGACCACAGATGACAGAACTTCTGTTGGGCACAGTCAGAGCATGCAGCAACAAACTGAGTAACATCCTAGACGAGAGAAGGCCACCAAAAATACCTAGAAATTAGGTTGAGCTACTTCTTAAGCCCCCCGGATGACCAGCAACCTTTGAGGAATGACCCCATGAAAGAATTTAAGGCACACAATCCTGGAGATGCTTCAGAAACAGGCTGAACAATAGACACTGGAGCCACAACTCGCTCAGGGGGAATAATAGGACATGGAGGGATTATGAAAGTCTCTTCAGAAGCCAAGGATCTAGATAAGGCATCCGCCTTGATATTTTTTAAACCCGGTCTATAGGAGATGACAAAGTTGAACTGCAGAAACTTTTGCTGGATCCATTTCAAAATTAGAAGAGGAGATAATTTACCCTTAAAACGGAATCTTTTCCTTGTGAAACTCACACTTCTCTAACTTTGCATAAAGATTATTTTCTTTAAAGGAACAGTAACACTAAAAAATAAAAATGTTTTAAAATAATTAAAATATAATGTACTGTTGCCCTGCACTGGTAAAAGTTGTGTGTTTGCTTCAGAAAGACTACTGTAGTTAATAGAAATAGCTGTTGTGTAGCCATGGGGGCAGCCATTTAAATTGAAAAAAGGAGAAAAGGCACAGGTTACATAAGAAGATAACAGATAACTGTGTAGAATACAATGGGAATCTATGTTACTTATCTGTTATCTGCTTAGTAACCTGTGCCTTTTCTCCTTTTTTCAATTTAAATGGCTGCCCCCATGGCTACACAACAGGGTATTTATATAAACTGTAGTAGTGTTTATGAAGCAAACACACAACTTTTACCAGTGCAGGGAAATAGTACATAGTATATTAATTATTTTTATACACTTTCATTTTTTGGTGTTACTGTTCCTTTAAGGCATTACAGAAGGGGCATTGCATAACCCTAAGGGCATAACAAGGTATTCATAATGGCCATCACGGGTATTAATGCAATCTTCCACTCGTCCCCCTGACGGATGCATATTAGATTGTATGCACCCTGGAGATCAAGCTTCGAGAAAATCTTGGCTTCCTTTTAATCTTTTGAACAATTCTTGGATAAGAGGGAGAGGGTAGCGATTCTTAACTGTGATTTTTTTTCCACAGTAGTCGATACAGGGTCTAAGACCACCGTCCTTCTTTTGCACGAAGAAGAAACCGCCCCCCTTGTATGTATGTATATCTTTACTTATAAAGTGCTACTTATGTACCCAGCGCTGTACAGTAGAATACATTAATACAAACGGGGTAAAGATAATAATAGATAAATACAAAGTATAACAATAAATACAGATAAATACAAGATACAGTTGCAATAAGTTAAGAGTAAAAGATACAAGAGGATGGAGGTCCCTGCCCCATAGAGCTCCCTTCATGGCTTAGGTTTCTGGGACAGACAAAGGACAGGTTCTACCCCCTGGAGGAATAGTACCAGAACTGAGATCAATGGGGCAATCATAGGACCTGAGTCTCAGCGTTCTTCTCAAATACATCAGAAAATTCGACATAACATTTTGGCAACAGAGAAGAATCTTCATCAGCCTTTATCTCCACGTAAAAAAATTATAATCACTGGGGGTGCCTAACATTTGCTCCACCTTTAGTAATTATACCCTTCCTTGTCCTTTAATATTTCTTTTACTACGTGATCCATGTTTCCTAGACTGGTCTTAACATAATACTAAGAGCATGGACAAACAAGGAAAACATTCATATAAAAAGTCTGAAATCAGTATCATTAATCAAAGTTGAAACAGCCCTGACCCACCATCTATTAACCATGTACCTGTCATGGTTTTTCCCCTGCTTACCTGGGAAAGGTTGCTGATTATTGATACCGCCTCCTGCAAATGAAGAGGAGATATATCAGCTTGTCTCTTAGCTAATTGTAGATTTCTGCCTCTAATCCCTAGGAGAGCCAGGCACATGTATCACTCTAGAGCTTTATGGCTGAGATTCTAACATTCTGTCACAAAGAGCGCTGGTCCTATTCGAAACTCTGAAAGAAGGCATATTGTGTGAAAAAGAAAAATGTGTCAGTGCCTTATACTACTCTAGAAGGAATTTGCGTAAAAAAGTTGTGATTCTGACTGATTTATTAATGTTTCTTATTTTTTTTTTTCATACATTTTTCCCAAAACCCCACTAGTCCCGCCCATCTGCTCCACTTCCTGCTGCCTCCTTTCCCAGGCTGTGCAGGGGGGTGGGCGGCACTGTAGGATAGGAACCAATCAGCAGCTAGGCTGACCTGATAGAGAACTGAAGCTTGTCTGTGCGTGTGTGACTGCAGGGCTGTGATTGGCTCACCCCCTCCTACTGTGCTTCTGGCAGGGACCGTTAGGACACGCCCACCCCTCATGTGAAACACAGACAAGGACCTGAGAGGATATATTGGGGGCTCCAATAAAGGGGCCATTTTTAAAGATAATGATAATTTTTAGGCTTAGTGATTGGCTGATTCTATTCAAATTCAAACAGGCAACACCTCTGTGTTTAGAATCCTTTTCTGCTTATTAGGTTCTGGACCCCTAGTAAAGGGAATGCTACATTTTCAGTTATCCATTATATTATCTTTAAAAGTGGGAGTATTTTTTGCTAATATTTTCAATAAATTAACCCAAAACACAACTTTGTAAGCACAATTAGAGGGGTAAAATGCACTATAATAATCTAGTTTTTCACACAATATGTCTTCTATAATACGCCATAAGCCTTGACTAATAACACAGCTGGCGGTTATTACCCTACTCACCTGTAACGGCTAACTGAAATGTTCCCACAACAGGCAACGGAAACAAAATATTAACACCTGTAAATAAAGAGAAAGCATTTAATACAAGTACGTATGACAGTACATTCAGTTACTCTGCCTCTGAGCACCAAATCAAAAGAGGAAATAAAAGAAGCAAAGTTTGCCTCTGGTTTAGTAACCCACAACAACCAATCAGCTTTTACTAGTCACCAGTTTGAAAGAAGATATCTGATTGGTAGCCATGATTTACAAGGCCTAGACATACTTTTTATCAGTTACAGTAATAGGCTGTCAATGCCATATGACATTGTAACTTTTGCGGAGGGTTTACTATTTATCTTAAAAAGCCCAAGGGGTAGAGAGTTGCCTTTTTTGTTCCTTAGACCTAAATAAATAAGCCTAAGAGAGTTGCCTTCTTTATTCCTTAGACCTAGATATATAAGATAAGCCTAAGAGAGCTGCCTTCTTTAGTCCTTAGACCTACATAAATAAGCCTACTAGAGCTGCCTTCTTTATTCTTTAGAACTAGATATATAAGATAAGCCTAAGAGAGTTGCCTTTTTTATTCCTTAGACCTAGATATATAAGATAAGCCTAAGAACGCTGCCTTCTTTATTCCTTATACCTAAATAAAAAACACAAGCCTAAGAGAGCTGCCTTCTTTATTCCTTATACCTAAATAAATAAGACAAGCCTAAGACAGCTGCCTTCTTTATACCTTAGATCTAAATAAATAAAATAAGCCTAAGAGAGCTGCCTTCTTTATTCCTTAGACCTAATTATGCAAGATAAGCCTAAGACAGCTGCCTTCTTTAGGGCTCTGGCACACGGGGAGATTAGTCGCCCGCGGCAAAACTCCCTGTTCGCGGGCGACTAATCTCGCCGAGTTGCCTACCCCTGCCATCCCACCAGCGAACATATAAGTCGCCGGCGGGATGGCAGACGCGGCGGGGCGATTTCAGGAAATCGCCGAAAAAGACTCGCGAACAGGGCGGGCGACTAATCTCCCCGTGGGCCAGAGCCCTTATTCTTTAGACTTAGATTTATAAGATAAAACTAAGAGAGTTGCCTTCTTTATTCCTTAGACCTAGATATACAAGTTAAGCCTAATAGAGCTGCCTTCTTTATTCCTAGGACCTAAATAAATAAAATAAGCCTAAGAGAGTCTTTATTTCTTAAACCTAGTTATATAAGATAAGCCTAAGAGAGCTGCCTTCTATATTTCTTAAACCTAGTTATATAAGATAAGCCTAAGAGAGCTGCCTTCTTTATTTCTTAAACCTAGTTATATAAGATAAGCTTAAGAGAGCTGCCTTCTTTATTTCTTAAACCTGGTTATATAAGATAAGCCTAAGAGAGCTGCTTTCTTTCCTTAGACCTACGGCAATAGCTGCTACTAATAGCTCCATGTGTCTTCACCCTTAAACTGTAGTATGCCTGCTGGTTATTCCCCAGCTCACCTGGGACAGGTCCCTGATGTTGGATACCACCACCTGAAAAAAGAAAAGAAGCTATTTTAATGTGCCTCTGATCTGAGAGAATTAAGGAAAAGGCAGGATAATGTCACACAAGGCATTTTATTCACTGGAGGAAAATGCAGCAGGAGAATACACCAATACTGCCCTAAGTGTGCAGTGAGTATTTAAAATAAAATTGGCATTGAATGAGGGTGGGTCGCAGTGCCCTAGAAACAATTTTAGGCAACATAATTTGGAAGTCAAAATGTAGGTTATTGGGAACTGATTGCCAAGGAAACAACACGTAATGAGTGGTAGATGCACTAGTGGCATTGTGCTAAAGTGCTAAGGAGTTTGGCATTTTACTGCCAATAGATTAGCCACAATAGTGCCACCTAGATCGCTATATTTATTCTGCAGAAAGCTTTACCCTACCTGAGTAACAGCCCTAGAAGCTCCCTCTGTTTTTTTAAGATAGCAGCTGCCATTTTAGTTTGGTCTCAGTAGCTTCCTGCTGCTGGTAGCTGGTAAAATCACACATTCTGATGGGAGGAAGAGTGAATTCTTATGCATTCTTATGGGAGAGGGGAGAGGAGAGAGCTGCGCAGGTTCCGGCCCCAGGAATGAAGGATTTTTCTGAGAGCAAGAAGTCTGATAATGAAGAACATGTGTACAAAAAAGGGACAAGAAATCCTGTGTTTCTTTTGGTAGAGGACTGTATTTAAAGCTTTTACCTTTCCTTCTCCTTTAATAAATCTCTTAGGGTAATGTCCCACAGAGAGATTAGTCGCCCACAATAGATCTATGCTACTGTGGGTGACTAATCTCTCTGAAATGCCTTTCCACCAGGCATCAAAGGGAATGACCAGTGGAAAGGCCTATGTATCGCTTCAGTTTGCCATTATCAGACGTAAGCTGCACTCTGGACCTTGTGGCAGTTAAAAAATCCAGCACAAGGTACAGAGCACAGATCACACAGGTACCCTATACCCAATGCCTACCAAAGCTGGTATTAGGTAGAGGGCTCGCTAGTGACTTGTGTTCCCCAGTCATCCCCGGCTTGCATGTTCCAAATACTAAATGCAGGCACCTATGCCTCATCCTTCAATACTCAACCCTCTATCTTATTTTAACCTGCTGCCTGTCTCCTACTCACCTGTAAAAGATTCTTTCATTTTCTGCACCTCAGGATCAACACCTCCAACTAAACAGGAAGAGCAGAAAGAGAGATAGGGTTATTATTATTATGAATATTATAAACCTTTATTTATATTGTGCTGACACAATTTGTATATTATATTATATGCCCATCAGTTCCAATTTTGGTAGGACTTTGCAAAAGGTGAATATCCTCTTACAAAAAAGTTGCCATTTTTGTTAAGATGGCTGCCAACTTTTGAAATCTTACTAACTTTTTGATGTTAAAAAAATACATTTTAGAGTAGGGTGAGGTAAAATAAAAAAAAAAACTGGCATTCATATAATGGTGGGTTTTTTTTTAATTTTCTTGTTAGAAGTTGTAATTTAACAAAATGATGGTGGGTTCTCCCTAAGAATCAGAAAATCAGCATAGAACTTTGAAATCAGAGTATACACAAATACAGAAGGAAAACTGTAAAGTTAGAATGAACCCTTGCATAAAAAAGAGAGCCACCCCCATGATTTGCTACTGAATATCAGGCCAGCCTTCATCCACACAGTATTAAATATCTATTGGCAGGATTTATTACACTGAACCTGCCCTGTACTTGTCATGTATACTTTTTCTGCTGCTGACACCTATAACAAAGCTGCTGCCAATCCCCCCCGCCTTACCTGTAGGGCCTGACTGGAATGTGGGCACAAAAGGCCCCGGAAATAAAACATTCCCACCTGTAAATGTAGAGAAGACATATTTTCAAGAAGAGTATGGCTGTCTGGCGGCTACACACATTTAAAGCGGACCTGTCACATTAAGAAATAATTTCAAATTGTGTTCTATTGTGGTTGTCAAGCAAAATAAACTTTACTTACACTATATAAATTATTTTAATCTTATTTTCTTCAGCCTTGGAATTCACAATTGCAGCAAGCAGGCAGGGGCCATTTTATGGACACTGTTCTCAAAGCAGGCATTGCATTCTGCCAATATCTTGTTTCTGTGCCAGTATGGGGGGGCCTAATGCCCATATCCATGCACTGGTTACACAGTTACATGGTGAGGAGGGAGGGGGAATGTGAGGAATGCAGCAACATCTAAAAAGTTCTGAATTGAAAGTGAAAGTAACTCTCTGCCCCACCCCTATGCCTAAGGCATAGAGGCGGGGCAGGCAATATATGACTGACAGCTGGGATTTTCAAATGCTTTTATAATGGGTATGGATGTGGTAATAAAAAATGATTTTGGGTTTCATGTTTAATTTGAAAAGGGCTTTTATTATCCAGCTTTTTATGTCTGGGTGACAGGTCCACTTTAAGGAGAAGGAAAAAGTCTACCAATGAAGTTTAAAGGTAAGTTCCACTGGCCACCAATCTTTAGGGGGTCCCTGGCCACCAATATTTTAGCAGGCCCTGGGCTGGCTAGCAATGTTTTAGGGGGTCCCTGCCCTGTCACCAATGCAAACCTTAACCCCTGGCTACCAATGTTTTAGGGGTTCCTGGCTAGCAATGTTTTAGGGGTTCCTGGCTACAATGTTTTAGGGGTTCCTGGCTACCAATGTTTTAGGGGTTCCTGGCTACAATGTTTTACGTGGCCCAGGCTACCAATGTTTTAGGGGTTCCAGGCTACAATGTTTTATGGGGCCCTGGCTACCAATGTTTTAGGGGTTCGTGGCTACAATGTTTTAGGGGTTCCTGGCTACCAATGTTTTAGGGGTTCGTGGCTACAATGTTTTAGGGGTTCCTGGCTACCAATGTTTTAGGGGTTCCTGGCTACAATGTTTTAGGGGTTCCTGGCTACCAATGTTTTAGGTGTTCCTGGCTACAATGTTTAAGGGGTTCCTGGCTACCAATGTTTTAGGGGTTCCTGGCTACCAATGTTTTAGGGGTTCCTGGCTACAATGTTTTACGGGGCCCTGGCTACCAATGTTTTAGGGGTTCCTGGCTACAATGTTTTATGGGGCCCTGGCTACCAATGTTTTAGGGGTTCCTGGCTACCAATGTTTTAGGGGTTCCTGGCTACCAATGTTTTATGGGGCCCTGGCTACCAATGTTTTAGGGGTTCCTGGCTACCAATGTTTTAGGGGTTCCTGGCAATGTAAAGGTGCTCCACTAGAGTCGGAAACCAATAAAAAAATGACTAGTGATTTGTCACCTTATGGTGTGTAAACTTCACATGATTCCCAGGTGAAAACAAAGAGGACATTCATGAACAATGTGAAACATACCACACATGTATCATTATTTAGCAGACTGAACTTGTATAAATGACATTCCCTTCTCCACCAGTCTCCTCCTGTCTTCCACGCTCTGTCCCATATTAACCACTAATATGGCTACTGTATATGCCCCTACTTACCTGGGAAAGGTACCTGTGTTTCATACATGGAAGGCGCAATACTTGCTGCAAATGAAGAGACGACATATTTAATACAAGGTTCATAATTGTTTTCGGACTAGAAGTCAAATGCAGATACTCTGCCTCTAAGCTTCTTCCTCCTATCCAGCCTTCAAGCTTTCATACTCAAGTTCAACATTAGCTCATTGTTAGATACAGTTTAAGAAAACACTGGTGTATCAATCATTTTACAAAAGTGACAATAATATCATCATCCACATTAGTCACCCCATATCCCACCCTAATCCAGTTAGGTTTCAGATGTTTTTAGGAGAGCAGGGTCCATATAGTTACCATTTAAGTTAGTGTTTCATCTGAAATTGTAATATGTTATTAAAGATTCCGTATTTCCCCGTATCTTGTGAGGTTTTAATGCATTCTTAGCCACAGATGTTGTCCACAGTATCTGCTATGAATGGGACCCAAACTTTGTAGGCCAAATATCTACTTTATTCATCTGCACACCAGCTTGTTGTGGGAACTGACCAAAAGCAACTACAGGTATCGGACCCCTTATCCGGAAACTCGTTATCCAGAAACCCCCGAATTACGGAATGCCCGTCTCCCATAGACTCCATTTTAATCAAATAATTCAGAATTTTAAAACTGATTTCCTTTTTCTATGTAGAAATAAAACAAAACATTGTAATTGATTCCAACTAAGATATAATTAATCCTTGGATGCAAAACAATCCTATTGGGTTTAATTAATGTTTTATTGATTTTTTAGTAGACTTAAGGTATTGAGATCCAAATTACGGAAAGACCCCTTATCCGGAATACCCTTGGTCCCGAGCATTCTGGATAATGGGTCCTATACCTGTATTAATGTAAATGCGTGAGACACGGCTGCACAATCTGTAAATGTGATTAACAGCTTTTACCTGCCTGAGTCATCATCTTGATCCGGCTCTGGTCCTGCTTGGGCTGCTCTCCTGGGTACCAGGGCCCCGGTCGGTAAGTGGCCAGCCTGTCCCATTCCTCTGCCATGTCAGGGTATACAGGCTGATGTTTTAGGGATAGTTTCTGCATTTGCCCCACTATTCCTGCATCCATTCCCATCTTACCCCGCACATAGGGGCAGTAAGGGAAGGCGAGTCCATGCTGGGAGAGGGGCACGTGCCCAGGCTGCCAGTTTTCCACCTCCCCCCCGCAGGAGAAGCACCTCACCCGGTCCCCGGGCCCCACATAATAGAATCCTGCCTGGGCCAAGTCATTGGGAGACAGGTGAGGGAAACGTGACTTCCATTTCCACCAACTCATGAATGAAGTGCCCTCCCGTTCCAGGAATTCCCTTAGCTCCCTGCTTCCTTCTTGGTCCCCAACATCCTCCAGTACCTGCTGCACAAGCTCAACCCCATAGTGCGCCCCATAGTGGCGGATAATGAGACTGGCAAGCTCAGCCCTGTGTGCGCACTGCAGGCTGCTCTCCGGGATCCGCTCATGCCTCCCTGGGATTTGCCAGTCCTTCAGCTTCTTCTTTATCGAACAGAACTTATTCTTACTGACTCTCTCTAGGGTCCCCTGTAGCGCCCCCAGGGCTTTTTCCTCCACTGTGGCCCTAAGGGGTTCTGCCTGCGCCATTTCCTCTCACCAGGTTTGTGCTAACAGCAGCGGATACCCTTTCACTAAATGAGCCCCAAGTTCGCAGTGAGGACCTGTCAACTCTGCTTGTGCCCTGCCTATGGGTTCCGCCACTGCCCTGCCTATGGGTCCCCGCCTATGGGTTCCGCCACTGCCCGGTCTATGGGTTCCGCCACTGCCCTGTCTATGGGTTCCGCCACTGCTCTGCCTATGGGTCCCCGCCTATGGGTTCCGCCACTGCCCGGTCTATGGGTTCCGCCACTGCCCGGTCTATGGGTTCCGCCACTGCCCTGTCTATGGGTTCCGCCACTGCTCTGCCTATGGGTCCCCGCCTATGGGTTCCGCCACTGCCCGGTCTATGGGTTCCGCCACTGCCCTGTCACACACTACTTCGTGGTATTTCCTAGTGGCGGGCAAAATTGGCCCCGCCCCATGTGGGCGGGACTCTCCCTGAGCGCCACAAATGAAAAGCCTTGAAGTGTTGTGTGACAGGGCAGGGGGCGGAGCCCACAGTGACAGCTGGGCGGAGCTCACAGTGACAGCTGGGTGTATCCAGCCGCCCTCAGGCTTAGCTACTGGGGTATAAACTAGCCCCGTCTCGTCTCCTGTGCTGGCTGCTCTCAGATAAGGAAGGGAAAGGCACTATGGAAAGGAAGAGTATAGAATGGAATGGGTGTGAGCAGAAGGGGAAAGGGGCGGAGGAATAGAGGAAACAGAAAGTGAGAGAGAAGGCGAGGAGGAGATGGAAGGAAGGAGAGGTACAGGAGGCAGTAAGGAGGGCAGTGAAGGGTTACAGTACGTGTCAGATGAAAAGGCAAATTATACAAGAACAGAAAATCTAAGGAGAGAAATAGCAAAGATACCATAGAGACTCAAACACAGACACAACAGGTAGGGAGAAGCAGTTCAACTAACGCTTAGCAACCAATCAGGTGGCGTTTATTGGTCACATGATGCTTGAAGGCAAACATCATAGGTTGCTATGGGTTACTAGACCTAGTGCAAACTTTGTTTAAGTATAAGAAGGCCCAGAGTTTAGTTTGCTCCTGTTAATATCTTATCAGCTTCCAAGACCCACTGGCGCTTGGGTGAGTCTGTAAACCCCTGGATGGGGCAGATCATCGTCTGACTGAAATGAAGACACTTTATTTGTGAGTTATAAGATATCTGCCAAGTGTGGGCAATAAAGAGTTAAAATTTGGTGCTGTATATCACATTATATGTACTGTACATCTTTACTATAGTCATGCATTAAGCCTGTTGCCTTTAATATGTGCCCATATGTTGGCCAGAGCAGTGCTGGTTCTGTTCCCTCACCCTTAAACTGTGAGCAAATCTGCCCTGTTTCACTTGCAAAATGACAATTGTTTGCAATTTTTTTCAATACTGCACAACTTTTTTTTTCAGCCATTGGAGTCTACGGGTGTTTTTTTCCACCGGAAAAAAAATTCCACTTATGACTATGATATAAAAGTATTTTATGCCACTCCACCAATAGCAAAGTCCGACACACACGGAAGGTGCAGTAAAATATAACAAATGTCCTGCTGCTAGTTAAGGGCGAATATATAAGGCAAGTGCTACATAAGGGGCTGTTCTATGTTTTGGTAGGACCTGTTGCCCTGGGTCCCAGACCAATCCCGGTGGGCCCCGGCGGCCCAGACCCGACCTGGACCTGGCTGCACTCCCTCTGCCCAACCGCTCCTCCCGATGCGTTAAATTACATGCGCTCGGGGGAGGACGTTGGGTGGGGGGCGCTGCGAGGGGGTTTCGGGGGGCCCCGGCGGGGGGGAGACTTAGCGGACGCGGCCGGTGGGGGCACCTGCAGGGCCCCTGGGGCGGGAGCCCCATAGACCCTTCACCCCCCAGTCCGACCCTGGTCCCAGATGACCAATCGACAATGAAAAGTGCATTGTGGCAAAAGGAGGGAACCTGGCAATGGGGCAGTGAAAGAACCTACACAGGAGAGGGTGACAGAAAGGGCTGGCAGAGAGGGTGAGACAGGTCTAGATTTGTTCTGCTGACTTGTTCCCATCTAGGGGAGGAAAGTCTGCCCAAACAGGAGCCGGTGCAGGCAATAGTGAGCAGGGGATGTGGTTGTGATGACTCTAGGGAACTAGCTTAGCTTTATCTATGCAGCCTCGCTGCGCTGCTTTACTATTCTTCATAGTAATGTAAGGGTCAGATATGAGCAGCAGAATCAGTGTACATCATAATTCAGCTGTTGGCTCATTTATATCCGCAATTGCAGCAAGCAAA
The DNA here is from genome assembly GCF_000004195.4 of Xenopus tropicalis. Taxonomy (NCBI): domain Eukaryota; kingdom Metazoa; phylum Chordata; class Amphibia; order Anura; family Pipidae; genus Xenopus; species Xenopus tropicalis. The sequence goes on along the minus strand of NC_030685.2, from coordinate 5,475,948 downwards.
GTACAATTCTGAGTGCAGTCATCGTGTTTGTTTCCCACAATGCAGCATTTCCCCCAGAATTCCAGGGCCATTGCAGTTGCAAGCGAGTGAAGTGATTGATGCAATTGTGCCACGACCAGTTTTCTTGCATTTCATCGTAAAGCAGAATATGAATAATATCCGGTGCTGGTTTCCCTTTGGGCTAAACATTAACCCTATCTGTAACAATGGCCCCTTTATTGGAGCTCCCTATAGATCCTCTCAGGTCCCTGTCTGGGTTTCACATGAGGGGTGGGCGTGTCCTAACGGTCCCTGCCAGAAGCCTAGTAGGAGAGGGAGAGCCAATCACAGCCCTGCAGTCACACAAGCACAGACAGGCTTACACGTTTTAGTGAGTCATGTGACAGAAATGACATCACTAAGCTCTGATTATAACTGATGACATCACTAAGCACAGTTTATAATGACCAAACTGTATATTATATAAATATAAATTAGGGATGCACCGAACCCACTTTTTTGGTTTCGGCCGAATCCCGAACCAAATCCGAATCCTAATTAGCATAGGGGTTAAAAAAAAATTTCACTGCCCATTTAACCCTTTTGGGATTCTAATTAGCACATGCTAATTTATGCTAATTAGCATTTGGTTCGGCTGGGACCGCAGATCCGACCGAACCGAATCCTTAAAAAACCCCCAGCATTCGGCCGAATCCCAAACCAAATCCAGGATTCGGTGCATCCCTACTATAAATACACATACCTACTTACATCTGGCACCTAAAATGTTTCTGCCAGTGAGCACAATAATTCTCTGTGCTGATTCTTTGTTTTGTATCTGTACAGACTGCCATAAAAAGCTTTGGAAAACACCAGTGCCACAATCTTTTCCCTCATCTAATTCTCCTGCCCTGACGCTCCGCTTGATATCTTTGACACAGAGAGAGTATTTAGACAAGGTGGATCACACTATATTTCCCACTGGAAGAATATTATGGGTTTGGCCGCTGCATACAAACAACACATGAGTCTCTAGATCTGTGCATCTTTTTCCCTTTGAATCATATTGGATAAATTGGAAACCCCTAACCCTGTAGGCAGTTATGAATAATATCTGGTGCTGGTTTCCCTTTGGGCTAAACATTAACCCTATCTGTAACAATGGCCCCTTTATTGGAGCTCCCTATAGATCCTCTCAGGTCCCTGTCTGGGTTTCACATGAGGGGTGGGCGTGTCCTAACGGTCCCTGCCAGAAGCACAGTAGGAGGGGGAGAGCCAATCACAGCCCTGCACTCACACAAGCACAGACAGGCTTCAGTTCCCTATCAGGTCAGCCTAGCCTACAGTGCAGGGTACGGAGGGCCGCCGCCCCCCCAGCTCATCCAGAGAATTCAGCCAGCAGGAAGTGGCACAGATGGGCGGGGCTAGTGGGGTTCGGGGGAATTTCTCAATAAATCAGTCAGAATCACTAGTCAGAAACACAACTTTAAGCACAATCCTTCTATATCTAGAGGAGTATAATTGCCTGGTACATTCATCATTTTTATAGGATATGTCTCCTTTAAAAAACACCTAAACAAAACATCTTACGAGTCTATTGAGCCCATTGCTCTCTCCCAATGGGGATATCAGGAAAGTCTGGCAACTCCAAGTCCTTGTGCTTTATAACACTATTATACTGTATTATGTAATACTGTCAGAAAAGCAGTTTGCTATTTCTAATATTACTGGAGTATATTCTTGGTTTTGGCTTCATTTGGATCAGGCCTTTAGAACTAGATAATTATAATTAATATTTTTGTGCTAATTTCCTGCTTTCCCAGACTGTGCTGGGGGCTGCGGCCTCTCAACATCTTGCACTGTAGCATCTTTTTACTGGCAAAAATATAGACAGATAGAGGTCACGTGACACTGGGGAGATGATGTCGTTTGGAGATAGGCTGATGACATCAGTGGGCGGGACTATGCCGCAGCAGGCAGGTATTGGTTGAATTTCAAATCAATCAGGCAGAGTCCTGTCTAGGTTTCAGACTTGTGCATACTTTTTACACACTTTTACACTTACACATACACACGTTTTTGGGCAGATGAGGCCTTTTGCACACTTGTTAAGGTTTTTACAACATACAAAATACATGGAATGTGTTGATTTAGCAGTAGTTGACGTGACAGCCATGGCGATTTGTACCCACTGCTTTCATTTTGGGGCCTCAGCCTTCCACATGATTCAGAAGAACCTTGATGTTTATATTTAAGCTTTTTTATCTTTGTATCAAAGGACATGAGGAAAATAAGATGATGCCAAATGGAAGCTTTGTGGAGATTTCTGAAAACGTCTTTTTTTCCTGGTGAGAGAATTTTAAAAGTTATACTTTATATTTGCTATTGCCGGGTTCAGCAGACATAGAACTTCCCTCATCAGCTGCATTATTACACGTAATAGAACATCATTCCCATGTGTTTCTCTGTATTCATTGTTATTCTGCTTTTCACAGAAATGGAATGACATCAAAATCCAGGCAGAACTCAGACGGCTCAGGTTGTCCTTGGAAATACAACAATATTGTTTTTTTCTAGGCAAATGAAAAGTTTCCCTACACCATGAAACATACCCCCCAACTGTCCCGCTTTCCGGCGGACTGTCCCGGTTTTAATAGCGCATCCCACTGTCCCAGATAGTTTCATGAATGTCCCGCATTTTCGTAATAGATTAAAGAAATGTGGGACATTCATTGAAGTATCCGGGACAGTGGGAGATGCTGGCTGGAACCGGGCACTCCTTCCTCTACAGCGGCTCCTTATACAGCGTTGACAGGCCCTTTTATAAGGTTGCGCCCGTGTGTATTGACATCACATGTACCCATGGGCGCAACCTTATAAAAAGGCCTGTCAACGCTGTATAAGGAGCCGCATAAGGAGAGGAGCCGGTGAAGAGGAAGGAGCGTGTATGGGGGGCACTGTGTATGGGGGGCTCTGTGTATGGGGGCACTGTGTATGGAGGCACTGTGTATGGAGGCACTTTGAATGGGGGGCACTGTGTATAGGGGCAATGTGTATGGGGGCACTGTGTATGGGGGCACTGTGTATGGGGGAACTGTGTATGGGGGGCACTGTGTATGGAGGCACTGTGTATGGGGGAAAATTTGTATGGGGGGCACTTTGTATGGGGGTACTGTCTATGGGGGCACTATGTATGGGGGTGTACTGTCTATTTGGCCATTGTGGGCACTGTGTATGGGGGGGGCAAAACTGGTACATAGTTATAACTCACTTATAACTGACTGCCTTCTCTCTATATTTGTATTTTATATGTAGGAGTTGCTGTATTGTTTTCCTTGTATTGTAGCACAGTATGAGGGTATAGCACATTTACATCTGATCCCACCATTTCAACTATATTATGAGAAATAAAGTCTGCTGACAGACAAATAGACAAACAGACACTAAGAAGGAATATGAATGATGGACCGGTACAGGCTGCTATAACCATGCCAGTCAAGTCTTTGGCTTTATGTGAGTTATATCCAGGGCCTGGGGGGGTATCCCAGGCAGGGTGGGGTGGCACCCCTGTGCTGCATTTAGCACTTCCCTGCCAAGTAACAGAATGATAATAAAGAGAGGAATGTAAATGTTCTAAGGCATGATGGGTAATGGCTAATGTAGCACCAGGGATCCTATAGTGAGGCATAAAGTTCTGTAAATAGCACTGCCTGGTATCCACCTACAGACATGGATCAGGACAAGTAATTAGCCCCTTACTGTCGGCAGGGATATCAGGAATGAACCAGCTGAGTGTGAGTGGGGGCAACACAGTTGGGGGGCAGAATGTGAGACAAGCAATAAGGTGGGTGACATGCTGTGAGGCAGTGACAGACACATATTGGCTGTGTGAGAGACAGTAAGAGAGACATTAGACTGGAAGACAAGCAGTAGAAATAGACAGTAAGCTGTGGCACAATAAGAGACAGACACATAGTAAGAGACAGGCTGTGGGACAGACATTGGGCAGAGAGAGAGGCAGTTCCACACACACAAGTGTAAGGTGACAGATGCCTTTCCCAGCAGCTCTCAGCTGTTCCAGGACAAATAACTGTGTCAGAAATAACTGGGTGTGGGAGAGGGGGGGGGGGGGGAGATCAGAGCCTTAGAAGGGTCAGTGTATTCTCTGGTCATTCAGAGCGCTCATTGCAACCCTACAGGTCAGTCTCTTCATCTCTTGCTGTCCCTTGCTGATCTGGCACTCACTGTAATCTCAATCAACCAATTCTTTCTTATTATCTAAAAGTCTCAAGTTTCCTGCCTTACTAAGCCCCGAGCCTCTCTCTGTATCTCCCTAGCCTCTCTCTGTATCTACCCAGTCTCTCTCTGTCAGTGTCTCTTCAGCCTCTCTCTGTATCTACCCAGTCTCTCTCTGTCTGTATCTCCCCAGCCTCTATCTGTCTGTATCTCCCCAGCCTCTCTCTCTCTCTCTCTGTATCTCCCCAGCCTCTCTCTCTCTCTCTCTCTGTATCTCCTCAGCCCCCCTCTGTCTGTATCTCCCCAGCCTCTATCTCTCTGTATCTCCCCAGCCTCTATCTCTCTGTATCTCCCCAGCCTCTCTCTCTCTCTCTCTGTATCTCCCCAGCCTCTCTCTCTCTCTCTGTATCTCCTCAGCCCCCCTCTGTCTGTATCTCCCCAACCTCTCTCTGTCTGTGTCTCCTCAGCCTCTCTCTGTATCTTCCCAGCCTCTCTCTCTGTATCTCCTCAGCCTCTCTCTGTATCTCCTCAGCCCCCCTCTGTCTGTATCTCCCTAGCCTCTCTCTCTGTATCTCCTCAGCCTCTCTCTGTCTGTATCTCCCTAGCCTCTCTCTCTGTATCTCCTCAGCCTCTTTCTGTCTGTATCTCCCCAGCCTCTCTCTCTGTATCTCCTCAGCCTCTCTCTCTGTATCTCCTCAGCCTCTCTCTGTCTGTATCTCCTCAGCCTCTCTCTCTCTGTATCTCCTCAGCCTCCCTCTATCTGTATCTCCTCAGCCTCTCTCTCTCTGTATCTCCTCAGCCTCCCTCTATCTGTATCTCCTCAGCCTCTCTCTGTCTGTATCTCCTCAGCCTCCCTCTCTCTGTATCTCCTCAGCCTCTCTCTGTCTGTATCTCCTCAGCCTCTCTCTGTCTGTATCTCCTCAGCCTCTCTCTGTCTGTATCTGCTCGGCCTCTCTCTGTCTGTATCTGCTCGGCCTCTCTCTGTCTGTATCTCCCCAGCCTCTCTCTCTGTATCTCCTCAGCCTCCCTCTGTCTGTATCTCCTCAGCCTCTCTCTCTGTATCTCCTCAGCCTCTCTCTGTCTGTATCTCCTCAGCCTCTCTCTCTGTATCTCCTCAGCCTCTCTCTGTCTGTATCTCCTCAGCCTCTCTCTCTGTATCTCCTCAGCCTCCCTCTCTCTGTATCTCCTCAGCCTCCCTCTCTCTGTATCTCCTCAGCCTCCCTCTATCTGTATCTCCTCAGCCTCCCTCTGACTGTGTCTCCTCAGCCTCTCTCTGTCTGTATCTGCTCGGCCTTCCTCTGTGTCTCTTCAGATTCTCTCTGTCTGTATCTCCTCCCTCAGCCCCTCTGATACTCAGTCTAATAACCATTGGCCTCTCACCCTACCTTTTACTCTCTCTCCTCAGATCGTTCTGTTTGGATTCTCTGACATCTCTGCAGGTAACAAACCTTGATTTGCCACTCACTCTGGGATAGGATGGGGGAGATCATTAGAGTGGGATTTCACCACACAGGGCTAATATGAGACAGTACATTAGATAATCTGAAGCTCTCATACATGGAGAACTTTTGCCCAATGAATGGCTACACAGTAAGCAATGATACATATTATAAACTGTCTCATTTCAGGTTGGGGCCAAAACAGTAACTTTAAAAAATACACCATTGTTGGAATTCCCCATATTTCCTCTCTGGTCCTCTTTACACTGCTATGTGGTTGCTAGGCTCAGTGATCCTGCCAACCAAGTGGGCCTGGACTGAAATAATTCAATCAATTTTTATTGCTGGGATAACAATCAAAGTGGGAATTGGATTATTGGTTAGAGAGGAGCTGACCCCGTTACATTGTTTTATTGGCACTCAGATGCTGCTTCCAGTAGCAAATATAACTTTATTGATACATTTTAATGTACATTGGCAAGTTGCTTAGAATAAAACTTGCAATGTGCAAAATGTTATATTTGAATTTCTGTTCCCTTCAAATTTGGATGTAAGAATAATGTTGCGGGATGCAGAGACAGGGGCGCTGGAATGTTGTTATTTTTCAGTAGCAGTTGGTATTTTGTACCCCAAGACCCTCGTTCCAGCAGGAAGCTGAGGGGGCAGATTGGTGAGGACAGGAACTCGTGCAGCCCCGAAGCCCAATGTCAGGCAGCAGCTGAGCCCAAGCCAGTGCAGCTGCTCTATAGCCCCACCTCAGCCCCCACAGCCCCTTGGGAATCCCACATCCCCCTCTGACCTTGGGACTCTCCCATGGCCCAGACAGTAAGTGGCACAATTCTGCCTACACGGGGGGCAGAGTACACCAGAAGGGGCAATTGTTATGGGTTCGTTATCAGCCCCCAAGCCTATTCTGTATCTATAGATTTCCCTAATGTTCCTTCTCTCTCTCCCCCTTCTCTCTGTCCGGTAACTTTAGCCTCCCTGGCAGCTCATGACATTCTCTGGGCTTCTATTTAAAGCGAAACCACTCCCTTATAGTCAGTCTGAGCAACGCTCTGATAATGGGACAGAGAACAGAGATCATTCTCTAACCCTTTAGATAGAAATAACTGCTCTGTGGCCCTTTATATATATATAGTAAAGCCATGCTCTAGGCCAGGGGTCCCCAACCTTTCTTACTCAGAAGCCACAGTCAAATGTAAAAAGACTTGGGGAGCAACACAAGCACCATAAAAGTTCATGGAGGTGCCAAATAAGGGCTGTGATTGGCTATTAGGCAGCCTCTATGCACCCTATCAGCTTACAGGGGCTTTATTTGGTAGGAAATCTTGTTTTTATTCAACCAAAACTTGCCCCCAAGTCAGGAATTCAAAAATAACTCCCTGGTTTGGCGGCACTGAGAGCAACACCCAAGGGGTTGGGGAGCAACATGTTGCCCCCCGAGTCACTGGTCGGGGATCCCTGCTGTAGACATAATACTTTGGGGGTGATACTCAGCAAGTCTGTATGGAGAAAAGCAATGCCCTATAGCCCCCCAGTTAGGGGTTGGGAAAGCAATGTCCAACCCTCCTGATTATCCCAGAAGAAAGTCATGCTTCTTGATCCAAGCTCACGTGTCCAGTATCAGTGAAGATCTGAAAGCGACCCTTGCTGATTGCTTGTTACTTTGCAGATCTGCAGAAACCAGATTGGCTACTGAGTGTGACTCTTTCCCCGGTGCTTGAGGGAATTAGGGGACTAAACCATAGGGATGTGAAGTTTCTGGATTTATAAGTCTTTCAGCAATGGTTTTGTCCATTTGTGCCCCTCAGCATGTCGACTCCGCAGCTGATGCAAGGAATGCAGAAGGACCTCACGTGTCCGCTGTGTCTGGAGTTGTTCCGAGCCCCTGTCACACCTGAGTGTGGGCACACCTTCTGCCAAGGCTGCTTGACTGGGGCCCCCAAGAACCAAGACCAAAATGGATCAACGCCTTGCCCAACTTGCCAGACCCCCTCCCGCCCCGAGACCCTTCAGATCAACCGTCAGCTGGAACACCTTGTCCAAAGCTTCAAGCAGGTCCCAAAAGGCCACTGTCTGGAGCACCTGGACCCCCTGAGTGTCTACTGTGAGCAAGACAAGGAGCTTATCTGTGGGGTGTGCGCCTCGCTCAGCAAGCACAAGGGGCACAATATCATCACAGCCGCTGAGGCCTACGCCAAGCTGAAGGTAAAGCGGAATGTGCTTAGAAACACACTTTTTCAGCTTTGCTATATGAGCCATACAATAGTAGGATTGGGATTAGGTGACCCTAATATCTGTGTTATATTAATAGCCAAACACACATTTCCCTTCTCATTTCATGCCATTCAGCTCCATGTAGAGTAATTGGTGCCAGCCTTACACTATGCTGTGTTTATTATATATTACTATATTGACGTATATGAAATCTAACTTTGTTCCATCTCGTTCCTCACACAGAGGCAGCTGCCCCAGCAACAAGTTATCCTGCAGGAGGCGCGACTAAAGAAAGAGAAGACGGTGGCTGTGTTAGACAGACAGGTGGCTGAAGTACAGGTAAGTGGCCTCCATGCTTTACAAACCCAGTGGCCCCTTTTCCTACTTATACTACCAGCAACCCTTCCACTTATTCTCAGATCCCTACTAGTCCCAGCTATAGACCTTATTGGCCTTTTCTTACATCAACAAGTTACCCTACTCCAGTTAAGGACCCAACCCATATTCCAACTTCAGTTCCACATGTTTAACTAATCTACTCCTCTACCAATGACCTCCAGTTCCACATGTTTAACTAATCTACTCCTCTACCAATGACCTTCAGTTCCACATGTTTAACTAATCTACTCCTCTACCAATGACCTCTAGTTCCACATGTTTAACTAATCTACTCCTCTACCAATGACCTTCAGTTCCACATGTTTAACTAATCTACTCCTCTACCAATGACCAGCGTGGATCCCACTGAGACTGTCCCAGAGAGTTACCCTCTTTACTACTCTATTGTACCCTACTTTCTCCCAACATCTCTTCCCCATAGGGCTAACCCTAATCTGCAAGCTCCCATAACCCCCAACCTTTCACCAGGATATTGTACTTAATGCAATCCCATTTCTACGTAGAGTTTGCTCCATCTATTGATTCAGTCAGGGTTTATTATGAGGATATGGGACAGTTGTATTCCCTTGGATACCGAGAATCATCTCCACTACTCCCTTCCCTCCCCACAGGACACAGTGTCTCGCTTTAAGGGCAATGTGAAGCATCAGCTCAATGCCATGCGTTCCTACCTGAGCATAATGGAAGCCTCGCTGAGCAAGGAAGCCGACAATGCCGAACGTACGGCCACAGAGGCTCTGCTTGTAGAAAGGAAGACTATGGGGCATTACCTGGATCAGCTCCGGCAGATGGATGGAGTTCTGAAGGATGTGGAAAGCCAGGAGCAAACTGAATTTCTCAGGGTGAGCCACTCAGTAATGCAGTGAGGCCAAATGGAAGCCCAGTTAGCCTACATGGGGGTGTAAACCCAAAAATAACATCTAGCATAGTAATAAAACTACCTGTACCATTGAAACAATGCTCAAGCCATGACTGTATTACCCACAATGCCTTGCAACTTTCCTTTAGTGGGTGTGTTATTCACAGTATTGTAGGAACTGGAGTAGTGACGGAAGGGGTCGTGACTGCTGCAATATTGAGTAGTGCAGATAGTCAGGAGCAGCAGTGCAGAGAATTGCAAGGGACAGGCAGCTGCTTCCAATAGCAGTCACACTTAGTAAATGTGTAATTCTTGCATATTGTCATTTAAATATATACTGATAAGCAGGAAGAAGTTAAAAATTGACTTTAACGGATTTCTTTTTGTTTCAGAAATACTGTGTGGTGGCAGCAAGGTAATTTCCCATGTCCCTTATAGTATGCGTTAGTCCTTTTCCCTTCCCCTGAGGCTAAAATCTTAGTGACTATCCCTGGGGTAATTCATAATAACCATATATTGCATGTCGGGGATGTTACTAACCCAATCCTTCCTTCCTCTGCCCAATCGACATTACTTTCCCCTTCAGTCAAGCAAAATAAACAAATTAATCTAATCCTTATTACTTCCCATTCTCAGCCTACTGCTATAATCCATAGGCAATCACCAGGAATGGGTACAGGGCCAAGTAGAAGGGGTGGAGCCTGATACAAGAGCAGTCATTGGTCACATTCCCTCTGAAGGCCCACAAACCATCTCTTCCCACTGCTACTTTCCTATTATTAATTATTAACATTTATTTATAAAGCGCCAACATATTCCACAGCGCTGTACAAATCCTACCTTCTGTCATTGATAGGCTGAACAAGATTTTAGCCGAGTCCCCTCCTCCTGGTCGCCTGGACATCCAGCTTCCCATCATCTCTGATGAGTTTAAATTCCAAGTATGGAGGAAGATGTTTAGAGCCCTGATGCCAGGTAAGGAGATAAAGTGCACAGTATATAGAGCGGAGAGAGAAATACTGTGAAAAAATGTGACCATAAATAAATGAAATAATACATTTTGGCCACCAGTGCAAAATGGGGAGCTGATGCACTCACCGAATGTAAAATACAGCAAGGCAAAGTAAACCTGCTGATGGTAGTGATAAAGCGGGCATCTCACATTATGATAAAATGAGAGAAAAAACAAACATAGTGTAATACTATTTATTATAAATAAAACCTGCCCATATACAGGCTACTCGTGGGATTGTAGTACAAATCAGCAGAAACAAGAACGAGCTCTACGCGTTTCACGTGATTCCGTTACGCTTCCTCAGGAGCCGGATCATAATGCCCCCTGATAACATAATGTACTTATATACCTGTTTAAATAACTTAATTGAGCCCTTAAAGCAGACATATCCTATAAAAATGATGAATGTACCAGGGAATTATACTCCTCTAGATATAGAAGGATTGTGCTTAAAGTTGTGTTTCTGACTGATTTATTGAGAAATTCCCCCAAACCCCACTAGCCCCGCCCATCTGTGCCACTTCCTGCTGGCTGAATTCTCTGGATGAGCTGGGGAGCCGGCGGCCCTCCGTACCCTGCACTGTAGGATAGGAACCAATCAGCAGCTAGGCTGACCTGATAGGGAACTGAAGCCTGTCTGTGCTTGTGTGAGTGCAGGGCTGTGATTGGCTCTCCCCCTCCTACTGTGCTTCTGGCAGGGACCGTTAGGACACGCCCACCCCTCATGTGAAACCCAGACAGGGACCTGAGAGGATCTATAGGGGACTCCAATAAAGGGTAGTTACAACAGAGGCCTTACCGCACACCCTAGTTCTCCAAATTTAACTGCCCGGTGCACATTGCCAGAGGGATCGGCACCCTCACAAAAACCAGCAGGAAAACAAAAAGCAAAATGGCACTCAGGGCTAACGGGAAATATTTCCTTGTTAGAAAGTCTTTATTTGCGAAAAAGATGCAACGTTTCGAGGCCAATCAGCCTCTTTATCAAGCATTGATAAAGAGGCTGATCGACTCCAATAAAGGGGCCATTGTTACAGATAGGGTTAATGTTTAGCCCAAAGGGAAACCAGCACCGGATATTATTCATAATTGCCTACAGGGTTAGGGGTTCCCCATTTATCCTATTTGTCCACTTTAACGTCCGTTTCTAACAACCGGACGTGATATCGCCGTGTGTGGGCGGAAGTGACATCAGCACTTGCACGCTAATGGAAGATGAAGGAACAGGAAGTATTGGCAAATATTGAGCACAAAAAAGGCAAATGTAAAGATGATCAAATCTTACATACACACGTTAAGAACTGTCTTATTGAATAAACTTATTAAAAGTCCAAAAGATGAAGTTTGTATACTACCATGTTGCTACTGTTGTACTGTACCTCCCAAAGGAAATAGAATATACACTGAAATGTAGTAAAAACAAATGACTATAATGAAATAAGAGAGAATAAACTAAATTGTAAGTTAAAATGTGAATGGTTGCCACATTTTTCAAGCTTGCACTTGTGGGTGTTTTATTACTGTTTATACTCGAATATAAGCCTAGTTTTTCAGCACCCAAAATGTGCTGAAAAAAGTCACCCTCGGCTTATACTCGAGTCGGGTGTCATGGGTCCCTCTAGACTAGCACCCTCTCTCCTTTGTGTGCAAATTAGGCCACCTGCAACCAGACCCTCCAGTGCCCTGGCCTAGGCTCCCACTAGCAATACTTATTTCCCCTTACGTGTCCTCTGGGACTGGGTCTGCTGCCAGTTTGCCAATGTGCAATGAGCGTGGGGTAGTACTCATATTGTTTTTGTTGACCCTCTTCTCCGCTTACAGAGCTAGTTTACTGTTTTTCTTTGAAATAACTATTGAAAAACATATACCCCACTGATGCCTCAATTAATGTCATTTTATTGGTATTTATTTTGATTATTAAAACTTAGCAATAGCTGCTGCATTTCCCACCCTAGGCTTATACTCGAGTCAATACGTTTTTCTAGTTTTCTTAGGTAAAATTTGGTACCTCGGCTTATACTCGAGTATATACGGTAATTTAAGAAATATTACACCATGATTTCACATGTTCTACTACTTGGCTCATCTGCCTCATTCTTGCCCATTGTTCCTCAGCACTGGAGAACCTGACATTTGACCCGGACACAGCCCAACAGAACTTGGTGGTTTTCTCAGATGGCAAATCCGTCGAGTGCTCGGAGCAAAAGCAATCTGTGTCCGACGAACCCAACAGGTTCGACAAAAGCAACTGCCTGGTGAGCAAAGAGAGCTTCACAGAAGGGGAGCACTACTGGGAGGTTCTAGTAGAGGACAAGCCACGTTGGGCCTTGGGTATCATCTCCGAGACTGCCAACCGTAAGGGCAAGCTTCACGCCAGCCCTTCCAATGGCTTCTGGCTCATCGGCTGTAAGGAAGGGAAAGTATACGAGGCCCATACAGAACAGAAGGAGCCACGTGTCCTACGTGTAGAGGGCCGCCCAGAAAAGATAGGCATCTACCTCAGCTTCTCCGACGGGGTGGTGTCCTTCTTTGATTCAAGCGACGAGGACAACATCAAGCTCCTCTATACCTTCAATGAGCGTTTCTCTGGTCGGCTCCACCCCTTCTTCGACGTCTGCTGGCACGATAAAGGAAAGAATGCCCAGCCCCTGAAGATCTTCTACCCCCCAGCTGAACAGCTATAAATGGCAGCACCGATGGGGTTTGTCTGTGAGGAAGGGGTAGGTAGTGGGGCAACAACGAACATGTTCCGGTATAAACCAGCACAGACTTCTAGCAATAAAATCCATGAACTCTATTCTCATCCAACTAAAGGAGACCCACGGAGAGACTTAATACACAGAGGTGCCACCATAGTCCCCAAATCTCTGTATGAGAGGGAGGGGACTGATACCAACAGTAGTTTGCCTTCCTGCCCCCAATATCCCACACTGTTTGTGTTCAGCACAAATAAACCAACCATAATAAAGCAATAAATCAGCCTCAGAGTGTCTTGTTATACAATATGCAATGCATTAAAGGAGACATATCATGCTGAAATGAGGAATATAGAAGGATTGTGCTTAAAAAATTCCCCCCAAACCCTCCCCATCTGTGCCATTTCCTGCTGCCTCCTTTCCCAGGCTGTGCAGGGGGGCCGGCGACACTGTAGGATAGGAACCAATCAGCAGCTAGGCTGACCTGATAGGGAACTGAAGCCTGTCTGTGCTTGTGTAAGTGCAGGGTTGTGATTGGCTCTCCCCCTCCTACTGTGCTTCTGGCAGGGACCGTTAGGACACACCCACCCCTCATGTGAAACCCAGACAGGGACCTGAGAGGATCTATAGGGAGCTCCAATAAAGGGGCCATTGTTACAGATAGGGTTAATGTTTAGCCCAAAGGGAAACCCTTTTCATTTACCAGTTTCATGATCTTGATGTTCTCCAAACCATATTTCAAACATCCGACTGGTTTTGCCTATATAATACAATGAATAAGGACATTTAGGGGCAGATTTATCAAAGCTCACCACAGAAAAATTCACCCACTTTCTATCCATTCCTATGGGATTTTCTTTTGTAGATGGCTTGATCCACCAAATAGCAAATGAACGCGTTGGCATACAATGGCATGACTGGGCTATATATTGAGGTGCTGTCTATCTGTAGGTAGAAAGTACGTTAAAAATCTTTTGCAGCGTGCATTTACCAACAAATATTTGGAATAGGCAAACAGAAAGAATGACTGAAAGAATAAATGAAGGCACCGGGCACATAGTTACATACATAGTTACATAGGTTTGAAAAAAGACCAGAGTCCATCAAGTTCAACCCTTCCAAGTAAACCCAGCACCCACAACCCACACCTACCAATCTATACACTCACATACATAAACTATATATACAAACACTAATACTAACTGTAGATTATGTTCTAAGCCTTCATATAACTGGAACCAAATGCTACCTGCCATAGCCAGAAACAGCCACAAGGTGTCACTACATAGCCAATAATAAAAAAAATATTTTTTTATTCTGTAAAATTGTGTTTATCAGTTAAACTGCAGGGAAGCTGCTGTACCAGGAGTAGTAAGGGATGATCCGCAGACAAGCAGAGACACATTTAAAAGCCTGGGAAAACTTTTCTAGGACTAGAAGTCCAATCAGAAAACATCATGGATATGCAATAACTGCCAGTCTACTTGTGGACTGAACCCCATGCCTGCTGGTCTTGCAGCTCTCTCTCCTGGTCACAGATATGTTGTTTAACTACGAATTATCAGCTCCCATTATCCTACAGAGAGCCCGGGGGCTGCAGGTTGGAAGTTCCGGGCCCCAGGCCAGGTCACGTGAGCTCCCCAGAGCAGATGACGGCGGCCAAGATAAAGAAATGCAAAGTCATGGCTGGAACTGACTGCCAGTCCCACTAACCAACAGGCACCCTGCACACTGCCATCTATCAGGTAGGAGGGATTAACCCCCCCATAATCATATTTAGCCTATAATTCACCCACCCACCATTCTCCTACCATCCTTTATCCATGGGACTCTGTTTGTCTCCTCACTTCAGTCTTTTTTTCCCTTCTTCCTCCCCTTTCTGTCTATCTTGCTCCCTTCCCATTGTTCTGCTGATCGGCTGCTGGGGGTGAGGGGGGGGGATATCACTCCAACTTGCAGCGCAGCAGTAAAGTGTGCCTGAGTCTGAGCTTTCAGCCAGCGCTACACATTAGAACTGCTTTCAGCTAACCTATTGTTTCTCCTACTCCCATGTAACTGGAGGAGTCCCAAGCCGGACTTGGATTTCTTACTATTGAGTGCTATTCTGATACCTACTGGGAGCTGCTATCTTGCTCCCTTCCCATTGTTCTGCTGATCGGCTGCGGGGGTGAGGGGGGGGGGGGGATATCACTCCAACTTGCAGCGCAGCAGTAAAGTGTGCCTGAGTCTGCGCTTTCAGAAGGAGCCAGCGCTACACACATTTCCAATTAAACCTACAGGCATAATGCATTTTAAAGGAGACATATTGGATAAATGGGAAAAATGGCTAATTTTGTAGGCAATTATGAATAATATCCGGTGCTGGTTTCCCTTTGGGCTAAACATTAACCCTATCTGTAAAAATGGCCCCTTTATTGGAGCTCCCTATAGATCCTCTCACTTCTCTGTCCAGTGTGAAATGGAGAGTGGGCGTGTCCTAACGGTCCCTGCCAGAAGCACAGTAGGAGGGGGAGAGCCAATCACAGCCCTGCAGTCACAAAAGCACAGACAGGCTTCAGTTCCCTATCAGGTCAGCCTAGCTGCTGATTGGTTCCTATCCTACAGTGCAGGGTACGGAGGGCCGCCGGCTCCCCAGCTCATCCAGAGAATTCAGCCAGCAGGAAGTGGCACAGATGGGCGGGGCTAGTGGGGTTTGGGGGGAATTTCTCAATAAATCAGTCAGAAACACAACTTTAAGCACAATCCTTCTATATCTAGAGGAGTATAATTCCCTGGTACATTCATCATTTTTATAGGATATGTCTCCTTTAAACAAATGCCGAACACATTAGACTTCTGTTGCACAAATATCCATGAATAGACTATACTATAGGCTCTGCTGGGCCATTACCCCTGTACTACTCCCCACTGACACCTATAGGTGCCCCAGCGCTAATACAGCTGACTCAATGATAAGCATATTTGTATTGCGGTGCCCACACGTTACACGGGCCTCTCCCGGTTCCCCACACGTTACACGGGCCTCTCCCCGGTTCCCCACACGTTACACGGGCCTCTCCCCGGTTCCCCACACGTTACACGGGCCTCTCCCGGTTCCCCACACGTTACACGGGCCTCTCCCGGTTCCCCACACGTTACACGGGCCGCTCCCCGGTTCCCCACACGTTACACGGGCCTCTCCCGGTTCCCCACACGTTACACGGGCCGCTCCCCGGTGCCCCACACACAAGCAGCTGCGAAACTGACGGCCCCTCCCGGCCCATACACAGGCGGGTTCGCTCATCCCCTCCGAGTTGCTTTCACTTTCGCTGCCGCACAACCTTCCGTGCCAGTATCTGCCTAGTGACAGTGACGTTTGCACCACTCTAATTTTTGGTTGGCTGCAATCTGTTTGTAGGCTCCGGCGCTGGGTGACACAAGGCAGACACAGTTCAGTTGCTGAAAGGAGCGGAGCGATATTGAGTCTGAGAGCGACACCATGAAGATCGCACTGAGTTTGCTGAGCCTGGGGCTGGTCCTGGCACTGACACTGGCAGAGAGTAACATCAGTGAGTATGGCCCCTTAGCTCCCCCCTACCTGCCCCTTGTCTCATCTGCCTCTGTGTGTGTGTGTGTGAGTGCTAGCTCTTGGGTAGGCCATGGGGCTGGCAGAGAGTAACATCAGTAAGTATGGCCCCTTAGCTCTCCCCTACCTGCCCCCTGCCCCTTGTCTCATCTGCCCTGCCTGTGTGTGTGTGTTAGAGTGCTAGCTCTTGGGTACACCATGGGGCTGCTTGGGATCACTTTCACTTTATATTAATGGAAAAAGCTATATTCTGAGGGCCCTAAACTGATGTTGCTGTGGGGCCCAGTGCCTTCTAGTTACACAATTGTGCAAGCTCACTTGTTGGGGGGGTGAGTGTAAGCTCTATAGACAAGGCATGTGTATTCCCTTGGCCTGGTAATACAGGTGCCCGGATCCCTAGAGATAAGTGCGGGGATGTTTGGGAGTCTCTGGCGCAGGGAGATTCCCAGAAATCACATGGGTCTGGGCACCATTAGTTTCACTTTTGTACAGTAACTCGGGCACATTCGGGCAGTTCCAGAACTTACTGGGAATGACTCTAATAATATCTAATAACACTGAACTCATCTCTGACGTGTGTGTGGGGAACAGTGATCATAACATGGCTGAATAAAAGTTAGTGTCGGGGTTGGGAAGAAAAAAACGTGCTTTTAGGGCATTCAAGTTAGCTGGGGCAGCTGGGGCTTTCATCAGGTACAGGGGGGCAAATAAAGCAGCAAAAAAGCTATCAGGCAAGCTAAAATAGAGATGGGAAGGGATATTGCAGCTAGGAGTAAAAAGAATCCAAAATTATTTATTAATTATGTGAATAGTAAAAAAATGAAGCAAGAAGGGGTGGGAACCTTATTATCACGGGGGGGGGTACGTTGGTTGATGAGAACGGGGAAAAAGCAGAAATTTTGAACTCTTATTTTTCATCTGTCTATACATCTGAGGAGCCAGATAATGAAGGCTTCCCTTGTAATATGCCCAGTTCTAGTAATTTAGCTACTGACGCGTGGGTCACTCGGGAGGGAATTCAAAAGAGA
Organism: Xenopus tropicalis; assembly: GCF_000004195.4. Lineage (NCBI taxonomy): Eukaryota > Metazoa > Chordata > Amphibia > Anura > Pipidae > Xenopus > Xenopus tropicalis. The sequence goes on along the minus strand of NC_030685.2, from coordinate 5,458,512 downwards.
CTTGAACATGTAAAGGTAAACAAAGGTCCAGGGCCGGATGGGATTCATCCCAGGGTATTAAATGAGCTGAGCGCTGTGATTGCCAAACCTCTTCACTTAATTTTTCAGGATTCGTTGAGGTTTGGCATGGTGCCGAGAGACTGGCGGATTGCTAATGTGGTGCCGTTATTTAAAAAGGGATCCCGTTCACAGCCTGAAAACTATAGGCCTGTTAGTCTGACATCAGTAGCAGGAAAGCTTCTGGAAGGGGTAATAAGGGATAGGGTACTTGAATACATTGCAGTTCACAATACTATTAGTTTGTGCCAGCATGGTTTTATGGGTAACAGATCTTGCCAGACTAATTTAGTCACCTTTTATGAGGAGGTGAGCAGGAACCTTGATGCTGGAATGGCAGTGGATGGGATCTACTTGGACTTTGCTAAAGCGTTTGATACAGTACCTCACAGAAGGTTAATGATCAAATTAAGGAATATTGGCCTAGAACATAATATTTGTAATTGGATAGAGAATTGGAAAACTGGGCAGCAAACTGGGAAATGAGGTTCAATGTTGATAAGTGCAAAGTTATGCACTTTGGTAGAAATAATATAAACGCAAACTATCTACTGAATGGTAGTGTGTTGGGGGTTTCCTTAATGGAGAAGGATCTAGGGGTTTTTGTTGATAACAAGTTGTCTAATTCCAGGCAGTGTCATTCTGTGGCTACTAAAGCAAATAAAGTGCTGTCTTGTATAAAAAGGGCATTGACTCAAGGGATGAGAACATAATTTTGCCCCTTTATAGGTCCCTGGTAAGGCCTCACCTTGAGTATGGGGGGCAGTTTTGGGCTCCAGTCCTTAAGAAGGATATTAATGAGCTGGAGAGAGTGCAGAGACTGCAACTAAACTGGTTAAGGGGATGGAAGGGTTAAACTATGAGGTTAGACTGTCAGGGTTGGGGTTGTTTTCTCTGGAAAAGAGGCGCTTGCGAGGGGACATGATTACTCTGTACAAGTACATTAGAGGGGATTATAGGCAGATGGGGGATGTTCTTTTTTCCCATAAAAACAATCAGCGCACCAGAGGCCCCCCCTTTAGATTAGAGGAACGGAGCTTCCATTTGAAGCAGCGTCGGGGGTTCCTCACAGTGAGGGCAGTGAGGTTGGTAATTGCCTATTGGAATTGCCCTGCTTGCCATTGCCCCGGAGGCCTGCTGCCTGCCCACAGTTTCAGCCGTACCCTGCCTGCCTTGGGGTACAATAGTATTCTGTGCCCCCCAGACTTGCTGAAGGCTGCACTGGTGCCACCAATGTGAGATGTACTGTACGGGCACAGCCCGACCCATATCCCCAGTGGCACGGTGGGACTGGGCAGGATTGGCATTGTCTCTGCCAGTCAGGATGTAGTCAGAGGCGGGTACGTTTGGCAGCAACATATTTTTTTTTTTTTGGAGGTTTTTATTTTATTTTATTAACAATACATTGAGATGTACAGTGCTATGGCCACAAAACCAAAAGTAAATTTCAAATCCGTGTAACCCGGGCAGCCCTGAACTAGGAAGCAAGTTAGTGAAAAAGGCAGGCACTCCGGAGTCTAAAGTAAAATCTAGATCTAAATCTATACATCTATATATATAATATAGATATATATCCACATATATAAAGGAGGTGTATACCTATACAAATAGAACACAGTTTATATCAATTTGTAAACTGATACAATCTGTCTACTAATGGGTTTAGTCTTACGGATAAACTTAGATATGAATGGATGTGGATATATATATATATATATAGATGTATAGATTTAGATCTAGATTTTACTTTTATTAATTACAAAGCTTTTACGATTGATTTGAACTGTTGATTCTAATTGTATGTTCTATAATTATTGGTCAGTACTGTCACCATATGATTGGTCAGCTTGACTTTAAATACTCAGTGCTTACAGGATGTCATCCAGCCTATGATTAAGTACCCAGAATGGTACGAAACGCGTAAGGCTTCATATCACTTATGTGTATTATTCAATAAAGTAACTTTGATTTTACTTTAAAATTTGAGCTCCAATTCTACTTATATGGACTTCCGGAGTGCCTGCCTTTTTCACTAACTTGCTTCCTATATGGTTCCCCAATGCTGAGGGGCTGGGGCCTGAGCGCCTGAACAACGGGTAAGCTCTAACCATCACTGCTTAGATCTATATTTATTTTGTGGACTAATTGTCAGCTCTGAACAAGGCATTGCGGTTGTTAGAGAGTCTATTGGCTCCTGGGTGTCGGGATTATACAGTGGGGTTTGCCTCAGGCTGAGCCTCTATCCTGGGTTCCAATACATTATCCAATTAATTGGGGCAGGTACATTAGTTAATTAGTGGGAGTCTGGTATTGACTAGTTGTACCCATTGTTGGATATCGGGTGGGTCAGGACCATTTTATTGCGTAAATATACAGATCTAAGTAGCGTTCTAGATTTATCCAAAGGCACTAGGTCGTCAATTAAGACCAGTAAACACACTTCTGGGGATACAATTCCCAGTAGGGGAATTTGTTCGTTTAAGTATTTAGTTACCTTTGTCCAGTACTCAAGAATTATGGGACAGGCCCGTCTTAGGTGGAAAAACCCAGCATTTGGGATTTGGGGCAAGGAGCATTTGGATTTTTCCCCATGGCCTTTAGTCGTAGTGGAATAATGTATTATTATTATTATTTAGGGATGCACCCAATCCCGGAATCGGTTCGGGATTCGGGCCGAATCCAGCCTTTTTTTTTTATGGATTCGGTTTCGTCCGAATCCACGGCCCTGGCCGAACCGAATCTGAGTTCTAATTAGCAAAATTAGTAAAAATTTAGGGGGGAAATTTAAACCTTTCACAATCCTAATTAGAACTAATGAGTTCGGGGGTTCGGCAGAACCCAAAAAAGTGGGTTCGGTGCATCCCTATTATTATTATTATTAATAACATTTATGTATAAAGTGCCAACATACCCCGCAGCGCTGTACAATAAGTGGGTTACATACATTGGGCATACAGAGTAACATATAAAGCAATCAATAACCGATACAGGAGGTGAAGAGAGCCCTGCCCAAAAGAGCTTACAATCTACAAGGAGTAACATATAAAGCAATCAGTAACCGATACAGGAGGGGAAGAGAGCCCTGCCCAAAAGAGCTTACACTCTACAAGGAGTAACATATAAAGCAATCAGTAACCGATACAGGAGGGGAAGGGAGCCCTGTCCCAAAAGAGCTTACACTCTACAAGGAGTAACATATAAAGCAATCAGTAACCGATACAGGAGGTGAAGAGAGCCCTGCCCAAAAGAGCTTACACTCTACAAGGAGTAACATATAAAGCAATCAGTAACCGATACAGGAGGGGAAGGGAGCCCTGTCCCAAAAGAGCTTACACTCTACAAGGAGTAACATATAAAGCAATCAGTAACCGATACAGGAGGTGAAGAGAGCCTTCCCAGAAGAGCTTACAATCTAATGTAGATCCTATGTATTACCTTTAACTGAATCATTCTATCTTTGGTAGAGATGGGGGAGCTGTATAATGTCTCCCATTAATCACTGTCCGGCTGCGGGATATCACCCACCCATTTGTGTTTTGCTGATTCAAATGGAGCCCTAAGGGCCTGTATAAGTACCTCGCACAGGTCGGACACCAGCTTTTTGGGATTTGGGTCCCGTAGCCTTTGCTCATAGGATAGTGTTGTACAGGTATGGGATCCCTTATCCGGAAACCCGTTATTCAGAAAGCTCCGAATTACGGAATGCCTGTCTCCCATAGACTCCATTTTAATAAAATAATTCAGAATTTTAAAACTGATTTCCTTTTTCTCTGTAATAATAAAACAGTACCTGAACTTGATCCCAACTAAGATATAATTACCCCTTATTGGGGCAGAACAACCCTATTGGGTTTATTTCATGGTTAAATGATTCCCTTTTCTCTGTAATAATAAAACAGTACCTGTACTTGATCCCAACTAAGATATAATTACCCCTTATTGGGGCAGAACAGCCCTATTGGGTTTATTTAATGGTTAAATGATTCCCTTTTCTCTGTAATAATAAAACAGTACCTGTACTTGATCCCAACTAAGATATAATTACCCCTTATTGGGGGCAGAACAGCCCTATTGGGTTTATTTCATGGTTAAATGATTCCCTTTTCTCTGTAATAATAAAACAGTACCTGTACTTGATCCCAACTAAGATATAATTACCCCTTATTGGGGGCAGAACAGCCCTATTGGGTTTATTTCATGGTTAAATGATTCCCTTTTCTCTGTAATAATAAAACAGTACCTGTACTTGATCCCAACTAAGATATAATTACCCCTTATTGGGGGCAGAACAGCCCTATTGGGTTTATTTCATGGTTAAATGATTCCCTTTTCTCTGTAATAATAAAACAGAACCTGTACTTGATCCCAACTAAGATATAATTACCCCTTATTGGGGCAGAACAGCCCTATTGGGTTTATTTCATGGTTAAATGATTCCCTTTTCTCTGTAATAATAAAACAGAACCTGTACTTGATCCCAACTAAGATATAATTACCCCTTATTGGGGGCAGAACAGCCCTATTGGGTTTATTTCATGGTTAAAGGATTCCCTTTTCTCTGTAATAATAAAACAGTACCTGTACTTGGGCTAAACATTAACCCTATCTGTAACAATGGCCCCTTTATTGGAGCTCCCTATAGATCCTCTCAGGTCCCTGTCTGGGTTTCACATGAGGGGTGGGCGTGTCCTAACGGTATGGGGCACAGTTGCCATAGACAGGTAGATCTTCCCTGGCACAGACAATATAGGGCAAAGTTGCCACAGACAGCACTAATTGCCATAAGCCCCCCCCCCCCCATAGGCAGTCCCATTGGCAGGCACACAGTGAAGTGTAACTTCTTTGAGCACATAAAGTGGGGAAATGAATGGGGAATGAGCCCCCCATAATGTATAATCCAGGAGAAGCGGGAAAAGCAATTGCTTTATATCCCACAAGGGGAAGAGATGCTCCAATGTGTAACTGTGCCCTCTGCTGCACTCTCTCCAGCGCGCCAACTGTCTCTTCTAACTGCCTTCCCTTCATTTCCTTTGGGGGAGGGGGGATTTGTCTCAGTGTTATTCTATCAGTCACAGCTTCCTATGACTCCCAGGGGGTGCAGAGAGTTGTAGTTTCAGTTAATATCAGGCAGCAGACTATTTGGCCCCTGAGCCCCCAGCCACTTAAGTCAGCTCTGCTCATTGGAAGATCTAATTGAGGCCTAGGTCTCACTTTAGAGAGGGGGGGGGGGGGGAACCCCACTCCTTCTTATGCCTGCGCCCCCCATCCCAGTTGTGTAGTTGCCCTTGAACCCCACTCCTTATGCCTGCACCCCCCCATCCCAGTTGTGTAAGTTGCCCTTGAACCCCACTCCTTATGCCTGCACCCCCCCATCCCAGTTGTGTAAGTTGCCCTTCTCTGCCCCCCCGTCAGGTCCCCCGGTGGTTAAAGTTTACACTGCGGAGCCGGTGGAGTTTGGCAAAAAGAACGAGCTGATCTGCTATGCGTACGACTACCACCCTCCCCGCATGGAGATCTCTCTGCTCAAGAACGGAGTGGAGATCCCAGACACCAAGCAGAAGGATCCCTCGTTCCACCACAACTGGAAGTATTACACCATGATGAGTGCCCACGTGCACATCGACAGCGATGATAAAGTGGAATGTCTGGTCGCCCACAATGGGAGCCCCCCCAAGAGGCACAAATTGGGTAAGGGGGGTCCCCACTCAGCAACAATACAGAGTAATGTGGGAACATGAGTAAGGGGAGCAGAGCAATAGCAGGGGCACGGGGTATCTGGGTAAGGGGAGCAGAGCAATAGCAGGGGCACAGGGTATCTGGGTAAGGGGAGCAGAGCAATAGCAGGGGCACGGGGTATCTGGGTAAGGGGAGCAGAGCAATAGCAGGGGCATGGGGTATCTGGGTAAGGGGAGCAGAGCAGTTGCAGGGGCATGGGGTATCTGGGTAAGGGGAGCAGAGCAATAGCAGGGGCACGGGGTATCTGGGTAAGGGGAGCAGAGCAATAGCAGGGGCACGGGGTATCTGGGTAAGGGGAGCAGAGCAGGGGCAGGGGCACATGTTGATTGAGTATATGAAGTGGAGGAATAGCAGGGGGAGGGGCTATTGGAGTTGGGGGAGGGATCAGGCAGGAGCACAGTCTGTCACTGACCCTTTATCCTTCTCTCCCACAGACATGTTCTGAGCCGCAGACTGGTGAGTGCAATGTCCCTCATTATCCCTAGGGGGCAGATATATACACACAGGGCAGATAATATTATTGGGGCAGATAATATTATTGGGGGCAGATATATACACGCAGGGCAGATAATATTATTGGGGCAGATATATACACGCAGGGCAGATAATATTATTGGGGCAGATATATACACACAGGGCAGATAATATTATTGGGGCAGATATATACACGCAGGGCAGATAATATTATTGGGGGCAGATATATACACGCAGGGCAGAGAATATTATTGGGGCAGATATATACACGCAGGGCAGATAATATTATTGGGGGCAGATATATACACGCAGGGCAGATAATATTATTGGGGGCAGATACATACACGCAGGGCAGATAATATTATTGGGGCAGATATATACACACAGGGCAGATAATATTATTGGGGCAGATATATACACGCAGGGCAGATAATATTATTGGGGCAGATATATACACGCAGGGCAGATAATATTAAAATGACAGTTGCTGCCAGGCCACGCCCATAGGGGCACAGAGACAGGGGGTAATGGAATATAGTGCTTAGGGGTAACTTTCCTGCCAGAGGGGTGGGCATGGGGCTTTACCCAGCAGTGCATTTAACCCTTTCTCTTTTTTTTTTCAGACTGCAGCTGAAGATTGAGGAAAGCAGATTCCAACACCCTGCCCTCTTCCCTTCCCTGTCCCTCCCACTTCCCTTCCCTTTCCCTCCCACTTCCCTTCCCTGTCCCTCCCACTTCCCTTCCCTGTCCCTCCCACTTCCCTTCCCTTTCCCTCCCACTTCCCTTCCCTGTCCCTCCCACTTCCCTTCCCTTTCCCTCCCACTTCCCTTCCCTGTCCCTCCCACTTCCTTTCCCTTTCCCTCCCACTTCCCTTCCCTTTCCCTCCCACTTCCTTTCCCTTTTCCTCTCACTTCCCTTTCCCTCCCACTTCCTGTCCCTCCCACTTCCTTTCCCTCCCATAATGCTATATAGCTACATAGCTTCCGGGGGTGTAACCCTTACAGGATCAGGGCGGAGTGTGAAGTGAATGTCCCCTCACTTTCCCCTCTGCCGCCCCCTAGAGAAGGCTCTTTGATTCAGTCTAGAGATTGCCCCGCTCCATGCTCCCCTATACACATTACACAGACTCTATACACATAGGTCTCTTCTGTGTTACCCCCTTAGGGCAGTATTGATTCCCACCCTCCCCCTTATACATTACAATCTATACATTTGCTTCCTATAGCGCCACCTAGGGTTCTTTTTATATACAGATAATTGTGCTGTAATTACTGCTTATTGATTGGAGTGAGTGCACATGTCTGCCCCCTTGTGGCGAGCCTGTGCTACAGCAATGATCTAGCGCTACTTTAGCTGGTATTCATCCAATCACTGATCTCTATACATACAGTAAGGTTTTATGTTTCACAGCTCACAGGCCATTAGAGCAGGGATGTCCCAGCATGCATCGCTTTCTTCAGTGTTTACCAACAGCCAAAGATTTGAGGGTTGTAGTTCAACAACATCCACGTATCGGCAGTAGCAGCGTCAAGTTCATCCCTGTGTTATAACCATGGCTCTTTATAATAAAACTGAGATTTTTGTTTCTGATTGGTTTGTGCTCTAACTGGGTGTTTATTTACAATTTTAAATAAATTAAATTTTAATCTATTGTCTGCTAGCCTCGCCCCTCATTCTGTCTATCAGTCTCTGCTGCACACATTAAAGGGCAAGTTCATCCTGTTGGTTTTCCAATTTTTATCTGGTGCCATTGCATGCTATCCTGCCTAGTAACATGGTGTGTGGTGCTCCCTCTGCTGGGCACAGAAAGGCATTGCATCTGACAAGGTGTTTCAGGTTTCAGTGCAGTGATAGGGCAACGTATTCCATCTAGTGGTCAGAGACTGTCACTGCAGTTGCTTCTCTTACTGATATCAGGGAGAGCATTGTATAAAACAAAGATCCCCGTCTGCTGGATGGAGGATGTCACTAGAAGCAGAAGTCACACTGACATGAGGGAGCCTTGGGAAACGCCATCTGCTGGCCAGAGGCAGTCAGTGCAATAGTGTGTCCATATTTGACCTGGGGGAGAGGAAAGGTGCACCCTCTGCTGGGAAGAAGAAGTTACTACAAGTGCTGCCTTGTGTTATATTGTTTCATATTCCGGAGCCCCTGGGGCAGGGAATAGAAAGGGACAGGCAAACGCTGCTTCTATAGCAGTTATATATACAAATGATGTAAAAACCATTATAAATGAATAATGAGTGTATATTGCAAAGTTGCTTAGAATTTTGTTGGATTTTATTAAGCGAAAATGGGTTGACTTGACCTTTAATCTTTGGTCCAAGTAGTACCTGCCTTAACTGCTTGTTGCCCTGTTGTGTAGAACACATACAGGATGTGCCCAGAAGCTTCCAGTAGTGTGCGCTTATGTTTGGGAGTCACAGACAAGAATCCTGATGGCGGCCTGATCATTTCCTGGGATTGGAAGAGAAGTTCCTTTGTGTCATTGTTATATTCTGCCAGCAGGTGGCGCCATAATACCAGAAATCTATAGAGTGAGTTTCAGCTGGATGTGGGTTTCTGGGCGGCTTTACACTAAACTTCCATGAACTGCAGGTTGTTTGGAGGGCGATGTGGCCACAGAGGGAGGTTTGTGGGAAAGAGAAGAACCGCAGCGCTGCTCCCTCACAGAGTGTAATGTAGGGAGTTTGGTTCTGTTTGTACAATCTGTGGCTTCCAGGTGCTGCTGAACTACAAATACCAACCAGAATCCTTTAGGAGCAGGTTTGCCTTGTCACAGAACCCCTCAGTGACTGCTAATATCCTTATCATTTACAGTAGGGGGTACATTATCCCTTATAATACATGAGTGATACTCAGAGTTCCCTGTATAACTCAGCCTGCAGCCTTGTGCCTTTATATGGGGGGCACAGAACCCCTCAGTGACTGCTAATATCCTTATCAGTTACAGTAGGGGGTACATTATCCCTTATAATACATGAGTGATACTCAGAGTTCCCTGTATAACTCAGCCTGCAGCCTTGTGCCTTTATATGGGGGGCACAGAACCCCTCAGTGACTGCTAATATCCTTATCATTTACAGTAGGGGGTACATTATCCCTTATAATACATGAGTGATACTCAGAGTTCCCTGTATAACTCAGCCTGCAGCCTTGTGCCTTTATATGGGCACAGAACCCCTCAGTGACTGCTAATATCCTTATCATTTACAGTAGGGGGTACATTATCCCTTATAATACATGAGTGATACTCAGAGTTCCCTGTATAACTCAGCCTGCAGCCTTGTGCCTTTATATGGGGGGCACAGAACCCCTCAGTGACTGCTAATATCCTTATCATTTACAGTAGGGGGTACATTATCCCTTATAATACATGAGTGATACTCAGAGTTCCCTGTATAACTCAGCCTGCAGCCTTGTGCCTTTATATGGGGGGCACAGAACCCCTCAGTGACTGCTAATATCCTTATCATTTACAGTAGGGGGTACATTATCCCTTATAATACATGAGTGATACTCAGAGTTCCCTGTATAACTCAGCCTGCAGCCTTGTGCCTTTATATGGGGGGCACAGAACCCCTCAGTGACTGCTAATATCCTTATCATTTACAGTAGGGGGTACATTATCCCTTATAATACATGAGTGATACTCAGAGTTCCCTGTATAACTCAGCCTGCAGCCTTGTACCTTTATATGGGCACAGAACCCCTCAGTGACTGCTAATATCCTTATCATTTACAGTAGGGGGTACATTATCCCTTATAATACATGAGTGATACTCAGAGTTCCCTGTATAACTCAGCCTGCAGCCTTGTGCCTTTATATGGGCACAGAACCCCTCAGTGACTGCTAATATCCTTATCATTTACAGTAGGGGGTACATTATCCCTTATAATACATGAGTGATACTCAGAGTTCCCTGTATAACTCAGCCTGCAGCCCCTGTATATGAGTTGGGGGCCCTGTATATGAGTTAGTGGCCCCTGTATATGAGTTGGGCCCCTGTATATGAGTTGGGGCCTCTGTATATGAGTTGGGGCCCCTGTTTGAGTTAGGGCCCCAGTATATGAGTTGGGGGCCCTGTATATGAGTTGGGGGCCCAGTATATGAGTTGGGGGCCCAGTATATGAGTTGGGGCCCCTGTATATGAGTTGGGGCCCCTGTATATGAGTTGGGGGCCCTGTATATGAGTTGGGGCCCCTGTATATGAGTTGGGGACCCTGTATATGAGTAAGTGGCCCCTGTATATGAGTTGGGGGCCCTGTATATGAGTTAGTGGCCCCTGTATATGAGTTAGTGGCCCCTGTATATGAGTTGGGCCCTGTATATGAGTTGGGGGCCCTGTATATGAGTTGGGGCCCCTGTATATGAGTTGGGGGCCCTGTATATGAGTTAGTGGCCCCTGTATATGAGTTGGGCCCTGTATATGAGTTGGGGGCCCTGTATATGAGTTGGGGCCCCTGTATATGAGTTGGGCCCCTGTATATGAGTTAGTGGCCCCTGTATATGAGTTAGTGGCCCCTATATATGAGTTGGGCCCCTGTATATGAGTTGGGGGCCCAGTATATGAGTTGGGGCCCCTGTATATGAGTTGGGGCCCCTGTATATGAGTTGGGGGCCCAGTATATGAGTTGGGGCCCCTGTATATGAGTTGGGGCCCCTGTTTGAGTTAGGGCCCCAGTATATGAGTTGGGGGCCCATTATATGAGTTGGGGCCCCTGTATATGAGTTGGGGGCCCAGTATATGAGTTGGGGCCCCTGTATATGAGTTGGGGCCCCTGTATATGAGTTGGGGGCCCTGTATATGAGTTGGGGGCCCTGTATATGAGTTGGGGCCCCTGTATATGAGTTGGGGACCCTGTATATGAGTAAGTGGCCCCTGTATATGAGTTGGGGGCCCTGTATATGAGTTAGTGGCCCCTGTATATGAGTTGGGGCCCCTGTATATGAGTTGGGCCCCTGTATATGAGTTGGGGGCCCTGTATATGAGTTGGGGCCCCTGTATATGAGTTGGGGGCCCTGTATATGAGTTAGTGGCCCCTGTATATGAGTTGGGGCCCCTGTATATGAGTTGGGGCCCCTGTATATGAGTTGGGGGCCCTGTATATGAGTTAGTGGCCCCTGTATATGAGTTGGGCCCTGTATATGAGTTGGGGGCCCTGTATATGAGTTGGGGCCCCTGTATATGAGTTGGGGGCCCTGTATATGAGTTAGTGGCCCCTGTATATGAGTTGGGCCCTGTATATGAGTTGGGGGCCCTGTATATGAGTTGGGCCCCTGTATATGAGTTGGGGACCCTGTATATGAGTTGGGGCCCCTGTATATGAGTTGGGGACCCTGTATATGAGTTAGTGGCCCCTGTATATGAGTTGGGCCCTGTATATGAGTTGGGGGCCCTGTATATGAGTTGGGCCCCTGTATATGAGTTAGTGGCCCCTGTATATGAGTTGGGCCCTGTATATGAGTTGGGGGCCCTGTATATGAGTTGGGCCCCTGTATATGAGTAAGTGGCCCCTGTATATGAGTTGGGGCCCCTGTATATGAGTTGGGGGCCCTGTATATGAGTTGGGCCCCTGTATATGAGTTAGTGGCCCCTGTATATGAGTTGGGCCCTGTATATGAGTTGGGGCCCCTGTATATGAGTTGGGCCCCTGTATATGAGTTAGTGGCCCCTGTATATGAGTTGGGCCCTGTATATGAGTTGGGGGCCCTGTATATGAGTTGGGCCCTGTATATGAGTTGGGCCCCTGTATATGAGTTAGTGGCCCCTGTATATGAGTTGGGGGCCCTGTATATCAGTTGGGCCCCTGTATATGAGTAAGTGGCCCCTGTATATGAGTTGGGGCCCCTGTATATGAGTTGGGCCCCTGTATATGAGTAAGTGGCCCCTGTATATGAGTTGGGGGCCCTGTATATGAGTTGGGGCCCCTGTATATGAGTTGGGGGCCCTGTATATGAGTTGGGGGCCCTGTATATGAGTTGGGGCCCCTGTATATGAGTAAGTGGCCCCTGTATATGAGTTGGGGCCCCTGTATATGAGTTGGGCCCCTGTATATGAGTAAGTGGCCCCTGTATATGAGTTGGGGCCCCTGTATATGAGTAAGTGGCCCCTGTATATGAGTTGGGCCCCTGTATATGAGTTGGGGCCCCTGTATATGAGTAAGTGGCCCCTGTATATGAGTTGGGCCCCTGTATATGAGTTGGGGCCCCTGTATATGAGTTGGGGCCCCTGTATATGAGTAAGTGGCCCCTGTATATGAGTTGGGCCCCTGTATATGAGTTGGGGCCCCTGTATATGAGTTGGGCCCCTGTATATGAGTTGGGGCCCCTGTATATGAGTTGGGGGCCCTGTATATGAGTTGGGCCCCTGTATATGAGTTAGTGGCCCCTGTATATGAGTTGGGCCCTGTATATGAGTTGGGGGCCCTGTATATGAGTTGGGCCCTGTATATGAGTTGGGCCCCTGTATATGAGTTAGTGGCCCCTGTATATGAGTTGGGGGCCCTGTATATGAGTTGGGCCCCTGTATATGAGTAAGTGGCCCCTGTATATGAGTTGGGGGCCCTGTATATGAGTTGGGGCCCCTGTATATGAGTTGGGGCCCCTGTATATGAGTTGGGCCCCTGTATATGAGTAAGTGGCCCCTGTATATGAGTTGGGGGCCCTGTATATGAGTTGGGGGCCCTGTATATGAGTTGGGGCCCCTGTATATGAGTTGGGGGCCCTGTGTATGAGTTGGGGGCCCTGTATATGAGTTGGGGCCCCTGTATATGAGTAAGTGGCCCCTGTATATGAGTTGGGGCCCCTGTATATGAGTTGGGCCCCTGTATATGAGTAAGTGGCCCCTGTATATGAGTTGGGGCCCCTGTATATGAGTAAGTGGCCCCTGTATATGAGTTGGGGCCCCTGTATATGAGTAAGTGGCCCCTGTATATGAGTTGGGGCCCCTGTATATGAGTTGGGCCCCTGTATATGAGTAAGTGGCCCCTGTATATGAGTTGGGGGCCCTGTATATGAGTTGGGGCCCCTGTATATGAGTTAGTGGCCCCTGTATATGAGTTGGGGGCCCTGTATATGAGTAAGTGGCCCCTGTATATGAGTTGGGGGCCCTGTATATGAGTTGGGGCCCCTGTATATGAGTTGGGGCCCCTGTATATGAGTTAGTGGCCCCTGTATATGAGTTGGGGCCCCTGTATATGAGTAAGTGGCCCCTGTATATGAGTTAGTGGCCCCTGTATATGAGTTAGTGGCCCCTGTATATGAGTTGGGGCCCCTGTATATGAGTTGGGGGCCCTGTATATGAGTTGGGGCCCCTGTATATGAGTTGGGCCCTGTATATGAGTAAGTGGCCCCTGTATATGAGTTGGGCCCCTGTATATGAGTTGGGGCCCCTGTATATGAGTAAGTGGCCCCTGTATATGAGTTGGGCCCCTGTATATGAGTTGGGGCCCCTGTATATGAGTTGGGGGCCCTGTGTATGAGTTGGGGGCCCTGTATATGAGTTGGGGCCCCTGTATATGAGTAAGTGGCCCCTGTATATGAGTTGGGGCCCCTGTATATGAGTTGGGCCCCTGTATATGAGTAAGTGGCCCCTGTATATGAGTTGGGGCCCCTGTATATGAGTAAGTGGCCCCTGTATATGAGTTGGGGCCCCTGTATATGAGTAAGTGGCCCCTGTATATGAGTTGGGGCCCCTGTATATGAGTTGGGCCCCTGTATATGAGTAAGTGGCCCCTGTATATGAGTTGGGGGCCCTGTATATGAGTTGGGGCCCCTGTATATGAGTTAGTGGCCCCTGTATATGAGTTGGGGGCCCTGTATATGAGTAAGTGGCCCCTGTATATGAGTTGGGGGCCCTGTATATGAGTTGGGGCCCCTGTATATGAGTTGGGGCCCCTGTATATGAGTTAGTGGCCCCTGTATATGAGTTGGGGCCCCTGTATATGAGTAAGTGGCCCCTGTATATTGAGTTAGTGGCCCCTGTATATGAGTAGTGGCCCCTGTATATGAGTTGGGGCCCCTGTATATGAGTTGGGGGCCCTGTATATGAGTTGGGGCCCCTGTATATGAGTTGGGCCCTGTATATGAGTAAGTGGCCCCTGTATATGAGTTGGGCCCCTGTATATGAGTTGGGGCCCCTGTATATGAGTAAGTGGCCCCTGTATATGAGTTGGGCCCCTGTATATGAGTTGGGGCCCCTGTATATGAGTTGGGGCCCCTGTATATGAGTAAGTGGCCCCTGTATATGAGTTGGGCCCCTGTATATGAGTTGGGGCCCCTGTATATGAGTTGGGCCCCTGTATATGAGTTGGGGCCCCTGTATATGAGTTGGGGCCCCTGTATATGAGTAAGTGGCCCCTGTATATGAGTTGGGGCCCCTGTATATGAGTTGGGGCCCCTGTATATGAGTAAGTGGCCCCTGTATATGAGTTGGGCCCCTGTATATGAGTTGGGGCCCCTGTATATGAGTTGGGGCCCCTGTATATGAGTAAGTGGCCCCTGTATATGAGTTGGGGCCCCTGTATATGAGTAAGTGGCCCCTGTATATGAGTTGGGGCCCCTGTATATGAGTTGGGGCCCCTGTATATGAGTTGGGGCCCCTGTATATGAGTAAGTGGCCCCTGTATATGAGTTGGGCCCCTGTATATGAGTTGGGCCCCTGTATATGAGTTGGGCCCCTGTATATGAGTAAGTGGCCCCTGTATATGAGTTGGGCCCCTGTATATGAGTTGGGCCCCTGTATATGAGTTGGGGCCCCTGTATATGAGTAAGTGGCCCCTGTATATGAGTTAGTGGCCCCTGTATATGAGTTAGTGGCCCCTGTATATGAGTTGGGGCCCCTGTATATGAGTTGGGGGCCCTGTATATGAGTTGGGGCCCCTGTATATGAGTTGGGCCCTGTATATGAGTAAGTGGCCCCTGTATATGAGTTGGGCCCCTGTATATGAGTTGGGGCCCCTGTATATGAGTAAGTGGCCCCTGTATATGAGTTGGGCCCCTGTATATGAGTTGGGGCCCCTGTATATGAGTTGGGGCCCCTGTATATGAGTAAGTGGCCCCTGTATATGAGTTGGGCCCCTGTATATGAGTTGGGGCCCCTGTATATGAGTTGGGCCCCTGTATATGAGTTGGGGCCCCTGTATATGAGTTGGGGCCCCTGTATATGAGTAAGTGGCCCCTGTATATGAGTTGGGGCCCCTGTATATGAGTAAGTGGCCCCTGTATATGAGTTGGGCCCCTGTATATGAGTTGGGGCCCCTGTATATGAGTTGGGGCCCCTGTATATGAGTAAGTGGCCCCTGTATATGAGTTGGGGCCCCTGTATATGAGTAAGTGGCCCCTGTATATGAGTTGGGGCCCCTGTATATGAGTTGGGGCCCCTGTATATGAGTTGGGGCCCCTGTATATGAGTAAGTGGCCCCTGTATATGAGTTGGGCCCCTGTATATGAGTTGGGCCCCTGTATATGAGTTGGGCCCCTGTATATGAGTAAGTGGCCCCTGTATATGAGTTGGGCCCCTGTATATGAGTTGGGCCCCTGTATATGAGTTGGGGCCCCTGTATATGAGTAAGTGGCCCCTGTATATGAGTTAGGGGCCCTGGCAGGGGGGTTGCCTGAGGCTGAGGGGACAATACTGGGCAGTGACACTCCTGACGGCGCTGGGAAAGTCCTGTGACGTCGCTCACTGTAAGGAGCCGGGGAATGCGACACAAGCGAGGGGGGGGGGGTTAATGGGGACACTTCCTGGTGTGCGGGTAAATAGATACAAAAGTGAGGGGGAGAGGGAAGGGGGGACCCAATAGGAGCTGCACAGGAGAGAGGAACAGGGGCAGGTGGTGCTGCTGCCGTATAGTAACATATAAACCATTCCCCAGTTATATCCTCTCTCTTTCCTGGGATATCTGTCCCTCACAGAGACTGTCCCTCACAGAGACTGTCCCTCACAGAGACTGTCCCTCACAGAGACTGTCCCTCACAGAGACTGACCCTCACAGAGACTGTCCCTCACAGAGACTTTCCCTCACAGAGACTGACCCTCACAGAGACTGACCCTCACAGAGACTGTCCCTCACAGAGACTGACCCTCACAGAGACTGACCCTCACAGAGACTGACCCTCACAGAGACTGACCCTCACAGAGACTGCTCTCACAGAGACTGACCCTCACAGAGACTGTCCCTCACAGAGACTGTCCCTCACAGAGACTGACCCTCACAGAGACTGACCCTCACAGAGACTGACCCTCACAGAGACTGACCCTCACAGAGACTGCTCTCACAGAGACTGACCCTCACAGAGACTGTCCCTCACAGAGACTGACCCTCACAGAGACTGTCCCTCACAGAGACTGGCCCCCACAGAGACTGCTCTCACAGAGACTGTCCCTCACAGAGACTGTCCCTCACAGAGACTGCTCTCACAGAGACTGTCCCTCACAGAGACTGTCCCTCACAGAGACTGGCCCCCACAGAGACTGCTCTCACAGAGACTGTCCCTCACAGAGACTGTCCCTCACAGAGACTGCTCTCACAGAGACTGTCCCTCACAGAGACTGACCCTCACAGAGACTGTCCCTCACAGAGACTGTCCCTCACAGAGACTGCTCTCACAGAGACTGACCCTCACAGAGACTGACCCTCACAGAGACTGCTCTCACAGAGATTGACCCTCACAGAGACTGTCCCTCACAGAGACTGTCCCTCACAGAGACTGTCCCTCACAGAGACTGCTCTCACAGAGACTGTCCCTCACAGAGACTGACCCTCACAGAGACTGTCCCTCACAGAGACTGTCCCTCACAGAGACTGCTCTCACAGAGACTGCTCTCACAGAGTCTGCTCTCACAGAGACTGACCCTCACAGAGACTGTCCCTCACAGAGACTTGTGTACATCTGTATGGCCTCAGCCCCAGCCAGCAGTCACCATCCATTTCCTGTTCCCAGTCCCCTGCCATCCATACTCAGGAAGCCATTATCCGTGCTGTGCTATAAGGCACCTCAGTACCTCAGCAGCCATTTTGTTCTGTAATGCCTCACTACAGAGATACCCCAGAATCCATTTCATACTGTAATGTCTCAGTGCAGCAGATTCTCAGGTGCCATTTTGTGTGCTATGGCCCAGCCCAGCGGTACCTCAGCCCCTGAGGTACTTACTGCATGTTGCCATAGCAATAACACGACCAATATTAAAGAAAACAAAGGAGACCACTTTGCTAAAAACCTCTCATGTTTATTCCCCGTGGGCAGGAGTAAGGCACTTGCTGAAATGTTCTGTACCAACCACTGTGATTGTTGTTGTTTTTCAGAGTGCGAGTCGACTACACGGCAGATGTTCCCTTTCAGAGGGCAGTGCTGCCAGGAAACATAAGGCCATTCCATGGGAAGGTATGGGGCATGTCTGCAGTGGGGAAGCCATATTAGGGTGGGAGTAAGGGAACAGTAGGGGGGATATGGAACTGCACAGGGGGATTCAGACCCACAGCTCAGCAGCACGTCTGGCCTCTCTATGGCAGAAAATACTGACAATGAACCCTGTGCCCAGCACAGGTATATACACACATATATACATATAAATATATATATATATATGTATATGGAATTTGTACATTTGTCTTCTATACAAATATTATATACATCATGCCCAGATAGCAGCTTCCTCTGGATTCAAGAGAGACAGGAGGATCCTGTAACGGTGACCTATGGGGGGACAGAGAAAGAAGTTGTTAGTAGCTCCCCCTACAGGGCATATAAGGGTTTTGTGTTACATGTCTGTAGAACAGCGCCCCCCTCTGTTTATACCGATTTACATACATGGCTTGATCATAGAGCCGACTTATCTCATAGGTCTGAACAATTCCTATTTAGCCAGTAGCAACCAATCAGCAACTGGATTTTGATAGTAAGAAAATAAAAGCAAAGACCTAACTGGTTGCCGCTGACATCTGCACTTGTACAATTTATAAACAGAACATATACCTCTAAATCTCTCCATATTACATGCCTACAGAACATATCCCTATGGCCATTACATATAAGTACAACAGTCCTCACCTCTCCATGTATGAGCAGAGCTTCGGCAGAATGGCTTCCGGTCTCCTCTATGGGCTCTGAAGCAAAACAAGAGAATTTCATTATAGCTGCTTTTTTAAAGGGGACATATTGTTTACAAAACTATATTGTGCCAATGAATTGTACTAATCTAAATACAGAAGGAATGGGCTTTAAAAAATAGTGTTTTGCGCTGATTTATTGAAAATTTCTCCAAAACTCCCACTAGCCCCGCCCATCTGTTCCACTTCCTGCTGCCTCTTTTCCCAGGCTGTGCAGGGGGGCCGGCGGCACTGTAGGATAGGAACCAATCAGCAGCTAGGCTGACCTGATAGGGAACTGAAGCCTGTCTGTGCTTGTGTGAGTGCAGGGCTGTGATTGGCTCTCCCCCTCCTACTGTGCTTCTGGCAGGGACCGTTAGGACACGCCCACCCCTCATTTGAAACACAGACAGGGACCTGAGAGGATCTATAGGGAGCTCCAATAAAGGGGCCATTGTTACAGATAGGGTTAATGTTTAGCCCAAAGGGAAACCAGCATCATATTATTATTCATAATTGCCTACAGGGTTAGAGGTTTTTAAGTTTATCCTATATGTCTCCTTTGATATCACACCCTAACTATATCCCAGCAGAGCCAGCACCCACACACAACTCCCAACCCAATGACTTACTGGTGAACTTGCTTTTCCTGCGACAGTGAGTCAGATACACCGTGAGGCTCAGGATTACAGTTATGAGAAACACCCCTCCTGCGGAAAATCCAATAACCCAAATCCAAGGGAAATCCGGTTGTTCAGTCGTCTGTGGTGGACCTGGGAAAAACAGGGGAAATGGCTTTTGTTAGTGATCCCATTGGCTGTCTCACAGAACCCCTCTCTTTGCTCTGACACTGGTCTCCTATTAGGTAGTGCTCTCACTGCATTACCATCTGTATGACTCCCATTACTGTTTCATAAACTGACTGGGTGCCCTCAACAAGCCAACAACTGCCTTGAAGGATTATTGTGACTCCTATTGGCAGGGCCCTTGGCAAAATAGCTTGTCTGGGGCCACATTCTCAACCTTCAGCATTTTCTGAACTACAGTATCCAACATCTGGAAGCTACAGGTTTACATGCTACCCAAAATCTGGCTATTACAGCCCTTCCTAGTACAGAGTTTATCTCTGTGTAACAGTTACAGGGGGTTCAGGGCAGTCACCCCTATTTAGCATGCCCTGTAGACGGATCTAATTGGTTGCACTCTTTTGGGGGGCTTATGTTTGAATATGAGTGCTAGAAGTTCAACATAGCAGCCAATCAAGAGTTAGCTTTTATCCGTATAATCACAGCTAAGGTCTGATTGGTTGGCACTGGCAACTGCACAGGTGTAATTTATCTCTTAGCTTAGTAAAGCTCTCACACTCTCCCTGATTCCATGCTACACACTCTCTTACTACCCCGGCAGTCTCTTACAGTTCTGGCAGAAGTCGCTCTTTTCGGAGTTCTTGCACACGCTGCACTCCATGCACTTTCCCAGATCTGAGCTGTAGGCGCGTCCCACTGGGCATTCTGGGAAAGAGACAGACAGAGAGTGGGTATCACTATACAGCACATAGTGCAGATGTCACAAGACTGAGATACTTTCTATCGCTATACGCTGGCAGGCGCCCAGCGCCATTACATCGTTTATTTATATCGGGCACATGTTATCTAGTGATGTCACCGGACAGTTTGGGCTGATGATGTCACATGCCAAGTGTCTGGGGAGACAGGTGACATATATATAAATATATACAGGGCTTGTGAGGGCCACGTGGGGCCCCCTAGTGCTGCAGTCAGCGGTAATTAGGCCTTGGTTGGGGGGGGGGATCATGTAACCAGCGCTCTTGTTTGTTTGCATTCCCCATGCAGCTGCTCATGTTGCAGTAACAGTAAGGCTGCCCTCATATAAAGGCAACACAAACCCACTCCTTTGTTTTTGTGCCCCAGAAACACAGAAACGGTTCATCTGCGCCTGGGGAAGCACATTCTCCTGCACTTTTATACAAACTCCTAAAAATGACCAATAACATAAAGCAAGGCCAATTGTTACTATACAGAGTGCCCAGAGCCCAATATAATATTTCAGCCAACTTCCTGCTACAACATACTGCGTGCCATCGGCCCGACTGCGCCCCAAACAGCACGCACCTCTGATCATCACATTACAGATATGTTACTATAGAAATCCACCGGATTGTATTCCACTTCTATTGTCCCCTTGATAAAAGGGGAGTCCCAGTCCCTATGTGGGTTATTCCCCAGATGGTTTAGGCTGGAGGTGTGGGGGCAAATTCTTTGCAAAAGCGGAGTTTGCCTCACCAGAGCAATTGTGGCTGCAGCCTTGAATCCCCTCAAACCCCTGCTGCAGAAGCACAGTATATGAGCTACGGCTCCTAAGGGGTTAAGTCAGTAGGTACTTTAGCGCCAGGGTGTTTATAGAGCAGTAGCCCTGTGTATAAATCATTAGGGAGCAGATACCATGTATAGCACTCTGGCCACATAGCAATGCCATGACTTCAGCCCAGTATGTCAGCGCTACCTGCCAAGCTCAGGTTGTGATATTTACTTATTAAACTCAGCAAGTGACCTCATTGCCACTGTTTTACTCCGTGACTGGGGAGGGGCTTGCTAGACTGAGGGGTGGAGCTAAATCTCTGAATGCGGAGGAATGACTCCTATGCAGCCTGTGCCAGGGCAGGTTAATGTTCTATAAATGCACAGGACTCTGTATCTACCAAACACCTGCCCAGCACTAGTGGTCTTAGGGGGTGTCACATTTTCTGGAAAAAAAATACCTTTTCCCTTATTAATTTTAAAAATTAGTTTTCAGCCCCTGAGTGGCCCGAGGCGGCCCCTCCAATGCCGCCACTGCCTTCCCCCCCCCCTCAGCGCTTACCTTTACAGTGCCGAAGGGGGTCCACGGGGATCCGAATTGCTATCATTTTAAAAAACCATAAATTCGGCTCTTAAAGTAACCAGGAGCAGCTTTTTGCCGCCCCTGGTAAATTTGGGGGCGCTGCCACCTGAGGTAGCAGCACCCCTGATAATAACGTTTCCCCCTGTTAGAAAATATAAGGATATTAGAAGTCACCTTGGAGTTCCCTCAGCCTTCAGCCTTGTACCTTTATATGGTCAGGGAACTCCTCGGGGACTTATAATATCCTAATATTATACAATAGGGGGTACTTTATTCACTATATATTATAAGGAACTCCTCGGGGGCTTATAATATCCCTATATGTTACAATAGGGGGCACTTTATTCACTATATATTATAAGGAACTCCTCTGGGGCTTATAATATCCTTATATGTTACAATAGGGGGCACTTTATTCACTATATATTATAAGGAACTCCTCGGGGACTTATAATATCCCTATATGTTACAATAGGGGGCACTTTATTTACTATATATTATAAGGAACTCCTCGGGGACTTATAATATCCCTATATGTTACAATAGGGGGCACTTTATTCACTATATATTATAAGGAACTCCTCGGGGACTTATAATATCCCTATATTTTACAATAGGGGGTACTTTATTCACTATATATTATAAGGAACTCCTCGGGGCCTATAATATCCCTATATGTTACAATAGGGGGTACTTTATTCACTATATATTATAAGGAACTCCTCGGGGACTTATAATATCCCTATATTTTACAATAGGGGGTACTTTATTCACTATATATTATAAGGAACTCCTCGGGGGCTTATAATATCCCTATATGTTACAATAGGGGGCACTTTATTCACTATATATTATAAGGAACTCCTCGGGGACTTATAATATCCCTATATGTTACAATAGGGGGCACTTTATTCACTATATATTATAAGGAACTCCTCGGGGGCTTATAATATCCCTATATGTTACAATAGGGGGCACTTTATTCACTATATATTATAAGGAACTCCTCGGGGACTTATAATATCCCTATATTTTACAATAGGGGGTACTTTATTCACTATATATTATAAGGAACTCCTCGGGGCCTATAATATCCCTATATGTTACAATAGGGGGTACTTTATTCACTATATATTATAAGGAACTCCTCGGGGACTTATAATATCCCTATATTTTACAATAGGGGGTACTTTATTCACTATATATTATAAGGAACTCCTCGGGGGCTTATAATATCCCTATATGTTACAATAGGGGGCACTTTATTCACTATATATTATAAGGAACTCCTCGGGGACTTATAATATCCCTATATGTTACAATAGGGGGTACTTTATTCACTATATATTATAAGGAACTCCTCTGTGGCTTATAATATGCTTATAATTTACAAAAGGGGTACTTTATTCACTATAGTAAGTAAGTGTGTAGGCTGCCTTACTTCACAAAAAGAAAAAAATGTGAAAATAATTTTCTCACATCTCAAACCTCAGTCCAGGTCACAGGCAACAGCCAATCCAATATCAAATAGAGTGAGAGAAAATCAAAAAATCAAAAATTACAACAGCAGCAAATTAAAAATAAAAAGTTACAGATTTTATTGGGACATATTATCTGACGCGTTTCGTGCCTGAAGGGCACTTACTCATAGGTCCCTAACAAATCGTTGTGCAAGGGCACAAGAAACATTTACGCAAGGGCAAGTGATTATCATATGAGTCAGTCGGTGCTGCCAGACTCACCAATCAGTGTTGGCATAAACATTATACAAGTTACTGTATGCGCTGGGCACCACAGGAGGCTGATGGGATTACCCCCCGTCCCACTATCCGTGTGTCTTTCCAGAGAAACTTCCATTCTAGGCGTGCAAGAAACTACACCTTAGGGCACAAGCGCTGCCAGGAAGCTATTACCGCATTTCATAGGGCACATTTTCCCTTTAATGGGCAAACTAGTCTAAGCACCATGTACCGGCACCACAGTTAAATTGCCCGCTCTGTTGGGCTTGTCTGAAACATTCTGCGCTCTCTCTCTCTCTATATATATATATACAGTATATGGATAATGGTGGGGACAGCTGGCTGGGCCCTCTCCCTTGTCTCTCCAGCAGGGTCCCTCTCACTCTCCCCTATCTTGCCTCTCTCTCTCCATGTCTCAGTCTATGCCCTGCAGTCTCTGTCAGTTCCCAGTGCTTCCCACTCACTCACATACCAACCTGAGGACTCACTGGGCAGTGACGTATGAGGGATTGGGAAAGGGGAGTCAGGGAGGGGGCAGAGACGGGGTGTGAGGAGGGAGGGTGGAGAGAAGGAGCTGTGTATTAGGGAGACAGAGAGAAAGCCAGTAGCAGATCTGAGTGGATACATATATATTTATAGAGTAATAATTCATTAGGGCATTATTAGAGGGTATATGGGCTTCTTTTCCATGTGTTTCCCTGTGTTCTCTGTGTCTCCCCTCCTTCCCCCCAGTTCCTCTATGGGCACGACTTCCGCCCCTCCTGCCCCTGAGTGAGTCAGACACAGGTCTCATATTTGGGAGGTGAGATCAGGAGCTAAACTTGGCAGAACCATGGGGCGGGGGGAAAAGGGGGGATCACCCTCATTGCACCTTCTGTATTCTATGTAGGAAACACATGTCTGTGAGTTTTAGTTACTAAGCAGCTCCAATGTGTTTCATTTCAATGCAAATCAGTATAAAGTAGATAAGGGACTAAATGCCAAGCAGATAAAAGGAATGAAGTCATTTGGCCATGGATCAGCTGCCCGCTGATAAGCTTCTGTAGAACCGCTGAAGGCTACGGTTACAGGACAGCTGGAGGGCCGCGGCTCTAATGTATAACCATGTTACATATTGGGCAACAGTAGCAACATAATATGAAGAATCAGTTTCACAAGAGTGCCCCCTTCTGGTGGCGTGACTCTATATAGAGCACTGTGTCTATGGGATTAAGGTTCCCAGAGTGCCTCCTTCCTGAATGCATATTGGGTCTAGGTGCCCAGAAAGCATGAGCTTTAGGGAAAGATTCCATCTTAGTACTGTGGTACCTAAAATGTCCCCTAGGGGAGCTCTTGCTTTTACTCTCAGGGTAGGTTCTGGGGCTGCTCTGGGATTTACACTGAGCCTCTTTACTTAATTGACCACAGGTTGGTTGCTGGGGACAGCGCCATGGTAGCAACTGATAGGTGGTCATGAAGGTACAGCTATAGGGCAGGGATAGTTTTAGGGGAAGGCAGAAAGGATACTTGCCCCAAGTCCCTGGAGCAGAGGGGTATTTGGTAATTGCAGACAGCAATACAATGCACAAATATTGTGTTGTTTAGCCTGGCCCTAAGGGGTCCTATTGTTGATGGATTCCCATAAAACTGATATAGAAAAAGGTGGGTTTCTGAGACATATATATATATATAAAGTCCAGCTGTGTGTCCGCACTATATATATATACCACTATATATACCATGAGGTTCTACAATATAGTCCGAAAGGGAAAGGGTTACAGAGACTGCGGAGTGCAACAAATGGCGCTGTGCCTTTAACAGATCAAGCGGCGCATTCCTTTGGAAAAACGACTCATGCCTTTGCAGCCAATCAGAGAGGAGAAGGGGCGGGAAAATGCCAGCTATGTGTGCTCAGTTATTCATTCATAAAAAGGGGGCATAGAAAGAGACTGCGGAGCCTCCCACCCCAAGACTGCAGAGCATCTCACATCCCACAGAGGAATAATATGTCCATAGTTCTCCTGCTTGCCTTCTATAAATACATATAAATGTAATGTCACAGTAACCGCACCCCCTACAATGTATGTTACCTGTAGCCCCTCCCCCATAGTGCAGTAGCACCGCCCCCTACCATACATGTCACCTGCACATGCATTCTCATGAATATATACTAATATATATATATACATCTAATGGCCAAGACTTTACTAATGTGGGTTATACTTTTGGTGACCAAACTTGACCAAGCAGTCTAAAATAGAGGGCACATATGGGCACGTATGAGCTATGAGCACCTTTTGGTGATGCCACCAAAAGCTACAACGCCACAAACATGGGGGCTGGTACGTAGGCTGGCCATGCAGTGCTTGCTGGGTATCCCATTAGCTGGCAATCCAGGAGATAGATAACTACACTCAGTCTGCTCTGTGGGACTGTACCCACCGGCACGCGCTTACTTGCTCAATTCTAATATATCTGCCCAGCGTATGGTAACCCAATGGACCTGTAGACAGTGATCTGCTATTGGGATCTGTCCAGCTAAAGATCTACTGGCAGAGCAGGATCTACCCTTTGGGCACCCCTGGTACCTGTGACCCCTCAGCGCCAGGTCTCCCCTCCCTCCCATTGGGCTCTGCCCTCCCCTCACTGACATCACAGCTATTTCATCACTTTCACATTTTTCTCTTCCTTCTTCCTCTTATTGCAACACCGGCTTTTATTCTGTTTGGGTTTTCCCATTTCCCCTCTCATTCCAAATATATCTCCCTTCCCTACTTCCACCCCAGGGATACACCCCCCATATCAGTCCCCCCCCCCCCAGCACCCCCATTACAGTCTCTCATCCCCCACTACCTTCCCACACAGTGTCTCTTGCCCCAGTACCCCATGAATACAGTCTCACTTCTACCCTGTACCCCATATACATAGTCCCTTTGCCCTGGTGCCCTCATACATACTCTCTCCTGCCTGGTACCCCCCATGCACAGAACCCTCATAAACACAGTGTATTTGGCCCCAGTACCCACAATTGTCTCACTTGCCCCTAAAAGCCAATGCACATAATCTCCCTTGTTACCTGACCCCTATGCATAAAGTCTCCCTTGTCCTAATACTCTGGCATTCACCCTTATTACCCCAGGAACAGGCTCTCTTTATCCTTATTACCCCAGGCACAGGCTCTCTTTATCCTTATTACCCCAAGCACAGTCTCTCTTTACTTTTATTACCCCAGGCACAAGCTATCTTTACCCTTATTACTCCAGGCACACAGTCTCTCTTTATTCCATTACCCCAAGGCATACAGTCTCTCTTTATCCTTATTACCCCAAGCACAGTCTCTCTTTATCCTTATTACCCCAAGCACAGTCTCTCTTTATTCCATTACCCCAAGGCATACAGTCTCTCTTTACTCTTATTACCCCAGGCACACAGTCTCTTTTTATTCCATTACCCCAAGGCTTACAATTTCTCTTTACTTTTATTACCCCAGGCACACAGTCTCTCTTTACTCTTATTACCCCAGGCACACAGTCTCTCTTTATTCCATTACTCCAAGGCATACAGTCTCCCTTGCCACAATTTCTCTTGTCACCATTAATGCCCCCCATGCTCACAGTTTCTGTTGCCCCATTAATGCCCCCCATGCTCACAGTTTGCCCCATTAATGCCCCCCATGTTCCCAGATTCCGTTGCCCCATTAATGCCCCCCATGCTCACAGTTTCTGTTGCCCCATTAATGCCCCCCATGTTCCCAGATTCCGTTGCCCCATTAATGCCCCCCATGCTCACAGTTTGCCCCATTAATGCCCCCCATGCTGACAGAATGGGTTCTCACCTCCTTGAACTTCGACAGCGGCGCTGATGCCCATTAGGAAGAGGGGCGCAAGTCTCAGCAGCACGTTCCTTGGTGTCATCCTGTCCGTCCCTCAGTTGGAATGATAGTGTGGGATTCTCTCAGATCCTGATGCTACCCACCTGGGGCAAACTCAGACCAATTGCTCTTCTACAGGGGAAACTTTAGGTTCTTGCCACGTGGAGGGGTAGATGGGGAGCCCTTATTGCCAGCCTGGTCCTGGTTCTGTCTCCCTGTCTCATTCCCTCTCTTACTCCCAAGGAATGAATGAGTCACTCTCTCCCTAACCCTGGCACTGAGAGTCTCACTGTGTGTGTGTCTGTCTCTCCTTGTCTGAAGGAATGAATGAGTCATAGGCTCCGCCCCTCCTGCACTCTGCCCCTCCCTCTTCCCAACTCACTAATCAGCATTCCAGTCCTTCCTTATTCTCTCTTTCCTCCTATTCTTCTTATTTCTCCCCACTTTCTTCTCTCTTCCTTCCCTCTCTCTCTGTTTTCTTCCTCACTCTCCCTCAGTCTCACTCACTCTGCCTCACTCTCCCTCACTCACTCTCCCTCACTCTCCCTCACTCTCCCTCACTCTCCCTCACTCTCACTCTTCCTCACCCTGTCTCCCTTTCCCTCTCCGGAACCAATGACTCAGTGACTGGATCCTGACACAAATTCTCTGAGCCTCCCAGTCTTTCCTATATCCTTCCCCCAGGCCTGTGACGGAGCAAAGGGGGGCAGAGGGGAGGGGGGCAAAGGGCTAAATGTGTAACTAATACCCACCCATTCCTTGCCTGTACTGGGGACCCCCAACACTACAGTAAATAGTCTGTACCAGTGAGACCCCCACTTTGAGGTACATTTTCATTCTATACCATAGAGACCCCCACTCTAATGTACACTGCCAGTCTGTTTTAGAGACTCGCCCTGTTGCCATGGATACAGACTGGGGCAGTTGTGCCGCTGTGTATGATCAGGGAACATATTTTGAGGCTGATGGCTATGGAAACACACAGGTCTGGGTTTCATTAATCGCTGGTGCCACCTCCCGCTTCCGTACATGAAAGAAACCACAAGATTTGCAGCCCTGAGCCATTGGGTAAAGGTGGGATCCCTGGCGCATGATCATGGGGCTCTTTAACCCCTTCCTGTCCTGCCGGGACAATAGGCGGGAAGCACATAAATCCATTGCTGTCACATTTCTGTACCCCCACCTGATATATATCTATAAATTCATATATTTTGCCAGGGTGTTGCTAGATATTGCATATACCTAGGGCCCCTGTCTGTGGATCAAAATATTATAAAGATGTCAATACTATCAGATGCTCTGTTATACAGATAGCTAGAATCTCAGCCATAAAGCAGGGCAGGACTGCTGCTTACAATGGGGGGGATCAGATAGGATCTGTGCCACTGTGACAGAATGCTCTGTTATACAGATAGCTAGAATCTCAGCCATAAAGCAGGGCAGGACTGCTGCTTACAATGGGGGGGGATCAGATAGGATCTGTGCCACTGTGACAGAATGCTCTGTTATACAGATAGCTAGAATCTTTGCCATAAAGCAGGGCAGGACTGCTGCTTACAATGGGGGGATCAGATAGGATCTGTGCCACTGTGACAGAATGCTCTGTTATACAGATAGCTAGAATCTCAGCCATAAAGCAGGGCAGGACTGCTGCTTACAATGGGGGGGGATCAGATAGGATCTGTGCCACTGTGACAGAATGCTCTGTTATACAGATAGCTAGAATCTCAGCCATAAAGCAGGGCAGGACTGCTGCTTACAATGGGGGGATCAGATAGGATCTGTGCCACTGTGACAGAATGCTCTGTTATACAGATAGCTAGAATCTCAGCCATAAAGCAGGGCAGGACTGCTGCTTACAATGGGGGGATCAGATAGGATCTGTGCCACTGTGACAGAATGCTCTGTTATACAGATAGCTAGAATCTCAGCCATAAAGCAGGGCAGGACTGCTGCTTACAATGGAGGGATCAGATAGGATCTGTGCCACTCTGACAGAATGCTCTGTTATACAGATAGCTAGAATCTCAGCCATAAAGCAGGGCAGGACTGCTGCTTACAATGGGGGGATCAGATAGGATCTGTGCCACTGTGACAGAATGCTCTGTTATACAGCTATATTTGTATCCCTGTGTGCCTCTTTGGAGATGGAGCTGAATCCCTTAGTGTCTGACTCCAGAGCCCCAGCCAGAGGCACATATCTATCACAGGGAGTTATCAGGCCTTTCTATGTTCCTTACCCTCTCCATCAGCTCTCTCCTCTCCTACACATACTACCCCCACCCCCAGCACATCTGCACCCCCTCTGCCACCAGGAAAAATCACTTCCCAGCTCTGAACTGATTGCAGTCTTTAAAAGGACACAAAATAAAGCTTGTGTTTGTGACTGGCCAACTGCAAAGTAGCAAGAAAAGGACAGAGTATAATAAACTATTGGGTTATTGCCACTGTACTGAACGCCCCCTGCAGGTGAATCTTCCCCCTTTGGTCTTTCTTTAGGGGCCACAGTTATTCTGGACACCCCTAAATAGATCTGCATTAATACCACCTTCCTCCAATGGGTGCATTTATCAAAGCTTCAGACTAGAGCGCTCTCTATAGATAGAATGTTAGGGTGAAGACACACTGAGCTACTTAGTAGCAGCTACTTTTTCACAGCTACTAAACTCCAGAAAATCCCCTGCCATAGACAATACTGAGAATTGCCTTTACTAATACACACATAGAGACAGTTATCAGTAAGTGATCAGCATGGTCTGTTTTAGCAGCTGTGACAAGTAGCTGCTGCTAGTAGCTCTGTGTGTCTTCACCCTTAAGGTGTATATTTATCTGATGGGAAAATGTCT
Source organism: Xenopus tropicalis (assembly GCF_000004195.4). Lineage (NCBI taxonomy): Eukaryota > Metazoa > Chordata > Amphibia > Anura > Pipidae > Xenopus > Xenopus tropicalis. The sequence goes on along the minus strand of NC_030685.2, from coordinate 5,428,816 downwards.
TCTGGGGCCCCACAGCAGGGGCCACACTATGTGCTGTGATGCATTCCCTGCCCACCCTCCATGCTTCTCTAGTGGGGCCGCCACCTTGTGGGACTCCTCAATTAGGAATCATAGAGTAATTGTATTTATTCTCCCCTCTCTGCATGCTTCTGCCTTATAATGACCGGCTCGGCAATTCTATATAGGAACTGTTTCATTTCCCATCAGTGGACACCAGAGGGCGCTGTTGAACTGAAATCTATGGAGTAGATGCAACTGGTTACTCTGATGAGGTTCACTCCCAATCAAGGGAAGTAATACAATGTCACAGAGGGGAACGGCAGTTGTTAAGTGTTACGTATCCCCCTCCTACTGTGCTTCTGGCAGGGACCGTTAGGACACGCCCACCCCTCATGTGAAACCCAGACAGGGACCTGAGAGGATCTATAGGGAGCTCCAATAAAGGGGCCATTGTTACAGATAGGGTTAATGTTTAGCCCAAAGGGAAACCAGCACCGGATATTATTCATAATTGCCTACAGGGTTAGGGTTTTTTTCATTTACCCTATATGAGTGTGACCTTCAAGTGATTTATAGGGCCCCTATGGGCTCCAGTGAGCTGCAATGCAATATATCAGATATCTGACGCACTACATGCAGAAGGTTGGTTGCTGCTGTAGTGAAAGGCTGAGAAAATGGTGACATCTAGTGGTGGAATGTGGTACTCACCCAGGCACTGTGCACTTTAGGTATAAACCATGAAAGGCTTTCACAGCTCTGTTGCCCCCTAAAGGGCAAGAAAAAGCTTCATTTTTTACGAATTATTCATGAAATACCAGCGCTCCTCACATAATCCCTTTACCTTGGGGCAAATTTAACTAAAAGCAAAAATCCGTGTGTCTCAGACCTCGACAGGTTCCTGTACTCGGCAAACATGAGCCTTGGGGGGGGATCAGGCAGTAACATGTCGGCCTGTGCAGCTGGGAAATAGTAATTGCCCCCGGGCCTCTGTGTCCATGGCTTCTCCCCTTAGTGTGGGTGTCAGGGTGCCAATCCCTGTGTCAGCAAGCAAGGAATCACCTCTCTCAGGCCCGGACTGGGTGGGTTCAGGCAAATGCCAGGGGGCTATAAGGTGCCATAGAGTATAGACACTCACTATTTATTGGGCTGCTGGGGGGGCAGTTTGTGCCTCTGGGAATGTCGGGGCTTATTTTGAATCCTAACCTGCCCAGTCTCATTCCATTCTGCTCTCCCACCTGATACATTAGGCCATACCCGCCAACTGTCCCGCTTTCTATAGCGCATCCCGCTGTCCCGAATAGTTCCCTGAATGTCCCGCATTTCCGTTATAGATTACGGAAATGCGGGACATTCATAGAACGATCCACGACAGCGGGATGAGCGGGCTTAAGCTGAGCGCTCCGACTCCTTGCGCTGCTTCTCTTCTGTGGCTCCTTCTCCGGCGGTGCCAGGCCCTTTTATAAGGTTGCGCCCGTGCGTAATGATGTCACACGTACCCAGGGGCGCAAAATTATAAAAGGGCCTGGCACCGCCGGAGAAGGAGCCACAGAAGAGAAGCAGCGCAAGGAGTCGGAGCGCGTATGGGGGGCTCTGTGTATGGGGGGGCTCTGTGTATGGGGGGGCTCTGTGTATAAAGGGTACTGTGTATGGGGGGGGCTCTGTGTATAAAGGGTACTGTGTATGGGGGGATCTGTGTATAAAGGGTACTGTGTATGGGGGGCTCTGTGTATAAAGGGTACTGTGTATGGGGGGATCTGTGTATAAAGGGTACTGTGTATGGGGGGCTCTGTGTATGGGGGGGCTCTGTGTTTGGGGGCACTGTGTTTGGGGGGCACTGTGTATGGGGGGCTCTGTGTATGGGGGGGGGCTCTGTGTATGAAGGGTACTGTGTATGAAGGGCACTGTGTATGGGGGGCACTGTGTATAAAGGGTACTGTGTATGGGGGGCTCTGTGTATGAAGGGTACTGTGTATGGGGGGGAACACTGTATGGGGGGCACTGTGTATAAAGGGTACTGTGTATGGGGGCACTGTGTATGGGGGGCTCTGTGAATGGGGGCACTGTGTATGGGGGGTACTGTGTATGGGGGGCACTGTGTATAAAGGGTACTGTGTATGGGGGGCACACTGTATGGGGGGCTCTGTGTATGGGGGGCACACTGTATGGGGGGCTCTGTGTATAAAGGGTACTGTGTTTGGGGGAACTGTATATGGGGGGTACTGTGTATGGGGGGAACTGTGTATAAAGGGTACTGTGTATGGGGGGATCTGTGTATGAAGGGTACTGTGTATGGGGGGCACACTGTATGGGGGGCTCTGTGTATAAAGGGTACTGTGTATGGGGGGCACACTGTATGGGGGGCCCTGTGTATAAAGGGTACTGTGTATGGGGGGCACTGTGTATGGGGGGCACACTGTATGGGGGCACTGTGTATAAAGGGTACTGTGTATGGGGGGCACTGTGTATGGGGGGCACACTGTATGGGGGCACTGTGTATAAAGGGTACTGTGTATGGAGGGCACTGTGTATGGGGGGCACACTGTATGGGGGCACTGTGTATAAAGGGTACTGTGTATGAGGGCACTGTGTATAAAGGGTACTGTGTATGGGGGGCACTGTGTATGAGTCTCCCCTGTGTGGGGGGGCAAAACTGGTACATAGTTATAACTCACTTATAACTGACTGCCTTCTCTCTATATTTGTATTTTATATGTAGGAGTTGCTATATTGTTTTCCTTAGGTAGTACAGTATGAGGGTATAGCACATTTACATCTGATCCCACCATTTCAACTATATAAAAGGAGTATTTTTAGAAAACAATGGGGTGTGTTAATTGGGGCGTGGCCACAAAAGTGGGCATGGCCAAAAAAATTTGTCCCTCTTTTCGGTTTTCAAATATTGGGAGGTATGCATTAGGCCCCTATAGAAACACCTAAATAACTGGGTATAATGCTGATTATTTACACCAATAACACTTATTATTGTATTGAATCAAGTTTCTATGGAACACCTGCCCCACACACATATTTATTTAGGGAGAAAAGTGCGCATTAATGGGCCTGAAAAATGGGCGGCCTTATTGAAAAGTGGGCGTGGTTTGGAGCATCTGAAGTTGGGTGTGAGAAGGATAAACCATTGTTTTGTTATTAACTGCAGTTTCCACTTGGCCACTAGAGGGCAGCAGTTCCTAAGGGTATTGGGTAGGGAAGCTGTACTTGTGTATTGAGCCCCACACAGAGAAGGAGCAGGGTACCAAGCACACTAGGAATTGGTCTGTATGAAGCTTTGGGGCACAGGGAGAAGCACAGTGTCTGCTGCCATTTTTTATATATAGTATTTATCATTGGGGGGCAAGAATATACCTATAACATTTTGCCAGGATACATATTCCCTTGAAATAACGGTTCAGCAGGAGCAGCAAATCATGGGTTGCACATTTATTTCATATAAGTAAATGTTATTTAAGTTCTTTCAGTTACTTTATTTTATAAAAATAACAATAGTTGACCATAAAATAAATAAACAGTGGGGGTTATACCTGCCCCCAGTTACCTGGGGATAATGTCCATGTTTAGACTGGGCCGGCGGGACACTGGGAAAACACCTGGTGGGCTCAGCTAGTGTAGGCCCCAACGACCAAGGACTCCAGGAACTTTGGGTGCTCCTCCCCCACCACTGGGCCCCTCCGACCAAGGAGCACTTCTCACTCCAGGAACTTTGGGTGCTCCTCCCCCACCACTGGGCCCCTCTGACCGATGACTACTTCTCACTCCAGGAACTTTGGGTGCTCCTCCCCACCACTGGGCCTCTCCGACCAAGGAGCACTTCTGACTCCAGGAATTTTGGGTGCTCCTCCCCCACCACTGGGCCCCTCTGACCAATGACTACTTCTCACTCCAGGAACTTTGGTTGCTCCTCCCCCACCACTGGGCCCCTCCGACCAAGGAGCACTTCTCACTCCAGGAACTTTGGGTGCTCCTCCCCCACCACTGAGCCTCTCCAACCAAGGAGCACTTCTGACTCCAGGAATTTTGGGGCTCCTCCCCCACCACTGGGCCCCTCCGACCAAGGAGCACTTCTCACTCCAGGAATTTTGGGTGCTCCTCCCCCACCACTGGGCCCCAGGCACCCCAGTCCAACACTGCTAATGTCCTGCAAAGTCAGACGGCCACTTCCTGCTTCTCATTAGTCTTGGGGAGATAGTGGCACCCACTGTACATCCCAAACACTATGCTCACCAGGGCCACACAAATGGAGAGGAAGGCCAAGAGGTAAAGAGACATGCGCTTCTCTGCAGGGTATCTCACCAGGCAGTTATAGGGCCCAGGGCAGAACTCGGTGGAACAGACTATCTTTTCTCCAGAAACCATGGGCAAGTGCCACCAGAACAGGGCATAGAGAAAGGCCAGCTCCCCAACCAGCCTCAGCATGATGCAGCCTAAATAGAGAACCAGCAGGATCTTCTGTTGGTGGAAATCCAGAACCAGATCCTTGTGGGCATGTTCTGAAGCCCAAGTGCCGGTGAGGGTCTTCTCTTCGGACAACGGCTTCTTCTTCTTCATAGCGGCCTTGTGCAGGTTGTGGCGCAGTTGAGAGGTGAAGAGCTCCATCAGGAGCACAGAGGCCACAAAGAAGACGTAGCAAGTGTTCCACAGGGACACCACCGGCACGTTGAAATGTTCATTGAAGCAAGCCTTTCGGCAGAACTCAAAGGTCCCATTAATGAGACAATCAAAGTCCTGATCCAGGCGACCCCAAGGCCGCTCAGACACGTAGAGGGCAAGCAGTCGGACCACCGCAAAGCCATACCACATGGTTCTGCCGGCATAGTCTGTGGTGGCTTCTACCGCCGTGCGGAGAATGGGGATGAGGCCTGTGACCATAGCCATGGCTGCAAGTGGAAGGGAATGGGTTAGATTGAATAGACAGAACCTCTCGGTTAATTTTAAACATTACAAAGAGAGCGTCTCCCTAATTCCTAGGCGTGGGGTTATTTATTAAGATGACATAAGGTAGTGATTATTGGGTTGTGGGATGGGTTGGGCTGCTGAGAGATCTCTCCTCCCTTGCCTCTCTCATGCCCCGGCTGATGTCACATACATGTCTCTTGTTGGCCAGTGTTTGGGCAGAGGATTCAGAAACCCTATATCTAAGCACCAGCCCTTGCCTTGTGTGGCTTGGTTACTAGCGCAACACTGACGCAGGGTTGGGTAAACAGTGAGCCAATGAGTGCCCACCCCTTGTACTATGGCAGGTAGCAGTGACAGGGAACCCGAGCTGGGAGTCTCCGATCTGGTCTAGCGAGTTATTCCTCTCGAGGAAACCTCTGGCACAACCCTTTGTTATCGGGAGAGGGATTAGGGGTGAGTGCTTATTTGTGCCCTGGGTACCCCTGGAACTATAGCGGGGTGACTGTTACCCCAATGTTTCTATATATCTGTAACCTTGTTATGGGCTAAGGGGGCCCAGCCTGAAGGCCAGTTAGGGGGGGATTTGGGGTGAGTGCTTATTTGCTGTCTCTTTTAACAGAAGGAAAGCTATTGCTCTTAGTATTTTATGCAGTTCTTGCTATAATCCTTCATTTAAGGGTAAGTGTATTTATTTTATAGGAATATTATTTCATGGGACCACCTCCTGTTACCCATACACAGACTGATTCCCACTACTAGAACATATTTTATATTATCCTTCCCCGTAATGGTGTAAGAGATTTAAACCAGAAACATTACCTGGATGGAGAGAGGAGGGGGGCCCCTAGGCAGAATATCTTGTAGTGTTCCGGTGAGGATATGGCAGTGCTGCCTTGGGATAAGATTGTCAGCTCTTGGGTTAAGATCACAGCACGCTGCAGATCAGGCAGCTCAGACGTGAGGATTCAGCGGTTCTCCTTTCTCTGAATACAGAGGGAAATAACTGTAGCACCGAGAGTCACTTGTGCAATCTGTCCCCCCAGGCGTCCTGTAGGCTGCAGATCAGAGTATCCGAGGTATCTAAACAAGCGGGAATGCCAGCGCTCCTGTTTGTGATCTTGCCCAATGCCAATTGGATGCCCTCTGAAGGCTGGGATGCCACCAAGCTCACTACAGAGCAGATCAGTAGTGCAAGTCTATGTGGATCTCCGGATGAGGTGGCCACTCAATGAGTTCACTTGGGTAAATAAGGGAAGATTAAGTATCGGTTGGTGTCCAGGGCCAAACCCACATTTACTGACTTGGTTTTAAGGAGCGAAAATGTGGTTCTTCCAGTTCTGTGTGAAACTTTAACCTGTCCTACCCCAGGGTAGCCCAAGGGAATGGAAAGATATATTCTGCGCAGGGTCCCGCCCTTGTGGAAATATCCGTTAATCTCTGAGCTGCTCAATTGTAAGCTCTCCGCCGCAGAACCGAACAATAGGCATCTGTCTCTATCCACTACGTTAAATCACTTCCCTTTTGGTATAAATAAACCCAACTGGTCTATCTGCCTCTTTCTGTCTGTGTGTAGAAATACTCGGGAGGACCCAATATTCTGTGTAAAATTAGCCGTGTTATATAAGGAGGCAATAATTACATGTCTCACTCCCAAAACTGGACATGGATTTGGCACTATACTAATTATGCCATGTGTTACTGGGTATTATACATGGAATTGGCACTGTATTTATCCTGCTGTGGGTTCTGGGGTATTATACATGGAATTGGCACTGTATTTATCCCGCTGTGGGTTCTGGGGTATTATACATGGAATTGGCACTGTATTTATCCTGCTGTGGGTTCTGGGGTATTATACATGGAATTGGCACTGTATTTATCCTGCTGTGGGTTCTGGGGTATTATACACGGAATTGGCACTGTATTTATCCTGCTGTGGGTTCTGGGGTATTATACATGGAATTGGCACTGTATTTATCCCGCTGTGGGTTCTGGGGTATTATACATGGAATTTGCACTGTATTTATCCTGCCGTGGGTTCTGGGGTATTATACATGGAATTGGCACTGTATTTATCCTGCCGTGGGTTCTGGGGTATTATACATGGAATTGGCACTGTATTTATCCTGCTGTGGGTTCTGGGGTATTATACATGGAATTGGCACTGTATTTATCCTGCTGTGGGTTCTGGGGTATTATACATGGAATTGGCACTGTATTTATCCTGCTGTGGGTTCTGAGGTATTATACATGGAATTGGCACTGTATTTATCTGCCGTGGGTTCTGGGGTATTATACATGGAATTGGCACTGTATTTATCCTGCCGTGGGTTCTGGGGTATTATACATGGAATTGGCACTGTATTTATCCTGCCGTGGGTTCTGGGGTATTATACATGGAATTGGCACTGTATTTATCCTGCCGTGGGTTCTGGGGTATTATACATGGAATTGGCACTGTATTTATCTGCTGTGGGTTCTGGGGTATTATACATTGAATTGGCACTGTATTTATCTGCTGTGGGTTCTGGGGTATTATACATGGAATTGGCACTGTATTTATCCTGCTGTGGGTTCTGGGGTATTATACATGGAATTGGCACTGTATTTATCCTGCTGTGGGTTCTGGGGTATTATACATGGAATTGGCACTGTATATATCCCGCTGTGGGTTCTGGGGTATTATACATGGAATTGGCACTGTATTTATCCTGCTGTGGGTTCTGGGGTATTATACATGGAATTGGCACTGTATATATCCCGCTGTGGGTTCTGGGGTATTATACATGGAATTGGCACTGTATTTATCCCGCTGTGGGTTCTGGGGTATTATACATGGAATTGGCACTGTATTTATCTGCTGTGGGTTCTGGGGTATTATACATTGAATTGGCACTGTATTTATCTGCTGTGGGTTCTGGGGTATTATACATGGAATTGGCACTGTATTTATCCTGCTGTGGGTTCTGGGGTATTATACATGGAATTGGCACTGTATTTATCCTGCTGTGGGTTCTGGGGTATTATACATGGAATTGGCACTGTATATATCCCGCTGTGGGTTCTGGGGTATTATACATGGAATTGGCACTGTATTTATCTGCTGTGGGTTCTGGGGTATTATACATGGAATTGGCACTGTATTATCCTGCTGTGGGTTCTGGGGTATTATACATGGAATTGGCACTGTATTTATCCTGCTGTGGGTTCTGGGGTATTATACATGGAATTGGCACTGTATTTATCCTGCTGTGGGTTCTGGGGTATTATACATGGAATTGGCACTGTATTTATCCTGCTGTGGGTTCTGGGGTATTATACATGGAATTGGCACTGTATTTATCCCGCTGTGGGTTCTGGGGTATTATACATGGAATTGGCACTGTATTTATCCTGCTGTGGGTTCTGGGGTATTATACATGGAATTGGCACTGTATTATCCTGCTGTGGGTTCTGGGGTATTATACATGGAATTTGCACTGTATTTATCCTGCCTTGGGTTCTGGGGTATTATACATGGAATTGGCACTGTATTTATCTGCCGTGGGTTCTGGGGTATTATACATGGAATTGGCACTGAATTTATCCTGCCGTGGGTTCTGGGGTATTATACATGGAATTGGCACTGTATTTATCCTGCCGTGGGTTCTGGGGTATTATACATGGAATTGGCACTGTATTTATCCCGCTGTGGGTTCTGGGGTATTATACATGGAATTGGCACTGTATTTATCCTGCTGTGGGTTCTGGGGTATTATACATGGAATTGGCACTGTATTTATCCTGCTGTGGGTTCTGGGGTATTATACATGGAATTGGCACTGTATTTATCCTGCTGTGGGTTGGGGTATTATACATGGAATTGGCACTGTATTTATCTGCTGTGGGTTCTGGGGTATTATACATGGAATTGGCACTGTATTTATCCTGCCGTGTTTTAGGGGTATTATACATGGATCTTATGACTGACTTTCTTTTTTTGCTTTTTAGGGTTGGGCCCTAATATATAGGATATATATATGCATTGTATGGGACAGTGATGTCCTATATGAAATGATGCTCTAGGGAAAAGAATGGTCTCTGCTGCTACTCACAGACACAACAGGGACAAAGAGACTCACTTGCAGAGAAGAGTGCAAGCCTGTCTCACTGTATTTGGGTGTCATCTATCAGTCTTGCACTGGTAAGGCCATTTTGTCAGGCCCCCAAGGCTCACAATACACTTACCCTTTACTACAGTGATTCATTCTGCTACACAACAATATAAAAACCTGACCCTTTCTCCCTTGGTGCAATGCAAAGAGGAACAAGGGCCACGTGAAATATTCCTTTCATTTGCTTGAGAGCACGCCAAAATGTAGAAATGGCAATGTATGAAGGAAATTAGCAGTACTGAGAATCTTCTATATTTTCCCCCATGGGGGAAAAAGCTCTTCTTGTCAATGAAGAACAAGGCTGTTATGGGAAGGGAACTGAGAGTGGAACTAGTTCTCATTTTGGAGCAGAACTGTTGGGTGTAGAACAGGTGTTTTTGTGGCCACCTATAAAAATATAGCCCCCGGCCTTTGAAACTGTGCCATGTTATATATATTATATAGGGGTCTCACATGGTTGGGCAGCTGCTACCCACGTTAGAGGGAGGCACAGAGCCCTAACACTAAATACAAAATATGTTCCTAAATGTATTCTGGGTAAAGTGGCGCCTTGTCATGCATGGAGCACATTGGAACTTTTAGAATTTAAAGCTCGCAGAAGAAAAGAAAAAGAAAAAAATTGCTTATAACTAAACCTTACCCTAGGGGTAAGAAGGGCACTTAGTGTAACTGCTAAGGAGATCCAACTGTTACATAGAGATCTGTCTAACACTAAAGGTGCCCATACACTTTAAGTGAGCGGATCTTGTCCCGATATCCCCACCTACGGGTGGACGATATCGGGCGAATTTAGGCTAATTCAGTTGCTTGGCCCTGGGGCCAAACGATTGAATTATAACGGCGGTATTCCGGATCCGACTAGTGTAAATGTTTTAACCTGCCCGATTGATATCTGGCCAATTTCAGGCCAGATATCGGTCGGGCAGGCCCGTCGGTAGTGCCCCTACAAGGGCCAATAAGCTGCCGAATCAGTTGAAGGGACCCATATCGGCAGCTACAATCGGCCCGTGTATGGTCCCCATACACGGGCTGATTCTAGCTGCCAATATGGGTCCCTTAGACGGATTCGGCAGCTTATTGGCCCGTGTATGGGCACTACCGACGGGCCTGCCCGACCGATATCTGGCCTGAAATTGGGCAGATATCGATCGGGCAGGTTAGAAAATCTAGTCGGATAGGGGACCACATCGGCTCGGACCGACTTTTGCTATGCCCGTTGTTATAATAATGTTATCCTGGATTTTCCCGATATCGCCCACCCATAGGTGGGGATATCGGGAGAAGATCCACTCACTTGGCGACATCGCCAAACAAACGGATCTGCCCGTGTATACCTTAAGTCTTCATTGAATAATGTAAATATCAAAGGGAAAATTAGTAAACTCTGCACTGAAAAAATTACCAGGGACAGCAACAGGGAGGGTGTGGAATCCCTTTGGGTAGATATTTCAGCAGGACTAAAGGCTACAAATAAATTATTATACAACACAGTGAGGAGGATGAGGCCTAGCTACTATTACACATGGGGGAGACCTCACAACTGGGTCACATTGTTATTATGGGGGACTTTAATTATCCCGACATTGACTGGAGTAATGGGGTGGCCAATTCAGAAAAAGCTAGTAGGTTTGTACATAGATTAAATGGCAACTTTTTTTTTCAAGCTGTTAAAGAACCTTCTAGGAACGATTCTCTTTAGGACCTGGTGATATCTAATAAAGATATACATACAATAATGCTGAACTCATCTCTAGCATTAGTAAAGAAAATGAAGCAAGAAGGGGTAACCCTTAGTATCAAATGGAGGTCAATTAGTTGATGAGAGCAGGGAAAAAGCAGAAATTCTAAACTGTTATTTTTATGTGTTTACACAAGTGCGGAAAGGCTTTGCTCTTTGGTAAAAATAACATAAAGGTGAGTTATACACTAAATGGAAGGGAATTGTGGGTATACTTAAAGGTAGGGATGTAGCGAACCTCAAAAAAAAAAACCTAGAAAAGCCATTTCTGGCCAGAAAACTGATTTTAAAGTTGTTTAAAGGGTGCCACGACCTGGACAGTGGCATGCAGGAGGGGGATCAAGGGCAAAAATTTCTCTGAAAAATACGTTGTTGACACAGCGTTGCGTAAAACCGCAAAGGCAGCTGGCAGACCTAGCGGAAATACGCAGCGTTTTTTGCTATTTCGCACTATTAGCACCATGGAAACGGGATTTGCTTACACCAGTACTAGGCTGAAAAACACTATGTGTGGCTTGTGCGGCATTTTTAGGCCGAGAAAAAACGCAGCGGAAAAAAAAACGCCTCTGCTCTCACATTCCGGTAGAGAAATATGACAAGGTGGGGCCTTTTCTCCTAGGAACATGGGGGCAGAGTGACAGAACATGCAAGAAATTCTGGTTCTCCAAAGGAACCAGCAGCCACTGCTTTTTTAGAATAAAATTCTAAAAACAACAAAATATCAGCCCTTTTGAAAAACCGGAATGAGGAGACCAGAACTTGTGTAATGGCAGGAGGACCCCAGGCTTGTCATTGGCTCCCTACTTTGCAATAAATAACCACAAAATCTTCTGGTTTTTCCCTATGGTACTGTCTAAGAGATATATTAAGGGGTACATTTATAATTATTACTTACTTAGGCTGCCTAGCCATGGCCTTCCTAGTCAGCTCTCATAGCCTTCCTATTGTGTTATAATCTCACCATAAGGAGCCAGCAGGGGGCGCAGCCTAGCAACCTTGAGGCAGTGTTGGCTAACTTAGGGCAAGCCCATAAAGGAGTAGGGACAACCTGTTAGAATTTCTCATACCCTGTACACAGAGAAATCATAACTATAGCAGGAAAATATCAATGCATTCGTCGGCTTGAAACCCATGGGGATGAATATGGCGGATTCTGGGCAAAAAATGCCCACCAATTCAGGTGCAGGTTGTGTGTGGGTCACCATTGCGCGGCTGGGCCCTTAATCACTTGCCTTTCATTGGTCGGATAAAGGTACACATTATTGCAGCTTAGGCAATTGCCCAGACATAGCACAACTCTATAGAAACAGCCTGCATATGTATTCCTCTGTACTGAACCCAATTCAGCAGGAACAGCCCCCTTTCTGTGTTTGTTCATAGAGAAACCATGACATTATAGGGAAATGAGAACTACACTAGTTCCTATTATGGGTTGAACTGTTGGGTTACAGCCGACACGCCATGCAGTTATCTCTCTCTGAACCCCTCAACCTGTAATAGTGCCCTGCATGATGTATTTGGGGGGTTGCTTGCTATAATAGCACCGAGGCATTACCTGCCTAATGGTCTGGGGTAAGTATACCAATATTTGTTACCCTTTTGAATGATGAGTGATGTTGGCATGCCTGTAGCGCTTGGGTTTCTGGGTGTTGTTGGGTTCTGTGGGTGTCTCGGCTCATTCCAAATAGGATGTGAGTCAGGAGGCGTGACGCCGTTATGTAAGGATCTGGTTCTGCCAGGGCTTATTGACTGAGCTCTTTTCAGGATTAATTGGCAAGTTGGTCTAAATATTGACTTACTGTACTATAGATGGGGCATTTGGTCTGGGCAGTAGAGATGTAGTGAACTGTTCGCCGGCGAACTAATTCGCGCGAACATCGGGTGTTCGCAAGTCCGCAAATTCGCGAACTTTTCGTGATGTTCGCAATTTGGGTTCGCCGGCACCGAAAAAATCGCAAAACTTACGATAACGTTACGAATGCTCCGAAAAAGTCGCAAAACTTACGATAACGTTACGAATGCTCCGAAAAAGTCGCAAAACTTACGATAACGTTACGAAAGCTCCGAAAAAGTCGCAAAACTTACGATAACGTTACGAATGCTCCGAAAAAGTCGCAAAACTTACGATAACGTTACGAATGCTCCGAAAAAGTCGCAAAACTTACGATAACGGTACGACTGCTCCGAAAAAGTCGCAAAACTTACGATAACGTTACGAATGCTCCGAAAAAGTCGCAAAACTTACGATAACGTTACGAAAGCTCCGAAAAAGTCGCAAAACTTACGATAACGTTACGAATGCTCCGAAAAAGTCGCAAAACTTACGATAACGTTACGAATGCTCCGAAAAAGTCGCAAAACTTACGATAACGGTACGACTGCTCCGAAAAAGTCGCAAAACTTACGATAACGTTACGAATGCTCCGAAAAAGTCGCAAAACTTACGATAACGTTACGAATGCTCCGAAAAAGTCGCAAAACTTGCGATAACTTTACGAAAGCGCCGGAAATTACGAAAAAGTCGCAAAATTACCGATCATTTCGAAAAACAGCGTGGGTCAATTTTTCAGAGAAGTTTTTGCCCTTGATCCCCCTCCTGCATGCCACTGCCCAGGTCGTGGCACCCTTTAAACAACTTTAAAATCAGTTTTCTGGCCAGAAATGGCTTTTCTAGGTTTTAAAGTTCGCCTTCCCATTGAAGTCTATGGGGTTCGCAAAGTTCGCGAATATTCGCAATTTTCGGCGGAAGTTCGCGAACAGGTTCGCGAACTTTTTTTTTGAGGTTCGCTACATCCCTACTGGGCAGTGGGAGTTATAGCACCCAAGTGCCCCACAGAGTGCAAGTTCCCCGGGGAGAAAGCTCAGGCAGAGCAGTAGTACTAACTTATAACACATAAGAACAGAGCAGCACCAGCGCCCTCTGCGGATAATATGTGGGACATGCACCCTGACTGGCACTTATTTAGAGCCCTGGAGGCTGTATACACTATATTTGGGGCACAGCAGCTTGTGCAGGTCATTCTAATTCTTTTTATTATGTATTACTAACTGGCTTTCAGCCTCCAGCCCTGTGGCTGCAGCAATGGCCCCAGCAGACTTCAGGCAAAGAAAAATAGTGTTAAAGGAAAACTGTAATGGGAAAACATGTTTGTTACAAACCCATCAGTTAATAGAGCTTCTCCAGCAGAATCCTGCATTGTAATCTGTTTTTCCCATGGGGCTAGCCATATTCTTCATTTCCCAGGGTGCCACAGCCATGTGACCTGTGCTCTGATAAACTTCACTCACACTTTACTGCTGCGCTGCAAGTTGGAGTGATATCCCCCCCTCACCCCCAGCAGCCGATCAGCAGAACAATGGGAAGGGAGCAAGATAGCAGCTCCCAGTAGGTATCAGAATAGCACTCAATAGTGAGAAATCCAAGTCTGGCTTGGGACTCCTCCAGTTACATGGGAGTAGGAGAAACAATAGGTTAGCTGAAAGCAGTTCTAATGTGTAGCGCTGGCTGAAAGCTCAGACTCAGGCACACTTTACTGCTGCGCTGCAAGTTGGAGTGATATCCCCCCCTCCTCACCTCCAGCAGCCAATCAGCAGAACAATGGGAAGGGAGCAAGATAGCAGCTCCCAGTAGGTATCAGAATAGCACGGGTGGGGCTGTTTGTGCCTCTGGGTACTGGGAATGCCAGGGGGGCTGTAAGGTGCCACAGACAGTCCCTATTTATTGGGCTGGGGGGGGCTGTTTGTGCCTCTGGGTACTGGGAATGCCAGGGGGGCTGTAAGGTGCCACAGACAGTCACTATTTATTGGGCTGGGGGGGCTGTTTGTGCCTCTGGGTACTGGGAATGCCAGGGGGGCTGTAAGATGCTACAGACAGTCACTATTTATTGGGCTGGGGGGGCTGTTTGTGCCTCTGGGTACTGGGAATGCCAGGGGGGCTGTAAGGTGCCACAGACAGTCACTATTTATTGGGCTGGGGGGGCTGTTTGTGCCTCTGGGTACTGGGAATGCCAGGGGGGCTGTAAGGTGCCACAGACAGTCACTATTTATTGGGCTGGGGGGGCTGTTTGTGCCTCTGGGTACTGGGAATGCCAGGGGGAGCTGTAAGGTGCCACAGACAGTCACTATTTATTGGGCTGGGGGGGCTGTTTGTGCCTCTGGGTACTGGGAATGCCAGGGGGGCTGTAAGGTGCCACAGACAGTCACTATTTATTGGGCTGGGGGGGCTGTTTGTGCCTCTGGGTACTGGGAATGCCAGGGGGACTGTAAGGTGCCACAGACAGTCAGTATTTATTGGGCTGGGGGGGGGCTGTTTGTGCCTCTGGGTACTGGGAATGCCAGGGGGGGCTGTAAGGTGTCACAGACAGTCAGTATTTATTGGGCTGGGGGGGGCTGTTTGTGCCTCTGGGTACTGGGAATGCCAGGGGGGCTGTAAGGTGCCACAGACAGTCACTATTTATTGGGCTGGGGGGGCTGTTTGTGCCTCTGGGTACTGGGAATGCCAGGGGGGCTGTAAGGTGCCACAGACAGTCAGTATTTATTGGGCTGGGGGGGCTGTTTGTGCCTCTGGGTACTGGGAATGCCAGGGGGGCTGTAAGGTGCCACAGACAGTCACTATTTATTGGGCTGGGGGGGCTGTTTGTGCCTCTGGGTACTGGGAATGCCAGGGGGGCTGTAAGGTGCTACAGACAGTCACTATTTATTGTGCTGGGGGGGGCTGTTTGTGCCTCTGGGTACTGGGAATGCCAGGGGGGCTGTAAGGTGCCACAGACAGTCACTATTTATTGGGCTGGGGGGGCTGTTTGTGCCTCTGGGTACTGGGAATGCCAGGGGGGCTGTAAGGTGCCACAGACAGTCACTATTTATTGGGCTGGGGGGGCTGTTTGTGCCTCTGGGTACTGGGAATGCCAGGGGGGCTGTAAGGTGCCACAGACAGTCACTATTTATTGGGCTGGGGGGCTGTTTGTGCCTCTGGGTACTGGGAATGCCAGGGGGGCTGTAAGGTGCCACAGACAGTCACTATTTATTGGGCTGGGGGGGCTGTTTGTGCCTCTGGGTACTGGGAATGCCAGAGGGGCTGCTGTAAGGTGCCACAGACAGTCACTATTTATTGGGCTGGGGGGGGGGCTGTTTGTGCCTCTGGGTACTGGGAATGCCAGGGGGGGCTGTAAGGTGCCACAGACAGTCACTATTTATTGGGCTGGGGGCTGTTTGTGCCTCTGGGTACTGGGAATGCCAGGGGGGCTGTAAGGTGCCACAGACAGTCACTATTTATTGGGCTGGGGGGGCTGTTTGTGCCTCTGGGTACTGGGAATGCCAGAGGGGCTGCTGTAAGGTGCCACAGACAGTCACTATTTATTGGGCTGGGGGGGGGGGCTGTTTGTGCCTCTGGGTACTGGGAATGCCAGGGGGGGCTGTAAGGTGCCACAGACAGTCACTATTTATTGGGCTGGGGGGCTGTTTGTGCCTCTGGGTGCTGGGAATGCCAGGGGGGCTGTAAGGTGCCACAGACAGTCACTATTTATTGGGCTGGGGGGGAGGCTGTTTGTGCCTCTGGGTACTGGGAATGCCAGGGGGGCTGTAAGGTGCCACAGACAGTCACTATTTATTGGGCTGGGGGGGGGGGCTGTTTGTGCCTCTGGGTACTGGGAATGCCAGGGGGGCTGTAAGGTGCCACAGACAGTCACTATTTATTGGGCTGGGGGGGCTGTTTGTGCCTCTGGGTACTGGGAATGCCAGAGGGGCTGCTGTAAGGTGCCACAGACAGTCACTATTTATTGGGCTGGGGGGGGGGCTGTTTGTGCCTCTGGGTACTGGGAATGCCAGGGGGGCTGTAAGGTGCCACAGACAGTCACTATTTATTGGGCTGGGGGCTGTTTGTGCCTCTGGGTGCTGGGAATGCCAGGGGGGCTGTAAGGGGCCACAGACAGTCACTATTTATTGGGCTGGGGGGGCTGTTTGTGCCTCTGGGTACTGGGAATGCCAGAGGGGCTGCTGTAAGGTGCCACAGACAGTCACTATTTATTGGGCTGGGGGGGGGGCTGTTTGTTCTCTGGGTACTGGGAATGCCAGGGGGGGCTGTAAGGTGCCACAGACAGTCACTATTTATTGGGCTGGGGGGGGGGCTGTTTGTGCCTCTGGGTACTGGGAATGCCAGGGGGGCTGTAAGGTGCCACAGACAGTCACTATATATTGGGCTGGGGGGGCTGTTTGTGCCTCTGGGTACTGGGAATGCCAGGGGGGCTGTAAGGTGCCACAGACAGTCACTATTTATTGGGCTGGGGGGGCTGTTTGTGCCTCTGGGTACTGGGAATGCCAGGGGGCTGTAAGGTGCTACAGACAGTCACTATTTATTGGGCTGGGGGGGGCTGTTTGTGCCTCTGGGTACTGGGAATGCCAGGGGGGCTGTAAGGTGCCACAGACACTCACTATTTATTGGGCTGGGGGGCTGTTTGTGCCTCTGGGTACTGGGAATGCCAGGGGGGGGGCTGTAAGGTGCCACAGACAGTCACTATTTATTGGGCTGGGGGGCTGTTTGTGCCTCTGGGTACCGGGAATGCCAGGGGGCTGTAAGGTGCCACAGACAGTCACTATTTATTGGGCTGGGGGGCTGTTTGTGCCTCTGGGTACTGGGAATGCCAGGGGGGCTGTAAGGTGCCACAGACAGTCACTATATATTGGGCTGGGGGGGCTGTTTGTGCCTCTGGGTACTGGGAATGCCAGGGGGGCTGTAAGGTACCACAGACAGTCACTATTTATTGGGCTGGGGGGGGCTGTTTGTGCCTCTGGGTACTGGGAATGCCAGGGGGGCTGTAAGGTGCCACAGACAGTTACTATTTATTGGGCTGGGGGGGCTGTTTGTGCCTCTGGGTACTGGGAATGCCAGGGGGGCTGTAAGGTGCCACAGACAGTCACTATTTATTGGGCTGGGGGGCTGTTTGTGCCTCTGGGTACTGGGAATGCCAGGGGGGGGCTGTAAGGTGCCACAGACAGTCACTATTTATTGGGCTGGGGGGGCTGTTTGTGCCTCTGGGTACTGGGAATGCCAGGGGGGCTGTAAGGTGCCACAGACAGTCACTATTTATTGGGCTGGGGGGCTGTTTGTGCCTCTGGGTACTGGGAATGCCAGGGGGGCTGTAAGGTGCCACAGACAGTCACTATTTATTGGGCTGGGGGGCTGTTTGTGCCTCTGGGTACTGGGAATGCCAGGGGGGCTGTAAGGGGCCACAGACAGTCACTATTTATTGGGCTGGGGGGCTGTTTGTGCCTCTGGGTACTGGGAATGCCAGGGGGGCTGTAAGGTGCCACAGACAGTCACTATTTATTGGGCGGGGGGGGGGGCTGTTTGTGCCTCTGGGTACTGGGAATGCCAGGGGGGCTGTAAGGTGCCACAGACAGTCAGTATTTATTGGGCTGGGGGGGTCTGTTTGTGCCTCTGGGTACTGGGAATGCCAGGGGGGCTGTAAGGTGCCACAGACAGTCACTATTTATTGGGCTGGGGGGGCTGTTTGTGCCTCTGGGTACTGGGAATGCCAGGGGGGCTGTAAGGTGCCACAGACAGTCAGTATTTATTGGGCTGGGGGGGCTGTTTGTGCCTCTGGGTACTGGGAATGCCAGGGGGGCTGTAAGGTGCCACAGACAGTCACTATTTATTGGGCTGGGGGGGCTGTTTGTGCCTCTGGGTACTGGGAATGCCAGGGGGGCTGTAAGGTGCCACAGACAGTCACTATTTATTGGGCTGGGGGGGTTGTTTGTGCCTCTGGGTACTGGGAATGCCAGGGGGGCTGTAAGGTGCCACAGACAGTCACTATTTATTGGGCTGGGGGGGGGCTGTTTGTGCCTCTGGGTACTGGGAATGCCAGGGGGGGGCTGTAAGGTGCCACAGACAGTCACTATTTATTGGGCTGGGGGGCTGTTTGTGCCTCTGGGTACTGGGAATGCCAGGGGGCTGTAAGGTGCCACAGACAGTCACTATTTATTGGGCTGGGGGGCTGTTTGTGCCTGTGGGTACTGGGAATGCCAGGGGGGCTGTAAGGTGCCACAGACAGTCACTATTTATTGGGCTGGGGGGGCTGTTTGTGCCTCTGGGTACTGGGAATGCCTATTTTGAATCCAAGTTCAGGCCTGTACAGTACAGTGCAAGTACTTTATAAACAATTGACATAGTGCCCCCTAGTGGAAGCTTAACTTACATACGTTCCTTAAAGTCTATGGACAGTTGGGCAGAGCTCAAAAAAATGGGCACAGCATTAACCCTTGTAAAACGTATGTAACCCTTTCTTGTGCTTAGTTCAGAAGACTGAGTTCCCTTTGCATACAGCGCAATGCCGCCCCCTAGTGGACACGGAGGAGCAGCCCTCAGGGGGTTCCACTTGGAAATAATCACACACAGTTTTGCTGCAAAGATAAACTTTATATAACAAGTTGAAAATGCAATAACTTTAAAATGAAAATAGTAATAAGTCCTGCTTTTGGGAAATACCCTTTCCCAGTTCAGTCTCAGGCAATGTCCCTTCCCCCAGAGCTCTTGCTCCAAAGGCTGACACTCTCTTTCTCCCAGAAGGGCACTGGGGCTTCCCGGCCAATCAGGTTTCTCTCCCGTCTGTAACCGGGCTGGATGATGTCACAGACAGAAAAACAAGGGAAAGAGATCCCCGACACTTGTATTTAGTTAGTGAAAGGGGGGCATTTATAGAGACGCACAGGTATTTGCCCCAATAAGCTACAAGCAGAGGGGAAAAGCTTTGTTATTTATTGCTTGAGCTTCCTGGCAGTTACAGTAGAGGAAGGAAAAGATGAGAAATAGACATTGGCACATCAGTAGGATACTGGTAGCTGTAAGTCTCCTTCCCCCCAATGAGCTCACTTCCCTCTGTGCCAAACTGCTCTACGTGAATGGGGAAATTGTACAGATCTGTGTAATGGCTCACTGCTTCCAAATGGGATTTATAAAGCACTACAAGGATACGCAGCAATGTACAGTCTTACAATATATACAAGTCAATCAAATGGCATAACTGCCTGTTGGTTCTGCCTCCTCTGCCTGCCCTATTGACCATTGGTCAGTGGCAATTATACTCATTAGTGCTAATATCTGGTTACTATGGGTTACTGGGCTGATGCAAATAAGCAAAAGAGCTCTGGGTTCAGTTCCTGGGTGTGTGGCCATGGATAGGCTAGAGCAGTGATCCCCAACCAGTGGCTCGTGAGCAACATATTGCTCCCCAACCCCTTGGATGTTGCTCCCAGTGGCCTCAAAGCAGGTACTTATTTTTGAATTTTTGGTAAGGAGACAAGTTTTGGTGCCATAAAAACCCAGTATAATGCCAAACAGACCCTTCTATAGGCTTCCAGTCCACATAGGGGCTATTAAGTAGCCAATTATAGCTCTTATTGTCACCCCAGGAACCTTTTTAATGCTTGTGTTGCTCTCCAACACTTTTGCCATTTGAATGTGGCTCACGGGTATAAAAGGTTGGGGATCCCTGGGCTAGAGATACAAAGGGCACCCTTCCCGGCAGCGCTATAACTGGGTGCCCACCCATAGCCTTTAAACTGAATAAATAATGTATCAGTGAAAAAGACTGAGGGGCTTACACTCTAATCTTACCACTGTGTCACACCACACGCACTGTACTATCTATAGATCCTGTATAAGTAATGTAGTATAATTATAATAGTATTAATATAACGGTACCGAGTATCTATATGCTGATACTGATCTCCCCACTCTGTATAATGGGACCATGTCTATCCCCTATAATCATCTCCCCGCTCTGTATAGTGGGACTGAGTATCTATACCCTGATAATGATCTCCCCGCTCTGTATAATGGGACTGAGTATCTATAGGCCGATAATGATCTCCCCACTCTGTATAGTGGGCCTGAGTATCTATACCCTGATAATGATCTCCCCACTCTGTATAGTGGGACTGAGTATCTATACCCTGATAATGATCTCCCCGCTCTGTATAATGGGACTGAGTATCTATAGGCCGATAATGATCTCCCCACTCTGTATAGTGGGCCTGAGTATCTATACCCTGATAATGATCTCCCCACTCTGTATAGTGGGACTGAGTATCTATACCCTGATAATGATCTCCCCGCTCTGTATAATGGGACTGAGTATCTATAGGCCGATAATGATCTCCCCGCTCTGTATAATGGGACTGAGTATCTATAGGCCGATAATGATCTCCCCGCTCTGTATAATGGGACTGAGTATCTATAGGCCGATAATGATCTCCCCGCTCTGTATAGTGGGAATGAGTATCTATACCCTGATACTGATCTCCCCACTTATATATAACTATAAACTGATAAGGATCTTATGTTTCGCAGCTTTACTTATCTATCAGATCAAGCAGTCATTACATTACATTACATTCTTGACAAATTCATTTTTTGCATAATTCTAAGTAACATTCCAACATGCAGTATTTATAGCATGATCTCTTACTATTCCTTACACTGCTTGTTCTGACTGCTGAAACAATGTGTTAGTAACCAGCTCTCCAGTTCCCACAATGCCTTGCATGTACTGAACATAAGGAGACAGAAGCACACAAAGCATTGTGGGAACTGGAACCTTGACTAGAGAGGAGCTGATTTCTGCCACATTGTTTCTGTAGTATGACACACAGTGAAGAAAATAACAAAGTCAATTACTGTAGCAAGTGAAATAATAATAAAAGCATTGAAATTCATCTGCAGCCCCCCAGCTGTAGCTTCTCGCACTGGGACTGTTGGGGGCACAACTGGACCTTACAGTATATACAGGTATATATTTTAATAATATATGGTTGGTACCATTACCAAAACTCTCCACTAGGGACAGTACACTAAATAAAAAGGCACAGCCAGTGGTCATTCTATAATGATAGCAAGTATCTACAGTATCTCCACTCTCTAGACAAACTTTATATCTGCAATTATTATATATTATTACAAAGTCTAATGATAAAAGATGCCCGCACTTTGGTAATTGCGATTATTGAGATATAACATGGGGGCTTGAGTCAAACACCCTCAGGCATTGGCAATATGGAGTCAAGCTTGTTCCCATTGCACGTCCGCAGAAGCACAAGGTTTTCCCAGAGATAAGATCAAATTTGTTGGTCAATTATTATACTTTTTCAGATCGCCGGGCCACACAGTAAGTCCTAAATTGCTTTGTCCTCATTGCCCAGCAAGTCCTGTTCCACGGGGGGAAGGGGGAACTGCTCCTCTTTGGCCTCCCCATTTGGTTGCATCTCCGGCTTCACATCCTTAGGAACCTCCTGCTCCTCCTGAGCCACCGGGCTCTCTGCTTTCTTTTCCATCCCCTCACCACTTGCCATCTTAGTTGCCCCAGCTTCTTCCTCCCCACTGGCAATTTCAGACTCCCCCTTCTTCTCCCCACTGACAAAAGTGCTCATCTCCTGCTCATCTTCCAACAGTGGTGCAGCCATGCCATTCTCCAGCCCATCAGCACCCACTGCTGCCCTCCCATCACCCAGCTGAGGAACCTGCCCTGCCCACACGTCTCTGCCATCTCCCTTTTTCCCTCGCTTGCTGAAGTTCTGAGATCTGCTTCTCCTCTTCTTCCTCACCAGGACCACAATGACTGTAATTAACATCAGTGTGAAAATGACAATCAGCGTGATCAGTAGCCACTGTCGTAGATAATCTTTATCTTTGCTAGGGGATGCCGTGTTGTGCCTACCATGATTGGTCCCTGAGTGTGAGTCTGAGCCTTCGTCACTGGCTTTAGTTATTTTACCGGATTCAGGGGAAGGAGTGAAAAGGCCGTCAGATGTACCATGGGTCTGGCTTGGGTCATGTTTGGTGGTTGGATTGTTGGACACAGTGGGCTCGTTATCCTTATCAATAACCGCTATTTTGCCATCATGGCCAGTAGAGATGGGACCACTCGTGCTCACAGCGGTGGTGGATTCCAGTTCAGTCGCAGTGGTCACTGTGTCCATTTGAGTAGTTTCACTCTCAGAAGAAAGTAAACCAAGATCTTTGCCCTCAGGGGAAGGAGTGGTCTGGCTATCATTCTTCTCCTGGACTGGTTCATTGAGTTTATTTAATTGGGCAGACGACAGGGCAGACGTAGGCTCTGGTTCCATATGGGCTTGTGTTGGGACGTGTTGCTTCAATTCATTGGCATGACCGATCTCTGTTGGCTTTGGAGTGTCCGTTATAGTTTCAGTGTTTGTATCTTCCATTACTAAAGGCTGGACCTGGTTGTCTGTGGTTTCTTCTATTGTGGCAGTAGGGACGGTGCCATTGCTATCACTATTCAGCAGGGTGGGGAGGGTGGTGGGCAAAGCGATTCCCCCCCAAAGCCACAAGCACTGGCAGAGGACAAGGCACCAAATGCTGTGCTTTCCCATGCTGCCTGCCCCCGGGTTCCTTCTCTTCTGTCTGTCGCTCTCAGACTATTTCTCACGCAGGAGTCTGCAATAGAAACAGGAAGAAATGGCATGAGAAATGCTCAGCTGCCAACTTCAGCTAAAGGGAACAACCCCACATAATAGGAAGCCAACGTGACAAGTGGCACTGCCAGGAACCCAATGCCTCTGTGCCATATGTTAAGCTGGTAGCACCCTTACATGAAGGCCAGCCCTGTACCAATGAGCTGAAGGTGAGGATCAGCCTGGGCCGTGTGTCAGAGCAAGCGTGGCACTGCCACTAATATGTATGTGTAGTAAGCCTGGCACTGCCATGGATATGCACATGTAGTAAGCCTGGCACTGCCACTAATATGCACGTGTAGTAAGCATGGCACTGCCACTAATATGCACGTGTAGTAAGCATGGCACTGCTACGGATATGTACATGTAGTAAGCATGGCACTGCCACTGATATGTACATGTAGTAAGCATGGCACTGCCACTGATATGTACATGTAGTAAGCCTGGCACTGCCACGGATATGTACATGTAGTAAGCCTGGCAGGTGAGGATCAGCCTGGGCCGTGTGTCAGAGCAAGCGTGGCACTGCCACTAATATGTATGTGTAGTAAGCCTGGCACTGCCATGGATATGTACATGTAGTAAGCCTGGCACTGCCACTAATATGCACATGTAGTAAGCATGGCACTGCTACGGATATGTACATGTAGTAAGCATGGCACTGCCACTGATATGTTTATGTAGTAAGCATGGCACTGCCACGGATATGTACATGTAGTAAGCATGGCACTGCCACTGATATGTACATGTAGTAAGCATGGCACTGCCACTGATATGTACATGTAGTAAGCATGGCACTGCCACGGATATGTACATGTAGTAAGCATGGCACTGCCACTGATATGTACATGTAGTAAGCATGGCACTGCCACGGATATGTACATGTAGTAAGCCTGGCACTGCCACTGATATGTACATGTAGTAAGCATGGCACTGCCACGGATATGCACATGTAGTAAGCATGGCACTGCCACTGATATGTACATGTAGTAAGCATGGCACTGCCACGGATATGCATGTGTAGTAAGCATAGCACTGCCACGGATATGTACATGTAGTAAGCATGGCACTGCCACTAATATGCACATGTAGTAAGCATGGCACTGCCACGGATATGCACATGTAGTAAGCCTGGCACTGCCACAGATATGTACATGTAGTAAGCCTGGCACTGCCACGGATATGTACATGTAGTAAGCCTGGCACTGCCACGGATATGTACATGTAGTAAGCCTGGCACTGCCACGGATATGTACATGTAGTAAGCCTGGCACTGCCACGGATATGCACATGTAGTAAGCATGGCACTGCCACTGATATGCATGTGTAGTAAGCCTGGCACTGCCACGGATATGTACATGTAGTAAGCATGGCACTGCCACTGATATGTATGTGTAGTAAGCGAGGCACTGCCACTGAGCTCAGAGGTTGGGGGATTATAGGATTACTACTAAAGCCATGGGGGGGCGCAGAGAAATGCCACCAAGGTGATTACAGAGAGGAGAATGGCACTGCCATTGAGTTACGTATAAAAGTAAGTTGGCTGCAGATAGTCCTAAGCCCCCTGGAAGGATTCCACCCGTACCAATAAATGTTATAAAACTTACCTTGGACTCTTTGGTCTCCGGCTTTTATTCTCTCTCAACACGTTCCTGAGAACCCCGGAATGGCTTGCCAGCGACAGCGGATGGGTTGGTCTCGCCTTCGCACAGTGTGGCTTGTACAGGAAGAAAGAAAGAAGAAATCTGTTAGTAAGGGAGGAGGAAGGGGGTGGGCCGTGGCTTTGGGCTGAGGGACCAGTGAATCAAGCGGAAGAACACTGCCCATCCCCAAGCAGCACTCACATTTATTATATCGAAGGGGCCAGACAACCAGAAACCAGGGGTATTTTCCATAATTCTCCAAATCCACCTCCATCTCCATCTCTATATCCACCTCCATTTCCATCTCTATATCCACCTCCATTTCCATCTCCATCTCTATATCCACCTCCATTTCTATATCCTCCTCCATTTCCATCTCCATCTCTATATCCACCTCCATTTCCATCTCCATCTCTATATCCACCTCCATCTCCATCTCTATATCCACCTCCATTTCTATATCCACCTCCATTTCTATATCCACCTCCATTTCCATCTCCATCTCTATATCCACCTCCATTTCCATTTCCATCTCTATATCCACCTCCATTTCCATCTCCATCTCTATATCCACCTCCATCTCCATCTCTATATCCACCTCCATTTCTATATCCACCTCCATTTCCATCTCCATCTCTATCTCCACTTCCATAATCCATTTCCATCTCCATCTCTATATCCACCTCCATAATCCATCTCCATCTCTATATCCACCTCCATAATCCATTTCCATCTCCATCTCTATCTCCACTTCCATAATCCATTTCCATCTCCATCTCTATATCCACCTCCATAATCCATAATCCATTTCCATCTCTATATCCACCTCCATAATCCATCTCCATCTTGTCAAGGAAATACTGTTGGATAGGCCAGTTTGATTGTAGCTACATTTTATTCGTACGTACGAAGGCAGTATCCAGACATTCTTAAATGAGAATTGCCTATGAGCTGATACTACATTGAATAACCCAAAGCATGTTTGTCTTATAGTCCTGAAACAGTCTTATCAGTAGTTAGCTTTGTTATCTCTAAGAACAGAACAGACAAAGAGGCCCAGTTGACTAACACACCCAACATGCTTTTCACAAGATTGCGGACTCATCATAAATGTTTTTACAACAGCAAAAAGAAACATTCTTATACAATGTATTTCACAACCCTTCTAATATTAAATGATATGAACAAGATGGAGAAAAGAAACAAGATGGTTTCTTTTTTCTCTAACATTCCTCCCTGTTGTTCAAAATCTTGAACATATATATTCTTCTTACCCAGAACTCTATTCCGCTCACCTATAAATGGTTAAGTGGCAGTACAGAGTTGCCTATCAGGGTTCCCATCTAAATCAGCAAGTTCTTCCTTACCCTATTCATACAGGAATGGGATCCTGCTATGGATAAGGTTGGCCAAACACAGAAGGTTGCTGATCAGAAGAGGCTGTTGTATATTTGATCCAGGAGCTAAATGCGTGAGCACCCTCCCTTCAGCTGCCCCTCCATGTAACCTCTGGATAAAATACTGTATTTGCAACAACACAACCTTGCTATAATATATAACACAAGGCCCATTGCAATCCCACACATTCAGTACCATAAAAACTTTTAAACATTTGATAACCAAATCCTTATGATTCCCATAAATGAGAAAGGGTTCTATAGGGCTCAACTGGGTCATGTGAGTCCCCAATCCAGGTACAACTCTCCTTACCTGTGATTGTATAAACCCCACCCTCATCTATTAGTAGGTAATCTAGGACCATTCTATTCTATAATGCCATCTTCCTGACTTATTTCTCATTTATTATTTTGATGGAACTTATAGTTTCATTTATTATACCATCCCTCATACTAGCATACTTCATTAATCTATTGACTAATTCTATTCCCCATCCTATCAAGGCAGGGAACCACATCCATCCTTTATCTGAGGTGGAAAATAATTCCCTTTTTTTTTGTTTATTACCCTGGAATGGATACCTTGATTGTCTATGTATGAGATGTTCAGATATTGTCTGATAGTAGGTACAACTCTTCCTATGGTACAATTTCCCTATGCTCCCATAGGGAGCCATGAGTAAGCTTACAAATATAATATAGTTCTTATCTAAGTACCCTAGAAATGATTGTACTGTGATACCCCAGTCAATATCTGAAACCATCTCACATTATCTGTCACCTTAGACTTAAACTCTTATCTTCATCTTCTCCTCGGTCAGGGCAGGAACACCTGGGGACATAAGAAGTATACATTTTTCCCACACCAACATAATCATTACAATTACCCTGCATCTTATCACATTTCTTTCCCATATAATCCATGTAGAAATTCAGAATAGCATTTTCACAATCTGTGTTTCCTACATGAATCTTAGGTAAGTACATTAAGTGATTGTATGATTAGCAAACATGGATCCTACGTATATGGTAGGTGTATCTAGTAACCCTGTTATCTCCAAATATGTTCCCTGATCACTAATTGCATTTTGATACTTATGCTTGGTGTCTATTGCAACTTCATAGCTATAATCTGTAAGATTAAGATCATTTATAGAGATAGGTATCCCTACTAAAGGTATCCCCTTGTGGTTGATGGAACATATAAACATCTCCAGCAGTCAGTAGTATGTAACTGCTTTGCAGCCTGCTGGTGTAAGAACCATATAGAATTTGACAACCCCCCTTTACTGGTGTAAAGCAATGATAAGGACCTTTACCCAGAATAACAAACACAGAGTCATTATTTTATAAAAGTCCTTTTCTTCCTGATGGTGATCCTCTTCACCCAGAGTAGGCCCACACTTAGTGTCAAAACCTGAAACTGGGACCGTTGGTTAACAGACTAGTGGGATTATTGTTACCACTCTAGTCTGACTTACTTTAAAGATACTTTTTATCCTCTCGATTCCTGAAGAACTGAATCAGTCTCCTTAGTTGTCTTTCTGTTGATGTGATCTCGTCTTTCATCTCGTTGGGGCTTGAGTGTAGGGACAGGTTCAGACTCTGTCACTGGAGATAACACTCTGCTCAGGCTCTCAGTCACTGGAGATAGCGCTCTGCTCTGACTAGGGATGTAGCGAACCTCACAAAAAAAGTTCGCGAACCCGTTTGCGAACTTCCGCCAAAAAGTGCGAACTTTTGCGAACTTTGCGAACCCCATAGACTTCAATGGGAAGGCGAACTTTAAAACCTAGAAAAGCCATTTCTGGCCAGAAAACTGATTTTAAAGTTGTTTAAAGGGTGCCACGACCTGGACAGGGGCATGCCGGAGGGAGATCAAGGGCAAAAATTTCTCTGAAAAATACGTTGTTGACACAGCGTTGCGTTTTGTGCTGTAAAGGGCAGAAATCACACTACATTTCTAAACTTGTGTAATAAACTGCTTTTACAAGGACTATTGGGTTACAGCAGATGAGATCAGCAGGACAGCTGCCCACAGCAGCTACATACAGAGCAGTAGAAAGTAGATTACTAGTCAGCAAAGCTGCCTAAACTGTCCCTCAAACCCCTGCACAGCTCTCTCCCTATGCTAACTCATCAAGCACACACAGGCAGAATGTAAAATGGCTGCTGGGCTTCGGTTTATATATGGAAGGGAGTGGTCCGGGGGTGGTCCAGGAGGGAGAGCTGCCTGATTGGCTGCCATGTATCTGCTGGCTCTGGGGTGAGAGGTCAAAATTTGGCTCCAGCTAAGGCGAACCCAAAATTGCGAACTTCGCTAAAAGTTCGCGAACTTGCGAACACCCGATTTTCGTGTGAATTAGTTCTCCGGCGAACAGTTCGCTACATCTCTAGCTCTTCGTAGGGGAAATACCTTCTTACAGTGTCAGATGTGTATTCAGTTTGGCTCACAAATCTCTTTATCACCCCCCAATCTCCTGATTGGAGAGAGTGAGTTCCAAATACAGTCTCTGAATCTGATAAAGAATAGAACACTTTTCCATACAAGTTAGTTAGCTGCTTATACAATTGCTTAACATAGTCAGTAAGAGAAACATGTTGTTCCTACCAATATTTGAATAAACAACCCAATATTTGGTGGTCTACCAAAAAGCAACACAAAGGAAATAACTGTTGGGGACCCTTAGGGGTGTCTCATAGATGACAATGCAAGGGTTAAAGTTTGTACCCAGGTTAGCTTTACCTGTTATTAGCTCTGTGGCTTTTGTTACTGGCCATGCCTCAAATCGACCCAAAACATATCTATGCATACAAATACATAAAAACATTTAAATAGGTGAATACAATCTATCTGTAACCTTTGAAACTGATAGAATGGTTTAACCAGGTGTTATAAATATGTTATTTTTTTCACAAATCCAAAAGCAAACCATAATTTGTTTACCATAAATATAATTCCCCCCTTTTGGAAACATGAGATGGGAGGTGCAAAGTGTTTTACTAACAAATTAGATAAACGGGAGGTGCACACAAACAACCATAATCATGTTTCCAAATATCACCTTATATCTTATAACATTTACTGGTCCATTCAATATGGACTTGTGCTCCAGCCATACTTTTGCAGCGTTTTAAAAATTACTAAAGACTGTGTGACTGGTGTATGTGGCTGTCAGTTGGTGTATGTGGCTGTCAGTTGGTGTCCCTGTTAGAACCATACAAGCAGCCTGTTTGTCAGCAGCTTTATCTGCCTTATCATTCCCTGCAGTAATGTTATCTTTCCCTTTGAATATGACTACAGCCTTTTCTAACAATTACTTAAAGTGACAGTGACACCTTTAATTTTGTGAATCTATACTTACTTTGATAGCAATAAAAACTGTTATCCACAAAATCACTGACAAACATACCAGTTTAGCAATATATATATATACCCATACATACACTTTCCATGGGTGTCTATATTTCCCTTCACCAACTGAGTGTTAAAGTTTATCCCACTTAGCCCTCAATCTGGTTCTTAAAGCTACTACTACTGTCAGAACTACTCCCTTTATTTCTCTCATTTGGTCATAACCCTCTACTTCTCCCTCACTC
Organism: Xenopus tropicalis; assembly: GCF_000004195.4. NCBI lineage: Eukaryota > Metazoa > Chordata > Amphibia > Anura > Pipidae > Xenopus > Xenopus tropicalis. The sequence continues at coordinate 5,398,911 of NC_030685.2, read as the reverse complement.
CATGTCTTCCTAATCTTAGTTACATTGATCCCTACTGTGTGTCCCAATTCTAATAGAATTTCAGCATCCATCTGTTCCAATAAACTTTGACTGAATTTGTATAGGGTATCCCATTTGAGTGTACACCATCACATGGGATAGCCATATCGGTCTGTCTTGTTAATTTAGCCCATTTGTCTATTTAGCCACTTACCCACTGGCCATATTTCTTTCATCACTGCCTCCCGGTGACAGTGATGACTCAGGAGCTCCTATTCTCTCTGTTCCCGGAACAGAAAAAATCACAAGTCGGGGTTTGGCCACCCCTCGGTTTTGGGTAAAATGTTCCCCATATGGAACTGGGCTGGAGACGATCACGCTCCCCCCTTTTACACAAAACAAAAATCTATATATTCCCAATATACAGATTTTCACAAAAGTGGGTTTCGGTGGCTAAAATTCACATACAGGTTAACCCTTCTTTTGTTCCCGCCAAAATTTCCAGAACAGATAGATACAAACAAATCCCATTAGAAGTGTTAGAACTAATTTCATTTGTATAACCATAACCAATGACTACACTCTATATCTGATGGTAGGCAATCCTTACTAGTATCATTCTACAGTAAATCCTTATTAATATAGTTACAGTGAGAGATTAGTTATAGAACAATTATCCCATAAAGGGCAGAGAGAGAGTTCTTATCATTAAACAAAAAACACTTCCACTGACACATTAGTACATTCACAGTTACCTAAACATGAACACAACATGTAACGGGTTATGCACATCTGTTACAATAACTCACAAGGGTTACACACAGACTAACACACTAATTCACAAGGGTTACACACAGACTAACACACTAACTCACAAGGGTTACACACAGACTAACACACTAACTCACAAGGGTTAGACACAGACTAACACACTAACTCACAAGGGTTACACACAGACTAACACAGAGACAAACAAACAACTTACGGCTGGCCTATCCAAGGTTCGTAGAGCGGGTTACTCTTGTAGATACAGCCAAGCGAGGGAATGAAAGTGATAGCGAGAGCTTATCAGAGACAAATCTTTGGTCTCACCTTTATTGGCGCCTAAGGTCTCGGTATCCAATCATCTCCTCCTGTATGGCTGTCCTCCAATTTCTCCACTCCCGGGTTTACTTCGGCACCAAAGCTGTCAAGGAAAAACTGTTGGATAGGCCAGTTTGATTGTAGCTACATTTTATTCGTACGTACGAAGGCAGTATCCAGACATTCTTAAATGAGAATTGTCTCTGAGCTGATACTACATTGAATAACCCAAAGCATGTTTGTCTTATAGTCCTGAAACAGTCTTATCAGTAGTTAGCTTTGTTATCTCTAAGAACAGAACAGGCAAAGAGGCCCAGTTGACTAACACACCCAACATGCTTTTCACAAGTTTGCGGACTCATCATAAATGTTTTTACAACAGCAAAAAGAAACATTCTTATACAATGTATTTCACAACCCTTCTAATATTAAATGATATGAACAAGATGGAGAAAAGAAACAAGATGGTTTCTTTTTTCTCTAACAATCTCTATATCCACCTCCATTTCCATCTCCATCTCTATATCCACTTCCATAATCCATTTCCATCTCTATATCCACCTCCATAATCCATCTCCATCTCTATATCCACCTCCATAATCCATTTCCATCTCTATATCCACCTCCATAATCCATTTCCATCTCTATATCCACCTCCATAATCCATCTCCATCTCTATATCCACCTCCATAATCCATCTCTATATCCACCTCCATAATCCATCTCTATATCCACCTCCATTATCCATTTCCATCTCTATATCCACCGCCATAATCCATCTCCATCTCTATATCCACCTCCATAATCCATCTCCATCTCTATATCCACCTCCATAATCCATTTCCATCTCTATATCCACCTCCATAATCCATCTCCATCGCCATATCCACCTCCATAATCCATAATCCATCTCCATCTCTATATCCACCTCCATAATCCATCTCCATCTCTATATCCACCTCCATAATCCATTTCCATCTCCATCGCCATATCCACCTCCATAATCCATAATCCATCTCCATCTCTATATCCACCTCCATAATCCATCTCCATCTCTATATCCACCTCCATAATCCATTTCCATCTCAATTTCCACCTCCATAATCCATTTCCATCTCTATATCCACCTCCATAATCCATCTCCATCGCCATATCCACCTCCATAATCCATAATCCATCTCCATCTCTATATCCACCTCCATAATCCATCTCCATCTCTATATCCACCTCCATAATCCATCTCCATCTCTATATCCACCTCCATAATCCATCTCCATCTCTATATCCACCTCCATAATCCATCTCCATCTCTATATCCACCTCCATAATCCATTTCCATCTCTATATCCACCTCCATAATCCATTTCCATCTCTATATCCACCTCCATAATCCATAATCCATCTCCATCTCTATATCCACCTCCATAATCCATTTCCATCTCTATATCCACCACCATAATCCATCTCCATCTCTATATCCACCTCCATAATCCATCTCCATCTCCATCTTTATATCCACCTCCACAGGGCCGGATTTCTGTTTTGGGCGCCCCGAGGCCGCCCCTGTCGGTCACCCCCTCCCCATCCATTTCCATCTCCATCGCCATATCCACCTCCATAATCCATCTCCATCTCTATATCCACCTCCATAATCCATTTCCATCTCCATCTCTACCTCCATAATCCATTTCCATCTCCATCTCTATATCTACCTCCATAATCCATCTCTATATCCACCTCCATAATCCATCTCTATATCTACCTCCATAATCCATCTCTATATCTACCTCCATAATCCATCTCTATATCCACCTCCATAATCCATCTCTATATCCACCTCCATAATCCATTTCCATCTCTATATCCACCTCCATAATCCATTTCCATCTCTATATCCACCTCCATAATCCATCTCCATCGCCATATCCACCTCCATAATCCATTTCCATCTCCATCGCCATATCCACCTCCATAATCCATCTCTATATCTACCTCCATAATCCATCTCTATATCTACCTCCATAATCCATCTCTATATCCACCTCCATAATCCATCTCTATATCCACCTCCATAATCCATTTCCATCTCTATATCCACCTCCATAATCCATTTCCATCTCTATATCCACCTCCATAATCCATCTCCATCGCCATATCCACTTCCATAATCCATTTCCATCTCCATCGCCATATCCACCTCCATAATCCATCTCTATATCTACCTCCATAATCCATCTCTATATCTACCTCCATAATCCATCTCTATATCTACCTCCATAATCCATCTCTATATCCACCTCCATAATCCATCTCTATATCTACCTCCATAATCCATCTCCATCTCTATATCCACCTCCATAATCCATTTCCATCTCCATCTCTATATCTACCTCCATAATCCATCTCTATATCCACCTCCATAATCCATTTCCATCTCTATATCCACCTCCATAATCCATTTCCATCTCCATCTCTATATCCACCTCCATAATCCATTTCCATCTCCATCGCCATATCCACCTCCATAATCCATCTCTATATCTACCTCCATAATCCATCTCTATATCTACCTCCATAATCCATCTCTATATCCACCTCCATAATCCATCTCTATATCCACCTCCATAATCCATTTCCATCTCTATATCCACCTCCATAATCCATTTCCATCTCTATATCCACCTCCATAATCCATCTCCATCGCCATATCCACTTCCATAATCCATTTCCATCTCCATCGCCATATCCACCTCCATAATCCATCTCTATATCTACCTCCATAATCCATCTCTATATCTACCTCCATAATCCATCTCTATATCTACCTCCATAATCCATCTCTATATCCACCTCCATAATCCATCTCCATCTCTATATCCACCTCCATAATCCATTTCCATCTCCATCTCTATATCTACCTCCATAATCCATCTCTATATCCACCTCCATAATCCATCTCCATCTCTATATCCACCTCCATAATCCATTTCCATCTCCATCTCTATATCTACCTCCATAATCCATCTCCATCTCTATATTCACCTCCATAATCCATTTCCATCTCCATCGCCATATCCACCTCCATAATCCATCTCCATCTCTATATCCACCTCCATAATCCATTTCCATCTCTATATCCACCTCCATAATCCATTTCCATCTCCATCGCCATATCCACCTCCATAATCCATCTCCATCTCTATATCCACCTCCATAATCCATTTCCATCTCTATATCCACCTCCATAATCCATTTCCATCTCCATCTCTATATCCACCTCCATAATCCATTTCCATCTCCATCTCTATATCTACCTCCATAATCCATCTCTATATCCACCTCCATAATCCATCTCCATCTCTATATCCACCTCCATAATCCATCTCCATCTCTATATCCACCTCCATAATCCATTTCCATCTCTATATCCACCTCCATAATCCATTTCCATCTCTATATCCACCTCCATAATCCATCTCCATCGCCATATCCACCTCCATAATCCATTTCCATCTCCATCGCCATATCCACCTCCATAATCCATCTCCATCTCTATATCCACCTCCATAATCCATCTCCATCTCTATATCCACCTCCATAATCCATTTCCATCTCCATCTCTATATCTACCTCCATAATCCATTTCCATCTCTATATCCACCTCCATAATCCATTTCCATCTCCATCTCTATATCTACCTCCATAATCCATTTCCATCTCTATATCCACCTCCATAATCCATTTCCATCTCCATCTCTATATCTACCTCCATAATCCATTTCCATCTCCATCTCTATATCTACCTCCATAATCCATCTCCATCTCCATCTCTATATCTACCTCCATAATCCATCTCCATCTCTATATCCACCTCCATAATCCATTTCCATCTCCATCTCTATATCTACCTCCATAATCCATCTCCATCTCTATATCCACCTCCATAATCCATTTCCATCTCCATCGCCATATCCACCTCCATAATCCATCGCCATATCCACCTCCATAATCCATTTCCATCTCCATCGCCATATCCACCTCCATAATCCATTTCCATCTCCATCTCTATATCCGCCTCCATAATCCATCTCTATATCCACCTCCATAATCTATCTCCATCTCCATAGGGCTGATGAACCTCAAATATTATCAACGTCATTAAAGAAAAGAGAAAGGATGTGACATGAAACCACTGTATATACAGTATCTGGGCAGAGATGCCCACTCATTATGGGAACGGCTCTGTTTGGGTGCAGGTCTGTATGGGTGCGGCTCTGTATGGGTGCGGCTCTGTATGGGTGCGGCTCTGTTTGGGTGCAGGTCTGTATGGGTGCAGGTCTGTTTGGGTGCAGGTCTGTATGGGTGCGGCTCTGTTTGGGTGCAGGTCTGTATGGGTGCGGCTCTGTTTGGGTGCAGGTCTGTATGGGTGCAGGTCTGTTTGGGTGCAGGTCTGTATGGGTGCGGCTCTGTATGGGTGCGGCTCTGTATGGGTGCGGCTCTGTATGGGTGCGGCTCTGTTTGGGTGCAGGTCTGTATGGGTGCAGGTCTGTTTGGGTGCAGGTCTGTATGGGTGCGGCTCTGTATGGGTGCGGCTCTGTATGGGTGCGGCTCTGTTTGGGTGCAGGTCTGTATGGGTGCAGGTCTGTTTGGGTGCAGGTCTGTATGGGTGCGGCTCTGTTTGGGTGCAGGTCTGTATGGGTGCGGCTCTGTTTGGGTGCAGGTCTGTATGGGTGCAGGTCTGTTTGGGTGCAGGTCTGTATGGGTGCGGCTCTGTATGGGTGCGGCTCTGTATGGGTGCGGCTCTGTATGGGTGCGGCTCTGTTTGGGTGCAGGTCTGTATGGGTGCAGGTCTGTTTGGGTGCAGGTCTGTATGGGTGCGGCTCTGTATGGGTGCGGCTCTGTATGGGTGCGGCTCTGTTTGGGTGCAGGTCTGTATGGGTCAGCAGGACCTTCTGGGGTCAGGAAATATATAGAAGCATACCAAATGTAAGCTTTAAAAGATATTATCCTAAGAAACTGCTTTGATATATGGACACCTAGAAGGGGTCGCCGACCCCTATAGCCTTCTCGCTGGCACCACCTATATCACCTCAATGGGAGCAGAGCTAGGCCCAGGAATTCTGGGACATGTGTGGCTTGTGTGACATCACATCACTGTCATATTCCTATTGGCCAGCTGTTCCTTCTCCTGCTACATCACACAATTATGCAGTCATGTGATCCTGTTTCATGGATTTGGTTTTTGTTTTTCCCGATTGATGAATATAACTTGGAAAGTTGCTCATAATTAGATTTTCTTCCATTGTGCAGAGAAATAAAAGCAGAGCCGTGTGAGAGAGGATCAGTAGGGAGCTCCAATAAACAGGCCAAGATTTGCACCCCAGGCCCCTTCTCTGTGCATTGCCCCACCCCTCCCCCCATTGCGTGCACATTTCCCCTATCTGGTATGGAGCCCTGGGGCACTTACAGGCAACTGGGCAGCATGGCTAGGGTCGCCAGGAACTCTGGGCAAGTAGGTGCGGTGTGATGTCACAGGGGCGGGTCACACTGTCACAGGGGCGGGGCTATGACACATCAATCTTAGGAATCTTCCCTCAACTGCCATTTTATACTTTAATGATATTCATCTCTCACCCAGAGAATCATGGGAAAGGCCAATGACTCCTTTATGCCCCTGTGCCCAACTCTGTACCCAGAAGCTTTACTAGCACTGAATCAGCCTCAGAGCCATAGAGGGCCCTTTCCCCAGGCACATATATATATATATACAGTATATACACACACACAGAGGAAACAAGCAGCCCTCCGGGCAGGTACAAATGCACCCAGTTGCCACGTCATATGTTGGTTTGTGGTCTCTTGTGCTCTTTGGTTCCTGTAAGCTCAGCAAAACACTGCAATCCATTTAGTAATGCGCTTCCTGTTTGAATAGAATGCCCCAGGCACAGCGATATCTCATCTCTATAACTAATAAATCCCATATAGGTACATTCTATTTAATATTGGGGTTTGGCTTTCTCTCCCATTGTTTAGCTTTCTTATCTCAGCAGCTCAGAACCCCTCAGTGACTGCTAATATCCTTATCATTTACAGTAGGGGGTACATTTTCCCTTATAATACATGAGTGATATTCAGAGTTCCCTGTATAACTCAGCCTGCAGCCTTGTGCCTTTATATGGGGGGCACAGAACCCCTCAGTGACTGCTAATATCCTTATCATTTACAGTAGGGGGTACATTATCCCTTATAATACATGAGTGATACTCAGAGTTCCCTGTATAACTCAGCCTACAGCCTTGTGCCTTTATATGGGGGCACAGAACCCCTCAGTGACTGCTAATATCCTTATCATTTACAGTAGGGGGTACATTATCCCTTATAATACATGAGTGATACTCAGAGTTCCCTGTATAACTCAGCCTGCAGCCTTGTGCCTTTATATGGGGGCACAGAACCCCTCAGTGACTGCTAATATCCTTATCATTTACAGTAGGGGGTACATTATCCCTTATAATACATGAGTTATACTCAGAGTCCCTGTATAACTCAGCCTGCAGCCGTGTGTGTATAATAAAATAATATATATATAAACCCACATGTAGCAGCCGCCCAGCTATTGCCCAACTTGCAGTGTCTCTATGGTATCGGTACTTATCTTATGAAATACATCCCTTCCTGCCACCTTGAGCAGAAAAACGTTTTTCGACATCTGTTATTTGTTCCGTTAAACAGTGACCCAAATCCTTTCCTACTTCCTGTGGGTTTAGATCTGTTTAATGAGTTGATGGCATAGGGCCATGGCATGTTGGGGGCTCAGGCTGAATATTTAATTAATGGGATTTGGAATTTTGCAATTTAACTGCCATTGGGTTTATCTGTAACTCCAGTTCAGCCAATGGGCAGAGCTTTTATTCCTGTAACTATGCCAGCCAGATGGCAGATAGCAGTGGATTGGTCCAGACTGTATAAATAGCCAAATGGCATATTTACCGGCCATGGCAGGGACGGACTAAGCATGGGCACCTTGAGGAACATTTACAAAAGTCAAAAGAAACTCACCAATCCCTGAGCTGACTTTTACCCAATGCCTAAAAGACACGCCTGTTTGTAGAGAAAGTGGCCAATCATAATAAGACTCCTGGTGGCCCGCCCATTCCTCACCCCCCGTAACATCTTTACCCACTCAAGGCAAAGCAAAGATTTTGCAGAAAGTCACATTAATGGGGATTTCCCCATTAGGCCATGGGGCTAGTTTTTTCTATATTAAACATCTAATGCTCTGATTGGCTACAGATTGCCCTGCCATGTGGAGCTTCTAATGCTCTCATTGGCTACAGATTGACCTGCCATGTGGAGCTTCTAATGCTCTGATTGGCTACAGATTGCCCTGCCATGTGGAGCTTCTAATGCTCTGATTGGCTACAGATTGACCTGCCATGTGGAGCTTCTAATGCTCTGATTGGCTACAGATTGACCTGCCATGTGGAGCTTCTAATGCTCTGATTGGCTACAGATTGCCCTGCCATGTGGAGCTTCTAATGCTCTGATTGGCTACAGATTGCCCTGCCATGTGGAGCTTCTAATGCTCTGATTGGCTACAGATTGCCCTGCCATGTGGAGCTTCTAATGCTCTGATTGGCTACAGATTGCCCTGCCATGCGGAGCTTCTAATGCTCTGATTGGCTACAGGTCAGCCTAGCCCCATGAAATGGTCTAAAGTTCTTAAAATCTAGTGAAGACACTAATTAATGGCTGAATATGTATTTAAGGTCAGTTGAAAACAATGTTGAAGGCTTCAAGGCTTCATAGTACCCAAAGGTGCTGTTTGGCCTGGGAAAATAACCCCACTGATGAGAGCTGAAGCCCAGTGCACTTTATTTGTATATAATATACAGGTTGGTCATTTCCCTATAGGATCAAACTGTAAATTATATCCTTATAAACGATGCTTAGTGATGTCATCAGTTATAATCGGAGCTTAGTGATGTCATTTCTGTCACATGACTCACTCAAATGTGTATATTATAATAAATAAAGTACCCCCTGTTGTAAAATATAAGGATATTATAAGTCAAAGAGGAGTTCCTTATAATATATAGTGAATAAAGTGCCCCCTATTGTAACATATAGGGATATTATAAGCCCCCGAGGAGTTCCTTATAATATATAGTGAATAAAGTACCCCCTGTTGTAAAATGTAAGGATATTAGAAGTCACCTTGGAGTTCCATTACCTGTATAAAAGCACTCAGCCGGTCATGGAACTCATTATATTTTACAATTGGGGGTACTTTATTCACTATATAATATCCAAAGCTTAGGAAGTGTTTGGAGGGGAAAACTTCCAGCCTAAAGAGCTTACAATCTAAATCCAAGTCCTTTATGTAGCACCTGCTGGAAGGGGCATATGGAACAGCTGAAAACTCCCTACTGATTTATCATCCATCCCAGTCAATTTATTGTTTGTAACCTTTCCATTCAGTCCCTCTGTGATTCAGCTTTCATTTTAATCCACTGCCTGGTTGCTAGTGTCTGGCAACCTGGCAACCAGGTAGCAGTTTAAATTCCAAACTTCAGAACAGAACATCCATTTAAAAACCACCCAAGAGGAGAGAAACACACACACAAGGTAGGCAGCCATTGGCCCTACAGCTGTCTAGGAACTACAACTCCCATAAAGATGGTCCTACTGTTATTCCAAGGCCATTTGCTCTCCTGGATAACCCTGAAGGCCCAGCTTGGAGGTCCGTTAGGGTGGGATTTCAGGGGGAATTCATATTTGCTGCCCCAGATATTCTAGAAACTATGGCTGAATGACGGCTATACCAATAGCTCCCTATATCTGTACCATTTCATGGGCTAAAGGCCGTGACCAAATCATGAACCTCCTATAGGGGCCTTGGGGAAAGGATGGGCATTCAAGTTGAATTGAGCTGATCAACTCTCAATAGAGAATTCCTGAACAAAAGGTGGCCATTTGCACTGTTTGACAAGGTCGCTAAGTGAGCGGATCTTCTCCCGGTATGCCCACTTATGGGTGGGAGAGATTGGGCTAAACGAGCAAATTAAAATGGCGGGCATTGGTTGGTTCGAGGACTACATCAATGAGCTGATATGGTCCCCGATCCAATGGAAAATCAAACCTGCCCCATCGAGATCTGCCTGATTTCAGGCCAGAGGTCTGTCGGGGTCAGTGGTGCCCATACACAGGCAGATAAGCTGCCGAATCGGTCTAAAGGTCCCCATACACGGGCCGATTCTAGCTGCCGATATGGGTCCCTTAGACTGATTCGGCAACTAATCGGCTCGTATATGGGGACTACTGACGGGCCTGTCCAACTGACATCTGTCCAGATATCGATCGGGCAGGTTAAAAAATCTAGTCGGATCTGGGACTGCATTGGCTCGTTGATGTGGTCCCCAGACCGACTTTGCCTATACCTGTCATAATTCGATCTTTTGGCCTCAGGGCCAAATGATCAAATTAGCCTGGATTCTCTCAATATTGCCCACCCGTAGGTGGGGGATTTTGGGAGAAGATCCGCTCGCTTAGCGACATCGCCAAGCGAGCGGATCTGAAGGTGTATGGGCATACAGCACACATACAGCAGTTCCCAATGCGTCTATATAGGTAACAGTAAGGAGAACACAGTCCATACTTATAAATAGGGTTTATTTAATGAGAGGAGAATATATACAATTTTTATTCACAGATGCATCTCATCCTATGGGATTTTACAGAAAAACAATCTGGTCTCTAAGGTTTCTCTTTGACATATGAGATTGGCCCGACCAAGGAGTCTGAGGTTCCATACTGGCCCAAGAGCTACAAAATGTGTGGGTCAGGGCCTTTACCTACAGTTGTTACCACGGTGCCTCATCCGGCTGGGAGGAATGGAGCTTCTGGTACAACACATATGAGTTATCTCAGGTAGGTTTATGGTGGGCCTGTCCAAGTAGACTGATGTTCATGATGGCACCAACGTTTAGGCATCTGGGTTGTCTCAGGTTGGCCTGTCAAACCTATTGAGATTCCTGATGGTACCGAATGTTATGTGTCTGGGTTATCTCAGGCAGGTTAGAGGTGGGCCTGCCCAAGACACTTTAGGTTCCTGAAGGTACCAAAGCTTAGAACAGTACTAATCGGCCTATCCAGGTATGTTAAACCTCCCGAGCAGTGCTGCGCCACCAGAATTCTCCAATGTCCTGCATAGTCACCCGCGGCTGTGGCACTGGCGCTTCTTCCCACTGTGGGGCACTGGCTGGAAAGTCCACTGGGAAGTCCATTCTCCTGGAGTCTGGAACCCAGAGGAGCTCAGTCTGGCTCAGGGAGAGCGGAGGAGAGGCCCACAGTTCCAAGGGCAAAGGGGCAGGCATTGTAACCTTTGGGTGCTGAGAATTCTTCCGAGCGAGTATGAAGCACAGTGAGAGGGAGAGGACCATGAAGAGCCCAGTAAGGAAGCCCAGTACAAGTACCACCAACAGGCAGTTACTACAGAGCTGAGGGACCCACAGGGAACTGGCAGTAGGAGACCCAAGAGGTGCACTGGTGGGAAGTACAGCCATCACAGGTAGCAGCCTGGAACAGACACAGACACTTGCAAGATTAGCTGCTCAGGAACTACAACTTCCAGCATGCACTTGTTCAGCTAGAAAGGCTGGGATCCTGCCAATGCCTGACACTCATTGCTACAATCACTGGGTGCATATGCCATGGTGTGGTAGCTTGTGTGCCTATCTATCTATACGTGCCATGGGGTAGCGGGGTGTGGGGGAGGGAATGATGGCTGCTGGCTGCGCAGTACTCGCGCTGTGTATACAGGGCATTGGGTGGCAGTGAGAGAGGCTGGTGTCTGTGCAGTGTATACAGGGCATTGGGTGGCAGTGAGAGAGGCTGCTGGCTGTGCAGTGTATACAGGGCATTGGGTGGCAGTGAGAGAGGCTGCTGGCTGTGCAGTGTATACAGGGCATTGGGTGGCAGTGAGAGAGGCTGCCGTCTGTGCAGTGTATACAGGGCATTGGGTGGCAGTGAGGGAGGCTGCTGGCTGTGCGGTGCATACAGGGCATTGGGTGGCAGTGAGGGAGGCTGCTGGCTGTGCGGTGCATACAGGGCATTGGGGGGCAGTGAGGGAGGCTGCTGGCTGTGCGGTGCATACAGGGCATTGGGGGGCAGTGAGGGAGGCTGCTGGCTGTGCAGTGTATACAGGGCATTGGGTGGCAGTGAGAGAGGCTGCCGTCTGTGCAGTGTATACAGGGCATTGGGTGGCAGTGAGGGAGGCTGCTGGCTGTGCGGTGCATACAGGGCATTGGGGGGCAGTGAGGGAGGCTGCTGGCTGTGCGGTGCATACAGGGCATTGGGGGGCAGTGAGAGAGGCTGCTGGCTGTGCGGTGTATACAGGGCATTGGGTGGCAGTGAGGGAGGCTGCTGGCTGTGTGGTGTATACAGGGCATTGGGTGGCAGTGAGGGAGGCTGCTGGGGGGCAGGGTGTATATGTAGAGGCACATATAAAGCAGAGCAGTTTATAAGACACAAGAGCCGCCATTGACCCAAATCCTACCGTATGCGCTTGGTGCTGATTCCGTAGTCACTCCGGTAACTGTGCCTTTATTTTTTTTTCTTGAGGTGAAGAGGGGAAATTGTGTCATCTTCTCGCTAGATAAACCGCAGGTTCCTGTCTAACGAACTTCCTCTAACTGCGCCCGAACCCGACCCATCGGGGAGTGAGCCGCACCCCATATGTGCAAAAGCCGGGGGGGTGGCCGGCCTGGGAATGTGTAGGGCCTGCAGCGCCAGGGGGACCCCAGGCAGGAGTTATTATGGCCTTGCCATAGCAGGCTTACACTCCATACCCAGCCCCGGGGAATCAGGCTAAGCACACACCAGTGATCCCAGCTGTATCTTGTATTTATTGTGATACTTTGTATTTATCTATTATTATATTAATAACCCCCTGTTTGTATTAATGTATTCTACTGTAAAGCGCTGGGTACATAAGTAGCACTTTATAAATAAACATATACATACATACATACATCCCAGGGCTGGAACATGGCCGTGTTATTCACATGAGACCCTATGGAAAGAATGAGGATACAACACACAATGTGATTCCCATAGAGATGAATGGAAACTCTATAACCAATAAGAGTAGGGGATCTCAATCTGATCAAATGCATTGTGTATAAGGCCCCCGGTCTCTCTATATACAGTTTCTATCCCCAGCGGCAGCCATGGCACCTCTGCAAGTCAGTAATGTACCTGCAACCTCGGCTGGCTACCTACAGGGGGCGCTAGTGTCCTCTCTAGCCAAACCCACCACCCTTTGTGCCCCAGTAACTAAACACAGCTTGGTAGACTCCTTTCCTTGCCTCTTAGCAGCCAAAGAGATCCTTGGGGGATATAATGCTTTAATAGTAAATGTAATTGCTATTGAATTCTATATCTGCCCCTTTATATTGCCTGCACTGATGGTTCTGACTCCTGAGAGAAGAAGAACGGGGAGCTTATTTGCTAGTGTGCAGCACATGAAAGAGCTCACATATAAACCCTAATTTGCCTGCAGATAAAGGGAATAAAATGAAGGTGTAGGTGCAGGGGAGGAAGCCAATACTCTGATGCAGGGTGTCTGTTTCCCTAACAACGTGTTTGTTTACTGCCTGTGTTGAGCGCAGTTTAGTCAATCCCTCCCTGTAGCACATCAGTTTGGTGGTTTTCTTGCTGAGCGATGGCATTAAGCAGTCACATCTCCAGGCCGAGAGACACACACTGAAGCACTCTCTGCTCCACCTCTCAGCCCTGTGTGTGTATTGGTTAAAGGGGAAGTAAAACTAAAACTTTGTCTTATGAAAGAAACTTTAATCAGTACTTTCGTTATTTGTGCACGTCAGTTTAGTATGTCAAGAAAAACCACGACGCGTCGCCATATACATCTCTACCATAAAATATTCCCATTCGTCTGGCTACTGGGCTTCTATGTAATCTTATTATTTCCTTGATACCAGCAGCAATGTACAAACCCAACTGCATCTTTAGGGGAAATTGTATGAAGAGGCAGATTTATAGAGGAGGGGGCACTGGCTGGTGTAGGTAGGTTTTAAAAAAAAAAAAACACTCAAATCTTGGGGTAAAATGGGCATTTGAAGAAGAGGGTTATATTTAGAGAGCTATAGCCTGGGGAGCTGGGAAGTTTAATGAAGACAAAGCATCTCGTGGGCAGAAGGGATCATTTAAAAAAGATGAAAAGTGCATGTGGGTGCAGGGGGTACTTTGAGGAGGAGGTTGCATCTGCTGAGGGGGAAAAGGGGCAGTTTGAGAAGGAAGATGATTAATGGGGATGGTAGAGAAGAAGCAACTCTGAAAAGAAGACAGCAGTGCTTGGGGGCAAACAAGATGGCGGTTTGAATGGGTTGAGGCACAACTTGCAGTTGGAAGAGCTGGGGTATAATGGGAGCTCCAAGGGTTAGGCAGTCTGAACTGGGGCAGGCACAGCCCAGGGGAGATGGGGCACTTTATACAGAAAGTGGTGGCAATTCCTGGGGGGGGGGGGGGTATTTCAGAGAGAAAGGCAACTTGCTATGGTGGAGTCCCCATCTGAAGGAACTGGGACAATTGATGAGTTGGTAGCTGGAAGCAAAACCTGGGGAATCCTGTTGGTTTAAATGAGATATGAAGATCAGGTATGAAGTCCAGTCTGGGAGGGAGAAGGTACAAAGATGTGGCAGCTGGATATAGGGCCTGGGTGGCATCATTGTAGTTTGTATTTCTGGAGTCCCGGTAGCTACGATCAACTGAGTCCTGATGTTTGATGTGCAGAGCATTTCGAAGATGAGGAGGCAACAACTGGAGGCAAATTGCAGTTTGAAGAGGAAGATGGATTGCAGATTGGGGGCAACAGTTGAATTTGTAGTGGAAGCAAAAAGAAGGTGCTTTAAATGGAGGAAGCAGCAACTGGTGGAAATTCATGGATCTTTGAAACCATGGGGGAATCATCTGGGGGTATCTTGGCACATAGAAGATGAAGAAGCAGCAGACAGTTGCAGGTGGAAGAAGCAGTTCCTGGAGGAGCAAAGGCAGAAGGTTTGGCACAACTGGAGCTGTGGTGATTATTTGAAGAGTCTGTTTGGCAGATGGTTTGGTGTTAATTTGAGGGCCGGCTCTGGAAGGGATCGGTTGTAGCATTTAGGCCAGCACTGGAAGGGATCGGTTGTAGCATTTGGGCCGGCTCTGGAAGGGATCGGTTGTAGTATTTAGGCCGGCTCTGGAAGGGACCGGTTGTAGTATTTAGGCCGGCTCTGGAAGGGACCGGTTGTAGTATTTAGGCCGGCTCTGGAAGGGACCGGTTGTAGTTTGGGGTCGGGCTCTGGAAGGGATCGGTTGTAGCATTTAGGCTAGCTCTGAAAGGGATCGGTTGTAGTATTTAGGCCGGCTCTGGAAGGGTTCGGTTGTAGTATTCAGGCCTGCTCTGGAAGGGATCGGTTGTAGTATTTAGGCCGGCTCTGGAAGGGATCGGTTGTAGTATTTAGGCCGGCTCTGGAAGGGATCGGTTGTAGTATTCAGGCCTGCTCTGGAAGGGATCGGTTGTAGCATTTAGGCCGGCTCTGGAAGGGATCGGTTGCAGTATTCAGGCCTGCTCTGGAAGGGATCGGTTGTAGTATTTAGGCCGGCTCTGGAAGGGATCGGTTGTAGTATTCAGGCCTGCTCTGGAAGGGATCGGTTGTAGTATTTAGGCCGGCTCTGGAAGCGATCGGTTGTAGTATTTAGGCCGGCTCTGGAAGCGATCGGTTGTAGTATTTAGGCCGGCTCTGGAAGGGATCGGTTGTAGTATTCAGGCCTGCTCTGGAAGGGATCGGTTGTAGTTTTGGGTCGGCTCTGGAAGGGATCGGTTGTAGTATTTAGGCCGGCTCTGGAAGGGATCGGTTGTAGTTTTGGGTCGGCTCTGGAAGGGATCGGCGTGGGGCATAGTTTCAGAGCAATGAATGCTGAAGGTCTGGATGTAGCACATTGCAGACACATAGCTATTCTGTACCAGGCGCAATAGGGGCAGGTTTAGAGCAACCTGATTGGGTAGTGGAGGATCTGGGCTCTAATACTAACAGGGCCCTTACAATCCAAACCAACAGCCCTTTACTTTGAGCATTCTGGACCCCCAGTACTGCTATGCACCTCTCCTATAAACCTGGGAACTCAGAGCCCCCACATAACAGTTTAATCGGACTTGGGAGATCCAAGGGGACAGAACTAACCCAGCTCCATTACCAGTTCAGCCGGACAAACAGCACAAGAGACAAGAGTTTAAAAGGCAGGAAAGAGTTTATTTAAGCTGCTGGGCTCACCCAACAGGCACTAAATAAAACCTTTTAGACGCTAAATTCAAGTTTTCAGGGATTCTGGGTTTTTTTTTTCACATTAAGGAAAAAAAAAAAAAATATTTAAACATAAATCATAATAAAAATAAACACTTAATGGAAGAGGTAGATTATTGAATGGGTTTCAAACCATTGGTACAGTGATACATTTCACTCGCCCTAACACAACGTGATACACACATCTGTACACAAGATATAAGTTAAAAATGAGGATATTGTGAGAAGGGAGGATAAACAGTCAAACATATTCGGTCTAGGAACGTGCCCTGCCATTGGCTATTGCAGCTCTGTCCCCAGGAACAACAGGGTTAATGATGGAACCTACCACAGCCCCTTGCAATACCAGCTGCGGCCATTGGGGGGAGTCTGTAACCCCCAAGTGTCATTGCTGTACCAGAGCAATGTAAGGGGGTACGAGAAGCGCCTACAAGGTACCACTGTAGCCAATCACATTTCCCAGTGTATAAAATAGAGAAATGGTCGTTGCTTTGGGGCAAAAATAAAAATATGCACGGCTGGGGCGCCAGAGTGTTCAGACTGTAGATGTGGGTCGGGACATCGGGGCAGTGCCGGAGAGGGGAGAGTTGGATAAGGCAGAGAAAAACTCTGTACAGAAAATATTTACAGCGTCCTTTATCCATGGAACAGGGCCCTCAGCCAATCACGGCCGCCCCCCCATTGGGGGGAGGAATGGAACCACACAGGATTCTGGGAGGCCAAATGCAGCCAGCGGTTTGGTGATCAACGAGGAAGGTGTTGGGGTTGCCGGGTAGAACATAAACAGGGAACGGGCCTCGGGGGATAGGGGCAAGCAAGCGAGATACTCCCATACAGCAGCTCCATGTCACTCCATGCCCCGGGGGTTTAACAGCCCAAGGAGAGCGAGACGGGAGGCCAAAACCTGAGGGGGTTCATCTCTCTTCCTTCTTGGAAACCTTTGAGGAATGCCACGCCGTCGATCTAGGGGAGAAAAATACACATCATATAATTACCCCTTTGCATAAGCGCAATTCAGCAGGAACAGCCCCCTAAGTTTGCCCATAGCCTGTACAGAGAGATACCATAAAACTATGGCACATAGGGATTCCCCTGTACTAAGCACAATTCAGCAGGAACAGCCCCCTAAGTTTGCTCATAGCCTGTACAGAGAGATACCATAAACCTATGGCACATAGGGATTCCCCTGTACTAAGCACAATTCAGCAGGAACAGCCCCCTAAGTTTGCTCATAGCCTGTACAGAGAGATACCAGTGTGGCCCCAGACTACCGCCCACCTACTGGCCACTCAGCACATCTGGGGTACAACTGGGGGATGAAGGTGGATCACACCATTCCTGTCAGTGGGAAATGAGCCCCAGCGAGGGCCACCGTTACCGACCTGATGAAGGTTTTGAAGGCGGCAGAGTGCGGATTAATGCACAGAGGGGGGCGCTTTCCCTGTTGTTGGTCTGTGATAAAGCGATGAACCAGCTCTGTGTAAAATAAAGCAGAGAAAGATACAAGATGTAGGTGGGTGAGAAACAGGACAAGGAATCAGAACACGCAGGGGGTTAATATGGAGACACTGACCTTTGACCTGCCAGACGGAGGTGAGGCTTTTCTCGTAGGAGTCATCAAATCGGTTGGTGGCCGTGGGCTCGAAGTCCGCAGTGTAGACACGCCCAGAGGACACGGAGTAGCAGCAGTGACACATACACGTGTGGTAGCGCAGGCGCCCTTCCTCCAGGTAGGGGTGGGCCAGGGCATCCTTGGCAGAGATCCGCTTCAGCTGCAAGCACATTATAGGGTTAATGCCTTACTGTCTGGATCGCTCTCACTAGTGCATGTCTGTGGCGAGGGGAACCGCCCAATTCCACTTGGGATCCATAGAAGGCGCTCAGTGCACACCCCACAGGAAACAAGGAGGGGGGGGGGTAAATAAATAACATTCCTTTCTCTGTTAGAAGCAACTGAACTGCAGCTCTTTTACTGACTTCCTTGTCTAGTATGAAGCTCCGCCCTTCTTTTGCTTCCTGAGCCCTCTCTGGCTATGAAGACATCAGAGAGGTGCCTACTGAGCATGCTCACTGCCTCTGCAGCAATCAGGCATGCTCAGTAGGCACCTCTCTGTGGTCTTCCTAGTCGGGGAGGGAAGGAGGGCTTCAAAAGCAAAGGAAGGGCGGAGCTTTACACTAGACAAGAAAGTCAGTAAAAGAGCAGCAGTTCAGCTGCTTGTAATAGAGAATCGGTGTAAAAAAGAAGTTTTTCCAATACATACAGACTCAAAGGACAGGATTGGCTCACCGGGTCAAACAGCAGCATCCGGCACAGGAGGTGAACGGCCTCATGGGTAGCTTCTCCCGACAGCATGTACAGGACCGAGAGGGACGGCTGCAGAGAGACATTAGGACACAGTTAAGTGCAACACAGATACAGTAACATGTATAGAGGCTCCATCTGCCCACAGCGTCTCCTCACTTACCGGCTTGTGGGGCCCACGCAGAATGTGAGCTCTTGCTCCCTCACAGGCCGAGCGCATTGCGGTGAGAGGGGGGGTGCCCAGGAGGTCGGTGATCAGGTCCAGCTGTGGGGGGAACACACCATTACCCAAAGGAACCCACATTAACAGCATTGTGGGCTCAAGGCGGCTTTGCATAGGCTCCCCATGTTCACAGTACAGTACTGGTCCCGCCCAAGGAATTCGGACCAATGACAGCAGTTTGAGTTTTATCCAACAAGGAGATACTATTCCTATAGGATTCCAAATTGCTTACATCAGGTTCTGGCCCAGAACTTCATGAACAATAGCTACTTGTCCAAATGTGTTACTGGCAATGGCTACCTGCTCCTATAGGAGACTGTATGCAGACTAGGAAATGGCTCAACCCAAGGGATTGTGGGTAGCTGTTGAGGGCTGCCCCTAAGGGATTGTGGGTAGCTGTTGAGGGCTGCCCCTAAGGGATTGTGGGTAGCTGTTGAGGGCTGCCCCTAAGGGATTGTGGGTAGCTGTTGAGGGCTGCCCCTAAGGGATTGTGGGTAGCTGTTGAGGGCTGCCCCTAAGGGATTGTGGGTAGCTGTTGAGGGCTGCCCCTAAGGGATTGTGGGTAGCTGTTGAGGGCTGCCCCTAAGGGATTGTGGGTAGCTGTTGAGGGCTGCCCCTAAGGGATTGTGGGTAGCTGTTGAGGGCTGCCCCTAAGGGATTGTGGGTAGCTGTTGAGGGCTGCCCCTAAGGGATTGTGGGTAGCTGTTGAGGGCTGCCCCTAAGGGATTGTGGGTAGCTGTTGAGGGCTGCCCCTAAGGGATTGTGGGTAGCTGTTGAGGGCTGCCCCTAAGGGATTGTGGGTACCTGCTGAGGGCTGCCCCTAAGGGATTCTGGGTACCTGCTGAATGGGGCTTTGTGCCTGGAACAGGATCCTGCGCCCCAGGAGTTCAGCGAAGATGCAGCCGACAGACCAGATATCGATGGCACTGCGGTAGTGCCGACTCCCCATCAGGATCTCAGGGGCCCGGTAGTACTGAGTTACTACTTCCTGGGTCATGTGCTGGGACTCGTCCAGTTCCTCCACCCGGGCCAGGCCAAAGTCACAGATCTGTGGGGGGGGGGGGGGGGAGAGGAAGGGTTAATGGTATGATCTGGGGTGTCTGACGGGGAAGGGGCAGAGCGAGTGAATGGTGAGAGGAACAGAAGGAGTAAATGGAGTAATGCAGGGCTGGGGCAGAGCACACAGGTGGGTGCAGGAGAGAGAGTGAAAGTAAAGGAAGAGACCAAGTGTAACGTTTGGGGGGGGGGGCTGCACCTTCAGGACACAGTTGCTGTTGACAAGCAGGTTCCCCGGTTTAATGTCTCTGTGCAGGATCCCAGCCGAGTGCAAATACTTCAGGCCTGTGAGGGAGAGAGCAGCCAATGAGATCTGCAGCTCAGCGTCGTCTCTCCTCAATATCCCTTCCTTACTGCGCATCTACCCCCACCCAGTACCGCCATCCTCCCACCCAGTACCGCCATCCCCCCACCCAGTACCGCCATCCCCCCACCCAGTACCGCCATCCCCCCCACCCAGTACCGCCATCCCCCCCACCCAGTACCGCCATCCCCCCACCCAGTACCGCCATCCCCCCCACCCAGTACCGCCATCCCCCCCCAGTACCGCCATCCCCCACCCAGTACCGCCATCCTCCCACCCAGTACCGCCATCCCCCCACCCAGTACCGCCATCCCCCCACCCAGTACCGCCATCCCCCCACCCAGTACCGCCATCCCCCCACCCAGTACCGCCATCCCCCCCCACCCAGTACCGCCATCCTCCCACCCAGTACCGCCATCCTCCCACCCAGTACCGCCATCCCCCCACCCTGCTCTGCACCCTGCTCAGCACCTACTCAACCAGTATCATCCCTTCCTTCCCAGCAGCAGTCCCTTGACAGCAATTGCCAGTCCTTCTATCCCAACCCCCCCGCCCCCCCAATCTCCCAGTCCAGCCATTCCTGCAGAGCATTCCCCCCCCCAGTCCAGCCATTCCTGCAGAGCATTCCCCCCCCCCCAGTCCAGCCATTCCTGCAGAGCATTCCCCCCCCCCCCAGTCCAGCCATTCCTGCAGAGCATTCCCCCCCCAGTCCAGCAGAGCATTCCCCATTCTAAGCAGAGCTGAAGGGCAATCCTTACCGCGTAGGATCTGATAGAGGAAAACCTTGATGTGGTCGGAGCTGAGTGGCTGCGGGGACACTATAACCTTGTGTAGATCCGTCTGCATCAGCTCTGTGATCACATATCTGTCATGGCGGCAAGTCAAAGACCATAACTACTGGCCAATATGGTTTATTTCC
Organism: Xenopus tropicalis; assembly: GCF_000004195.4. Taxonomy (NCBI): domain Eukaryota; kingdom Metazoa; phylum Chordata; class Amphibia; order Anura; family Pipidae; genus Xenopus; species Xenopus tropicalis. The sequence continues at coordinate 5,377,683 of NC_030685.2, read as the reverse complement.
CTCGCTTGTCGGGGGGAGATTAGTCTGTGCACATCTCACTTCCTGCTGGGGCTTGCCTCGAGAAATAAAGACTTCCTGTAGTGGGGTCAGCGTTGCTTGGGGAAATAGCACCCCCAGTTGGCTGATAATACAGCGAGAGTTGCACTAGGGATGCATGGAATCATTTATTTTGGGATTCATACTGTATTTTTCATAAAGGATTCTCCTGACCCAAACACAAACGCTAATTTGCCTTCATGGAGAATCTGGTGCTAAATGGAAACAGATAAGCTTTTCCTATACCCCCTGCCCAACGCCCAATCCCTGGGAAACCTGCCCTGTGGGGCCCCGAGGAGTAAGGATACATCTCTTCGAAGCAGTCGATCTGCGGGGGCTGCAGGATATCCAGTGCCGACAGGACCTGCGGGGAACAGACGGGGTTAAAGAGCGGCAGCCATGTTGCCTTTCAGCATATAGGGCTAAACATTAACCCTATCTGTAACAATGGCCCCTTTATTGGAGCTCCCTATAGATCCTCTCAGGTCCCTGTCTGGGTTTCACATGAGGGGTGGGCGTGTCCTAACAGTCCCTGCCAGAAGCACAGTAGGAGGGGGAGAGCCAATCACAGCCCTGCAGTCACACAAGCACAGACAGGCTTCAGTTCCCTATCAGTTCAGCCTAGCTGCTGATTGGTTCCTATCCTACAGTGCCGCTGGCCCCCCTGCACAGCCTGGGAAAGGAGGCAGCAGGAAGTGGAACAGATGGGCGGGGCTAGTGGGGTTTGGGGGGAATTTCTCAATAAATCAGTCTGAAACACAACTTTAAGCACATTCCTTCTATATTTAGATGAATATAATGCACTGGCACATTCCTAATGTCCCCTTAACTGTAGCTGCTTAGGAGAAGCTTTGGCAGAAATGTACCAAAACACTAAAAAGCTACAGGGCAGCTCCAACCTCTCACACATGCCCATCAGGGAGGGTAGTGCCAAGCAGAACGCCAACCGATTCATTTTACAGTCCATGTAACATCTCTAAGCATAAAGCAGGGCTGCAATGTGTCTAGCACCAACTTGCCATATACACAGGGGTTAACTCACCTCAAAGGGCAAAATATGGGATAATTATAAACCAAAGCTATAAAAAGTGCAGACTGGACCCTCTAGTGGCCAAAGAGGGAAATGCTGCAAAATATATATAAATCTGCACCACTATAGAAGTTACAAAATAATGTCTTTATTATATATTTATATATTATATTTATTTTGTATACACAGTGGTACCAGTGCCAGGCTTAGGTATGTCCCGTAGTGCCAGCCACGTGCCCCACATGCAGTAAAGCCTTCCTGTAACGATACTACAGCTAACCCCATCCCACTGACAGATGAACAACGCCAGGGTTGGCGGCACAACGTGCCCATCTCTGCCGATACACGGGCAGCCAAAGCCCAGCGCCCATCTCTGCCGATACACGGGCAGCCAAAGCCCAGCGCCCATCTCTGCCGATACACGGGCAGCCAAAGCCCAGCGCCCATCTCTGCCGATACACGGGCAGCCAAAGCCCAGCGCCCATCTCTGCCGATACACGGGCAGCCAAAGCCCAGCGCCCATCTCTGCCGATACACGGGCAGCCAAAGCCCAGCGCCCATCTCTGCCGATACACGGGCAGCCAAAGCCCAGCGCCCATCTCTGCCGATACACGGGCAGCCAAAGCCCAGCGCCCATCTCTGCCGATACACGGGCAGCCAAAGCTCAGCGCCCATCTCTGCCGATACACGGGCAGCCAAAGCCCAGCCCCCCATCTCTGCCGATACACGGGCAGCCAAAGCCCAGCGCCCATCTCTGCCGATACACGGGCAGCCAAAGCCCAGCGCCCATCTCTGCCGATACACGGGCAGCCAAAGCCCAGTGCCCATCTCAACCCGCGCCACGCAGCCTCTTACATTGTCGTGTTTGAAGAAGCAGAGCATTTTGAGTTCTCTGAAGACCCTCTTGCAGGACACCAGGTTCTGGAAGACGTTTGGCATCTTCTTGAGAGCAACGCGTTTGCCATCCCGAGGGTCAGTCACCGACCTGTGGGTCCAACAGAAGCAGAATGAGACGGGACTCTGTGCCACAATGTGTGTGGGGGTATGCCAGGATTGCCCCCCTGGCTTCATTAAGCTAACGGGTGCCCCCTTACTGATTACCCTGTAGGGATCTGCCCTGCAGCCCAGCCCGCAGTTGTGCCCGTTACCCCTCAGTGGTAGTTACCCCACTGGGTACAGGACAAAGGACCATTCTGGGCACATAACCCATTAACACACAATCCTACATCCCTCTCAGCTTGCCGAGCAATGTGCCATACAAATGCCCCTTGAGATGCCCAGTAATCTCCAGTCCCAGAATGGGCTCCTTTGAGCATAATAAAGAATAATGCCAGTGGCCTACATTATATGGCCTACATTATACACTACCCCAAGGGGCACCCAGATGCCACCAACAGAAGTGCCCTATAGGTTCTCAATCCTGCAGTCCCCTGTGCCTGCAGCCAAGAAGAAGGGAACGTTGTGCCCAGTGATGCCCACCATGCTCTATATACAGCGCAATGCTTCTCTATTAGCCATTAGTGCCATCAGCATTCAGTGCCACCCAGCCATAGAGGTGCCCTTCAGTCTCTGCTTTCTCCAAGGGGATATGGTATCTCTAACATATAAAGCTCTCACCCAGCTAAGGCAGCGCCCACATTGCCCACTATGCCGGGCAGGCAGTGCCACAGGCCCAGTCATTTCCTACTCAGGGCGGCAGGAATACCCTGGGGGCCCCGGCACTGCTTCTTGTCATCTCAATGGACATTTTGGCAGTGAACACCTCCTATTGGCCGTGCTTAGGGCCACATTCTACACCAGGGATCCCCAACCTTTCTTACTCGGGAGCCACAGTCAAATGTAAAAAGACTTGGAGAGCAACACAAGCACCATAAAAGTTCATGGAGGAGCCAAATGAGGGCTGTGATTGGCTGTTATGCAGCCTCTATGCACCCTATCAGCCTACAGGGGGCTTTATTTGGTAGGAAATCTTGTTTTTATTCAACCAAAACTTGCCCCCAAGTCAGGAATTCAAAAATAACTCCCTGGTTTGGGGGCACTGAGAGCAACATCCAAGGGGTTGGGGAGCAACATGTTGCCCCTGAGCCACTGGTTGGGGATCCCTGTTCTACACTATGGGCAGCAAACACTTCTATGGGCCCCAGGGATTCCCCATAAGGACAACGGGCAGGGCTAGGGGCCACAGCTATGCAAACCTATAGGCAGCAGGCAGGGCTAAGGGCACACATATATTGGCACCTATGGGCAGCAGGCAGGGCTAAGGGCACATATATATTGGCACCTATGGGCAGCGGGCAGGGCTAAGGGCACATATATATTGGCACCTATGGGCAGCGGGCAGGGCTAAGGGCACATATATATTGGCACCTATGGGCAGCGGGCAGGGCTAAGGGCACATATATATTGGCACCTATGGGCAGCGGGCAGGGCTAAGGGCACATATATTGTGGCACCTATGGGCAGCGGGCAGGGCTAAGGGCACGTATATATTGGCACCTATGGGCAGCGGGCAGGGCTAGGGCCCATATATATTGGCACCTATGGGCAGCGGGCAGGGCTAAGGGCAAACATATATTGGCACCTATGGGCAGCGGGCAGGGCTAAGGGCACACATATATTGGCACCTATGGGCAGCGGGCAGGGCTAAGGGCACATATATATTGGCACCTATGGGCAGCGGGCAGGGCTAAGGGCACATATATATTGGCACCTATGGGCAGCGCTAAGGGCACATATATATTGGCACCTATGGGCAGCGGGCAGGGCTAAGGGCACATATATATTGGCACCTATGGGCAGCGGGCAGGGCTAAGGGCACATATATATATTGGCAGCAGGGAGAGTTGGGGCCACAGGAGGCAGTGCCAGCCCCCCAGTGACCCCCAGCTACACTACTGCCCCCCGCCAGGGACCCCCAGCTACACTACTGCCCCCCCCCAGTGACCCCCAGCTACAGGGTTAGGCCCCCCCCAGTGACCCCCAGCTACAGGGTTAGGCCCCCCCAGTGACCCCCAGCTACAGGGTTGGGCCCCCCCAGTGACCCCCAGCTACAGGGTTAGGCCCCCCCCAGTGACCCCCAGCTACAGGGTTAGGCCCCCCCCAGTGACCCCCAGCTACAGGGTTAGGCCCCCCCCAGTGACCCCCAGCTACAGGGTTAGGCCCCCCCAGTGACCCCCAGCTACAGGGTTAGGCCCCCCCCAGTGACCCCAGCTACAGGGTTAGGCCCCCCCAGTGACCCCCAGCTACAGGGTTAGGCCCCCCCCAGTGACCCCCAGCTACAGGGATTAGGCCCCCCCCAGTGACCCCCAGCTACAGGGTTAGGCCCCCCCCAGTGACCCCCAGCTACAGGGTTAGGCCCCCCCAGTGACCCCCAGCTACAGGGTTAGGCCCCCCCAGTGACCCCCAGCTACAGGGTTAGGCCCCCCCCAGTGACCCCCAGCTACAGGGTTAGGCCCCCCCCAGTGACCCCCAGCTACAGGGTTAGGCCCCCCCAGTGACCCCCAGCTACAGGGTTAGGCCCCCCCCAGTGACCCCCAGCTACAGGGTTAGGCCCCCCCCAGTGACCCCCAGCTACAGGGTTAGGCCCCCCCAGTGACCCCCAGCTACAGGGTTAGGCCCCCCCCCAGTGACCCCCAGCTACAGGGTTAGGCCCCCCCCAGTGACCCCCAGCTACAGGGTTAGGCCCCCCCCAGTGACCCCCAGCTACAGGGTTAGCCCCCCCAGTGACCCCCAGCTACAGGGTTAGCCGCCCCCAGTGACCCCCAGCGACAGGGTTAGCCCCCCCAGTGACAGGGTTAGCCCCCCCCAGTGACCCCCAGCTACAGGGTTAGCCCCCCCCAGTGACAGGGTTAGCCCCCCCCAGTGACCCCCAGCTACAGGGTTAGCCCCCCCCAGTGACCCCCAGCTACAGGGTTAGCCCCCCCCAGTGACCCCCAGCTACAGGGTTAGCCCCCCCGTTCATACTCACCAGACCACTCCGAATGCCCCGTATCCGATGGGCCTGTCGGGCTCCGGTTCCCCCCTCCCATCCCCGTTACACTGGGGGGCGCTGAGCGCTTGGGGCAAAGGGGAGGGCACAGCCGGCACCCCTCCCCCGCCGCTCCCCCCATTGGGACAGTAGAACTTTTGCCCCAGCGGGGGCTGAATGAGGCCGCCAAATACCCCAGCGCAAAGCTGCCCCGGCAGGGAGCGCCCCGGGCCCTGAAACGCCATGGGGGCAGGGAGAGAGCGGGACTGGGCTTCCTACAGCGAGCGGCCCCGGGCAGCGGGAAGGGACATGGCGCTAGCGGTATCAGGGCCCCGGTGCCCCCCAGTCGGCCCGATGCTCAGCAGTCACAGTGTAGGAGGAGGGGGGTCCCTGCTCCCGCTGCTCCGGAGACCCCGTACTGCATCAGCTGGAACAATGCAGCGGCCCGGCATGCACCGCGGCTTAAAGGGCCGCCCTTAAAGGGGACGTGTCCTCCCTGTCCGTACGGGGAGAAGGGGCGGTCTGTGCGCTGCAGCGGGAAGGGACTGGGCTATAGGGGGGACTGGGCTATAGGGGGGACTGGGCTATAGGGGGGGGGGGACTGGGCTATAGGGGGACTGGGCTATAGGGGGGACTGGGCTATAGGGGGGGGGGACTGGGCTATAGGGGGGACTGGGCTATAGGGGGGGGACTGGGCTATAGGGGGGGGACTGGGCTATAGGGGGGACTGGCTAGGGGGGACTGGGCTATAGGGGGGGACTGGGCTATAGGGGGACTGGGCTATAGGGGGGACTGGGCTATAGGGGGGGACTGGGCTATAGGGGGGACTGGGCTATAGGGGGGACTGGGCTATAGGGGGGGGACTGGGCTATAGGGGGGACTGGGCTATAGGGGGGACTGGGCTATAGGGGGGGGACTGGGCTATAGGGGGGGGACTGGGCTATAGGGGGGGGACTGGGCTATAGGGGGGACTGGGCTATAGGGGGGACTGGGCTATAGGGGGGGACTGGGCTATAGGGGGGGACTGGGCTATAGGGGGGACTGGGCTATAGGGGGGACTGGGCTATAGGGGGGGGACTGGGCTATAGGGGGGGGACTGGGCTATAGGGGGGGGACTGGGCTATAGGGGGGGACTGGGCTGTAGGGGGGGACTGGGCTATAGGGGGGGGACTGGGCTATAGGGGGGGGACTGGGCTATAGGGGGGGACTGGGCTATAGGGGGGGGACTGGGCTATAGGGGGGGGACTGGGCTATAGGGGGGGACTGGGCTATAGGGGGGACTGGGCTATAGGGGGGACTGGGCTATAGGGGGGGGACTGGGCTATAGGGGGGGGACTGGCTATAGGGGGGAACTGGGCTGTTAGGGGGGGACTGGCTATAGGGGGGGGGGACTGGGCTATAGGGGGGCGACGACTGGGCTATAGGGGGGGGGGGGGACTGGGCTATAGGGGGGGACTGGGCTATAGGGGGGGGGGGGACTTGGGCTATAGGGGGGACTGGGCTATAGGGGGGGACTGGGCTATAGGGGGGGACTGGGCTATAGGGGGGGGACTGGGCTATAGGGGGGGGACTGGGCTATAGGGGGGACTGGGCTATAGGGGGTACTGGGCTATAGGGGGGACTGGGCTATAGGGGGGACTGGGCTATAGGGGGGGGGGGACTGGGCTATAGGGGGGGGGACTGGGCTATAGGGGGGACTGGGCTATAGGGGGGGGACTGGGCTATAGGGGGGGGACTGGGCTATAGGGGGGACTGGGCTATAGGGGGGGGGACTGGGCTATAGGGGGGGGGACTGGGCTATAGGGGGGACTGGGCTATAGGGGGGACGACTGGGCTATAGGGGGGGGGGACTGGGCTATAGGGGGGACTGGGCTATAGGGGGGGGGGGACTGGGCTATAGGGGGGACTGGGCTATAGGGGGGGGACTGGGCTATAGGGGGGGACTGGGCTATAGGGGGGGGACTGGGCTATAGGGGGGACTGGGCTATAGGGGGGGGACTGGGCTATAGGGGGGACTGGGCCCCGGCATTTCAAGTACCCAGAGGCCCAAACAACCCCCCCAGCCCTGCCCCTAATACTGACTGACTACAGCAGCCTCTCTGGCATTTGCCTGAATCCACAGCTTGCCAGTCCGGGCCTGCTGGCTGTTTATATAAATATATATATTGTGTCTGTGTATCTGTATCCTAATACTGACTGAATATTTAGTGTATATTTATATACTGTATGTGAGTACACAGTTTTACAGTCCTGTCCTACTGTCTCCATTTTGCCCCAGGGCCGACTAGCAAAGAGTGTGTATCCTTTCCCTACTGTGTGTCTGGGTGGGTTACTCTCTGTGCGCTGTTCCTTCCACACCCTAAATACAAGCAGGAAGGTAATAGGCTCCTCATTAACTGTCCCTACTATGTGTGACTGCACTGTGATAGATTGTAAGCTCTACGCATATAGATTGTAAGCTCTACGGGGCAGGGACCTCCTTCCTCTTGTGTCCTCGACTCTTAACTTATTGCAGCTGTATTTATCTGTATTTATTATTATAATTTGTATTTATCTATTATCTTATTAACACCCTGTTTGTATTAATGTATTCTACTGTACAGCGCTGTGTACATAAGTAGCGCTTTATAAATAAAGATATACATGCATACATAAATTGTAAGCTCACTGGGGCAGTGACTGATAGGAATGGGATAGGGACCTTAGAGTGTAAGCTCACTGGGGCAGGGACTGATGGGAATGGGATAGGGACCTTAGATTGTAAGCTCACTGGGGCAGGGGCTGATGGGAATGTGATAGGGACCTTAGATTGTAAGCTCACTGGGGCAGGGGCTGATGGGAATGGGATAGGGACCTTAGATTGTAAGCTCACTGGGGCAGGGGCTGATGGGAATGGGATAGGGACCTTAGATTGTAAGCTCACTGGGGCAGGGACTGATGGGAATGGGATAGGGGCCTTAGATTGTAAGCTCCACTGGGGCAGGGACTGATGGGAATGTGATAGGGACCTTAGATTGTAAGCTCACTGGGGCAGGGGCTGATGGGAATGTGATAGGGACCTTAGATTGTAAGCTCACTGGGGCAGGGACTGATGGGAATGTGATAGGGACCTTAGATTGTAAGCTCACTGGGGCAGGGGCTGATGGGAATGTGATAGGGACCTTAGATTGTAAGCTCACTGGGGCAGGGACTGATGGGAATGGGATAGGGACCTTAGATTGTAAGCTCACTGGGGCAGGGGCTGATGGGAATGGGATAGGGACCTTAGATTGTAAGCTCACTGGGGCAGGGACTGATGGGAATGGGATAGGGACCTTAGATTGTAAGCTCACTGGGGCAGGGGCTGATGGGAATGGGATAGGGACCTTAGATTGTAAGCTCACTGGGGCAGGGGCTGATGGGAATGGGATAAGGACCTCAGATTGTAAGCTCACTGGGGCAGGGACTGATGGGAATGGGATAGGGACCTTAGACTGCACTATATAAATAAAGAGTGTTATTACTGCCTTCATTGAGCCTTACTTATTGACTGGTTTCTAACAACTTCATAAACTCTTCTCTTTGCTGAGCCCCAGTTTGCGCAGAATAAGGATAATAGCACCTACCAATGCCCTCCAGTGAGTGGCGCTGTAACAGTGACCCACAAATGGTGCGGCGTTGCTAACCCACACACACTGTGGTGTAACACACTGGGAGAGCCGCACCAATATCAGCCTACGTATGGCTGCCTTACTCAATTGGCCTTCACTAAGTACCCGGTGCCACACTGCCACCTACTGGCAGATTCCCCACAAACCCTGTGGGTAACTTTTCTTATTGGCGCCAGTGTCTGTGCCTTTTAAACTACAGGGAACAGCCCTACAGCGTGTATGGATGAGAGGATACTGGGGTAGAATGGATGGGGTAGAAAGGATGGGGTAGAGGGGTAAAATAGGGAGAAGAGACCAGGGGAATAGAAGGGGTTTGTGCAGTTTGTGGATTTATTAGGGTGTAATGGGATTACATGAGGGCACCGTCTGTTGGAACTAAAGCCCCAGTAACACTCAGCTCTAGTACTGTTACCCCTAAATGTATAGCCACGCCTTCCTCTATACCCCTCCCCATTTAGCGCCTAGCACATGTGCACTGCCACACCCCCTTTGCTTGTGAAACCCCGCCTCCCAGTGTGAAAGAGCCAACCCCTTCCATAGCTGAGGTTGAGGCGCTTCCACCAAAGGCCTGTCTGTCTGTCCTGCAGGTAAGTGCTGACTGTTGGTTGGGGTGGGCAAGGAAAGGGTGTTGTGCCATCCCTGGGGTATCCTTACTCTGTGATTGGGGGGGCTATGGGGTGCTCATGGGAGTTGTAGTACAACAATACCTGAAAAAACAATGATTAAACATTCCTGGAAATGTTATTAGTAACAAAAAGTGGGGGTTCCACATCACATTTATATTGGCTATATATATGCTAAATGGCTAATAAGCAAGCGGTGTGGCTGCATGGCCTCACAGACACCGGTGCAGCCAGCAACATGCAACTAATTGCCAACTGGCCCTGCTGGATGCTCATTTAAAGAGACAGTACTTATAAAAGAGAAGGTGTTTATCTGTGTGTAGTTGGGTTACGTGTGTCAGACATGGTGGAATTAGCAAGGAATTCCACTTAATAATCTGGTAACGAGCCCTGGAAGGTGCTGTGAATCCGTCTCCATGGTAACGAATGGTAATTACTGCAGGTGTAGCACAAAAACGCTAACGACCTTCTCACGCCGCAGGCAAAACCGCCACGTATCGCATTAGCCAATGAAAGCAACGTTTCAATGCACATTCATTCCTCATTATCACTGCCTTTAATTAAAGGGCTGCTTCACCTTTAGTTTTTAAATTATTCACCTTCTTTGCAGCTTTCAAATGGGGGTCACTGACCCCGGCAGCCAAACCCTATTGCTCTGTGAGGCTCCAGTTTTATTGTTATTATTACTTTTTATTCCTTATCTTTCTATTCAGCCCCTCTCCTATTCATATACCTGTCTCTCATTCAAACCACTCCCTGGTTGCTAAGGTAATTTGAACCCTAGCAACCAGGTAGCTGCTGAAACTCCAAACTGGAGAGCTACTGAGTTAAAAAACTGCAAATGATGAACCAAAAAAAAGACCAATTGCAAATTGTCTGTTAAATAGACAGGCGCTGCTTTCAATAGAAATTACATTGGCATAAAGAAGTGAAAATGACTGTATATTGGGAAGCTGCTCGGAATGACATTGACCCATTATGACCCTCTTGTACGACCCTATGGGGCAAGTGATTGGGCCCCAGACACATACATTGCTGTCGGTAGGGGTAACTGCCCAGCAGCTGCAGGAAGGGGTGAGGGCAAGAAGGCAACAAGACTGTGACGATGTGACTTTATATCACTCTTGCCTAATTTGTTGAAGTGCAAAATGGCTTAATGGGGTGGTTAATCTTCAAGTTAGGCACCCCTCCTATTCATATTCCCGTCTCTCATTCAAATCAATGCCTGGTTGCTATGGTAATTTCTACCCTAGCAACCAGATAGCTGCTGAAATTCCAAACTGGAGAGTTGCTAAATAACTCAAAAACCCTGCTGCCTTCTGTACGGCAGCATCTGGGGCTCAAACACTGATACACGATGTACTGGTCCATACTCCGCCATTACTGACCGGCGAGCCTGGTGCATGCTGGGATATGAGCTGCTGCTAGTTCTATAAATGTAGCCGCACAAACAGGGGTTGTTCCCTGGTCCCATGTGTTACTGCAAATTAATTGCATTTATGGACACATATTGTATATTTAGTCACAAAATGTTACAAGTGGTCAGGGGTATACGTTGTGACCAAGGGAACCCCATAACCAACACCTAGAGGATCATGGGAAGGAAGATGTCTGCAGGTTGTCCAAAATGTGATCATAGGCCAAGAAGTCACGAGATCTGCTCCCCTCTAGTTGCACCACTGTATGGAGTTTATCTTTGTATCTGCCCCTGTGTGGGCTTCCTCAGGTACTCAGCTTTCCTTCCACACCAGCAGCACAGGCAGGTCCATTGGCTTCTGGTAACCCTGCCCCTAGTGTGTGTCACTGTTATAGGGACCTTAGATTGTAAGCTCACTGGGGCAGGGGCTGATGGGAATGTGATAGGGACCTTAGATTGTAAGCTCACTGGGGCAGGGACTGATGGGAATGGGATAGGGACCTTAGATTGTAAGCTCACTGGGGCAGGGGCTGATGGGAATGGGATAGGGCCCTTAAATTGTAAGCTCACTGGGGCAGGGACTGATGGGAATGGGATAGGGACCTTAGATTGTAAGCTCACTGGGGCAGGGGCTGATGGGAATGTGATAGGGACCTTAGATTGTAAGCTCACTGGGGCAGGGACTGATGGGAATGGGATAGGGACCTTAGATTGTAAGCTCACTGGGGCAGGGACTGATGGGAATGGGATAGGGACCTTAGATTGTAAGCTCACTGGGGCAGGGGCTGATGGGAATGATGTATAATATGTTCATGCAAAGCTGTAGAATCCCCTTTCCCACAGTGTCACTGCCCTGTCCCTGGGATCAAACACCGCTCCTTAGCCAGATATTTATATTGATTATATTATAGATTATACTGGTTCCTGTTATACAAATCAAGTCAATTAGTTTCCTTTGTAAGGGGTCAAAGCCTTGAACCCCACTTTGCACTTATTTATTTGTAAAAAATGTTTGGAATCATGTATGATTTTCCTTCCACTTCTCACGTGTACCCCACTTTGTATTGGTCTTTCACGTGGAATTCCAATAAAATTGATTCATGTTTGTGGCTGTAATGTGACAAAATGTGGAAAAGTTCAAGGGGGCCGAATACTTTTGCAAGCCACTGTATATATATATAAAAATATGGGTGTTTAGCTCTTGCTGTATGTAAGTCGCTAGGAAGTGACTAATAATCATTTCTCACTAAATATCACCATTTCTTCCTCGGCAGGAGTGCAGATGGATCCAACACACAGTGAGAGCAGATCTTCTTGTCTCCATGAAGAACAATGTCCTCTGACCTCAACCAAGATGGATCTGCAGTTGCCCCTGACTGAGGCAAGAAGTTCTGAGTTGGAGGAAGATGCTTTGGGCTGTAGCGGCCTGAGCGCCATCCCTGCGGCTGCTGTTGCACAGACTGAGGCAGAAATATTCCAACTAAAGACAGAGGTAGTGGAACCAGAAGAAGCAGCTCATGTACAACCCACAAAAACCTCAGCAGTTAACAGGGGCCCACGAGTGGGTTCTCCTAGAGAAGAAGAGGAGGAGGATGAAGAAGCCGATGCCAATGAGCACAAAGCCACAATGAAGACTGAAACGTCTTGTTTCCCTCCAGCAGAATCGGAGCCAGAAACCCTACAGATAAAGGCAGAGAAAGACCAACAAGACCTTGAAGACCACTTGGTAGCCTTTATACTCAGTGAGAGGAATTGCTTAGATAATAAAGAGAGTTTTGGCTTAGATGGACCCCAAGAATTTCAACCCAGTCCAGAAACCAATGAATTCTGCTGCTGTTCAGATGTCTTGGATCCTGGGGGGGTTTATGGGCCAGCAGAGTGTAAGCTTGAGTCCAGTTGCCCGGACGATAGATTCGGGATTCCCGACAACTTGCAGATACATCAGCTGCTCCATGGAGGAGAAAAGGCTTCTGTCTGCAGAGAATGTGGGAAAAGCTTCTCTCTAATCCACAAGCACCAAAGGCTGCACACGGGGGAGAAACCATTCACATGTGTAGAATGTGGCAAAATGTTCTTCCTAAAGACCAGCCTTCAGAATCACCAGAAGCGTCACACAGGGGCGAAACCTTTCAAATGTCCAGAATGTGGGAAATATTTCTCTCAGAAATCCAGCCTGTGCACCCACAAGAAGATTCACACCGGGGAGAAACCATATACGTGCTCAGAGTGCGGGAAAAGCTTCTCTCTAAAGAGCCGGCTCCGCCATCACCAGAGAGTGCACACCGGGGAGAAACCGTTTGTGTGCACCGAATGTGGGAAAAGCTTCTCTTTAAAAAGCACGCTCAATGCTCACTGGAATATTCACACGGGGGAAAAACCATATACTTGCACGGAATGTGGCCGAAGCTTTGCTCTAAAAAGCAGACTCCAAAATCACCAGAGAGTGCACACTGGGGAAAAACCGTTTACGTGTACAGAGTGTGGCAAAAGCTTTTCCCTAAAGAGCACGCTCACAAACCACTGGAATGTTCACACAGGGGAGAAACCATTTCAGTGCACCGAATGTGAGAAAAGCTTCTCCCTGAAGAGCCGACTCCACCGGCACCAACGGCTGCACACAGGGGAGAAACCGTTTATCTGTACAGAGTGTGGCAAAATGTTTTTCCTTAAGACCAGCCTCAACAAACACCATGAAACTCACACCGGGCTGAAACCCTTCAGCTGTACTGAATGCGGGAAAAGCTTTTCTCAGAAATCTAGCCTTTATACCCACAATAAGATTCACACCGGGGAGAAACCGTATACGTGCACAGAATGTGGCAGAAGCTTCTCTCTAAAGAGCCGGCTTCTCCATCACCAGCGAGTACACACCGGGGAGAAACCATTTACATGCACAGAATGTGGCAAATGCTTCTCTCTGAAAGGTACACTGACTACCCACTGGAATGTTCACACAGGGGAGAAACCATTTAGCTGCACAGAATGTGGGAAAAGCTTCTCTCTAAAAAGCAGGCTCCGCAATCACCAAAGAGTGCACACTGGGGAGAAACCCTTTAGGTGCACCGAATGTGGGAAATGTTTTTCTCTGAAATGCTCGCTGACTGCTCACTGGAACGTACACACGGGGGTGAAACCATTCATGTGCACTGAATGTGGGAAAAGCTTTTCCCTAAAAACCAGGCTCCACACGCACCAGAAATTGCACGCAGACGCCACATGTTACACATGTTCAACCTGCGGGAAGAGTTTCTGCAAGAAGTGGGACTTCTACGTCCATTGTAACATTCACACCACGGAAAAACGGCTTACCTGTGCCGAGTGTGGCAAAAACTTCTCTACACAAGGCGTCCTCCGTAAGCACCAGAAAATCCACACAGGGGAGAAACCCTTCACGTGTACGGAATGTGGCAAAAGCTTTTCCCTAAAGAGCATTCTCAACCGGCACCATAGAGTTCACACAGGGGAGAAACCCTTTACGTGTATAGAATGCGGGAAAAGCTTCTCCCAGAAAAGCTCGCTTGACCTTCACTGGAATATTCACACCGGGCTCAAATCTTTCTCATGTACCCACTGTGGGAAAGAATTCTCTCGAAAGAGCAGGCTTACCATTCACCAAAGGGTCCACACAGAGGATAGAGGCTTCCCTAATACAACTGGAACTCACTGCAATACCCACATGGGGCAGAGACAGTTTCCATGTATGAACTGTGAGAAAAGCTGCTTGCATGACCACCATAAAGATAACACGGCGGCCTATGGGAAAAGCCGGTCTCAAAGGGGATACCTTGAGAACCATCAGAAAATGCCCACTGGGGGGAAACCATTCAGATGTACAGAGTGCGGGAAGAGCTTTTCTCTAAAATCCACACTTTACAAGCACCATATGGTTCACACAGGGGAGAAACCTTTCAGCTGCACTGAATGTGGCAAAAGCTTCTCTCTAAAAATTAGACTGCGCTATCACCAGAGAGTGCACACCGGAGAGAAACCCTACATGTGTAACGACTGCGGCAAACGCTTCTCTCTGAAGCCCAACCTCAATGTACACCAGCTGCTTCACACCGGGGAGAAACCGTTCACGTGCACCGAATGTGGGAAAAACTTCTCTCTGAAGAGCCGACTCCAACTTCACCAGAGAGTGCACACCGGGGAGAAACCATTCAAATGCAACAAATGCGGCAAAAGCTTCTGCCATAAACGTACACTTACTGTCCACTGGAAGGCTCACGTAGTGTAACGGCTGCACCGACACAACCAATATACCGTATAGCCGGGAGCATTTACTTTAGGGGCACATCTAAATGCACTAGGGATGGGAACCCCCCCCCCCCCCGTGGGTTCCACAGATTCACTAGGGGGATGTACAGGCTCAACGGGCAAAGTGTGAATGGGGGGAGTTTATTTCTAAGGACATCTATACACAAGTTATGTTATTGTTTTGTGTGTCTTATTTCTGTTCATTTGTGTGACTAGCAAAGAAAAATGCTTAAAATAAAATAAATGCAGATTAAACTGTGGGGAATTGTTTATATAGATAGAGATAATGTACCAGGGAATTATACTCCTCTAGATATAGAAGGATTGTGCTTAAAGTTGTGTTTCTGACTGATTTATTGAGAAATTCCCCCAAACCCCACTAGTCCCGCCCATCTGTTCCACTTCCTGCTGCCTCCTTTCCCAGGCTGTGCAGGGGGGTGGCGGCACTGTAGGATACGAACCAATCAGCAGCTAGGCTGACCTGATAGGGAACTGAAGCCTGTCTGTGCTTGTGTGACTGCAGGGCTGTGATTGGCTCTCCCCCTCCTACTGTGCTTCTGGCAGGGGCCGTTAGGACACACCCACCCCTCATGTGAAACCCAGACAGGGACCTGAGAGGATCTATAGGGAGCTCCAATAAAGGGGCCATTGTTACAGATAGGGTTAATGTTTAGCCCAAAGGGAAACCAGCACCGGATATTATTCATAACTGCCAACTGGGCAGGCACATTTGCAATAAAATATCCACTGGGCAGAAACGGTATTGTAAGTGGATCCAAAATGTCGGTGTGATGGTCTCTAAGAAAGGAGGTTGGTGGGGATTTTATGGAAGGGACCCCCCAGCTTGGGCCACAAGGTGATTTTCCGTTACTGGCCAACATACTGGGATCCCCCAGTGCTTAACTTTTAAAACAGAAGTAGTGTCACTGGGGACATTTCCCTCAGGCGCGAATTACCCTGCTGGTAGATTAGGGGGAAACCAGCGCTCCCACAGAATGCCCCCCAAACTACAAACAATTTCATGCTTAAAGCTCTGTAACTAAAGCAGTGCTACCCCTGTACAGCTGGGCCCCCACCCCATGGCAGGACTGTCACCCATGGAAGCTGGGCAATGTATGTATATATAACTTTATTTATAAAGTGCTACACGGACACGCAGCGCTGTACAATCTTACAGTAAATACAATGACACACAGGGAGGGCAAGTGTTATAATAAACTCAATAAATAAGTATAAATACACAGGGAGTAAGTGCCATGGGGTATGAGACACAGTAGGAAGGAGGTCCCTGCCCCATAGAGCTTACAATCTAAGGCCCTGTTGCACTACTGGCAGGGGCCGGTGGCTCAGTTTGTGTGAGGTAAATGAGCCGTATGGGCAAGCAATGGTTTTTTACCTTGAGTGCAAATGCCCTATATAGGCCGAGGCTCATGTACTGAGATATTATGTGCTACAGCAGGGCTGCCAGATTTATTTTTCCAAAGTCAGTTCTACAATAGCCCAAAACTAGCCAAAAGCCACATTGAAAGTAGCCCAATATGCGCAATGAAAAAAAGGTTACTGGGATGGCTGTTTCCCTGTAGGTTATAGTAGTTTTGCTGCTTCAGGTTCAGCAAAGAGGAATAGAAAAAGCTTCTGTGTATAATTGCATGCTGGGTATTGTAGTTTTACATTAATCTTAACTGTAGGCTAAATGTAAGATACAAACTACATTACCCAGCATGCACTGGGATAAGCATGTCAGAAAAAAAAAACTTTGGCTAGTTTCCAAACTACAAACCCGCCAAAGGCGTCAAAAACTAGCCCAAATCTCTAGCTTGGCGGGTTTGTACTATAGAAACCCTCCTGCGCTTTAAATTAGTAGCCCAATTTGGCGGAAAACCCGCCAACCAATCAGCTCCAGTGTATCAATCCCAGCAGGCCTTGCTTCCTGGCACAGAGGAGTTCAGGTAAAGTGAGGGGCTTGATGGGCTCAGTTCCAGGATATGTGAATGAAGCACATTAGGCCACAGTAGCCGTAAAACAAATGTATTAGTCCTCTCACACAGCTGGAGCCATTACTGTTTAGGCTGCTTCACGTTGAACTTGGCGGCCTCTCACTACCAGTTAGCCAATAAGAATACAGCAGCGTTTCTCCGCCTCTTCTTGCGCGTCACTTGACATAGAACCGCCTCCTCCGTAAGAGCGCAGGGATTGGTTGACGTTCAGCGTTGCTTGCGTGGGGTGCCTTCCGCAAATATGGCGGCATCCGTGCGTATCCAACAGCAAAGTACTGTCTGGGGGAGAATGTTGTTCGGTACCGAGCCGGGAAGCGGCCGCTTGTGGGAGGAGCGAAGTGGATCCACAGTAGCGACTGAAATGAGTTAATTTTCCTTTGCTGGATCTGAACTGGCAATCCTACATATAGAGATAGAGAAACAAAGATCAAATGTGGAAGATGAGAATGGGGTTAATAGAGGCCTGTAAGGCACCGGGGCCCCCGGTGAGGGGGAGCAGGGACAGTACAGGGGATACAAACAGGGAAGTGTTACACTAGAGGAAGCACAGACTGGCTCAGGGTGGATGAAGGCCAAGTTACCCTGAGTTCTGAATCACCAGGTTTTATCTGCTGTAAATGTGCAAGGAGCTTTTCTGCACTAGACCCATTACTGCACTACCCCGGCTGGCCATAAGGTGGCGGTATCACATCTGAGCCGCACACTGTGCTACTGACACTGCCAATGAATTAATTTCTGACTGAAAGGACACAAGTCAAATGTGTATTTCGGTCCCCTTCCCGCTCATTAGATTTCCCGCTGCTGCTGAACTAACACCCACCGGGCCCGCAGGCTGCAGCCTCAGCTCGGAGTCACTGCCCTCGCCTGTCTCTTACACATAGTCCCGCCCCTCACCCACACTGAGCATGCGTACACGCAGTTAGAGGCTCCTCCGGTGGTGCGCGCTCCTGAGAAAGGAAATGCGCGTTCCCGGCAGTGAATATGGCGGCGCGCTGCCCTCTCCCATAGGTAAGCGGCACAGTAGGGGAGGGGTAGCGGCTCAGTGTGTGTGCCCGGAGGCTCAGGGCAGTGCGGCCCGTCCTACTGTCTCACAGAGCCCAATTCCTATTATTGTAACGGGCTGTGGGGCAGGGCTGCTCCTTGTACTTATGGCTGTGGGGCAGGGCTGCTCCTTGTACTTATGGCTGTGGGGCAGGGCTGCTCCTTGTACTTATGGCTGTGGTTCTGTATCAGCAGCTCGCACATCCCTCCTGTATATAATAGCCAGAAATATGGCTATCAAATATCTGTCACCCCAGAATCCCAGAGCGGTGTGCCCCATGGGGTTCCGCTTGGCCTGGGACCCAGGGATTACTGTGTATATCCATTTAACATATACTATGCCCTATTCCTAGCAACTTTGCAATTGGTTTTCATTATTTATTTTGTATAGTTTTTCAATTATTTGCCTTTCTTTTCTACCCCTTTCAAATGGGGGTCACTGACCCCGGCAGCCAAACCCTATTGCTCTGTGAGGCTCCAGTTTTATTGTTATTGTTACTTTTTATTACTTATCTTTCTATTCAGCCCCTCTCCTATTCATATTCCCATCTCTAATTTAAACCACTGCCTGGTTGCTAGGGTAAATAAAGACCCTAGCAACCGGATAGCTGCTAAAATACCAAATGGAGAGCTGGGGGTGGTTCACCTTTAAGTTAACTTTTAGTATGTTACAGAATGCCCTATTCCTAGCAACTTTGCAATTGGTTTTCTTATTTATTTTGTATAGTTTTTAAATTATTTGCCTTTCTCTTCTGCCTCTTTCCAGCTTTCAAATGGGGGTCACTGACCCCGGCAGCCAAACCCAATTGCTCTGTGAGGCTCCAGTTTTATTACTATTGTTCCTTAGTATTACTTATCTTTCTACAGTGTTTCCCCAAGAATCAGACACTGTCTTATATTTTTTAAAGCTTCAAAATATGCACTAGGTCTAATTTTCAGGGGATGTCTTATTTTTCCATGAAGAAGAATACCTTATTTTCCGAGGGGGGTGAAAAATCGGGGGGGGGGGGGGGGGTGCCTTACTTTCAGAGGATGTCCTATTTTCGGGGAAACAGGGTATGCAGGTCCTCTACTATTCATATTCCCATATCTCATTTAAACCACTACCTGGTTGCTAGGGTAAATAAAGACCTTAGCAACCAGATAGCTGCTAAAATACCAAATGGAGAGCTGCTGAACAAAAAGCTAAATAACTGAAAAAATGAAGACCAGTTGCAAATTGTCTCAGAATATCAGTCTACAACATATTTAAAGGAGACATATCCTATAAAAATTATGAATGTACCAGGGAATTATACTCCTCTAGATATAGAAGGATTGTGCTTAAAGTTGTGTTTCTGACTGATTTATTGAGAAATTCCCCCAAACCCCACTAGCCCCGCCCATCTGTGCCACTTCCTGCTGGCTGAATTCTCTGGATGAGCTGGGGAGCCGGCGGCCCTCCGTACCCTGCACTGTAGGATAGGAACCAATCAGCAGCTAGGCTGACCTGATAGGGAACTGAAGCCTGTCTGTGCTTGTGTGACTGCAGGGCTGCGATTGGCTCTCCCCCTCCTACTGTGCTTCTGGCAGGGACTGTTAGGACACGCCCACCCCTCATTTGAAACCCAGACAGGGACCTGAGAGGATCTATAGGGAGCTCCAATAAAGGGGCCATTGTTACAGATAGGGTTAATGTTTAGCCCAAAGGGAAACCAGCACCGGATATTATTCATAATTGCCTACAGGGTTAGGGGTTTCCATTTATCCAATATGTCTCCTTTAAAGATGAAATACCCCTTCAATGCATTGTCAGTGCTGTGCTTGTGAGTATAACGTTACTGCATAGAGTTTTTATAGGGTCACATGACCATATTATTATTAATGTATTTATAAAGCTCCAACATATTCTGTAGCACTGTACAGTAAGTGGGTTTATACAAGGGACTTATAGAATTACATACAAAGCTAATAATCTATACAAGAGGTGAAGAGGGCCCTGCCCAAGAGAGCTTACAATCTATAAGACTGTTATTAATGTACACACTTTACCTGATGTCTTAATTCCTCTGTGACAGGGCAGCGTATCTGGTGTGCAAGGAACATGGGTCGCGGAGCTTTCTATCCCCACACAGACCGAAGGGCCCCCCCATTACTAACATGGATCCGCCCCTGTAACTGACTGAGATAAGGGGGGAAACCAGAACATTAAGCAGCATCATAAATAAGAGTATAATGGCTTCCTTCTCTGCCAGCGGTTTAACTGTGACTGAAGGGGAAATACTGACTATAAAAACAGAGAAAGAAGAAGCGGCCTGTACAGGGAATCTGAATATTATTCACTCTGCAGTTGATACACTACCTGATAGGAAACCTGTGCCAAGAGACGTGAAATGTGAGAGGGAAGGGTTGGGCTCAGTAAAGATTGAACTAAACTCATCACCTCTGGCTGAATCTGAACCTGAGTCCGACCCAGAAATCGTACAGATAAAGATAGAGAGGGATGAACCCGAGGCTGAGGATCACCTAAATGCCATAAAGAGGATGGTGGTTAGGATAACTGACGAGGAGAACAGTCTCACTGACGAGGGGAACCGGGGCTCTGAAATGACTGTGCCTTTGTTAATACACCAGGGGCTTCCATTAGCCGAAGCCAGCGACTCTGCCGATATCCTGCATAAAGCGAGGGAACAGTTACAGAACGTCGGCTTCCTACTGGCCCAGCACAAAGCACAGACGGACGTAGAGGGGGTCTCAGGCACAAGGTATGGGGACTGCCCAGAAAGCTCCCAATCAACCTGTTACATATGCTGTAAGTGTGGGAAAAGCTTCTCCGTGCATAGAGACCTCCTCACCCACCCCTGTGCCGCCGCTAACAGCCCCCGAGGGAGCGTTGCCGAGGGGAACACTTTCATTTTCACCAAAAATAACATTCACCAAATGGTCCACATAGAGGACAGGCCTTTCAAGTGCACGGAGTGTGGCAAATGCTTCTCCCAGAAAAGCAACCTGCGCAGTCACCAGAAGATTCACACGGGGGAGAAACCATTCACCTGTACAGAATGCGGGAAAAGCTTCTGCCAAAAGATCCACCTTATTCGGCACCAGAAAGTTCACGCAGTTGAGCAGTTGGTTGCAAGCGAGGCAAATGTCGCTCACATCCACGTCCTCTATGCCAACCATAAGAATGATACGGAGGAGAAACCGTTCCCCTGCGCTGAGTGCGGCAAAAGCTTCTCCCAGAAGGGGCAGCTCAGCAAACATGAGAAAACCCACTTAGCGGAGAAACCCTTTAACTGTACAGAGTGCGG
Source organism: Xenopus tropicalis (assembly GCF_000004195.4). Classification (NCBI taxonomy): domain Eukaryota; kingdom Metazoa; phylum Chordata; class Amphibia; order Anura; family Pipidae; genus Xenopus; species Xenopus tropicalis. The sequence goes on along the minus strand of NC_030685.2, from coordinate 5,356,375 downwards.
GAAAGGTTTCCTGAGAGAGAACGAACTGTATATCCACACGAGAGTGCACACAGGGGAGAAACCATTCACCTGTACGGACTGCGGCAAAAGCTTCTTTCAGAAAAACAAACTCAACCGGCACCAGAAGGTCCACTCGGGGGACAAGCCGTACGCGTGTTCCGAATGCGGGAAAAGCTTCTACGAAAGATGTGTCCTTTACACTCACCTTAGGGTTCACACCGGGGAGAAACCATTCGCTTGCCCAAAGTGTGGTAAACGGTTTTCCCAAAGGAGCACCCTATACAAGCACGACAGGATTCACACGGGGGAGAAGCCATTTACCTGCGGCGAATGTGGGAGGAGCTTCACGCTAAAAAACCACCTTCACGATCACCAGAAGACGCACAGAGGTGAGAAGCGGTACTCGTGCGCGGAATGCGGGGCGAGCTTCTCTGTGAAGGACAAACTTCTAAAGCACCAGAAAATCCACACTGGTTAGAAACCTTCCTGGAAAGCACTTGGGCCAAAATGGAACCAGAGCCTTGTTTTTAACAACCAATGGGATTGGGTACTGACCTATATACCCCAGGCTCAGTGCTGCTCACTTCTGGGTTCTCCAGTTCCTTACATGTGCTTCACTATGTGAGTGTTAGGGGGCGACATCTCTCTGCAGACTACAGGGATTACTATATAATCATTCCCGAAGCTGAACTGTACCACCCAACATTCCAAATGTAAAACTTTAGGAACACATGCACAGCCCCACGCTTATTTTGGGGCGAAGAGACTTGAACTCGGGACTTGGTGATCAGCTGTTGCCACTTCCTGGTGCCTGAGAGCGAGGCCATCACTGCCCCAGAGCTATAGCCACATTCCCAGCTGTATAGACCTGTGCAGCCAGATAAGCCATTGCAGCACCCAGTCTGACCCCTGTGTCTCTTGGTTTTTCTGCCATTTCTTTTCCAAGCCATAGTTGTATTTTCTTATCAGCCTCTTATAGATAAATGCAAATAAAATAGTTTACATACAGTGGGTGCCTAATCGGGTGCCAATGTGTTTATTGGGGTTAAACTCGCCCCAAACCCTGCCCTCCAAGCCACAATACTCTCTTCCTTGCGATTGGTCCATATGGGGTTAGGGGGAAGCTGAAGAGAGAGAACACAGACAAATAAAAGAGTGGATGAGACCAATGAGGGGCAGATGGAAATTGGTTGAGGCTGAAGAGATGGGTGAGGAGCAGATGATACAGAGTAGTGCAGAGGGGTAGAATAGGGGAGATGGGGGACACTGAATATGAAACAGTGAAATCAATGGAGGCTGAACATCTTCTCCTGTGGCCCCTGGGAATAATAACACTCAGAGCCGGGGCTACATATACAGGCACCCCATGCCCTCCAGTACCAATGGGCTGCCTTCCTGCCACCCAACCCACTGCGCTCCTCACCCCTCTGCTTCTCACACACAGGATTCCCTTTAGAGGGAGCCGAGCCTCATTAACCCCTTCCTCTCATGCTTGGAATTGCACCCCCGCTAGTTGCACCCTAGGCACATGTCTTTCCTGGTTCAGGCCCAGCTCACACTTTATGACATTCACATAGAGCTGCACCCAGATGGTTTATTGCACCAGTGAAACAATCAGTGTAAAAATGAAACTGGATAAAATAGACAGACTGTGCAAAATAAATAATATTTGTCATATAGTTAGTTAGGCAAAAATGTAATCTATAAAGGCTGGAGTGGGCAGGTGTCTAACATAATAGCCAGACATTGGCAATTTCCTATTACAGTGCGGCTACCTGGATTGTATCCTGTGTAACAGAAGCCCCGCCCCCTCCTAATGGCTCCTCCTGCAAATGTGGCCCGGTGGGTCCTGGCCCTGGTGGGCCCCAGTGGCCCAGACCTGACCCTGTTGGGGCTTACTTTGCCGCTGATGCCCTCCCCTGATGCATTTACAAACGCGCATTCAGGGGAGGACATCCGGGGGGGGGGGGGGAGGCTGTGCGCGGCAGGGGCCCCTGCGGGAGGGGGGTAGGGGTGCGCGGCGGGGGCCCCTGCGGGAGGGGGGTAGGGGTGCGCACCCCCCAGGCTAACCCTGTGTGAGCAGCAGGTTTTGCTGAGAGCCCCGGGGTGCATAGGGTTCTAGGTCCCCTTACAACGATCAATAAAATCCATAGGTAATATTGTGTTACCCCCACAGGGGAATATTGGAAAATAGAAAAAAAAACAAAACATTACCCTTAGGGTACTTTTTACAACTTTTCAATTGGTCTGTATTATTTAATAATTTTAGATGTATTAAATTGGATTTGTTTTTCTGCTCTCAGGCTTGGAACGTAATACATGTATCTGGCTGCAAGGGGTTAATTACCATAGCAACCATGAGCAGTCTTCAATTAAAAAAGGAAGGTGAACAGTAGAAAGCTTAAGTTTAACTATACAAAATAAGATTGATAAGAAAAGAGTTGTTTGGTTGTGAGCTCAGAGTCCCTACGGAACAAGGCACATGGTACTGGGGAAAAGATCCAGTTACATCGGTACCGGAACAGCCCGTACCACATGGCCTCATCGCATCACTTTGTTTGTGGGCGGCACCCACACACCGCCCCTTGGGCACTTAGACACGCCCATCTGGAGCCGCCGCACAGTGACCACTCCCCATTCACGCCCACCCTGTGCTTCCGTTGGCTAAAAAGCGATTACATCTGCTCGGCTCCGCCCCCGCCCCGCCTGACTCCCCTACTGTCCTGTCAGTGTCCCCGCCCCAAGCTGGCAGTGCGCGTACCCGGCCGGATGAGGAATTCCTCGCTCCCGCGGGCAGCCGGGAAGATGGCAGCGCCCTCAGTGCCTCTGTAGGTAAGTACTGCCTGTCTGGTACTGAGGGAAGGGCATGGGGGGGGGGCTGTGCCATGAACTGATCCCTGACTATCTTGTCTATATATAGTCAGCCATTCCTCCCTCTCCCTGATCTGTGGGATCCCCTGAACCCCTTGTTCATAAACTCCCCTTATGCCCCCTCCTGCCCCCTATAGGCACCCCATGTGTATAGCTTATATACTGGCCTGTATATACACTGAGTGACTTGTCCTTGTAGGGTCAGCCATTCCTCCCTCTCCCTGATCTGTGGGATCCCCTGAACCCCTTGTTCATAGACTCCCCTTATGCCCCCTCCTGCCCCCTATAGGCACCCCATGTGTATAGCTTATATACTGGCCTGTATATACACTGAGTGACTTGTCCTTGTAGGGTCAGCCATTCCTCCCTCTCCCTGATCTGTGGGATCCCCTGAACCCCTTGTTCATAGACTCCCCTTATGCCCCCTCCTGCCCCCTATAGGCACCCCATGTGTATAGCTTATATACTGGCCTGTATATACACTGAGTGACTTGTCCTTGTAGGATCAGCCATTCCTCCCTCTCTCTGATCTGTGGGATCCCCTGAACCCCTTGTTCATAGACTCCCCTTATGCCCCCTCCTGCCCCCTATAGGCACCCCATGTGTATAGCTTATATACTGGCCTGTATATACACTGAGTGACTTGTCCTTGTAGGATCAGCCAATCCTCCCTCTCCCTGATCTGTGGGATCCCCTGAACCCCTTGTTCATAGACTCCCCTTATGCCCCCTCCTGCCCCCTATAGGCACCCCATGTGTATAGCTTATATACTGGCCTGTATATACACTGAGTGACTTGTCCTTGTAGGATCAGCCATTCCTCCCTCTCTCTGATCTGTGGGATCCCCTGAACCCCTTGTTCATAGACTCCCCTTATGCCCCCTATAGGCACCCCATGTGTATAGCTTATATACTGGCCTGTATATACACTGAGTGACTTGTCCTTGTAGGGTCAGCCATTCCTCCCTCTCTCTGATCTGTGGGATCCCCTGAACCCCTTGTTCATAGACTCCCCTTATGCCCCCTCCTGCCCCCTATAGGCACCCCATGTGTATAGCTTATATACTGGCCTGTATATACACTGAGTGACTTGTCCTTGTAGGGTCAGCCATTCCTCCCTCTCCCTGATCTGTGGGATCCCCTGAACCCCTTGTTCATAGACTCCCCTTATGCCCCCTCCTGCCCCCTATAGGCACCCCATGTGTATAGCTTATATACTGGCCTGTATATACACTGAGTGACTTGTCCTTGTAGGGTCAGCCATTCCTCCCTCTCCCTGATCTGTGGGATCCCCTGAACCCCTTGTTCATAGACTCCCCTTATGCCCCCTCCTGCCCCCTATAGGCACCCCATGTGTATAGCTTATATACTGGCCTGTATATACACTGAGTGACTTGTCCTTGTAGGATCAGCCATTCCTCCCTCTCTCTGATCTGTGGGATCCCCTGAACCCCTTGTTCATAGACTCCCCTTATGCCCCCTCCTGCCCCCTATAGGCACCCCATGTGTATAGCTTATATACTGGCCTGTATATACACTGAGTGACTTGTCCTTGTAGGATCAGCCAATCCTCCCTCTCCCTGATCTGTGGGATCCCCTGAACCCCTTGTTCATAGACTCCCCTTATGCCCCCTCCTGCCCCCTATAGGCACCCCATGTGTATAGCTTATATACTGGCCTGTATATACACTGAGTGACTTGTCCTTGTAGGATCAGCCATTCCTCCCTCTCTCTGATCTGTGGGATCCCCTGAACCCCTTGTTCATAGACTCCCCTTATGCCCCCTATAGGCACCCCATGTGTATAGCTTATATACTGGCCTGTATATACACTGAGTGACTTGTCCTTGTAGGATCAGCCATTCCTCCCTCTCTCTGATCTGTGGGATCCCCTGAACCCCTTGTTCATAGACTCCCCTTATGCCCCCTCCTGCCCCCTATAGGCACCCCATGTGTATAGCTTATATACTGGCCTGTATATACACTGAGTGACTTGTCCTTGTAGGATCAGCCATTCCTCCCTCTCTCTGATCTGTGGGATCCCCTGAACCCCTTGTTCATAGACTCCCCTTATGCCCCCTCCTGCCCCCTATAGGCACCCCATGTGTATAGCTTATATACTGGCCTGTATATACACTGAGTGACTTGTCCTTGTAGGGTCAGCCATTCCTCCCTCTCCCTGATCTGTGGGATCCCCTGAACCCCTTGTTCATAGACTCCCCTTATGCCCCCTCCTGCCCCCTATAGGCACCCCATGTGTATAGCTTATATACTGGCCTGTATATACACTGAGTGACTTGTCCTTGTAGGGTCAGCCATTCCTCCCTCTCCCTGATCTGTGGGATCCCCTGAACCCCTTGTTCATAGACTCCCCTTATGCCCCCTCCTGCCCCCTATAGGCACCCCATGTGTATAGCTTATATACTGGCCTGTATATACACTGAGTGACTTGTCCTTGTAGGATCAGCCATTCCTCCCTCTCTCTGATCTGTGGGATCCCCTGAACCCCTTGTTCATAGACTCCCCTTATGCCCCCTCCTGCCCCCTATAGGCACCCCATGTGTATAGCTTATATACTGGCCTGTATATACACTGAGTGACTTGTCCTTGTAGGATCAGCCAATCCTCCCTCTCCCTGATCTGTGGGATCCCCTGAACCCCTTGTTCATAGACTCCCCTTATGCCCCTCCTGCCCCCTATAGGCACCCCATGTGTATAGCTTATATACTGGCCTGTATATACACTGAGTGACTTGTCCTTGTAGGATCAGCCATTCCTCCCTCTCTCTGATCTGTGGGATCCCCTGAACCCCTTGTTCATAGACTCCCCTTATGCCCCCTATAGGCACCCCATGTGTATAGCTTATATACTGGCCTGTATATACACTGAGTGACTTGTCCTTGTAGGGTCAGCCATTCCTCCCTCTCTCTGATCTGTGGGATCCCCTGAACCCCTTGTTCATAGACTCCCCTTATGCCCCCTCCTGCCCCCTATAGGCACCCCATGTGTATAGCTTATATACTGGCCTGTATATACACTGAGTGACTTGTCCTTGTAGGGTCAGCCATTCCTCCCTCTCCCTGATCTGTGGGATCCCCTGAACCCCTTGTTCATAGACTCCCCTTATGCCCCCTCCTGCCCCCTATAGGCACCCCATGTGTATAGCTTATATACTGGCCTGTATATACACTGAGTGACTTGTCCTTGTAGGGTCAGCCATTCCTCCCTCTCCCTGATCTGTGGGATCCCCTGAACCCCTTGTTCATAGACTCCCCTTATGCCCCCTCCTGCCCCCTATAGGCACCCCATGTGTATAGCTTATATACTGGCCTGTATATACACTGAGTGACTTGTCCTTGTAGGATCAGCCATTCCTCCCTCTCTCTGATCTGTGGGATCCCCTGAACCCCTTGTTCATAGACTCCCCTTATGCCCCCTCCTGCCCCCTATAGGCACCCCATGTGTATAGCTTATATACTGGCCTGTATATACACTGAGTGACTTGTCCTTGTAGGATCAGCCAATCCTCCCTCTCCCTGATCTGTGGGATCCCCTGAACCCCTTGTTCATAGACTCCCCTTATGCCCCCTCCTGCCCCCTATAGGCACCCCATGTGTATAGCTTATATACTGGCCTGTATATACACTGAGTGACTTGTCCTTGTAGGATCAGCCATTCCTCCCTCTCTCTGATCTGTGGGATCCCCTGAACCCCTTGTTCATAGACTCCCCTTATGCCCCCTATAGGCACCCCATGTGTATAGCTTATATACTGGCCTGTATATACACTGAGTGACTTGTCCTTGTAGGATCAGCCATTCCTCCCTCTCTCTGATCTGTGGGATCCCCTGAACCCCTTGTTCATAGACTCCCCTTATGCCCCCTCCTGCCCCCTATAGGCACCCCATGTGTATAGCTTATATACTGGCCTGTATATACACTGAGTGACTTGTCCTTGTAGGATCAGCCATTCCTCCCTCTCTCTGATCTGTGGGATCCCCTGAACCCCTTGTTCATAGACTCCCCTTATGCCCCCTCCTGCCCCCTATAGGCACCCCATGTGTATAGCTTATATACTGGCCTGTATATACACTGAGTGACTTGTCCTTGTAGGATCAGCCAATCCTCCCTCTCCCTGATCTGTGGGATCCCCTGAACCCCTTGTTCATAGACTCCCCTTATGCCCCCTCCTGCCCCCTATAGGCACCCCATGTGTATAGCTTATATACTGGCCTGTATATACACTGAGTGACTTGTCCTTGTAGGATCAGCCATTCCTCCCTCTCTCTGATCTGTGGGATCCCCTGAACCCCTTGTTCATAGACTCCCCTTATGCCCCCTCCTGCCCCCTATAGGCACCCCATGTGTATAGCTTATATACTGGCCTGTATATACACTGAGTGACTTGTCCTTGTAGGATCAGCCATTCCTCCCTCTCTCTGATCTGTGGGATCCCCTGAACCCCTTGTTCATAGACTCCCCTTATGCCCCCTCCTGCCCCCTATAGGCACCCCATGTGTGTAGCTTATATACTGGCCTGTATATACACTGAGTTACTTGTCCTTGTAGGGTCAGCCATTCCTCCCTCTCTCTGATCTGTGGGATCCCCCTGAACCCCTTGTTCATAGACTCCCCTTATGCCCCCTCCTGCCCCCTATAGGCACCCCATGTGTATAGCTTATATACTGGCCTGTATATACACTGAGTGACTTGTCCTTGTAGGATCAGCCATTCCTCCCTCTCCCTGATCTGTGGGATCCCCCTACTGTGTAGTTTGCAGCTATTATTACTGTTATATTAATATTATTTTAGAATAACTGTGCTACTGGGGCTTATACAGCGGATCTGGGAGTTGCAGTTGAACTGGGGCTGGTTGCTGTGCTGGAGCAGTGTGGGTTTCCCAGCCCTGCGCCTACAGGAAAGGATACTCTATTATAGTATATTATTATTATTATAGCAGCAGGGAGTGTCCCATTGTGTTATACGGGGGGGTGGGGGGAAGGAAGTCCTGTTTCCTGCAAGTTCTGCACATTGAACAAGAAGAAATTGTGTTGTGTGTTGTGAAGCTGAGAGGTGCAGTTCTGTTTGGTTGATCCAGGCTGGCACTTCTGTATATGTGATCACTGCTGGTGCCTTTTCTCTCATTCTGTTCTGGGTTTGTAACTGGGGAAGAGGATCTATGAGGTGTAAGTGAATGTCATTAGCACTGGTCCCACTGACCCATCACTGGGGGGGGGGGGGGTAAGAATGAAGTGGGTCTTTATCAGCCGGTACAGTTCTGCTTTGGGCTGGAATCCAGTCGAGGAAGCGTCACAGAGGGGCCTCTCTGTCCCCATTGGTGTAAGATATGTAAGTGTATATTCAGCCATACTTTCCTATGTGCCGTAATCTCGTTGCACCTTCTGGTCACTCAGCTGCTCCTTACAGAGGAGGATGGAGTAACACAATGTGCACATACATGTACATGACACATACATGCTATTCACCCCACTTTATTGTATTCCTCTCCTCCTACAATGTTCCAGTTTGGTTCCTAATAAACATCACTCAGACCCCTTATTTCTATTCCCAGGGTGGATCCCGGAGTCCTGATGACATCCCAGAATTCCCAGGTTCAGGAGTACAGCTCTGGTAAGTACTCGTTCTCTCACTCGGGCAGCAAATGTCCAGTCAAGTTCCGGATAAAGACTGACAGTTTGTGTGTATAGGCACCGGTGTCAGCTGTATTCATAAAGACTATTGGGTCATAGCCCCACCTGTAAGCCTGGCGTCATGGGGCTGTTAGAGTCTGGCACAGGTAAGTTACAGGGGCCTAGTGGGAGGGCTTGGATAGGGGCTGCCAGAGGTAAGTGCCACAGGTAAGTTACAGGGGCCTAGTGGGAGGGCTTGGATAGGGGCTGCCAGAGGTAAGTGCCACAGGTAAGTTACAGGGGCCTAGTGGGAGGGCTTGGATAGGGGCTGCCAGAGGTAAGTGCCACAGGTAAGTTACAGGGGCCTAGTGGGAGGGCTTGGATAGGGGCTGCCAGAGGTAAGTGCCACAGGTAAGTTACAGGGGCCTAGTGGGAGGGCTGGGATAGGGGCTGCCAGAGGTAAGTGCCACAGGTAAGTTACAGGGGCCTAGTGGGAGGGCTTGGATAGGGGCTGCCAGAGGTAAGTGCCACAGGTAAGTTACAGGGGCCTAGTGGGAGGGCTGGGATAGGGGCTGCCAGAGGTAAGTGCCACAGGTAAGTTACAGGGGCCTAGTGGGAGGGCTGGGATAGGGGCTGCCAGAGGTAAGTGTCACAGGTAAGTTACAGGGGCCTAGTGGGAGGGCTTGGATAGGGGCTGACAGAGGTAAGTGCCACAGGTAAGTTACAGGGGCCTAGTGGGAGGGCTTGGATAGGGGCTGACAGAGGTAAGTGCCACAGGTAAGTTACAGGGGCCTAGTGGGAGGGCTGGGATAGGGGCTGCCAGAGGTATGTGCCACAGGTAAGTTACAGGGGCCTAGTGGGAGGGCTTGGATAGGGGCTGCCAGAGGTAAGTGCCACAGGTAAGTTACAGGGGCCTAGTGGGAGGGCTTGGATAGGGGCTGCCAGAGGTAAGTGCCACAGGTAAGTTACAGGGGCCTAGTGGGAGGGCTTGGATAGGGGCTGCCAGAGGTAAGTGCCACAGGTAAGTTACAGGGGCCCAGTGGGAGGTAAAGGTTGATATAACAAGTTGCTCACTATATCATGTTCTGCCATGACAGGGCTGTGCTAAAGAGCTTGCTATCCAGTCACGGGCAGAGGGGCGTTGCCCTTTAGCAGCATGGATTCCGCCTCCTCTCCGGGTGAGACAGGAAGCCTGAGGCAGAGCGCAGAGAATGAGAGCGAGACAGCAGCGCATCTCGAGGATGATCCTGAAATATTGAAGATAAAGGTAGAGGAGGAGGATCCAGACTATGAATCCCACCCAGATGCGATGGGAGGCTCAGCGGCTGCAGCGACTGATGAGCAAATAAAAGTGGAGAAAGAAGATTCCGAGCCCCAGAGTCACGTGACAGACACAGAGAGTAACTCCGAGCCAGAGATATTAAAGATAAAGATTGAGGAAGCGGATTTGAAGGATGATTGGGGTCTGAATGCAGTAAATGGGGAGCAGTTCAAAGTCCGGACTGAGGGGGGCAGTAGCGTAAGGCACAAGGGTAACTCTCCCTGCAGGAAGCCCTCTTGGTTGGCCTGTATGAAATGTGGCAAAAGTTTCACTGCCCTAATTGATTTCCACACTCACCCCTGCGCTGGGCGTAGGTGGAACAGTACAGCCACACACAGAGGGGCACAGTTACTGGTCGGTGATCCCTGTCAGACGCCGCAGCTTTTCCACACAGGGGAGGAGCCATTCACAGAGGCACAAAATGGGATAATCCACCCTGGGGAGAAACCATTCACCTGCAGGGAGTGTGGCAAGAGCTTTTCCCACAGGAGCAGCCTCTACAAACACCAAAAGGTACATACGGGGGAGCGATTCTCCTGTACGGAATGTTTGAAAAGCTTCACCATAAAGAGCGACCTCCTGCGGCACCACAAAGTCCACACCGGGGAGAAAGCGTTTATCTGCACCGAATGCGGGAAAGGGTTTTTCCAAAAGAACCAACTGCTCCGACACCACAAGTCTCACACGGGGGAGCGACCGTTCATGTGCACAAAGTGCGGCAAATGCTTTACGTTCAAGAGCACGCTGCAGTGCCACCTCAAGGTGCACACCGGGGAGAAACCGTTCACCTGCACCGAATGCGACAAGAGGTTTGCGCAAAAGCACGACCTCTACACCCACCGAACCGTTCACACAGAGGAGAAACCCTTCACCTGCGGCGAGTGTGGGAAAGGATTCAGTCTAAAAAATCAACTCCGTCGGCACCAGAAGGTTCACACCGGGGTGAAACCATATACCTGCACCGAATGCGGCAAAAGCTTCTCCCTCAAAAGCAAACTGCGCCGGCACCAGAAGATCCACACGGGGGAGAAACCATTCATGTGCATGGAGTGCGGCAGGAGGTTCTCCCACAAGCACGACTACTACATCCACCAGAAAGTGCACACTGGGGAGAGACCGTTTACCTGCACCGAGTGCGGCAAAAGATTCGGCCTAAAAAGCACCCTGCACCGGCACGAGAAGGTTCACACCGGGGACAAACCGTATTTATGTACAGAATGCGGCAAACATTTCACTCTAAAGAGCTCCCTCAGCCGGCACCAGAAGCTGCATATAGCGGGGGGCAAACCACTGGCCTCCACTGGGAAACAGTCTGTGTGACGGATAACATGTGACTGTAACGTGCGGTAATGGCTGCCCAGGCACCGAGCCGCTACTGCAGGACACAAGCCTGATATTTGCACTCTCTATGGGGAAGTCTGTCTGATTAAAGACTTCCCAGTTACTGAGCAATCAGTCCTTTATTTCCCCCTTATTGTGCTCTTTGTCTCATTCTTACGGTGTTACGAGTAGTAGATGGGAAGGTGAGTCCTTTAGGCAGGGGCTGCTACAAGATGGAGCGGGCGTAGACAGGCCGAAGCGGGCATAGACCAGATAGGACTAGACAGGACTAGACAGGACAGAGTGGGCGTAGACCAGGCGGGACTAGACAGGACAGGACGGAGCAGGCGTAGACCAGGTGAGACTAGACAGGACAGGGTGGAGCAGGCGGGACTAGACAGGACAGGACGGAGCGGGCGTAGACCAGACGGGACTAGACAGGACAGGACAGAGCGGGCGTAGACCAGGCAGGACAGGACGGAGCGGGCGTACACCAGGCTGGACTAGACAGGACAGGGCGGAGCAGGCGTAGACCAGGCGGGACTAGACAGGACAGGGCGGAGCAGGCGTAGACCAGGCGGGACTAGACAGGACAGGGCGGAGCAGGCGTAGACCAGGCGGGACTGGACAGGATGGAGCGGGCGTAGACCAGACGGGACTAGACAGGACAGGACAGAGCGGGCGTAGACCAGGCAGGACAGGACGGAGCGGGCGTACACCAGGCTGGACTAGACAGGACAGGACGGAGCAGGCGTAGACCAGGCGGGACTAGACATGACGGAGCAGGCGTACACCAGGCTGGACTAGACAGGACAGGATGGAGCAGGCGTAGACCAGGTGGGACTAGACAGGACAGGACGGAGCAGGCGTAGACCAGGCGGGACTAAACAGGAAAGGATGGGACAGAGCGGGAAAGGCAAAGATCAGGAGTGAGGAGCGAGTACAGGAACAAGACAAAGGAGCCAGAACAGGAAACACAAGCTAGGGACAGTGCTTAATGTTAACCAATGTTCAGGCAACGAGTGTGAGGAGGGCTGGGCTTAAATAGGGCAGAGTCAGCCCTGATTGGCTGTCCCCCAAGCAGGAGGTCATGGGATCAAACCCCAGCAGCCCCTTACATACGGGTAAGGAGAAGTTTATCATATGGGAAGTTTAGCTGTGAGGAAGGATCTAGGCTGGTGGCATTAGGTATAAACCTATAGTGGTATCCAGGGTTATGGGTCTGTACTACATACACAGGCAGAATGCGCAGTTATTTCCTATAGGAGAATTTGGCCCAATTGAATACAAAGCATTTGGCAGATTTCATCTCCTTGGCTGAAATACAGACCCTAAGCAGGAGCTCTGCCTTGGTTCCCTATGGGGAATATTCAAGGGGAAGTAGAACCCAGCTGGGGATATAGGGATGTGTATAGGGAAAATATATGGCTAGCAGCAAGGGGTTCCATGGGCAGCCCGGGCATATATTGTTTATAAGAACATACAGGTCTAAAGGGAAAATATACCCTTCTTTCTGCCAGAAACTCCCACAGACTGAAAGGAAACCATCACAGCCTGCCTGTCATGGGGGGAGAGGGGGGTATTTTTAGAATATCATGCAGTACAAGTGGCACTAAGTACAAGTGTAGCATGGCATTAGAGAATACACTGGCGTGTTTGTGTAAGAATATCATACGATCCCAATATGGCAGCCAGATAGCGCATGTTGGTGTATTCAGGTAGGTGAGCAGATGGGTGCCCAATGGAGGTGGCTCTCCCTGTGGTGGAAGGATCAAAGCTCTGGAGGTGTCACAGGGGGAATGGGATTTATTACAAGGGCAAATGTGTGCTCCAGGCGGGGAACCAGGGCCGGAACTAGGGGTAGGCAGAAGAGGCAGCTGCCTAGGGAACAACGATTGGGGGGCGCCAGGCTGGAGCCTCTCCTGCCTACCCCTAGTCTGTGCTCCATTTTCATTGCCCCCGCCGTTTGTCATTACGCAGTGGGGGCAATGAACTATTGTTTTGTACCCACACCCCACGTGGACTGCACGCCGAAACACATGGGGGGGCAGGGGGTGCGATGCAATAGCACAGGTGCGGGGGTGACATGGCCGACCGGGTTGTCAAGTGCTATCTGGTTGCTAGGGCTTTTACCCTAGTAAGGTGACACGAGCTGAGAGCAGGGTATACAGATGGAGCAGAGAGGTGACACAGGGTTGGGAGCAGAAAATACAGATGGAGCAGAGAGGTGACACAGGGTTGGGAGCAGGGTATACAGATGGAGCAGAGAGGTGACACGGGGTTGGGAGCAGGGTATACAGATGGAGCAGAGAGGTGACACGGGGTTGGGAGCAGAAAATACAGATGGAGCAGAGAGGTGACACGGGGTTGGGAGCAGAAAATACAGATGGAGCAGAGAGGTGACACGGGGTTGGGAGCAGGGTATACAGATGGAGCAGAGAGGTGACACGGGGTTGGGAGCAGAAAATACAGATGGAGCAGAGAGGTGACACGAGGTTGGGAGCAGAAAATACAGATGGAGCAGAGAGGTGACACGGGGTTGGGAGCAGAAAATACAGATGGAGCAGAGAGGTGACACGGGGTTGGGAGCAGAAAATACAGATGGAGCAGAGAGGTGACATGGAATAAAAGCAGAGGATACAGATGGATCTCCACCTGAGCCTCTGTACCAACTGGGCCAGTAACAAACCAGAAAGTACCGGTAATGCACAACCCTACCCACTACTGTAACTGTATATGGGCTGAATTGTCCCTGTTCTTACACCTCCCTCAGTCTGTTATGGGCGTCACCCTCCTGAACTGAGCCACACCCTCTCAGAGGACTCCGCCCTAGCCTACATTCTTCACCCATTTAAATATAGGAGTTGAGTGAATTTGGTGTGCCCCACTGTATGCTGGGAATATGGCGGCTCCCTGCTATCTCCCATAGGTAGGGACCCCTAAGCAGCGGCTCCCCATACTAACTCCGCCTGTGCCCTAGCCACGTATCCCTCTCCCACATATCCTTCTCCCTGAGCAGCCGTTACCCACAAGGAGCCACTGAGTGACCCACGTAAGCATCCGGCCTGGCAGAACTGATATGGGTCTGTGTGGGGCTACAGGCACAAAGGCAGGGCTGTCACACAGGCAGTAGTAGTAGGGAGGATTCCCATTGGAGGAGATTTTGCATCTTTAACTGTTTAGAGATAGAGGGAAGATAGAGGGAAAATGGCTGTAGGGTACCCATCCGCTTCAGTTCCATGCGTCCCCGCGTGCGCTCTGATGGGCACGAGCTGTACAGGGGTGTATATGAGAAAGGCAGAGGGAATATAAACAGGGGCTGCCAACCTGACCCGGGCACCAATATACATAAATAGAGCACTGATGCCCAACCATAGTCCCTTATATTGGCATCCCTTGGTGCAGCCTAGAGTGCTGTCATTATAGAGGCGGGGCTACCAACAGACTGCTATAGTCAATGGGTACAAATACTGATCTGTCAGTAATATCATTCTAGGGGGGACATGATAACTATGTATAAATATATAAGGGGATCATATAATAACCTTTCTAATGCTTTATTTACCAGTAGGGCCTTCCAACGGACACGAGGGATCCATTCACATTAGGAAGGAGGTTCCAGGTACCAGGAAGGGCCAGGCCCATACCGTAGGGCCCCCCCAAACTGCACTTGGGGTTACAGCTGTGACACACACAATACACACAAGGAATGACACTGACACGATTGTTTGTATTAGAAAGGAACACGGATTCTGTACATTTATACATTATGTACATAAATATCACCTTGACTTCGCTTAGTGAGGCTCCTGGGCCAAGTCAGCCAGCTGAGAAAGTTATAAAACGTGATATGAAGCACAGAAAGAGTATTCCCATGTCCGACTGTAGGAAATGCTTCTCTAAATCACACAGCTGCCACGCCCACCAGTCACAGAAACCATTCATTACGTTTAGAATGTGGAAAAGCTTTGAAAAAAGTGATTCTCATCTTAACCAATAACATACTGTGTATACTCACTTAGTAACCTTTTCCACATTCTGAATATATGAATGGTTTCTCCCCTGTGTGTACTCCCTTTAGAGATATATTTTCCACCTTCTGAATATATGAATGGTTTCTCCCCTGTGTGTACTCCCTTTAGAGATATATTTTCCTCATTCTGAACATATGAATGGTTTCTCCCCTGTGTGTACTCCCTTTAGAGATATATTTTCCACCTTCTGAATATATGAATGGTTTCTCCCCTGTGTGTACTCCCTTTAGAGATATATTTTCCACCTTCTGAACATATGAATGGTTTCTCCTCTGTGTGTACTCCCTTTAGAGATATATTTTCCACCTTCTGAACATATGAATGGTTTCTCCTCTGTGTGTACTCCCTTTAGAGATATATTTTCCACCTTCTGAACATATGAATGGTTTCTCCCCTGTGTGTACTCCCTTTAGAGATATATTTTCCACCTTCTGAACATATGAATGGTTTCTCCTCTGTGTGTACTCCCTTTAGAGATATATTTTCCTCATTCTGAACATATGAATTGTTTCTCCCCTGTGTGTACTCCCTTTAGAGATATATTTTCCACCTTCTGAATATATGAATGGTTTCTCCCCTGTGTGTACTCCCTTTAGAGATATATTTTCCTCATTCTGAACATATGAATGTTTTCTCCCCTGTGTGTACTCCCTTTAGAGATATATTTTCCTCATTCTGAACATATGAATGGTTTCTCCCCTGTGTGTACTCCCTTTAGAGATATATTTTCCTCATTCTGAACATATGAATGGTTTCTCCCCTGTGTGTACTCCCTTTAGAGATATATTTTCCACATTCTGAACATATGAATGGTTTTTCCCTCACACTGTGACTGCCCCTTTTCTTCAGACGCTGCCATCAGCGAGAGGTTTCTCCTTATGAACCTTCTGGTGGCGCTGAAGGTTGCTTTTTTTAGCAAAGCGCTTAGGACATTCAGTGCATGCAAAGGGTTTCTCCCCTGTGTGAATCTTTAAATGAGTGTTTAGTGTGTCTTTCTTAGAGAACGTCTCGCCGCACTCAGTGCATGTAAAGGGTCTGGCTCCTGTGTGAAGCTCCTGGTGGCAGCGAAGGGTTCCCTTTAGAGCAAAGCATTTCCCACATTCTGTGCACTTAAATGGTTTCTCCCCTGTATGAACTGCCTGGTGATTATAAAGTCGCCTCTTTTCAGAGAAGCCTTTGCCACATTCTGTACATGTGAATGGTTTCTCCCCTGTGTGAACTGCCAGGTGACTGTAGAGCCTCCTCTGCTGAGAGAACCCTTTCCCACACTCTGTGCACGTAAACGGCTTCTCACCGCTGTGAACTTTCTCGTGAAGCTGAAGGTCGAATTTCCTCGAGAAGCTCTTCCCGCAGTCTGTGCAGATGAAAGGTTTTTTCCCCGTATGAACAATCTTGTGAGCAATTAGCGTACTCCTTCGAGAGAACCTTTCTCCACACTCCGCACAAGTGAACGGTCTCTCTCCCGTGTGAACCCTCTGGTGGCAGCGAAGGTTTCTTTTCTGGAAGAATTGTTTCCCACACTCTGAACAGGTGAATGGTTTCTCCCCTGAGTGACGCTTAAAGTGTATTCTGAGAGTGCTTTTGTAGCCAAACCTCTCGCCGCACTCTGTACAGGAGAAGGGTTTCTCCCCTGTGTGCACTCTAAGGTGTATGAAGAGGCTGTACTTGTCGGAGAAACCTTTCCCGCACTCTGGGCACTTGAAGCGCTTCTCCTCAGTTTGGGCATCACTGGGGCTTCCCCCACCCTCAGCACTTTGGAAAGGTTTCCCCCCTCTGTGCACTTTCTGGTGACCTTTTAGAATGCTTTTCAGGGAGAAGCTTTTCCCACATTCTGAACACGTGAATGGTTTCTCCCCGGTGTGTACCCGCTGATGTACCTGTAAGTTATATTTCCTCTTGAAGTTTTTGCCACAGTGGCTGCACGTGAAATCTCTCTCCTTGGCTTTTCTTCTCCTATTTGTAGTAGTGGGACGGTTCTTCTCAGTATGGGAAGCAAGACGTGTGCAACAGACGTGTGCAACAGATGTCAATTCAGTTTGTATGACCCCTGGATCGTTACAGTTCCTTCCTTCCAGCTCAGATTTTACTTCTCTGCCAGAGTTGGGTTCTTCTTCCTCTACCTTTACTCGCAATATTTCTGCTTCCGCCCCAGAATACGGATCCCCTTCTCTCTTAATTCCGGTTGGATGCCGAGAGTCAGACAGTTCATCCTTCTGTTCCTTGTGGAACTGCACGGCAAGATGATCTGTGCATACGGAAGGGTAAGGGGACTCTGTATGTTTCATTGCATTGGGCTCATCTCCACCACCTGCTTCTTCTTCTTCTTTTATCTTTATCTGTAGGATTTCTGGTTCTTCCTCGGAGGAACCAACTCCAGGCCATGGATCCGTTTCACTCTTCATCACTGTCCCCTGGTTACAGTCAGGCAGCTCCTTGCCCAGTTTCATGGCTACTGACCCAGTCTCTGGAGATTCTCCACCACTGAGCTTTTCCCACCTTCACTGCATATGGTGGATCTGAGTTGGGTTCATAGGGACATTTCTGGTTCGGTGCCTGTAAAACAAGCCAGAGAAAAGGAGCCAATTTTACTCCTGGTTGCGTCAAGACAATCTATTTCTTCATTCTCTGATTTCCAATAGCTACAAGCTCTAGGCCGGGCCGGCTACAAGCGCTACAAGGCCATTCGCCGGGGTGATCAGTTATGAATAGTTTTTCACTATTATGGCAGATTGTGCTACTATGTGCACTCTTTCCATCTCTGCTGTCTCTCTTTCACTTTGCACTTCCTAATCTCATTGCACTGTATTCATCACCAGTTCTCCCTGCAGTCCTGCAACTGGAACATTTTATAAAGCTCCCCATAAGCTCCTCCCTTATCTCGGTACTCGGGTATTCATCCTCAGTCTCTCATCTCACCCGGTGTCACGCTGGCTGATCACTTTGCTGGTGACTCGGTTCAGATCACTTGTGATTCTTCAGTTCTGTGTACAGCAAATTCAGCACTTTGTGTATACAAGTTACCAACTTAGATTGTAAGCTCTGAAGGACAGGGACCTCCTTCCACTTGCAGCTCTTAATCTTTAATGTAACTATATAGGAAATACAGGGTAATGGGAGATAGCTCTCAGTACAAGTTGCCCCAGGGATGGGTCCAATTGCCATCTTGGAGTCAGGAAGGAATTTTTTCCCCTCTGGGGCAAATTAGAGGCTTCAGATGGGGTTTTTGCCTTCCTCTGGATCAACTAGCAGTTAGGCAGGTTATATATAGGCATTATGGTTGAACTTGATGGACTTATGTCTTTTTTTCAACCTAACTTACTATGTTACTATGTATTTAGATTGGTTTATTAAGGAGCCCTGTGTGTTCTATTCATGTACTGTTCGAATGCACAGAGCCGAATACACAAGTATATAAACAAAAATATACATACATACCTTCCATCTGGTTCAGATGGTCAAAGAACGCTTCACCTTCATCTGAGATAATTATTGCTCATCTCTTGCCAATCAGTGAGGAGTGTGGGTCCATGTGGGTAATGGGTGGAGCTCCTATGAGTGGGAGCAGGAGGCTACTTGTTCTACACTGGGTATCACGCAGGATTCCTGTCACGGAAGAATAAGATATCTCAGCGTATAACAGTAAGTTCCCAGACCTATAGCTTGCCAAGCCAGAAATACTGTACTCTGGGTACTGGGAATGCCAGGGGGGCTGTAAGGTGCCACAGACAGTCACTATTTATTGGGCTGGGGGGGCTGTTTGTGCCTCTGGGTACTGGGAATGCCAGGGGGGCTGTAAGGTGCTACAGACAGTCACTATTTATTGGGCTGGGGGGGCTGTTTGTGCCTCTGGGTACTGGGAATGCCAGGGGGGCTGTAAGGTGCCACAGACAGTCACTATTTATTGGGCTGGGGGGGGGGGCTGTTTGTGCCTCTGGGTACTGGGAATGCCAGGGGGGCTGTAAGGTGCCACAGACAGTCACTATTTATTGGGCTGGGGGGGCTGTTTGTGCCTCTGGGTACTGGGAATGCCAGGGGGGCTGTAAGGTGCCACAGACAGTCACTATTTATTGGGCTGGGGGGGCTGTTTGTGCCTCTGGGTACTGGGAATGCCAGGGGGGCTGTAAGGTGCCACAGACAGTCACTATTTATTGGGCTGGGGGGGGGCTGTTTGTGCCTCTGGGTACTGGGAATGCCAGGGGGCTGTAAGGTGCCACAGACAGTCACTATTTATTGGGCTGGGGGGGGGCTGTTTGTGCCTCTGGGTACTGGGAATGCCGGGGGGCTGTAAGGTGCCACAGACAGTCACTATTTATTGGGCTGGGGGGGGCTGTTTGTGCCTCTGGGTACTGGGAATGCCAGGGGGGCTGTAAGGTGCCACAGACAGTCACTATTTATTGGGCTGGGGGGGCTGTTTGTGCCTCTGGGTACTGGGAATGCCAGGGGGGCTGTAAGGTGCCACAGACAGTCACTATTTATTGGGCTGGGGGGCTGTTTGTGCCTCTGGGTACTGGGAATGCCAGGGGGGCTGTAAGGTGCTACAGACAGTCACTATTTATTGGGCTGGGGGGGCTGTTTGTGCCTCTGGGTACTGGGAATGCCAGGGGGGCTGTAAGGTGCCACAGACAGTCACTATTTATTGGGCTGGGGGGGGGGGGCTGTTTGTGCCTCTGGGTACTGGGAATGCCAGGGGGGCTGTAAGGTGCCACAGACAGTCACTATTTATTGGGCTGCGGGGGGCTGTTTGTGCCTCTGGGTACTGGGAATGCCAGGGGGGCTGTAAGGTGCCACAGACAGTCACTATTTATTGGGCTGGGGGGGGGGCTGTTTGTGCCTCTGGGTACTGGGAATGCCAGGGGGGCTGTAAGGTGCCACAGACAGTCACTATTTATTGGGCTGGGGGGGGGGCTGTTTGTGCCTCTGGGTACTGGGAATGCCAGGGGGGCTGTAAGGTGCCACAGACAGTCACTATTTATTGGGCTGGGGGGGGGGCTGTTTGTGCCTCTGGGTACTGGGAATGCCAGGGGGGCTGTAAGGTGCCACAGACAGTCACTATTTATTGGGCTGGGGGGGGCTGTTTGTGCCTCTGGGTACTGGGAAAGCCAGGGGGGCTGTAAGGTGCCACAGACAGTCACTATTTATTGGGCTGGGGGGGCTGTTTGTGCCTCTGGGTACTGGGAATGCCAGGGGGGCTGTAAGGTGCCACAGACAGTCACTATTTATTGGGCTGGGGGGGCTGTTTGTGCCTCTGGGTACTGGGAATGCCAGGGGGGCTGTAAGGTGCCACAGACACTCACTATTTATTGGGCTGGGGGGGGGCTGTTTGTGCCTCTGGGTACTGGGAATGCCAGGGGGGCTGTAAGGTGCCACAGACAGTCACTATTTATTGGGCTGGGGGGGGGCTGTTTGTGCCTCTGGGTACTGGGAATGCCAGGGGGGCTGTAAGGTGCCACAGACAGTCACTATTTATTGGGCTGGGGGGCTGTTTGTGCCTCTGGGTACTGGGAATGCCAGGGGGGCTGTAAGGTGCCACAGACAGTCACTATTTATTGGGCTGGGGGGGGGCTGTTTGTGCCTCTGGGTACTGGGAATGCCAGGGGGGGCTGTAAGGTGCCACAGACAGTCACTATTTATTGGGCTGGGGGGCTGTTTGTGCCTCTGGGTACTGGGAATGCCAGGGGGGCTGTAAGGTGCCACAGACAGTCACTATTTATTGGGCTGGGGGGCTGTTTGTGCCTCTGGGTACTGGGAATGCCAGGGGGGCTGTAAGGTGCCACAGACAGTCACTATTTATTGGGCTGGGGGGGGGCTGTTTGTGCCTCTGGGTACTGGGAATGCCAGGGGGGCTGTAAGGTGCCACAGACAGTCACTATTTATTGGGCTGGGGGGCTGTTTGTGCCTCTGGGTACTGGGAATGCCCGGGCCTATACTGAATGCCAGTGCAGACCTGGTGTATACACACTCACACACAGTGTATCTATACTAAGTGCTAGGGATGTGCAGGCTCACACAGTACTGGGGTCAGGGCACAGTATGCTGCACACCCGTGGGTCACTGAATAGTACTATATTAAGGGTAAATATACCGTGCGCACTCTGATGGGACAAACTGATTGGGAGTTGCAGTTTAACATCACTGTGGGACACACTGGCCAATGGGACTGGATAGTACAGGATATTTAGGGGCATATTTATTCGTGTGTAAGCCAACGTCACAGGTAATGTTGCCCATAGCAACCAATCAGCAATTAGAATTGAACATTAACCAACAAGTAAAGCGAATCTCTGATTGGTTGCTATAGGCAACACCCCCAGTGACGTTGCTTACACACAATAATACACATTCCCATAAGAGGGTGGGACCCAGCAAGGCCAGTGAGAGAGCGCAATAACAAACACCCACTGGAATGAACTTGCAGCCCCCACACTGTGCCTCCCACAGGGGCCCCTCATGCACCTCCCTCCCCAAACTCTGCAACCGAACCTGCGGCAGGAACTATAAGCTGCAGTGCCTACCCAGCAGCCTTAGCGGCCTCTCCCCCAGCTGCCAGTTACTCCGCACAGAAGCCTCTCACCTGCCTAACTACAAGCCGCTTCCATCTTCCCGACTTCGCCAGTTACTCACTTCCGCTTCCGGGTTGGCAGCGGTGGGTGAGGGAATAAACAATGGGCGGGGCTCCGCGATGTGAAAACTTCAGCGGGAAACGGCTCCTTCATTCGACCAATAAGAGAGAGCGTGTGATGACATGCGGGGCGGGGCTTCTCGGACTCATTGAAAGTAAATTACAGCCTGACAGTGTGCGCGCCTCGGGAGCACGCCTGGTACTAATGAGCGGTTTCTGTAATGTGTGTAACCCCCTCCTGTCCTGATCGGTACCGCTTTCTGCTCCGCTACCGGCCTTCTCTAGCCCCCCCCCGGCTCCACCCGTCTCCCTGTACCCAGTGTCCCCCCCCTCCCAGCTCCATCCATCTCCTCCTACCCAGTGTCCCCCCCCTCCCAGCTCCATCCATCTCCTCCTACCCAGTGTCCCCCCCTCCCAGCTCCATCCATCTCCTCCTACCCAGTGTCCCCCCCTCCCAGCTCCATCCATCTCCTCCTACCCAGTGTCCCCCCCTCCCAGCTCCATCCATCTCCTCCTACCCAGTGTCCCCCCCCTCCCAGCTCCATCCATCTCCTCCTACCCAGTGTCCCCCCCCTCCCAGCTCCATCCATCTCCTCCTACCCAGTGTCCCCCCCCTCCCAGCTCCATCCATCTCCTCCTACCCAGTGTCCCCCCCCTCCCAGCTCCATCCATCTCCTCCTACCCAGTGTCCCCCCCCTCCCAGCTCCATCCATCTCCTCCTACCCAGTGTCCCCCCCCTCCCAGCTCCATCCATCTCCTCCTACCCAGTGTCCCCCCCCTCCCAGCTCCATCCATCTCCTCCTACCCAGTGTCCCCCCCCTCCCAGCTCCATCCATCTCCTCCTACCCAGTGCCCCCCCCCCAGCTCCATCCATCTCCTCCTACCCAGTGTCCCCCCCCCAGCTCCATCCATCTCCTCCTACCCAGTGTCCCCCCCCCAGCTCCATCCATCTCCTCCTACCCAGTGTCCCCCCCCAGCTCCATCCATCTCCTCCTACCCAGTGTCCCCCCCCTCCCAGCTCCATCCATCTCCTCCTACCCAGTGTCCCCCCCCCAGCTCCATCCATCTCCTCCTACCCAGTGTCCCCCTCCCAGCTCCATCCATCTCCTCCTACCCAGTGTCCCCCCCTCCCAGCTCCATCCATCTCCTCCTACCCAGTGCCCCCCCCCAGCTCCATCCATCTCCTCCTACCCAGTGTCCCCCCCAGCTCCATCCATCTCCTCCTACCCAGTGTCCCCCCCCCCAGCTCCATCCATCTCCTCCTACCCAGTGTCCCCCCCCAGCTCCATCCATCTCCTCCTACCCAGTGTCCCCCCCCCCCCAGCTCCATCCATCTCCTCCTACCCAGTGTCCCCCCCCCCCAGCTCCATCCATCTCCTCCTACCCAGTGTCCCCCCCCCCCCCAGCTCCATCCATCTCCTCCTACCCAGTGTCCCCCCCCAGCTCCATCCATCTCCTCCTACCCAGTGTCCCCCCCCCCCAGCTCCATCCATCTCCTCCTACCTAGTGTCCCCCCCCTCCCAGCTCCATCCATCTCCTCCTACCCAGTGTCCCCCTCCCAGCTCCATCCAGCTCCTCCTACCCAGTGTCCCCCCCCTCCCAGCTCCATCCATCTCCTCCTACCCAGTGTCCCCCCCCTCCCAGCTCCATCCATCTCCTCCTACCCAGTGCCCCCCCCCCAGCTCCATCCATCTCCTCCTACCCAGTGTCCCCCCCCAGCTCCATCCATCTCCTCCTACCCAGTGTCCCCCCCCCAGCTCCATCCATCTCCTCCTACCCAGTGTCCCCCTCCCAGCTCCATCCATCTCCTCCTACCCAGTGTCCCCCCCCTCCCAGCTCCATCCATCTCCTCCTACCCAGTGCCCCCCCCCCAGCTCCATCCATCTCCTCCTACCCAGTGTCCCCCCCCAGCTCCATCCATCTCCTCCTACCCAGTGTCCCCCCCCCCCAGCTCCATCCATCTCCTCCTACCCAGTGTCCCCCCCCCCCAGCTCCATCCATCTCCTCCTACCCAGTGTCCCCCCCAGCTCCATCCATCTCCTCCTACCCAGTGTCCCCCCCCCCAGCTCCATCCATCTCCTCCTACCCAGTGTCCCCCCCCCCCCCCCAGCTCCATCCATCTCCTCCTACCCAGTGTCCCCCCCCCCCAGCTCCATCCATCTCCTCCTACCCAGTGTCCCCCCCCCCCAGCTCCATCCATCTCCTCCTACCCAGTGTCCCCCCCCTCCCAGCTCCATCCATCTCCTCCTACCCAGTGTCCCCCCCCAGCTCCATCCATCTCCTCCTACCCAGTGTCCCCCCCCTCCCAGCTCCATCTATCTCCAATGATTTTGTGCCCCAGTAACTTACCCAGGGTGCAGCTGCCATACTGGGCAGGAGGGGGATCTGACCGGCTGAAGGGATAAATAAAGCTCCAGTGTATGGGATCTGTACACCAGCCTGACATGATGGCTGCAGGGGAGTGAGGCAATGAGAAGGGGTGCCATACAGATGGGAGCAGGGAGGGCTGTTCCTGTTGGATTGTGCTCAGTGTAACAAGGGGAATCCAGCAGGAACAGCGCTCTTAGCCTCTGGTTCCACATGGGGAATCTTAGGGGGCAATAGAGGAGTGCAGTCCGACCCCCACCCAATATGAACCTGCCTAGATTTCAACCCATCCTGCAGGTCCCACAGGGATTCTGGTCAATTTGAGCTATTGTACCTTTATTCCCCTGGCTGAACCCATAGTGAAACCCATTCACGTCCCTCGCTCTTACCTGCAGCTGTCTGTACCTGGAGTGCAGGAGTACCTTGTACTCTTGCAACAGCCCCATCTTGCGATTAGAGATTCTGGTGAAGTTACCCATAGCAACCAATCCAACCTTTGCTTTCGTTTTCTAACTTGTAGTAGACAGTTCAAAGCTAAATGCCGATTGGCTGCTACTGTTGACCAAACTGGATAAAGATGCACTCGTTTGGCAAGCACACCAACCGCACAGATTGTACAGTGTATGCCCAGCTTTAGCCCCCCATCCCCCTCTCTATACAGGCAACGTTGTCTTACAGTCAGATTCTAATAAAGATTTAAAGCTGAAAAGTAGAGAGGGGACTGGGAAGAAAGACTGTAATGAATGTGACCTAAATTTGCACTTGCGTTTTTGTTTTTATGATACTTACCCTTTAAAAGGAATATATTGTGTATATATACAAGGAATGTGGCTTTAATTATTGCTTTGTGCCCCTTTAGTGTAAGCCTCCCCTAACTTTCCACCAGGGTCGGACTGGGCGGTGCAGGGCCCACCGGGGCTTCTGCGTCAGGGGCCCCCCTAACCCCCCAATGGCCCCCCGCTGCCTTCACCCCCCCGCAGAGGCCCCAACACCCTCCGACCCCCTCCCCCGAGCATTCCTAAAAGAAACTTACCTGCAACGCGTCGGGGGAGGGAGACGGCAGATCAGGAGCGCCCTGGGGGGGGGGATCAGATCTGGCTTGGTGGGGCCCACCAGGTTTTTTCCCGGTACCCCGTTGGCCCAGTCCGATGCTGCTTCCAACTCCAGCCCTCCCACCTATTGGGGGAGGAGCCACCAGCACCACACATTCTGTCTTCTTTTGCTGTGTGTGAAGACAGAGCTGTGATTGGCTATAATCATCCTGCTTTGCTTCTGGGGAGTGATTTTAGGACACACCCACCACTCATTTGTAGCCGACACTGGCCAGAGAGTGTCTATGGGAGCTCAAATAGACGGGCCATTTTTAAACTTAATGACCCTTTTTAAGCCCAGGGACCATATATTAGTCATCAAATATTCTATATATTTCTTTTACATGACAGTGGTGCATAAAAGAATAAGCAATGCCAGTATCCCTTTAAATAGAAACACAAAGCACCTTTAATATCCAGGGAATCCTTAGGCAGACAGAAAAGGTACAAAGTCCGGTGGTGCCAATCTCCTGTATGTGCCGAGTGGGGGCCATGGATTCTAGAGTCTGTAAATACTGAGCATAATTCATAGACACCCTCAGGCTGGGATTACAGAGCGCCCAGGGCTGTGCAGTGATATTCCTACATACAAAGGCCCATTGTCATTCTTAGCTGGACAGTTATTCCTTGTGTAACCCTTTGTGCATAGTGGGATACATCTGGAGAACCTCAATAAGTGCCAGGGGTTCTCCCCCTGCAGTCCCGCCCCGGAGGTTCCCTACACAGAGTGGGTTTTTTGGTGCTTCTGAAGGCTGATCTTCACAGAGAAGCAATCCCCGCACTCTGTACATATGAATGGTTTCTGCCCAGTGTGAATCCTCTGGTGGATCTGAAGGTTGCTCTTCTGAGTGAAGCTCTTGCCGCACTCTCTGCATGGGAAGGGTTTCTCCTTGGTGTGCACCCTAAAGTGAGTGTGGAGCGCACCCTTGTCGGAAAAGCCCTTCCCGCAATGGGAGCAGATGTACGGTTTCTCCCCGGTGTGGATAGCCTCGTGACGGTGCAGATTCTTCTTTTCATAGAAGCTCTTCCCGCACACCTTGCACGAGAAGGGTTTCTCCCCTGTGTGAATTCGCTGGTGACTGCGAAGGTTGCTCTTTTGGGAGAAATTTTTCCCACATTCCGGACAGGTGAATGGTTTCTCCCCCGTGTGCACGTTCTTGTGGATGCTTAGGGTGCTTTTCCGAGAGAACCTTTCCCCGCATTCCGGACACATGAATGGTTTCTCCCCCGTGTGAATGGTCTGGTGGTTATAAAGGTTGCACTTTTCGGAGAAGCCTTTGCCACACACTGGGCATATGAAGGGTTTCTCTCCCGTGTGGATCTTCACGTGACTGTGGAGCTTGCTCTTCTCGGGGAAGCTTTTCCCGCACTCCGTACACACAAAGGGTTTATCGCCTGTGTGGAACCTCACGTGATTATTAAGGCTGTACTTTCTGGAGAAGCCTTTCCCGCATTGTGTACATACAAACGGTTTGGCCCCCCGGTGAATCTTCTGGTGGCTCTGGAGGTTGCTCTTCGTAGAGATCCCTTTGCCGCATTCTGTACATGTGAAAGGCTTCCCGTCACTATGGGCCAGCAGATGCAACTGGCAGCAACTCCTCAGGGGGTTACCAGTATTATCCATATTAGTGTCAGAGACACAGGGGTGGGAGAGAAATTCACTTTGCAGTAAAAAGTATTTCCCGCACTCATTACAGACGAAGCAAGAAGACTCCTGGGTTTCCGAGTCACTCTCACATCTTGCGTTTGCCTTGCCCGTGTCTGGGGGCTGTCTCGACCCTACAAAATCCATGGATTTATCCAGCCCGCCAGAGGAGTCACTAGACCCGGACACAGTGAGGCTATAGTGCCTTGCCCAACTCCTCTTATCATGTAGGCAGCCCTCCGTGTCACTGGCTGCACATTCCTCACTTTCCACTGCACTCGGATCATAGTCTTCCTCCTCTACCTTTATCTGTAATACCTCTGCCTCAGGGTCACCCTCAGCTGTATCTGGATCACACTCAGAGTCCAACTCTACCGTCTCCATTTTCACTTCTCTAGGCAGAGAGTTCAGCCCATCTTCAGAGCCTGAGTCCATTTCCTCTCTCTTTACCTGATTTATGTTGTGTTCAACCTCTGGGGAACTAGGCCCAGATAAAGAACCCATTTTACTCTTTATTGAGCTCAGGTGATATTTGGAGTTCCTTGGTTTATTTCCAATTTTCCCCTTTAACTTCCTTGGCTTTCTCAGCAGCGAGGGTGGTTCCATGGTGATAACAGATTGAGTTCCTCTGTCTATTTTGAGATGGACGGATCCTTGATCCATATTCACCGTGTATGCAGAGAGCTTACGTTCCACTAGTGGAGCAGCCCTGTTGAGAGAGAAATGGGAATTGAAAGTAGATCATCATTACCTGTATGGCAGTTGGCAAAACAGTGATCCCCAACCAGTGACTCAGGGGCAACATGCTGCTCCCCAACCCCTTGGATGTTGCTCTCAGTGCCCCCAAACCAGGGAGTTATTTTTGAATTCCTGACTTGGGGGCAAGTTTTGGTTAAATAAAAACAAAATTTATTACCAAATAAAGCCCCTGTAAGCTGATTGGCTATTAGGCAGCCTCTATATACCCTATCACAGCCATTATTTGGCGCCTCCATGAACTTTTATGGTGCTTGTGTTGCCCCCCAAGTCTTTTTACATTTGACTATGGCTCACAGGTAAGAAAGATTGGGGATCCCTGATGTAAAACAAAATTTATATGAGCTATGATAGGAGATAATGTATAACAGACTCTTCTCATCCTTCCTGCTCCACAGTGATTGGCTTATCGGAGGATCTCTATCTGTTGTTAAAGTATCAGTAACATCAAAAAATGAAAGTGTATAAAAGTAACTAAAATATAATGTGCTGCTGCCCTGCACTGATAAAAGTTGTGTGTTTACTTCAGAAAGTCTACTATAATTTATATAAATAAGCTGCTATGTAGCCATGGGGGCAGCCATTCAAAGGAGAAAAGGCACAGGCACATAGCAGATAACAGATAAAACACTATTGTATTCTACAGAACTTATCTGTTATCTGCTATGTAACCTGTGCCTTTTCTCCTTTTTTCCAGCTTGAATGGCTGCCCCCGGGGCTACACAGCAGCTTATTATATAAATTATAGTAGTGTTACTGTAGCAAACACACCAGTTTTACCAGTGCAGGGCAACAGTGCATTATATTTTTATTACTTTAAAGCTCTTTCATTTTTTGGTGTTACTGTTCCTTTAAACTACACTCTATTCATGGCATTTCTGTGTTTCATGGCAACAGTGTGGGGAGAGGTTGAATAAGGCTAAAAGTAACAGAATTTGAAAATATGTTTAAGTTTCCCAAACTGGTCAACTGGTAGGAGAAATTATTATTTACTGCCTTAGCTCATTCTGGAAGCCCAGCCTTGTGGTAATAAAGTAATATGTTAAATATTACCAGGATAACCAATAAGATGAGAGCCAAAGGGGGCCCTGAACAAGACCTGGCTAATGTATCCAATAAATGAAAACTTCCACAAATGGCAACGTTTCCCAAATAAAAACCATGTGAAGTACTTCAGGAATGGAACTACACAATCATACAGAATGGCCTTTTTGAAAGGCAAGTTTCATGCTAACCCAGTCCCAGTGTGTACCTCGTGACAAATGTTTGCACACTCAATGTATATAAGCTATACACATGGGGTGCCTATAGGGGGCAGGAGGGGGCATAAGGGGAGTCTATGAACAAGGGGTTCAGGGGATCCCACAGATCAGGGAGAGGGAGGAATGGCTGACCCTACAAGGACAAGTCACTCAGTGTATATACAGGCCAGTATATAAGCTATACACATGGGGTGCCTATAGGGGGCAGGAGGGGGCATAAGGGGAGTCTATGAACAAGGGGTTCAGGGGGATCCCACAGATCAGGGAGAGGGAGGAATGGCTGATCCTACAAGGACAAGTCACTCAGTGTATATACAGGCCAGTATATAAGCTATACACATGGGGTGCCTATAGGGGGCAGGAGGGGGCATAAGGGGAGTCTATGAACAAGGGGTTCAGGGGGATCCCACAGATCAGAGAGAGGGAGGAATGGCTGACCCTACAAGGACAAGTAACTCAGTGTATATACAGGCCAGTATATAAGCTATACACATGGGGTGCCTATAGGGGGCAGGAGGGGGCATAAGGGGAGTCTATGAACAAGGGGTTCAGGGGATCCCACAGATCAGGGAGAGGGAGGAATGGCTGACCCTACAAGGACAAGTCACTCAGTGTATATACAGGCCAGTATATAAGCTATACACATGGGGTGCCTATAGGGGGCAGGAGGGGGCATAAGGGGAGTCTATGAACAAGGGGTTCAGGGGATCCCACAGATCAGGGAGAGGGAGGAATGGCTGATCCTACAAGGACAAGTCACTCAGTGTATATACAGGCCAGTATATAAGCTATACACATGGGGTGCCTATAGGGGGCAGGAGGGGCTGAGCGCTATGGGGGTCCCGCAGTTGGTGCTGCTGTTGGTGTCGGGGAGGGCAGGACGGTTCCCCAATGCCCAGCCTACCGCATATCCCTGCAGGGAGTGGCGCCCATACCCCGCATTCCCATAAACACTACCCCAGACAGAGCAATTACCTATAAAGTATGCAAAGGTGCCGCCATATTCCCGGCTTTCCGCAGCAGCACTGACTTCCGCTTCCGGCCTTGGGTACGAGCGCTGCCAGTTAGTAGGCGGGGCCAAGAGGAACAGGCGGAGATTTACAGTCTGAAGGCGGAGTTCGTGTTTAGAACGAACCTTTGTAACCAATGAAAGATCAGTTGAATAATAAAGGGTGTGGCTATACGGCAAAGTAGCCTTCCCACTAAGTTGTTGTTGGGCGGGGACAATGGGTGGAGCTATGTAGTTGCGGAGATTGATGTTGTTCGTTACCGTGGTTACGCCGCTAATGTGGCCGTGTGTCATGTGATCCTTCTGTTGATCGGTGGATGCGTATGGGAACAACCCACATACCCAGCAGGGGGGGGGGGGGCTGATTATTGCCCCTAAAGTGGGGTTTGTAGGCAGTCCTGTAGTGTCACTCTGCCCCTCAGCAGCGATGTGCCCGGCCCGCTGTGCCACCTACATGCCCCCCAACAAGTGCAACACGTGATCCGCCCGTCTCCCCCCCCCATTCCCAGCCACGCCCCTCACCCCTATACGCAATTATACTGTCCCTCTTTTATTCAGCGCCCCCATGTGCGCTATCCCTCAGTCTCCGCTCAGTAACCCATGGCAGCCAATGAGATTTTAGCTTTCATGTGAAGGAGGCAGGACAGTGAGAGCTCCTCCCCCAATATGCCCACACTGAGGTGCAAGTGACAGGATTCCAATGATTGGTTGGGTTGTCAGGCACCAATAAGCCAATGTGGTTCTTGCCCCCATGGGAGTTTCAAACCTGCCCCACTGACAGGAGGCTGATGTTGGGGCAGCTATGGGGTTTGGTGGGCAGGTTGGAGGGCCCCATACATGGGATGATAGGCTAACAAAGCTAAGCTGTAATTGGCTGCTGTGGGTTTGTAAACCCTTGTCTCCTCTCTGCCCGATGCCACTTTGTTTTGCCCCTCGCTGAGTTGGCACAACCTCCCCGTTATTTTCCCCACAATGCCCCTGTGCCAGTCCTCGTCTCCCCTTCCCTTTGGCTGAGAACCCATTGTGTCCTTACTGCCCGACTTTCCCTGTGCCATCTTACTGGTACCTTCCAATCTCTAGTCCAGGGGTCCTCAAACTTTTTATACAGGGGGCCAGTTCACGGCCCCTCAGACTGTTGGGGGGCCGGACCATAGTTAGTCCTCAAACGACACACCCCCCTGTCCTAACTGAACAGGTGGGACGCAGAAACTTGGGGTGCTGGGGCCAAGGACCCCGCTGAGGCAGAAAGGGGTTAGGACACAGCAGGGGCCGCGTAAATGACCTTGGAGGGCCGTATCCGGTCCCTGGGCCGTAGATTGAGGACCACTGCTCTAGTCAAAGCTTATTGCCCTGACTTAGTAAAGCTATTGACTGTCTATGCCCTTTATACAGTGCCCCCCCCCCCCCCACTGTCAGCCTGGACTGTAATGCGCGGTAGTAAGCACCCCAAGAATAGCATTGGCAAAGGGACACAAACTGGCTGCTCGCTTGCCCCCCACTGAAAGAGAAATCTGCCCCTTTATTTCACTCCCTTATGCCTGATTTCACCCACACTCCCTAACTAACAGCCTGATCTATGTGTCACCCTTATGTATGTGCTAGTTACTGATAGTGAATTGGATGTGAACAATAACACTGCTAGACACCCCAATAAACACAAACTAGGACTGCACTGTGTTATTAAAGGGGAAATCACACCTAAAAGGGTCTTTCTTGTTTAACATGGTCTTTATTAAGACATTCCGGGGTACAGAAGACAAAGAGGGGAAGGTTTATGGGTTAGAGTAATAAATACAATATAACATATAAATGTACAACCGCAAACACAGAAGAGCATAAGTCATGCTAAGAATGAAGAGGCCGGTGGGTAACAGATAATCTACATCCAATCACCCCTTTTTGTTGTGGAATTGGAATTATCTGCCTTTCTCATTCCCCTTTGATTCAGTCACTGGCAAGGTTAAGGGGGGGCAGAGTTACAGAGAGTAGATATTAATGCTCTTACATTCCTCTTGCCCCCCTCTCCTATTCAGCCCCCGCCCTTTCATTCAAACCAATGGCAGATAGGTAGGGTTACTTACCCGGGCACCTTGGTAACAGCACAAAAATACCAAACCAGAGGGCGGCACGAGAGAAAGGTACATTCATAAACACACAATAAAATAAATGCTGACTGCGAATGATCTTCAAATACTGAATACAGAAAGTATTTTTCTAGGGCACATTTCCCCTTTAAACTCTCTCAATGGCGCAATAAAATCTCAATAAATACACAAATGTCCTAAAAAACTGCTACACGTTTTAAAATGGGCAAATATCTTTGTCGATCAAAGAGCTAAACGCTAATACATGTCCTATATACTTGTGTATTTAAAGGAAAAACACTATTGGTTATGGCAAACAAAACTACCCGGTAACAGACGATGTCAACACTGATACGACTGTATAAAGGGACGCACGGAATCCTGGGTTTTGCGCATTGTTCTGCAAGATTCAAATTGGGCAAATGAGATTATTTATTTGTCCAAATGTGAAAATTACATACTTGGTGCATCCCTAGTTTTATACGAACACTGGCCTCCAAACTGACAACTAGCCTATAATACCATGGCGGTTAAAGGGGAATTATCACAAAAAGT
The DNA here is from genome assembly GCF_000004195.4 of Xenopus tropicalis. Lineage (NCBI taxonomy): Eukaryota > Metazoa > Chordata > Amphibia > Anura > Pipidae > Xenopus > Xenopus tropicalis. Next base: position 5,323,814 of record NC_030685.2, on the reverse strand, counting down.
AACATAATGTAATATAAACCTTATCTCATGGAAATAAGAAACTAAATATCATTTAAAAATCCTGTATCGGATCTAAAAGAATCAAGTTACTCTTCACTCTCCCCTTCTCAGCAGTCTGTCTCTCTACATGCAGCCTTGTGTCAGAGTCAGTTATTATGAAAGACAGTTATTGTAGCTTTGTGTCGGAGTCAGTTGGAGAAGGAGAAGGATCTGGGGGTTTTTGTAGATAACAAGTTGTCTAATTCCAGGCAGTGTCATTCTGTGGCTACTAAAGCAAATAAAGTGCTGTCTTGTATAAAAAGGGCATTGACTCAGGGGATGAGAACATATTTTTGCCCCTTTATAGGCCCCTGGTAAGGCCTCACCTTGAGTATGGGGGTCAGTTTTGGGCTCCAGTCCTTAAGAAGGATATTAATGAGCTGGAGAGAGTGCAGAGACGTGCAACTAAACTGGTAAAGGGGATGGAAGGGTTAAACTATGAGGTTAGACTGTCAGGGTTGGGGTTGTTTTCTCTGGAAAAGAGGCGCTTGCGAGGGGACATGATTACTCTGTACAAGTACATTAGAGGGGATTACAGGCAGATGGGGGGGCTTCTTTTTTCCCATAAAAACAATCAGCGCACCAGAGGCCCCCCCTTTAGATTAGAGGAACAGAGCTTCCATTTGAAGCAGCGTCGGGGGTTCCTCACGGTGAGGGCAGTGAGGGGGTTGGGGAATAGTATTCAAGGCTATTGTGATACTAATATCTACAGTTAGTACTAGTGTTTGTATTTATAGTTTATGTATGTGAGTGTATAGATTGGTAGGTGTGGGGTGTGGGTGCTGGGTTTACTCGGATGGGTTGAACTTGATGGACTCTGGTCTTTTTTCAACCCTATGTAACTATGAGTATGGTATTGTAGCTTTGTGTCAGTCAGTATTTATGAAAGACAGTTATTGTAGATTTGTGTCGGAGTCGGTTATTATCAAAGTGAGTCAGTGCTAACACACTGTAGAGGTAAAGGGAGCACACACCAATGTATTTGATCTAACTGTCAGTTACAATCCTACACTGACTCCTGCATGTAGACAGACAGATTGCTGAGAGGGGGGATATTGATATTATATCAATTATTTCAGAAATGGTGCAAAATTGTTTTCTGCACAGATTTAGAAAGTTCCTTTTTTCCATCAGATGAGGCTCGGTTCCCCTTTAACTGTTTTCAAGTTTCAAATAAACATCCCAATAAATGAAATACACGTTTGATAATAACCCTAGAGAAGGAACGGGAAGAGGCTCCATTTTTTTTCCCTATCTGCTTCCTGTTAAATATTAAGGGAGAAGGTAAGGTATAAGTACAGGGGGATACCAAATGTTATGCACCCCCCCTAGTTCTAATGGCTTGTAATAGAGGCTACCCAATTCCATTCATACCCTAAGAGCCCCCTAACCAATGTCCATTGTCTGGTGAACTCTCATGTGTTTGTGAAGGCTGTTTCGTACGGAGAAGCTTTTGCCACACTCTCTGCAAGTGAATGGTTTCTCCCCTGTATGAAGGATCCAGTGAGTATTAAGGGAGCTCTTTCGAGAGAAGCTTTCCCCACACTGAGGACATGTGAATGGTTTCTCCCCCGTGTGAATTTTCCAGTGCGCTTTGAGAGAGCTGTTTCGAGAGAACCTTTCCCCGCACTGTGAACATGTGAAGGGTTTCTCCCCGGTGTGAGTGTTCCAGTGCGTGTTGAGCGTGCTTTTCCTAGAGAAACTCTCCCCGCACTGTGTACACGTGAACGGCTTTTCCCCTGTGTGAATGATCAGGTGCCTCTGGAAGTCATTCTTTAGGGAGAAGCTTTTGCCACATTCTGAGCACGTAAATGGTTTGGCCCCCGTGTGAACTGCCATGTGGTTGTGAAGGATGCTCCTCTGGGAGAAGCTTTTACCGCACACTGCGCAGATGAATGGTTTTACCCCCAAGTGGATATTCCAGTGAGTGGTGAGGGAACATTTTTTAGAGAATGTTTTGCCGCATTCTGTGCACTTGAACGGTTTCTTCCCTAGATGAATGTTCTGGTGAGCGGTGAGTGTGCACTTCTGGGCAAAGCCTTTCCCGCACTCTGTGCAAGTGTACGGCCTCTCCCCGGTGTGCCCCCTAAGGTGTATGGTGAGTGCAGTCTTTTCAGAGAAGCCTTTGGCACATATGGTACAGGAAAATTGTTTCACCCCCGTGTGAACCTTATGGTGGGAATAGAGGTTGGTCTTTTGCGAGAACTTCCTTCCGCACTCTGAACATGTGAATGGTTTCTCCCCGGTGTGAACTCTAAGGTGATTGTGGAGTGTGGTCTTCTCGGCAAAGGCTTTCCCGCACTCGGTGCATTTGAACGGTTTGTCGCCGGTGTGGATGGTCTGGTGTCGGTGAAGGCTCCTCTTCTCCGAGAAGCTTTTCCCGCACTCCTTACAGGTGAATGGTTTCTCCCCGGTGTGAACTCTCTGGTGACTCTGAAGGATGCTCTTTCGTGAGAACCTCTCCCCACATTCTAAGCATATAAAGGGTTTTTCCTCCGCTTTGCTAGAGCAGCGGCTATGGCACTGGTGCGTGATCAGATCACTACTTGTAGCAAAGCATTTGCTACATTTATGGCAGGAAAACCCTGAATCGGTGGCCGGCTCTAGCCCCCCAAGCCCTGCCGCACTCTGTAATGGTTCCCTGCCTGTATCTAAAGTATCTGGGTAATAACTTGCTTCTGTCAGGGCTGAGTTCTGGCGCTTACGCCAAAGTCTGGAGGTTTCCGAGACCCAGTTCCGTTGCACATTTAAGCGGTTCTCCCCGGCAGTAAGAGATGAACTAATCATGGAGTCCGGATAGGTTATAGACTCTGTTTCTTCTACCTTTACCTGTATTATTTCTGGATCTTCTGTATCAGAAGGAGAACCTATTTCGCTATTTTCTGTGGTTAAATTATTTTTATCCTCCTCTTTCACTTCTAGAGACTCCCCGTCAGTAGGGGAATCAGCGCTGTCCAGTGAGTCTAGATCATCTTCCCAATCTGTATCTTCATGTTTTATCTTTATCTGCAGGATTTCAGTCTCGGGGAGGTCGTCGTCATCAGAAAATGAGTCCCTTTCACTCTTTACTGCGGTCAGATGACCTTTATTCTCTAGATTCTGTGCTAGAGTGCTTGTCCCAACCAGTGGTACGTGCCGATCCATGTTGGTAAAGACCAGGCAGGGGCACCTCTTCAACTGGCATTCACCGTATATCAGAAGGTACTGAAATCCATCAGAATGGCAATCCTGTCAAGGCAGAAACATATTTATGTAGCGCCTAGTGACCCAACCATACATTTATGTAGCCCCCAGTGACCCAACCATACATTTATGTAGCCCCCAGTGACCCAACCATTCATTTATGTAGCCCCCAGTGACCCAACCATACATTTATGTAGCCCCCAGTGACCCAACCATTCATTTATGTAGCCCCCAGTGACCCAACCATACATTTATGTAGCCCCCAGTGACCCAACCATTCATTTATGTAGCCCCCAGTGACCCAACCATACATTTATGTAGCCCCCAGTGACCCAACCATACATTTATGTAGCCCAGTGACCCAACCATACATTTATGTAGCCCCCAGTGACCCAACCATACATTTATGTAGCCCCCAGTGACCCAACCATACATTTATGTAGCCCCCAGTGACCCAACCATACATTTATGTAGCCCCCAGTGACCCAACCATACATTTATGTAGCATCCAGTAACCCAACCATACATTTATGTAGCCCAGTGTCCCAACCATACATTTATGTAGCCCCCAGTGACCCAACCATACATTTATGTAGCCCCCAGTGACCCAACCATACATTTATGTAGCCCAGTGACCCAACCATACATTTATGTAGCCCCCAGTGACCCAACCATACATTTATGTAGCCCCAGTGACCCAACCATACATTTATGTAGCGCCAGCCCCAGTGACCCAACCATACATTTATGTAGCCCCAGTGACCCAACCATACATTTATGTAGCCCCAGTGACCCAACCATACATTTATGTAGCCCCCAGTGACCCAACCATACATTTATGAGCCCCCAGTGACCCAACCATACATTTATGTAGCCCCCAGTGACCCAACCATACATTTATGTAGCCCCAGTGACCCAACCATACATTTATGTAGCCCCCAGTGACCCAACCATACATTTATGTAGCCCCCAGTGACCCAACCATACATTTATGTAGCCCCTGCCCATTGACCCCAGTGACCCAACCATACATTTATGTAGCCCCCAGTGACCCAACCATACATTTATGTAGCCCAGTGACCCAACCATACATTTATGTAGCCCCCAGTGACCCAACCATACATTTATGTAGCCCCCAGTGACCCAACCATACATTTATGTAGCCCCCAGTGACCCAACCATACATTTATGTAGCCCCCAGTGACCCAACCATACATTTATGTAGCCCCCAGTGACCCAACCATACATTTATGTAGCCCATTTGCCAAGAGATAAAGTACATTTTATTCATGCAGAATTGTCTAATAACACAAGGTGGCATTTAGTGGCCCCACAGAGAGAAGATTTAGCCAATTACTTACCTACACACATGGGAATGGAACACTACCATGTTCATTATGTATCGTGGGCTGAAGGCTGCGGCACACAACACTGACAGGCTTATGGCACACAAGTCCTTATCTCTGCTCGGGCTGATTTGCTCATCCTGCCGTTGCTGCCTGGCACTGACCTGAAATTAACCACAGATTTGTGAATTAGAAGCCGTTTGTGGGATATCCCAGCGGCACTCATTTCTAATAGGAATATCTAAAACCCATTATATTGAAGAAAATACATTTGTATTTAATAAGAACAATGTACAATAACAGGTTACTGGTTCTGAAGTTATCAGAGTGCCGACTTTAGGGCTGGGGTATTTGGTGCATATAATACATACTAGCCATGCTGGGCTGAAGTATAGGTTACACATTACAAGCTTAGTTACATAAGTAGTTTGGAGGCATTCCCATTTATGCTACAACAGCAGAATTTGTTCAAAAAGTAGGAATAAATACTATGTTTATATGCTGAAATCCAGCTGCAAAACAGTTCTTCCCTTTCTGCATCATTTAAAAGGCAGGGGAGGAGGGACTAAAACACTGATGTTACAGATTGTAACAACTTCTCCACAGCTTACAGACAGCCTGCAGGAACTACTAACCCACAATGCACTGTGCTGTGAGGTTCCTTTCCTTACTGATATCACGTGTGCAGCAGGGGATTGTGGGATTGGGAGGAGGCAGGCTGAGGGGAGGCGACTACTGTTACATTTTATTTGAGTCACAAAGTAGTCAGTCAGATCAGCAGGGGAACAGGGGGCAGGGCTTAGGGAACTGTTCAAAACCAGATTATTACATTAAAAAATAATAAAAAGGCTGTTTATTTGTTTAACTTTTGTATAGTGCAACTTTGCTTGAAATTGTGTTTACTTTTCAAAAAGCTGTGTTTGGGTGGGTGGGAAAGAAAACACTGTAAGGTCATGGGCTGGGTGGACGGAAGAAAAAGTTGGGCCAACCCCACCAGCAACCCTAGGGCATGTGTGGATATCGGCCAGAACCCACCCGCCCCATGGTTCCCGGCCTTATGTGCACATCTCTGCCCAAAAAGCCCCACAGTTTGGGAACCTCTAGTTTAGCTCCTCAGGCACATAAAGCCATAAATATCCACATTATTTACTAAAGGAAGTCTAAGCTTAGCTCAGTCAGAAGGTTGGATAAGCTGAACTAATAGCATAAACTGGCAGGGAATTTATCCTCAGGAGTTTTATGTTCTGGTAGGGACAGATGGGAATGGGATAGGGACCTTAGATTGTAAGCTCACTGGGGCAGGGACTGATGGGAATGGGATAGGGACCTTAGATTGTAAGCTCACTGGGGCAGGGACTGATGGGAATGTGATAGGGACCTTAGATTGTAAGCTCACTGGGGCAGGGACTGATGGGAATGGGATAGCGACCTTAGATTGTAAGCTCACTGGGGCAGGGACTGATGGGAATAGGATAGGGACCTTAGATTGTAAGCTCACTGGGGCAGGGACTGATGGGAATGGGATAGGGACCTTAGATTGTAAGCTCACTGGGGCAGGGACTGATGGGAATGGGATAGGGACCTTAGATTGTAAGCTCACTGGGGCAGGGGCTGATGGGAATGGGATAGGGACTTTAGATTGTAAGCTCACTGGGGCAGGGGCTGATGGGAATGTGATAGGGACCTTAGATTGTAAGCTCACTGGGGCAGGGACTGATGGGAATGTGATAGGGACCTTAGATTGTAAGCTCACTGGGGCAGGGACTGATGGGAATGGGATAGGGACCTTAGATTGTAAGCTCACTGGGGCAGGGACTGATGGGAATGGGATAGGGGCCTTAGATTGTAAGTTCACTGGGGCAGGGACTGATGGGAATGGGATAGGGACCTTAGATTGTAAGCTCACTGGGGCAGGGACTGATGGGAATGGGATAGGACCTTAGATTGTAAGCTCACTGGGGCAGGGGCTGATGGGAATGGGATAGGGACCTTAGATTGTAAGCTCACTGGGGCAGGGACTGATGGGAATGGGATAGGGACCTTAGATTGTAAGCTCACTGGGGCAGGGGCTGATGGGAATGGGATAGGGGCCTTAGATTGTAAGCTCACTGGGGCAGGGATTGATGGGAATGTGATAGGGACCTTAGATTGTAAGCTCACTGGGGCAGGGGCTGATGGGAATGGGATAGGGGCCTTAGATTGTAAGCTCACTGGGGCAGGGACTGATGGGAATGGGATAGGGGCCTTAGATTGTAAGCTCACTGGGGCAGGGGCTGATGGGAATGGGATAGAGACCTTAGTGTATAAGTGCCACTATGGCAGCAACTTGACGGCGCTATTTAATAATAGCAAATAATTAATACACAGCAGCTCTATGCTCCCCTCCACAGGCTCCAACAGAGCCAAATAGGAGCAACAGTCCAGGGTAGGGTAAAGCTGGCCACACACACGTGGCGATTGTCGATCTTTCATGTAACCATCGATTGCACAAAAGATTGTTCCAACTCTCCACTGATGTTCTGGGCTGAATCTTCAGATATGGGGGTAGAAGCAATAGGATTTCTACCTCCTTCTGCCGACTCAGCCCTGAACGTAGATTTTGCTCAGACGCCTTCTATGGCGCCAACTGATCAGCAAGTCGACCGATATTAGCAGCCTCCTGCGATATCGGTCGCCTCGCTGGACTGGGGGAGAGTGGGTTAGGGTCGGGTGCAGGTTGACTTGAACGTGATGGACGTATGTCTTTTTTCAACCCAACTTACTATGTTACTATGACTTTTAGTAGCCCCTCATCCCTAACCGGCAGCCCTTTAGCTGTAACTGAAGCACCTACGTAAGGCTGCAGGGGGGCATGGAGAACTAGCTCCAGCTGAACTGATGCAGGTTGGTAGGTTGGCAGGTTGGCCCTAGCTACTCATGGCCCCGGCCCCCCGCTACTCGTGGCCCTGACTAATCTGCACTCTAGCCAACTCCTCAGGTAGAGGCATGTGTGTGCAGGCAGGGCTACCATAGAATGACTAGACAGACCCAGCCCGAGGTATTGAACACAAGCTTTATTGCTTTAGCTGGTTGGTAGGCTGCAGAACAAGTGGGGGCTACCATACAGCTATATTTGGTGAGGTTGAAATGAAACTTCTTCCACAGATTCCTCTCCAACTCTGCTCACAGGGGGCCAAATCATCCCGTAGTACCTTTAGGTGCTTGGGTTTAGCAGAGAAGTAATGACAAACACAGGCACATGTTTATTAGAGACAGATGCACAAATAGAGATAACACAGGGGAACAGCAGTATATTCAGTAGCCAGAATAAGGCACAGGCAGGTAATGAAAGGGCAATAAACCCCCGGCCCATAGGGACCCAAACCCTCCCCCTGCTGGGGCAATGGAATAGGAAGAACATTTTCTTAGGGTCTTGTAGCCCAAAGCAACTGGAAGACCAGTACATGCTATCTGCTGATTGGTTGCTATGGGAGCACACAGCACCAATTACCCCTGTATGTGTAGAGTTAGACATACAGGTATATTTCAATGGAAAGTTCCCCCTACCTGAAGTATCCCCATACAGAATGGGCAAGCTCTCCGGCTGATAGAGCGGTGAGGGGGTGTACAAGTTTTAAAGGAGACATACAGCATAAGTGAACCCCCCTAATAAATAATATACGGTGCTGGTTTCCCTTTGGGCTAAACATTAACCCTATCTGTAACAATGGCCCCTTTATTGGAGCTCCCTATAGATCCTCTCAGGTCCCTGTCTGGGTTTCAAATGAGGGGTGGGCGTGTCCTAACGGTCCCTGCCAGAAGCACAGTAGTAGGGGGAGAGCCAATCACAGCCCTGCACTCACACAAGCACAGACAGGCTTCAGTTCCCTATCAGCTACTGATTGGTTCCTATCCTACAGTGCCACTGGCCCCCCTGCACAGCCTGGGAAAGGAAGCAGCAGGAAGTGGAACAGATGGGCGGGCTAGTGGGGTATTCAGAGAAATTTCCAATAAATCAGCCCAAAGCACTACTTTTTAAAGCCCATTCCTTCTATATTTAGATGGGTACAATTCACTGACACATTCTTGTTTTTTTTTTTTTTTTTATACAATGTCGCCATTATGTCGTCATTATTAATATTGGCCAGTAACCCCATTTACTTATATACTCCATACATATACATGATATACATATCATTCGCATTCAAGGTATCACTAGCAGCAACAACGCTATTAAGTACATAGTAGGGTGTTGGGATCAAGATATAAATATGATTATCGAATCATTGAAGGTTTCTCTTCCCTTTGTGTATTTTCTACTCTGACCAAGTTTAAAGGCCAAGTTATTCAACATGATGGATATATGGATGCTCTCTAACCTGTGTGAACAATGTTCTATGAAGATGACTCTTCTCCATGTTCTGGAATTGATAACGCCTTTGCCCCTAAGTGAGTGTTGCGGTGAGTGTTGAGGGAACCCCTTTGAGAGAAGCTCCTCCCACAGTCTGTACAGGTGAATGGTTTCTCCCCCGTGTGTACCCTAAGGTGGGTGTTTAGCGTGGTCTTTTCGGCAAAGCTTTTCCCACATGTGGTACACGAGTACTGTTTCACCCCCGTGTGCACTTTATAGTGGGTGTAAAGGTTGGACTTTTGGGAGAAGGTTTTGCCGCAGTCGGAACACGTGAATGGTTTCTCCCCTGTGTGCACCCTGAGGTGTATGTGGAGTGTGGTCTTTTCAGAGAAGTCTTTCCCACATTCGGTACATGTGAAGCGCTTCTCCCCGGTGTGTACGATCTGGTGTCTCTGAAGACTCCCTTTTCTGGAGAAGTTCTTCCCACATTCCGTGCAGTTGAATGGTTTCTCCCCGGTGTGGGCTCTCTGGTGGTTATGGAGATAGCTTTTCCGGGAAAACCGTTCCCCGCATTTCACGCAAGCAAAAGGCTTCTCCCCTGTGTGAACCGTCTTGTGCCTGTGCAGACTGCCCTTGGTGGAGAAGCTTTTGCCACATTCGGCACAAGAGAACAGTCTCTCCCCTGTTGGCGCACAGATGTGGGTGTGATCGCTACTCGGGGCAAAGCTTTCCCCACATTTACAACAGATAAAGTGTGATGATTTAGCGCCCCCCTCGGCTCTTGTGCGTGACTCACACTTGGAGTCAGCCTCCCCGTCGGGGTGCATATGGGCCGCACTGCCCTCTGTACTCACATTATCTTCACAGTCCGACTCATCTTTCTCAATTTTTATGTTTATTATCTCTGGTGCACAATCAGAAAGTGAGGAAGAATGCATTTCAGTCTTTATTCTGATCAGAGGAGCAGAGTCCAACTTGTCATTCCCTTGTTTCCGCTCTTTCAGGGACTCCCCATCATCCCCTTCATCTTCAGAATCAGACTTCTCTATCTTTACTTGTAATATTTCTGGTTCGGCGCCATTTTCCGTCTTTATTGCAGTCCCATGACGTCTACAGTCTAATGGGTTCTCTCTGAATTGTCTTAATGGAGAGTGTGGGTCCATGTTGGTAATGGGCAGCTGTCACTCCTCGGTCTGTAGGGATAGGAGGCCCCTTCATTCAGATTCTCTGTGGATCCATTAGAGTGCAGGCCTGTCAAGGTAGAAAGTATAATACCTGGTAACTTGTAACAGCAGGTCACGCCGGCTGACAAGGAATTTGTCAGCACAGCAATAAATATATTTTTTCCCACCTATTAACTAATTATACTAAAGCTTGTGTTATCTAGATTCTCAGCCATAAAGCAAGGCAGGACTGCTGCTTACAATGGGGGGATCAGATAGGATCTGTGCCACTATGACAGAATGCTCTGTTATACAGATAGCTAGAATCTCCGCCATAAAGCAGGGCAGGACTGCTGCTTACAATGGGGGGATCAGAAAGGATCTGTGCCACTGTGACAGAATGCTCTGTTATACAGATAGCTAGAATCTCAGCCATAAAGCAGGGCAGGACTGCTGCTTACAATGGGGGGATCAGAAAGGATCTGTGACACTGTGACAGAATGCTCTGTTATACAGATAGCTAGAATCTCAGCCATAAAGCAAGGCAGGACTGCTGCTTACAATGGGGGGATCAGATAGGATCTGTGCCACTGTGACAGAATGCTCTGTTATACAGATAGCTAGAATCTCCGCCATAAAGCAGGGCAGGACTGCTGCTTACAATGGGGGGATCAGATAGGATCTGTGCCACTGTGACAGAATGCTCTGTTATACAGATAGCTAGAATCTCAGCCATAAAGCAGGGCAGGACTGCTGCTTACAATGGGGGGGGGGGGGGATAGGATCTGTGCCACTGTGACAGAATGCTCTGTTATACAGATAGCTAGAATCTCAGCCATAAAGCAGGGCAGGACTGCTGCTTACAATGGGGGGATCAGAAAGGATCTGTGCCACTGTGACAGAATGCTCTGTTATACAGATAGCTAGAATCTCAGCCATAAAGCAGGGCAGGACTGCTGCTTACAATGGGGGGATCAGATAGGATCTGTGCCACTGTGACAGAATGCTCTGTTATACAGATAGCTAGAATCTCAGCCATAAAGCAGGGCAGGACTGCTGCTTACAATGGGGGGATCAGAAAGGATCTGTGACACTGTGACAGAATGCTCTGTTATACAGATAGCTAGAATCTCAGCCATAAAGCAGGGCAGGACTGCTGCTTACAATGGGGGGGGGGGGGGGGGGGATCAGATAGGATCTGTGCCACTGTGACAGAATGCTCTGTTATACAGATAGCTAGAATCTCAGCCATAAAGCAGGGCAGGACTGCTGCTTACAATGGGGGGATCAGATAGGATCTGTGCCACTGTGACAGAATGCTCTGTTATACAGATAGCTAGAATCTCAGCCATAAAGCAGGGCAGGACTGCTGCTTACAATGGGGGGGATCAGATAGGATCTGTGCCACTGTGACAGAATGCTCTGTTATACAGATAGCTAGAATCTCAGCCATAAAGCAGGGCAGGACTGCTGCTTACAATGGGGGGATCAGATAGGATCTGTGCCACTGTGACAGAATGCTCTGTTATACAGATAGCTAGAATCTCAGCCATAAAGCAGGGCAGGACTGCTGCTTACAATGGGGGGGATCAGATAGGATCTGTGCCACTGTGACAGAATGCTCTGTTATACAGATAGCTAGAATCTCAGCCATAAAGCAGGGCAGGACTGCTGCTTACAATGGGGGGGATCAGATAGGATCTGTGCCACTGTGACAGAATGCTCTGTATTTATTTATTTCCATATTGTTGTTATGTATACCCCTATCTGTGCAGTGGCATGCAGTGCAGCTTCAGCAACAACAAATATATTTTAAATAAAGTTTTTCATTTTGTTATTCTGTAGGGAGCCATAACCCCCATTTGGACCTCATTTCCCTGAGTCAGAACTAAGCCCATTGTATCCTGCACAGCTTATCAGTTATCTGCTATGTAACCATGGCTTATGTATAGAGACTATATTCAAGCTTTTGAAGCAAACACACAGTTTGGGTTAGTGATGTGAAAAAATACATTATATTTAAATAGATAAAAAACTCTTCTATATTTAGTTTTACTGGTCCTTTAACCCTTTGAGTACTAGTAACACAGACTCCAGGGAGAAGGCAAGCAGGTATTTGAGAGGAGACAAGGGCTATTTGTAACATAGTAAGTTAGGTTGAACGAAAAGACGTACGTCCATCACGTTCAACCCTAATGCCTATATATAACCTGCCTAACTGCTAGTTGATCCAGAGGAAGGCAAAAAAAAACCCAACTGAAGCCTCTAATTTGCCTCTGAGGGTAAACTGAATGGCAAAGAAATGGAACCCAAGACAAATAACTTGCAAAGAGAGTTTTTAGCTTAAATAGAGAATATAATGAAGTGCGTGTCGTTTGATGCAGGATCCTATAGGTGGGAAATCACATTACTCCAGTCCTACAACATCTGCTTAGGGTATCTGGAATCATTACCCCTGAGTAAGCGCTTAGGTGTCATGATCCAATGTACAACATTATCCGGCCAATAGCGGCCACTCACAGCAGATGGATGTGAGGGTGATGTCCCCACACTTTGTGGTCTGTAAATTTAGAGACTCGGGAGTCCATACACATAACACTGCCCCTATTGTAGCAACGCCACATACAAATTCAAAGGCCTAGTACTCTAACTGCATTACACAACGTTGTTGCTGCCCAAACCAACACTGGCTTCCCACCCCTAAGCTAAAGGCATGAATGAGCAGAGACAAGAAATGCACTGGAGGAAATATAAATGTATATTGTTTTAGTGGTTTATTGAACTTCGCCAAAGCCAAATGAAGAACATTTGTAGGCTAAAGACTTTTTATGGATCTTGCAACTGATCCCAACCAACAGAAAACAATTCCCACCATGAATGGACTCTTACTTTAAATTCCAGGTGCTTTTGATGGTCCCTCTTCTAACCGAGCGTTACAGGGGGCTTCTCTATCGATATTTGGAAAGAACCATCTTTACATCCTAGGGCTGAACCTTCTGCTGAGTGATGAGTGTGGCTTTTTGAGAGCCCTTTCCCACAGTAACCCCAAGGTTCAATACTTCTCCATGGTTTCTCCATGCTTTCTGAAACGCCTGCAAGGTTTCTCCCCTGTGTGAAGTTTCTGGTGACCCGTAAGGGTAAGTTTCTAAGAACTTTTTCTCAGATTCCAGGCCAAGTACCACTGGGCCAATATTGTAGGACTGTAGTAATGTTTTTCCCCTGGTGTAAAATATGCGGTGGTTGTGTAGATATCCCTTTCCATTAAACCTTCTCCCACTTTCCCTACATTGGAAAAGTTTCTTTTTTGTGTCTGAAACGTGACCTCTTCCAAGAGAAATGGCTCACTCAAAGAGGTAAAAAGCTTTTACCCCTAATATCAGTTTGTATCCCAGGGCCCAATAGCACAGCGTAGTGGATGTGTCCCAGGTACTGATGGGAATCACTGGAATCTGCTGCCTTGGCCACGGCCTACAGGCTTTGGAGTTCTTCATAATCATGTTGTTCTTACTGCTCTTAGTGTCCTTCGCTGTATCTTCTCTGTGTATCAGTGAGAGATAATGATGCATTTTCCTTTTTATTAGGATGATCTTTCCTTACTCACAGAAAATGAAGCCCGATAGTGGTTCAGATGATCATTATTATAGTCAGGTTTCTTCTCTAAAACTCTTGGTGGTCATTGTGGGTCCATGCTGATTATGGAAAGGATCCCAAACTCTGTATAGGAACAGAAGGATCTCTGATCCCTTTAGTACTTATCATTAGTAATTATGATCCATCAGAGGGGCAGTTCCTGTTAAGGCAGAAAGCAGAATATCCTGTAACTGGTGATGGTGGGTCCCAGGCTATTGACCAGGCAGACTGCAGCACACCCCACTTTTTCAAACTTTCCCAACTCATCATATATTGACAGTTTAAGTCTTGTGTTATTATAATATACACTGGGAATCTGTTTAAATCTATTGTATTGTGTATACAATAAGCCATTGCCTGACTGTTGTATGTACAATCAATCTTGTCAGACACAGCTTTCCCATAACAGAGACAGGCACTCAATCCATCATGAAGTGTAATTAATTTTAAACTGTTACAATATAGATTGTAAGCTCTATGGTGCAGGGACCTCCATCCTCTTGTGTCTTTGACTCTTAACTTGTTGCAACGGCATTTATCTTGTATTTATCTGTATTTATTGTTATACTGTGTATATATCTATTATTATCTTAATAACCCCCTGTTTGTATTAATGTATTCTACAGTACAGCGCTGCGTACATAAGTAGCACTTTATAAATAAAGGTATACATACATACATACATTAGGTAGAAATATATAACCATATGCTACACAGCCCCCAAGTTACATGTACATACTCACATATACACAGGCAGACTGCTGTCTCACATACAATCATGATTGCTACAGCATTTTTACTAAATATATCATATTTTAAAGCACATAATGTCTGACATGCTTACACCAGCAGGAAAAATATATATATGTGTAACAGAAGAGAGTCCCACTTTCACCTTTTCCAACTAAACATGGCGAAAAATATACATATATGTGCGAGTACGGTGCCCCACTGGTCCTGAATGATACCATATAATAAGGATATTGCCAATACACGTCAGCCAGTATAGCTTCTCTTCCACTTTCTGTTGTACAGGTATGGGATCCCTTATCCAGAAAGCCTGTCTCCCATAGACTCCATTTTAATCAAATAATTTAGAATTTTAAAACGGATTTCCTTTTTTTCTGTAGTAATTGTACCTTGTAATTGATCCCAACTAAGATGATGCAAAATAATCATATTGGGTTTAATTAATGTTTTATTGATTTTTTAGTAGACTTAAGGTATGCGGATCCAAATTACGTAAAGACCCCTTATCCAAGCATTCTGGATAACGGGTCCTATACCTGTACTAGATGGGCCCAGGTTTGGCAACCATAACTTGCATTGCAAGCGCTATGGTCTGGATATTGTCCCAAGCGTTCTGTAAGTGCAGCCATGATATAGGAACCTTAGATATGAACATAACCTGTATAACAACAGTTCTCCACTTTTGGCCTTCGACAGGCCCATTTAACTAACACCAATAAATATTTTTTAAAAAGTTATTTTATTTCACTAATAAAATTCATTATTTAAATGTAAATAAAATGTAATAATATGAAATAAAATACTTTTCACAAAGATGTTGTCAGAATGTGAGCCCTTGGCCAGGCTAGAGGCCTACACAGCTAAAGCACAACTGCAATCTAGTACATTATATCAATTAAAAACTAACTAATCATTTCTGGGGTATACTGCAATACAGAAATACAGAAATCTGATCCCACAGAAAAGACACATAAAGGTTATCCAGCACCTCAACACAGCTGCTCCCAAAGAGCCCCCAAATGACTTCCTATCATTCCCAGAACAGGACATGATTCTCATGTTAAGCAATGGGAGGTGATTTAGGAAGTTTTGATGGTTAAAAAGGCAAGCAAGCCATCCTCATATACAAAGGGCAAATTGAACTATAAACCTCCCACTAATTAACACATTTCTCTGAAGCTTATTTGCGCGAGCATCCACACACATACGTGTAATAGGTTACATGAAACTGAAAGCTGCTGGCGTGACCATAACCATATAATTAACTCTATCCGTAGGCACGTAACTGTGCAGAGTAGAATGGATAGTGCTACTCAGCCCCTGAGTCAGTGTATGGAGGCCTGACAGATGTCTATCAAACAGGTTTGCAAAACTTCAATCGGAGCAGGACTGCCATGGTGCACTGATCCAGTTCCCACAAGTGGGTTTCTGTAGAACTGCAATCAGTCAGATAACTGCAGGTTTAATGAGAGCATCTCAGTGTATATGGCCAACATATACAGGCAATATACATGAACAAGGGGTTCAGGGGATCCCACAGATCAGGGAGAGGGAGGAATGGCTGATCCTACAAGGACAAGTCACTCAGTGTATATACAGGCCAGTATATAAGCTATACACATGGGGTGCCTATAGGGGGCAGGAGGGGGCATAAGGGGAGTCTATGAACAAGGGGTTCAGGGGATCCCACAGATCAGGGAGAGGGAGGAATGGCTGACCCTACAAGGACAAGTCACTCAGTGTACATACAGGCCAGTATATAAGCTACACACATGGGGTGCCTATAGGGGGCAGGAGGGGGCATAAGGGGAGTCTATGAACAAGGGGTTCAGGGGATCCCGCAGATCAGAGAGAGGGAGGAATGGCTGATCCTACAAGGACAAGTCACTCAGTGTACATACAGGCCAGTATATAAGCTATACACATGGGGTGCCTATAGGGGGCAGGAGGGGGCATAAGGGGAGTCTATGAACAAGGGGTTCAGGGGGATCCCACAGATCAGGGAGAGGGAGGAATGGCTGACCCTACAAGAAGACGCTGCTGCTAGCATTAAGCAGGTAACGGTTGGTGGGAAAGCCCGGGGAAGCTGCACAAGGGACAGGTGCCGGAGCCCCCACAGCGCAATAACACTGCTAATAAAGGCTACACAGTAAGTGCCAGGGAGCACTCCTACCCAGCAGCACTAGCGCCGCCTCACACACACGCACAGCGGAACAATAAAGCCCCTCAGCCAGTACTTACCTATGTCAGAAATAATAGCGCATCCATCTTCCAGCCAGGACCAACACACTTCCTCTTCCGGTACGGGCAGCTCGCCTTTAGCTAGGGGGCGGGGACACGCATAGAAAAAGTGAGGGCGTCACTGAATGGATGAGTGACAGCCAATGAGCTGCGAGGGGTGTGGTAAGGTTTCACCTTGGGTGGAGCTTCCAGCGTCCCAGTGAGTACTGAGATTATTATACATACAGCTGTCGGTAACTGCTATAAATCCGTGTAGGGTGAGACCAAGTTAAGATCAGCAAACTAACCCTTCCCATAGTGCCTCACACCCTCAGGTATGCACACTGCCCGTAGGAGCCGAGTAGCCCAGTCCAGCTCCCTATTGGTCAGTTACACACACGTGGTTTGGTTGGAGGAAGGATACAGGTGCAGGCAGGACAGCAGAGCTCACAGACCTGAGGGGTTATTACCAGATCCAGGCCCCCTGCAGTCTCTGGGGCTCCTGTATAGAAGGGACACCACTGACCTCCCACCATTATGTTTGCCTAATACAGGTTTCTCCTTTGCAAGATGTGAGGATAAAAGCTCCTCCCACTACAGGTTGAAAGGTTTGCCCCTTGTGGGAATTGTTTGTTGGTACCAAAGAGCTTGCATTCTCACCAAAACCTGCACTTAAACCTTTGTGTGGATAAGGTCATGCTTGCAAAGCTTAGTCAGAAAAACTTCCAGACTTTATATATAAGCAGTGGGATTAACAACATATGACACCCCTAGGCTACACTTTCCAAAGGGGGCGTCCATCCAGGGAGAAGAGAGGCATATATGTCAGTGCAGCTTGAACAATTAGCAAGCCCACACATGAAAATAGTATCTCCCCCCCCCAGTAGGAGTCCCACAGCAGGCCAGTTACCCACACATGAGAATGGTATCTCCCCCCCCAGTAGGAGTCCCGCAACAGGTCAGTTACCCACACATGAGAATGGTATCTCCCCCCCCAGTAGGAGTCCCGCAACAGGTCAGTTACCCACACATGAGAATGGTATCTCCCCCCCCAGTAGGAGTCCCGCAACAGGTCAGTTACCCACACATGAGAATGGTATCTCCCCCCAGTAGGAGTCCCGCAGCAGGCCAGTTACCCACACATGAGAATGGTATCTCCCCCCAGTAGGAGTCCCGCAACAGGTCAGTTACCCACACATGAGAATGGTATCCCCCCCCCCCCCCAGTAGGAGTCCTACAGCAGGCCAGTTACCCACACATGAGAATGGTATCTCCCCCCCCAGTAGGAGTCCCGCAACAGGTCAGTTACCCACACATGAGAATGGTATCTCCCCCCCCAGTAGGAGTCCCGCAACAGGTCAGTTACCCACACATGAGAATGGTATCTCCCCCAGTAGGAGTCCCGCAGCAGGCCAGTTACCCACACATGAGAATGGTATCTCCCCCCAGTAGGAGTCCCGCAACAGGTCAGTTACCCACACATGAGAATGGTATCTCCCCCCAGTAGGAGTCCCGCAGCAGGCCAGTTACCCACACATGAGAATGGTATCTCCCCCCAGTAGGAGTCCCGCAGCAGGCCAGTTACCCACACATGAGAATGGTATCTCCCCCCAGTAGGAGTCCCGCAGCAGGCCAGTTACCCACACATGAGAATGGTATCTCCCCCAGTAGGAGTCCCGCAGCAGGCCAGTTACCCACACATGAGAATGGTATCTCCCCCCAGTAGAAGTCCCGCAGCAGGCCAGTTACCCACACATGAGAATGGTATCTCCCCCCCAGTAGGAGTCCTGCAGCAGGTCAGTAGCCCACACATGAGAATGGTATCTCCCCCCAGTAGGAGTCCTACAGAAGGCCAGTTACCCACCCATGAGAATGGTATCTCCCCCCAGTAGGAGTCCCGTAGCAGGTCAGTAGCCCACACATGAGAATGATATCTCCCCCCAGTATGAGTCCCGCAGCAGGTCAGTAGCCCACACATGAGAATGCTGTGATGGGGTATATATACAATACCAAAGACCTCAGCGCTCTAAAAATGATGTGATTTCCAATCTTATGTGAATCTTGGGTCAAATCATGTGTGCGTGTGGAGTCCTTCTTGCAGCTCCGCTTTAGATCAACCCCTTTGACTGGGTCCCAAAGACGAATTCAGCAATGCATACAAACGGAGCGCATGTGTAGAGAAAAATATATACAATAGTGCAACAGAGTATATATAGAGAGAATCCTTCTCCCCAAAAGGTAACCAAACAATGTAACAATTAAGAGAGAAAGTTTGTGCTCATTTAATTTACACTCTCACCCAAGTGCAGTACTACAAACTGCTTACCAGATGGCAGTGTAGATGTGGCAGACTGATATAATATATCCAGTAGTGGCTTCTAACTAGATAGATGAAAGCAGCATTCTTGATGTGACTCGCAACTGTATCCTCATGTGAAGTCTGTCAAACGAATCTAATTGCGGAGTGTCGCTGTATCCTCAGTGAGGCACAAAAGGGGAGACAGCAACTGGTGCAATATTATTTATTATAAAAGTAGGAATAAAAGAATAAAACTTACAAATTGCGATGTAACACAAGCTCTTAAGATAGCCCAACGCGTTTCGTGTACTTAACGGTACACTTCCTCAGGAGCAGAGATCAAATGGTTTTCACCCCCAAATGAAGCACCTTATATAGTGCTATTAAAACGGTACCAGTGCCTCGTGTATAGATTCTGTCTGGCATTAATGACGTCATCACATGAGAATGGTATCTCCCCCCAGTAGAAGTCCCGCAGCAGGCCAGTTACCCACACATGAGAATGGTATCTCCCCCCCAGTAGGAGTCCTGCAGCAGGTCAGTAGCCCACACATGAGAATGGTATCTCCCCCCAGTAGGAGTCCTACAGAAGGCCAGTTACCCACCCATGAGAATGGTATCTCCCCCCAGTAGGAGTCCCGTAGCAGGTCAGTAGCCCACACATGAGAATGATATCTCCCCCCAGTATGAGTCCCGCAGCAGGTCAGTAGCCCACACATGAGAATGGTATCTCCCCCCCAGTAGGAGTCCTACAGCAGGCCGGTTACCCACACATGAGAATGGTATCTCCCCCCAGTAGGAGTCCCGCAGCAGGCCAGTTACCCACACATGAGAATGGTATCTCCCCCCCCAGTAGGAGTCCTACAGCAGGCCAGTTACCCACACATGAGAATGGTATCTCCCCCCAGTAGGAGTCCCGCAGCAGGTCAGTTACCCACACATGAGAATGGTATCTCCCCCCAGTAGGAGTCCCGCAGCAGGCCAGTTACCCACACATGAGAATGGTATCTCCCCCCAGTAGGAGTCCCGCAGCAGGTCAGTTACCCACACATGAGAATGGTATCTCCCCCCAGTAGGAGTCCTGCAGCAGGTCAGTTACCCACACATGAGAATGGTATCTCCCCCCCAGTAGGAGTCCCGCAGCAGGTCAGTTACCCACACTTGAGAATGGTATCTCCCCCCCGTAGGAGTCCTGCAGCAGATCAGTTACCCACACATGAGAATGGTATCTCCCCCCAGTAGGAGTCCCGCAGCAGGTCAGTTACCCACACATGAGAATGGTATCTCCCCCCAGTAGGAGTCCCGCAGCAGGTCAGTTACCCACACATGAGAATGGTATCTCCCCCCAGTAGGAGTCCCGCAGCAGGTCAGTTACCCACACATGAGAATGGTATCTCCCCCCAGTAGGAGTCCTGCAGCAGGTCAGTTACCCACACGAGAATGGTATCTCCCCCCAGTAGGAGTCCCGCAGCAGGCCAGTTACCCACACATGAGAATGGTATCTCCCCCCAGTAGGAGTCCCGTAGCAGGTCAGTAGCCCACACATGAGAATGATATCTCCCCCCAGTATGAGTCCCGCAGCAGGTCAGTAGCCCACACATGAGAATGGTATCTCCCCCCCAGTAGGAGTCCTACAGCAGGCCGGTTACCCACACATGAGAATGGTATCTCCCCCCAGTAGGAGTCCCGCAGCAGGCCAGTTACCCACACATGAGAATGGTATCTCCCCCCAGTAGGAGTCCCGCAGCAGGTCAGTTACCCACACATGAGAATGGTATCTCCCCCCAGTAGGAGTCCTGCAGCAGGTCAGTTACCCACACGAGAATGGTATCTCCCCCCAGTAGGAGTCCCGCAGCAGGTCAGTTACCCACACATGAGAATGGTATCTCCCCCCCAGTAGGAGTCCCGCAGCAGGTCAGTTACCCACACTTGAGAATGGTATCTCCCCCCCAGTAGGAGTCCCGCAGCAGGTCAGTTACCCACACTTGAGAATGGTATCTCCCCCCAGTAGGAGTCCCGCAGCAGGTCAGTTACCCACACATGAGAATGGTATCTCCCCCCAGTAGGAGTCCTGCAGCAGGTCAGTTACCCACACATGAGAATGGTATCTCCCCCCCAGTAGGAGTTCGCAGCAGGTCAGTTACCCACACATGAGAATGGTATCTCCCCCCAGTAGGAGTCCTGCAGCAGGTCAGTTACCCACACATGAGAATGGTATCTCCCCCCAGTAGGAGTCCCGCAGCAGGTCAGTTACCCACACATGAGAATGTTATCTCCCCCCAGTAGGAGTCCCGCAGCAGGTCAGTAGCCCACACATGAGAATGGTATCTCCCCCCAGTAGGAGTCCTGCAGCAGGTCAGTTACCCACACATGAGAATGGTATCTCCCCCCAGTAGGAGTCCCGCAGCAGGTCAGTTACCCACACATGAGAATGTTATCTCCCCCCAGTATAGAAGGAATAGGCTTATTGGAAATTTCTCCAAAACCCCACTAGCCCCGCCCATCTGTCCCACTTCCTGCTGCCAGCTTTATTTTCTTATCTAGGCCACAAATATACATTATCTACGTCCTCAAACCAACCTAGCGTATATATCCTTTCCTGTGTAAGGGGATAACTGTATATGGCTGCTGGTACTTCTCCCACTCAGGACCTGTTCGAGTGTGTTTATTGAAGAATATACAAATAACAAACATCATAAAACACATTTAAAGCCAATTAGAAGAGCAGCCACAACCCAGGTACATCCCAGGGGGTATAATCTCATGAAGGTAGTAACGTACAAGCTTGGGCCCCGTATGTGCGGTACCACAATACACACGAATGCCTTATTGTAAAGCCCATTTCATGATAACACTGTAGAAAAAAGTTACATTATTTTGTGTTGATCCGTTATGGCAGTGTGCCTCAGTGAATAGGCCCGACGCACAGACAGGTCAGCCCAACGGGAGAGCAGCCTACATGTTCCTGGTACTATGGCCAGTGTAATGTCACTGTTTCACATACAGTATCTGTAACCTTGTTACAGGCCGGAATGGGACAGACCAGTTATTGGACCACAAGATACCTTAAAGTGATACTGACACGAAAAATGTAGTTCTCAAAATAATCATGTACATCAGAAGTTAGCTATGGCTTATTTTGCCCAGATGTTTGCTTTATTTAGTAACTGTCACTTTATTTAGTAGATGTCACTAATGATGCCCAGCTCGAAAAAAAATTGACCCACACCGGATCCTAACCCGCTCTCTAGCCTCTGAGCTGGCCTGCTGAGCAGAATCCATTTATATACCCGCAGCTGCTCCACCTCTGACGTGTCTATAGACGCTGACGGAGCCAGAAGAGTGGCACAGTTATGTCGCGGGCAGGGAGAGTGGCACAGTTATGTCACGGGCAGGGAGGGTGGCACAGTTACATCGCGGGCAGGGAGAGTGGCATAGTTATGTCACGGGCAGGGAGGGTGGCACAGTTACATCGCGGGCAGGGAGAGTGGCATAGTTATGTCACGGGCAGGGAGGGTGGCACAGTTACATCGCGGGCAGGGAGAGTGGCACAGTTATGTCACAGGCAGGGAGGGTGGCACAGTTACATTGCGGGCAGGGAGAGTGGCATAGTTATGTCACGGGCAGGGAGGGTGGCACAGTTACGTCACGGGCAGGGAGAGTGGCAGAAAGAGCCAAGCCTGCATCCACCTATGACTCACATATTTGCTGTGCTTGTTGGCCCGAACCCGCTGGACCCGCAGGTTTCTGGCCAATCCGCACATCACAAATTGTTACCTGAACATCTGTAACTCAACTGGTTTGCAAACCCAACTGGCACTTCTCATACTGTCAGTTATTGTTTCTCTTCTGAGTGGAAGAGAAACACTGAGCGGATCTATTTTTTTTTCCTTACTTCTTGGCAGTCTGTGCGTCCCACACTACTCACATCAAGGAGCTTTCACTGAGCGCTGCCTGTAAGTGTGTTCTCAATAAGTCTTTGCCATCAGAACTATGCTAACTAGTCCTCCAGTGATTTATGTTAAAGGAACGCTCACTCCGGTGCAGATAATAAGCATACACGCTGCCTGCTCGTGCACTCTGGTCTCACATAAGATACCACCCTGAATGTTTAAGAGTTCAAAGAGCATCAGAAGGGAACATGAATGCCTCATATCAGGGATCCTCAAACTATGGCCCATGGGCCGGATCCGCCCCCCCAGGTTAATTTACCCAGCCCCCCGCTGCATCCTCACCCCTGGCAGCGGAGAGAGGACTCAACGGGGAGCAGGACTGGGGAGCTGAGAGGGAGGATTGATGGCGCTGGCAGAGAGAGGACTCAGCGTTGAGTGGGAGGGGGGAGCAGGGAAGATGGACGGAGCGGGAGGAGCTGGAAGAGAGAGAATGCAGGAGTGGGCCATAGTTTGATGGGGGGTCCGCCCCCCCCAACAGTATGAGGGACCATGAACTGGCCCCTTGCTTAAGAAGTTTGAGGACCCCTGCCTCATACCATAACACTTCAAATGGCAATATAAAAGTGATGGTTATATGGTTATAGGTTGAAGAGAGGATACAATGAGAAAGCAATGAAAGGTTTTAAAAAAATCATTTTTGGTGTCAATATCGCTTTAAGATCTCTGCTTTACTGTAAACAAAAACATTCACCGTTGGGTTTATTTGATAAGGGGACCATCAAGGTGGCCATATAAGTGGGAGGGTAGTGCATTTGTAACAGTCTAAGTTGCTGTGATCTGATTGCAAGGGTCTGAATGACCCAGTGGATCTATCTACATGGTCACGGCAATGTGAATGAGGTCTCGGCGTGGACTAAGAAAAGTTGGGTTTTATGTACCTCAATAACACCATTTAGCTCGTGCTGGCCAATCTGACACAGTATCAAACAATCGAACTGTGGGCCGAACCAACAGATAATGTATGAGGGGCCACACATGTCCCTTGCCATTGTTCTGTTCTTTCTGGCCAATTGCATTGTGTGTTCTGCGTGTTAGACCCCAATGTGCAACTTATGGTGCTTTGTAAGGTGAATCTTCCGGGTGAAGCCCTTGCCACATTCTGTACATTTGAAAGGTTTCTCCCCGGTGTGGACCTTAAGGTGCCTCTGGAGGCTGCCCTTTTCCGAGAAGCTTTTTCCACATTCCGTACAGGTGAATGGTTTCGTCCCTGTGTGCACTATCTGGTGTTTGCGCAGGTTGCTCTTTACGGAGAAACACTTGCCGCAGTCTGGGCACGTGTGCGGCTTCTCCCCCGTGTGAACTTTCTGATGGGTATGAAGGTGAATCTTCTGGGCGAAGCATTTGCCGCATTCCGTGCACGTGAACGGTTTCTCCCCCGTGTGAACTTTAAGGTGGGTCTGAAGGATGCGCTTTTGTGAGAAGCTTTTCCCGCACTCTGAGCACGTGAATGGTTTCTCCCCCGTGTGTACCAGTTGGTGTATTTGGAAATTGAACTTTTTATTGAACTCCTTCCCACAGTAAGTGCAAACGAAAGGTTCCTTGGGTGTTGTCACAGTCTCGGGGGAATCGCTGTCCTCTGAACCCGACGACCAGGAATCCTCAGGGTCATCTTCCTCGATCTTTATCTGTAAGATTTTTAAGTCGTTTATTTTAACCCCCGGAGGGATAATCTCCAGACCATTCTCGTCAATGAACGTCACTCCGGTGTTTTCCATTGTGTCCAAATAACCTTCCGAATTTGGATGATCTTTTTCTGACCTCGGTGGGAATATTTCTGGGACGGTGAGAGAGCACCTCTGAGTGTTTGCTGAGGTATGATGTTCTTTAGGGCACAGCGTTTCATTCTCCAGTTTCTTGTCTCTCAGCGCCAGCACTTGAGTCCTCCCAGCACTGAAGTTTAATACTGAGCTTTTCTTTTGCTTCAGATGATCTTCAGAGCCCGGCTGTCCCTTCTCAGTCTTTACTGGTAACATTTCTGATTTAGACTCTTCCACATCAGTCGCGGAAAATGATGGCATTTCATCATTTATAATTATTATATGATTGGTTGAGTTTGACGCTTTTCCCCCCGATCTCTCCTCTGACCTCCCATCTTCTAGGCGTAGATTCATGCTGGTAACATGCAGGGGGGGTCTTTTTGTGAAGACACCAAGCACTTATCGTTCACATCAGGAGTGTTTATGATCCAACAAAAAAACAGGCCTGTTATGGTAGAAAGCATGATATCTCATAACATCTGATAAGTGCGGTAAAGTCATTTTTCAAAGTCATTTTGCTGCCTCCCCCATAAAAAATTATAGTATAGTTAGGAAATCATCAAATACATATACTGAATTCTATGCAAACACGTAAAGATCTGCTCACTTGGCTTGGGATCTTCTCCCATTATCCCCACCTACGGGTGGGCGATATTGGGGGAATTTAGGCTAATTTAGTCGATCGAATTATAACGACTGGAATAGGCGCAGTCGGTTCAGGGACCGCGTCAACGAGCCGATGTGGTCCCCAATCCAACTGAATTTTTTAACCTGCCCGATCGATATCTGGCCAATTTCAGGCCAGATATCGGTCAGGCAGGCCAGTCATTGTTTTCTCCTGCAGGCATAATGATACAGAGGCCCATAATAATGTAATTATTATAGATAAATTCCATAATTGCACAAATACTACTGCAATCCAAAGGAACAGAATTGACTACTATGTGGGTTATTTTCTTGCTTCAACAGAGGTCACCTCCCACCTAAGCCTAGCAGTATATGCCAAAATATGTTTCAGTTAACGTACATTACATGCTCTGAGAAAACAAAACCGATGGGGACAAAACCTCATCAATGTAATTCCAGAGAGACGGACTGGGATTCACTTTTAACCAAAATGGCTCCCTCACACAAGTGTTACCTGGAGTTCTGCCACATGTCTGCCCGTGGGATTATGGCGGTCAGGGCTCTTCCCGCTTCTTCCTGGCACTGTTTCCTCTTATTCGTGTCACTGGAGCTTGGAAAACCTGGATCATATTCAGCATCTCTTTTATATTCAGATAAATCCTATGGGAAAGGCTACAGCACAGAGAGAGCCTTGGGTGAAGACTTTTCCAATAAAGTATGTTGTGCAGCTAAACTGTGACCCAAAGCAGGCGTTGCATTTAATTCTACTGCTAACAGCCTTGCAGCTGCGTCTGGGTGCAACTGAGCCAGTGATTAGCTGCCTGCTGAACTCCACAAACAGTATGATTTCTTTATCCTGAAACCCTTTCAGTGGGTCATTTTTTCCAAAAAGAACTGTATCCTACAAGCTACAGGCCAGTATATAAGCTATACACATGGGGTGCCTATACGGGGCATAAGGGGAGTCTATGAACAAGGGGTTCAGGGGATCCCACAGATCAGGGAGAGGGAGGATTGGCTGATCCTACAAGGACAAGTCACTCAGTGTATATACAGGCCAGTATATAAGCTATACACATGGGGTGCCTATAGGGGGCAGGAGGGGGCATAAGGGGAGTGTATGAACAAGGGGTTCAGGGGATCCCACAGATCAGAGAGAGGGAGGAATGGCTGATCCTACAAGGACAAGTCACTCAGTGTATATACAGGCCAGTATATAAGCTATACACATGGGGTGCCTATAGGGGGCAGGAGGGGGCATAAGGGGAGTCTATGAACAAGGGGTTCAGGGGATCCCACAGATCAGGGAGAGGGAGGAATGTCTGGCCCTACAAGGACAAGTCACTCAGTGTATATACAGGCCAGTATATAAGCTATACACATGGGGTGCCTATAGGGGGCATAAGGGGAGTGTATGAACAAGGGGTTCAGGGGATCCCACAGATCAGGGAGAGGGAGGAATGGCTGACCCTACAAGGACAAGTCACTCAGTGTATATACAGGCCAGTATATAAGCTATACACATGGGGTGCCTATAGGGGGCAGGAGGGGGCATAAGGGGAGTCTATGAACAAGGGGTTCAGGGGATCCCACAGATCAGGGAGAGGGAGGAATGGCTGACCCTACAAGGACAAGTCACTCAGTGTATATACAGGCCAGTATATAAGCTATACACATGGGGTGCCTATAGGGGGCAGGAGGGGGCACAATCTGGCTAGGGGGATCCCACAGACCGGGGGCGGGGCTTATGGTTCATTAGGAACAAGATGCTGTTGGTACCAGGCAGCCCTGAGGATGGTCGGTCATTTCCCGGAAGAGCCGGGCCCGCTGTACCGCACCAATAAGGCAGTGACACTCCCCCAACCCTGGGGCTTTATTGCTACTGCCACTTACCTGTATATAGGGACAGGTTGCCGCCATTTCCCCTGTTCCCATCGGGGACGCGCACAGCTGTACCAGTGGGCGGTGCAAAGCAGCGCGATTGGGAGGCTGTGTGAGTGAGACCCCGCCCATTCTCTCCCACTCTAGCGCAGCGGTCACATGGTACAGTGACGCCACTGGCCGGAAGTTGTGTAGAATGCGCGCCCCCGGGAAGATGGCAGCAGCTTTCTCAGTCAGGTAGGTGAGTGTTAAACTCTCAGGCAGCAAAACCCTTCACTATGGCAAACCACTGGCCCATTGCCGGCTTCTGTATAGTGACTGCTACACCCACCGGAACCCTGTCACAAGGGGGAGATGGGAGATGGGGCAGGCAAGGCTGTACCGAGCTGCTGCTTGGAACCAGGGGTGTAGTGCAACTACAACTCACTGTAGCTGTGTGCAAATGCAGATTAGCAAAAATATACACCAGAAGGTTCTTGCAGTTGAACAATAGAACTGGGTTATTGTCAGAGACAAGTAGCAATGCAGGGATAAATCAATACTCACAAATGCAGAAATAGCACAAACCCTCTGAGGATAGTAAGAGAGGATGCCGCTGGTTTATCCCACCTCTGTTGGAGACTGGGCAGGGTAAATGCAGCTGTCAGCTCGGCACCACTATGGAGGGCAGTCTAGACAGATACGTCAGTCCTCAGGTTGAATACCTTTAGCTGATCCGACAGCCGACTATGGACCAGGGATTTACACTGACCTGTATCCTGCGTCTTAACCGTGGCCCTAGGCTGAGGCAGCATTGCCTGTATGGAAGGGTACTCCCAGCTATCCTCCTGGTTGGAGCCTGAACTGCTCTTACTATCCATAGCTATCTACCTCACTCTCCTAGAGATTACTGCTATTACTGTATTCTGCTCAGCTAAATAGTCCTCATTCACGGGGTCCCTGCCCCCGACTTCACCAGAGTGGATGGTAACTCTGGGGCAAATGGCTTTACTGGGGCTCATTCTGATCCCAGTGGACTTCACCTGAGACACAGAGGCACTATATCAGTTTGCAAGGGGTGTGGTCAACCCAAATAACCAATAGGTATAAGTGCATAACTCTAAACTGATACATGGGTCTTTGCCCAGTAACAGTACAATCAGGAAGTGGTAGGGTTTAAAGCCATAGGGGGCAGATTAACCCTATGGGTCCCTACACATTATAGAGAATAATAATTTTCAGGAGGTCAGTAGGAAAACCTCCTTTGAGTCTATAGGCACATCTTAGATTTTATACCAGTATATTTACTACATAGATGATAGAATGTCCTGCTTTATGCCATGACAGGGGTGTCTGATGGACCTTCTGATACTCAGCGAATGAGGCTGGAGAACAGATTGGCCCAGCCAATTACCAACATGGATCTCTCACCCTCACGGATTTAGCCGAGGAAGTTAGGCGATGACCCCCACATGCATTCATGGATCCTGAAACTCATCTGGAAAGAATGAAATAGATGTAGAGATATTACAGGTAACGACTGAGACAGAAGAATATCGTCTGAGTACAATGAACAGTAAATTAGTTCCCCCAACTGATGGGGAGTCTCTAGGCACTGCGGGCAGGGATGTGGGCCTGCAAAATGAACAGGGGGATCACCTGACTGCAATTAAGGCTGAAGCAGAGATATTAGAGATTCAGATAGAAGCTCCAGACTATCAGAAAGCAAATACCAGTGCAGCAGTTTCCTTCATGAAGGGGGAGGTTTGCTGTAACAGTGAGGAGTCTGGAAATGCCAGGCCTTGGTTTTGCCCATTCCAGAGTGTTCCAGCAGCCATGGACTCTGATCCGTTGGATACAGGTAGGGAAGCGTTACAACATACTGCCTTGTTACTATGGCTGAAACAGCACAAAGAGCACACTGCCTCCAACCTTAAGCCCGACACGACGTACACGGGCTGCCCAGCTAATTCCGCCTTTTCCCATTTTCTATGTTATAAATGTGGAAGAAATATATCAGGGAATAGTGCTATCCTGACGCACCTTTGCTCCTGTACCTGGAGTGTAAATTCTACCAATAAGAAGAGCTATACAGAACAGAAGCCGTTTGTCTGCTCTCAGTGTGGAAAGCACTTCAGGAAGAAATATCACTTTCAGATACATCAACAGCTCCACACAGGGAAGAAACCATTTATCTGCACAGAATGCGGGAAAGGCTTCTCGCAAAAGATTCACCTTTTCACCCACCATAGAACTCACACAGGGGAGAAACCATTTACATGCACAGAATGTGGGAAATCCTTCGCGAAAAAGATTCACCTCAACACTCACTATAGGATTCACACAGGGGAGAAACCGTATACATGTACCGAGTGTGGGAAAGGTTTCTCTGAAAAGACTACGCTCCACTCACACCTAAGAGTACACACTGGGGAGAAACCATTTGCATGCACTGAATGTGGCAAAGACTTCTCTCTGAAGAGCAGCCTTCACAAACACCAGGCGGTTCATACAGGGGAAAAACTGTTCATGTGTTCAGAGTGTGGGAAGAGGTTCTCCCGCAAAACCAGCCTTCACAAGCACGAGACAATCCACGCAAGGGAGAAACCATTCACCTGCAATGAGTGTGGGACCAGCTTCACTCGAAAGACTCACTTGTTCAAACATCGATCCCAGGTTCACAAGCAGGGGAAATCATTCATGTGTAAATAATATAGTGGGAAATGCGCCTTCAGCCCCACAAGGAGATACTAAATATAATATATTTACAAGGATCGCTTAAGTTAGCCATACATATGCTCGTTTGGTGAGGTTACTAAATGGGTGGGTCCCTGCCTAAAGGGACAATGATTGGCTCATAACACTGGGCCTATGGAGTCCTGTCAAACATGGACTGTATCAATGCACTGTTGTGGTCCAAAGAGGCTTCAAAGCTCTTTAATTATAACTGACTACTAAAGGCAAATGTTTGTATAAAAAAACAAGTGTTAATATACTCTCACTTAAATAAAATATGTATTTATATATATATATGCTTAAGATTGTTCTGTCATAGTTAGGCTGCCATTTTTGCTTGCTGAGGTTTGTTGCAGTTCCCCCTGCTAACCAATAGGCACAGCAACTGCAGCTTAATATTTCCTACCCCTAACAAGGACCTTAGGGCAGGCCCAGACTGGCAATCTGTAGCTTTTGGCAAGAGGGGCTGTAAGATGCCATAGACGGTCACTATTTATTGGACTGTTTGGGCCTCTGTGCAATTTTGAATCCCAGTCTGGATTAACAGTCACCACCCTCGCTGGGGACTGAAACCATGTGACTATAATACAGAATCGTTTTTTTAAGAATTGTAAATGAAGTCACGTTAAAGCAGTTGTGGCTCTACAACAATGGCACCGTAAGGTTCTTTTGTGGACCAACAGCACCTTTGTTCCTCAAGTTTTTTACAAGCCTTTATATCCCACTGATCTCTACACAGGAACCTGCCCCCGTCATTAAAAACAATTAATAGTTAAAGGAGACATATTGGATAAATGGGAAACCCCTAACCCTGTAGGCAATTATGAATAATATCCGGTGCTGGTTTCCCTTTGGGCTAAACATTAACCCTATCTGTAACAATGGCCCCTTTATTGGAGCTCCCTATAGATCCTCTCAGGTCCCTGTCTGGGTTTCACATGAGGGGTGGGCGTGTCCTAACGGTCCCTGCCAGAAGCACAGTAGGAGGGGGAGAGCCAATCACAGCCCTGCACTCACACAAGCACAGACAGGCTTCAGTTCCCTATCAGGTCAGCCTAGCTGCTGATTGGTTCCTATCCTACAGTGCAGGGTACGGAGGGCCGCCGGCCCCCCAGCTCACCCAGAGAATTCAGCCAGCTGGAAGTGGCACAGATGGGCGGGGCTAGTGGGGTTTGGGGGAATTTCTCAATAAATCAGTCAGAAACACAACTTTAAGCACAATCCTTCTATATCTAGAGGAGTATAATTCCCTGGTACATTCATCATTTTTATAGGATATGTCTCCTTAAAGAAGCAATTGCAGTACAAGGACTGAAACTGTCAGCCTAACGGAGGCACAAATGGGGGAAAAAACTGCCCAAACATTGATCCCTCACCCTTCTCCTACCCATGACCACTAGTTAGTTTTTAAAATAAAAACTTACCATTACAATATTGATTACCCATAGGAACCCCAGTGCATTAATAGCAGCAGCAAGTTTTTGTACCAGCTAAGGCACCCATAGCATTTAAATGCTGCAAAAATGTTTCTTTTTGGAAGACTTCTTCCTGAGTGCCATTGATTATACAGGCCACTGCCCGTTATGCACCCACTTTGCTTCTACCTCACCCAGCCTTGGCTGAAATCAATAACACACAAAAACAACTCCCAACATGTTTATTATAGGTTTATTATTGCAGAGGCCTTTGGATAATAACCACAAAAGAGCATCAGATCCATAAACAAAGGCAGCTGTTTGGTAACCACCCAATCACAACCACCAACTATTGAAGGATCAGTAGTACTAACACTGCAGCTTATCTATAAGGGACACATTTGACTGATAGAGGTCATAGTTCGTGGATGACTACATGGAAATAATATGTATTGTGAAGGTGAACTGTGCCTTGAACATGTGGCCCCACAGACAAATTCATTGGAGGAAACACATTACAAACAAAATACAGTGAATATTATTGATATCAGCAGATTTCATAGGCCCCAGTAGGGGAAGGAATAACCTTAATCTTAAATGCTAATGTTTGGGACTGACAATTTGAATTCCTACTCCACTTACTGAGCCGCAGAAGAAGAAAAAAGCATGGAAACAGCCATTTCTGGTCTCTTTTCAGAATGTAATACTTTTAAGAAGTCCCATTGTGTGCATCTTATTACTCTATCTGCTTACGGGATCCATGTCGTATCCAACCATATGAATTAAACAGGGAAGTGTACACAGATATAATATTGATACAACTTTATATAAATGTAACTGGAAATAATACAGTGATAGAGGGGTGCTGCTGTGATAAAACAACAATGCAGAAGTAAACTGGTACATGGACCTTGCATTTGTGGTCCCATAAGTGACTGCTGGCCCAGCAGTTAAATGAATGTTAATGGCTATGGAACATTTAGCAACAGTCAAAATGCAGCTGATTTCTCCCTACTAAGGGCTATGGGATGGTGATTGTCACCCAAATGTAACAGAGACTGCAACTGGCCTCCACATTTAAACGATTTACCTATTTGGTTCCGTACTCTTCCTGTTTTGCATTGAAACCATTATCTGGTTGCCAAGATCACAAACACTAGCAACAAGATAGCGGCTTAAATAAAAGAAATAAAGAATCTAATAGGAAGAGAAATACCTATATTTCTCAAAGATGACTTTGCGGCACTCTGTTGGGCCCAATTTATGACTCTGGCCAGCAGTTGTGAGACTGGAGGGCTGTAAATACACAATAGATCAAAACCGTTGCCAATCACCACCATAAATGCAGCTACACTGCCAATGCAAGGCATACATTTTATTTGGGATTATTGGGCCTTTAATGGTAACTAATACACCACAATGCTATTTAATGAAACCTTGCAGACCTGCTGACAGGCTCAGTGCCCACACGGACAGTATAGAACATAACCAGAAGTATTATGTAGCAACTACCCCCATCCCTGCTGCATTCATCCTTACCAACCAGTGCCGCCATTTTTACATTTTAAAGCTGTGCAGAGAATGCTGGGAGCAGTTCTGGTATCAGTTTTGCTCTGTGCTATGGAAACTTAACACTTGTTCCCTAAGTATTATATAAAAAAAAAAACAAATTATGAATAAATAACATCAAAGAAAAATCACATTCCAACAATTTCTAACATGGAAATAAAAAATAGGTTTTACAGTAGAACAATTAGCGCTTCCCTCATTCCCTGATTTGTATTTCATACTTGCTTCCATTATGATCTAGTCCGGCAGTAAGACTGATAGCAATGTAGTTGTGCCAAAATATACCACCCTTCAAGGGGGCAACATAACAGGGTTAACCCTAAGGGGGGGCAATGTCACACTGCATTAGCAATACAAGAGCTAGAAACTTTGGCCCTGAGTCAGATCTTGGAACAAACAGTTGGTCCGCTCCTTCGCCGCAGAACTTAAACATTAAACAAGAGTGTGCCCTGCTGAGGGTATAATACCTAAATATTGCCCCATTCAAGGGTAATAAGAGATTACAGTATTAATATGGTCACGTGGACGTTCTAAATACATAAGGTAGCGCCCCCTTATTTCTTTTTTGATCGTTCAGCGCAGTCCAGGGAGGCGATGTTGCTGGAAGCAGTGACCAGGTGGATGAGACTGATGAGGGACTTGATGAGAGAGATGGGGCAGCACAGCCAGACGATGAGACGGAACAAACCAATGGCACCAACGGGACCCAGGATGACTGTGGAGAGAGAACACAGTTATAAGTGTCATGGCCTCCTCCTACATAACTTACTTTTTTTTTTAGCCAATTATATACTGCCCTGCTAAAGTGACCAGCCCCTTACTTATTGTGCTGTGTATTCCCATCCCTCAATGTAGTGAGATCACCAGCACTCACCTGAAGGTCCCTCAGTAAAGTGCAGCAGGTACAACATGCAGTAGAACAGCTCATTGCCAGCGCACATGAAGAACAGCACCGGCTACGAGAGACAAAGGGTGTCAGTAACTGGCAGTGTCACGTGGCCTAAACACCTATAACAATGCAGGCCAGTGTGGCGCTGCACAGAGCAAGGCCAGGACTCACTTACCCTTGAGGTGTAGTAGAGACGGAGCACTGGGTTCCCAGCCAGGTTGATGGTTTTATGGCTCTCGCTGCCCTTTAGAATGGAGCTGATTGGACGACAAAGAGATACCATTAATTTGTTACAACTTGCCAATGGGTAATTACGGTTACCCAAGGAAAAATTCTCCCAAACCCAAACTTTTATTGTCATTCTCAGCAACTTTACAATATATATGAATTACAAAGGAACCTATAGGATAAGTTAACATCCACCCCCTCATCCTGTAGGCAATAATGAATACTACATGTGTCAGCTTTCACTCTGGACAAAAAATGATCCTCTCAGGTCCCTGTCCATGTTTCACATGAGGGGGGGCGTGTCCTAAAGGTCCCTGCCAGAAGCACAGTAGGAAAGCGAGAGCCAATCACAGCCCTGCACTCACACAAGCACAGACTGGCTTCAGTTCCCTATCAGGTCAGCCTAGCTGCTGATTGGTTCCTATCCTACAGTGCCACCGCCCTGCACAGCCTGGGAAAGGAGGCAGCAGGAAGTGGGGGTTTTGGGAAAAATTTCTATTATTCAGTTGGAAACAAAACTTTTTAAAACACATTCCTTTTATATTTATAGGATTATAATGAACTGACATATTCTTGTTTTTCAAACTTTTAAACTTTGTCAGTGGTTTTAAAATGATTGTAAAGAAGTGTTTGTTTATCCCTTTCTGCACTGCTGATTCTCACTCATGAAACAATGCAGCCAAAGCTATATCTCCTCCAACCATGGAATTTGTAAGCCTGGCAATGGACCCATGTATATTTGTGAGGGAGAAATACTCTCACAGTAGACAGTGGGTCCGTAGCCAATCAGAAAAATGGACCCTGCTTATCAGGCAGCTGGTTGGGAGGAATGTTACCTGTGAAGGTGCAGCCAGTGGCTGGCGATGTCCAGGCTCATGCTAAGCTGAAAGAGCAATGTGTAGGAAGGGTACAGGAGGGACAAGTTGACCAGTAGGCACATGGTGGCACATCGATCTGTCAGCATATCCAGCATGGCTCCAAACTTGGTACCTAAGAGAGAAACAGTCTTTATGGAGCAGTGTTTGCCATAGTATTTGCTTTATTCCAACTCTCCGGCTGATAAATAGCTGAGAATATCTTGATAGCATAGCCAGCCCTACAGCAGTGTCTTCCCATCCAGCCCACACTCACCCTGATTGAGCAGCCGGGCAGCATGTCCATCAAAAGCGTCCAGCAATCCGCTCAGCAGGTAGAAAGTCGAGGCCAAGACGGGGGAGGTCGGCATGAAGTAAAAAGCAACGAATGCAAAGACGATGCGAGCATACCCTGAGGGGAAGGGGATACATAGCGGTTAAAGGAGACATATTGGATAAATGGGAAAACCCCTAACCCTGTAGGCAATTATGAATAATATACGGTGCTGGTTTCCCTTTGGGCTAAACATTAACCCTATCTGTAACAATGGCCCCTTTATTGGAGCTCCCTATAGATCCTCTCAGGTCCCTGTCTGGGTTTCACATGAGGGGTGGGCGTGTCCTAACGGTCCCTGCCAGAAGCACAGTAGGAGGGGGAGAGCCAATCACAGCCCTGCACTCACAAAGCACAGACAGGCTTCAGTTCCCTATCAGGTCAGCCTAGCTGCTGATTGGTTCCTATCCTACAGTGCAGGGTACGGAGGGCCGCCGGCTCCCCAGCTCATCCAGAGAATTCAGCCAGCAGGAAGTGGAACAGATGGGCGGGGCTAGTGGGGTTTTTGTGGAATTTTTCAATAAATCAGTCAGAAACACAACTTTAAGCACAATCCTTCTATATCTAGAGGAGTATAATTCCCTGGTACATTCATAATTTTCATAGGATATGTCTCCTTTAAATATCTGTCTGTGAGGTCACCAAATGAATGAATGGGTCATAATGGGGGTCAGACAAGGACCCCATAAATGTGCTGACTTAGGCTGCACCCACTGGGATTTTCAAACCTACCCAACAGAAATCCAGCAGATCCTCAGCTTTTAATTTGGTGCCATCCGCTGTCCAATAAACTGCCAGCTATGATTTCCCTGTCACCTTTCCATCCTTTTCATACCCCGGAGCAGCTGATTGGCTGTTGGGGGGGAACACTGGGCCCTTCCTGTTGGGGGGGAACACTGGGCCCTTCCTGTTGGGGGGGAACACTGGGCCCTTCCTGTTGGGGGGGAACACTGGGCCCTTCCTGTTGGGGGGGAACACTGGGCCCTTCCTGTTGGGGGGGGAACACTGGGCCCTTCCTGTTGGGGGGGGAACACTGGGCCCTTCCTGTTGGGGGGGAACACTGGGCCCTTCCTGTTGGGCGGGAACACTGGGCCCTTCCTGTTGGGGGGGGAACACTGGGCACTTCCTGTTGGGGGGGGAACACTGGGCCCTTCCTGTTGGGGGGAACACTGGGCCCTTCCTGTTGGGGGGGAACACTGGGCCCTTCCTGTTGGGGGGGAACACTGGGCCCTTCCTGTTGGGGGGGAACACTGGGCCCTTCCTGTTGGGGGGGAACACTGGGCCCTTCCTGTTGGGGGGGAACACTGGGCCCTTCCTGTTGGGGGGGAACACTGGGCCCTTCCTGTTGGGGGGGAACACTGGGCCCTTCCTGTTGGGGGGGGAACACTGGGCACTTCCTGTTGGGGGGGGAACACTGGGCACTTCCTGTTGGGGGGGGAACACTGGGCCCTTCCTGTTGGGGGGGGAACACTGGGCCCTTCCTGTTGGGGGGGGAACACTGGGCCCTTCCTGTTGGGGGGGGAACACTGGGCCCTTCCTGTTGGGGGGGGAACACTGGGCCCTTCCTGTTGGGGGGGGAACACTGGGCCCTTCCTGTTGGGGGGAACACTGGGCCCTTCCTGTTGGGGGGGAACACTGGGCCCTTCCTGTTGGGGGGGAACACTGGGCCCTTCCTGTTGGGGGGGAACACTGGGCCCTTCCTGTTGGGGGGGAACACTGGGCCCTTCCTGTTGGGGGGGAACACTGGGCCCTTCCTGTTGGGGGGGAACACTGGGCCCTTCCTGTTGGGGGGGAACACTGGGCCCTTCCTGTTGGGGGGGAACACTGGGCCCTTCCTGTTGGGGGGGAACACTGGGCCCTTCCTGTTGGGGGGGAACACTGGGCACTTCCTGTTGGGGGGGGGAATACTGGGCCCAACAATACTGAAGGGCCAGGTTTTGTATAACTAAACAATATGTTTCTGTTCTTACTGG
Organism: Xenopus tropicalis; assembly: GCF_000004195.4. Lineage (NCBI taxonomy): Eukaryota > Metazoa > Chordata > Amphibia > Anura > Pipidae > Xenopus > Xenopus tropicalis. The sequence continues at coordinate 5,286,659 of NC_030685.2, read as the reverse complement.
GCAGAACCAGCCCACCCCAATACTATGCCCTGAATGTACCACTTTGCTTTATTGGGTTCCACCAGTGACAGATGCAGCCCCTGGGGCTCTGGTTACCTGTGTCAGTAACTTCCGGTCTGAAGCTGAACTACAGCCCTCAATATCTTCCCTGAATTACCCAGCGTGCATTGAGGGGAACCGGAACCCTTTAGACATATATATATATATATATACCATTCTATACACATACTAACCGTCCCCTCCCTGCCCATATGGTAGCTCCCCAGCCACACATCCCTTCTCACTCACCGATAAGGTTGGGCACAAACAAGAAGATGTTCTCCTGAGCCATTTTGTTCCGTCTCCAGCTTCTACTGACGTCACATCTCCCGGCAGCCCCCGCTTCCCAGGGGCGGGCCGAGCTGTCACACTGACAGATGGGCGTGTCAGTCAGCCGAACACACGGCGCGGTAACTGGGCTCTGACAGAAAGGTGAGGTTTGAAGCGCAGGATAGAATGTCTCCCACACGGAGCTGTGAGGTAATAAGGCCCCGGCTTAGTCAGTGATAGAGGAGTCAGGTAGTGGCTAGAGCGTCTCCTCCTACTTTGTGGGGGCGGGAAGACTGTAATAGAAGAGCTATGTTGTCAAACTGCTGCTCTCTCTCAGTCTTTACTGTTTAACCCCAAGGAAACCTTCCCAGCTGTACCCAGTGCAGGGTTCCCAGATTTATTTTTCCAAACCAGCCCCAAACTAGCCAATCCTGAGAGTTATAGCTTAAGGACCAACTGCAGAAAGTAACAAATGGCAGCCCCACCTCATCTCAGTAGAAAATAATGGTACAATCTCATACCCTATAGAGCAGGGAGCAGAGCCTGAATAGAATAGAGGTAGGGGGGTCTGTCTATACTGTCCCATTGCATGCTGGGTATTGTAGTTTTATATGAATCCTAGCTGTAGGCTAATTGTTAGATACAAACTACATTACCCAGCATGCAGTGGGACAGGTAGGTTAGGTTTACTAAGGGAAAAAAACTTTGGCTAGTTTGTACTTTGGTTTGTACTTTGGAAACCAGGGATTTAAATTAGTAGCCCAATTTGGAGGCAATACCGCCAACCTGGCAACCCTGACCCAGTCCCCCCCCCACCCCATGGATGTCAAATCTGAGGGGGCGGCAGTACGAGAATTTGCTTTCCAGCCACAGAGCAAAGGTTTCCTGAGGTAAATTTGCTACAATGTGGGAGCCAATCCCCGGCCATGTTGTGCCCAATTCTCCAATAAAGGGTAGATAAACCCTCACAGAAATGCATTTGAGTATAAATATAAAGCTACTGTAAGCTTTCCTTTGTGTAGCAGCCCATTGTGGCAGCTGCCCTATCCCCACCCCTACAGTCTCAATGTCCCAGGCCCTCTGCCTTTGGGCCTACCTATATCCTTGTGCCCAATCAGAAGGGGCCATTGGGTGTAACTGGGCACACAGATATGGCCAAATGACTAGGGGATTTCCTGAGAGCGTGAGCTGGAAATACTGGCAATGAGTTCCCATGTCCCCCAGCCCAGGTCTGTTGGACTCATAGCTGCCTGTGGATTACTTTACTCCAGGCCTTGTAACCCCTAGCAACCTGTGGGTTAACAGTTAACTATGTGATGGTTGCTATGGGATACATGTATGTGATCGGTATGTTTGATGGTTTAATTGTACAGCTCTCAGGAAATGTCACTCCTGGCTCTTTATAGCTCAGCAATAGCTGAACAGTCAGGTCACATGTTATCAAGTAACTATCTAAATCCACTCATGCTCACATATACATTGTGCGCTTTAAGGAGACATATAGTATAAATTAAATAAAACCCCTAACCCTGTAGGCAATTATGAATAATATCCGGTGCTGGTTTCCCTTTGGGCTAAACATTAATCCTATCTGTAACAATGGCCCCTTTATTGGAGCTCCCTATAGATCCTCTCAGGTCCCTGTCTGTGTTTCAAATGAGGGGTGGGCGTGTCCTAACAGTCCCTGCCAGAAGCACAGTAGGAGGGGGAGAGCCAATCACAGCCCTGCACTCACACAAGCACAGCCTGGGAAAGGAGGCAGCAGGAAGTGGAACAGATAGGCGGGGCTAGTGGGGATTTTGGAGAAATTTTCAATAAAACACTACTGTTTAAAGCCCATTCCTTCTGTATTTAGATGAGTGCAATTCATTGGCACAATATTTCATCCAGATCTTGATCAGGCAGGTTTGAGTTTCCTGTCAGATCGGGGGCCACATCAGCTCATCGGTCTGACAGCTCCTATACCCGTCGTCGTAATTCGATTGTTTGGCCCTTGAACTAAGGAGTGGATCTTAACATGTATGTCCCCCTTTAGTGATGTTATGAGATGCGCCTACAATACTGCCTGCAAACTTGAACTTGGTCATAACGGCTGGGGATGCTGTTGCTATGGAAACACCTGTTGCTAAGGACCAGAAATGTGCCTTGTTGCCAGGCTTTCCTGACCACATTGTGGTCTGGCCTTAAATATACAACATATATCTGCTTGTGAGTACATTTATTTTGGGGTTTAGGGGATAGCCAGATATTCTGATTCCAAGGGAGTCTATTTTGTCTTGCTTCAGGAAAAACTGCTCCCCCTGCTGTACTTGGTACATTCCAGTGGCTACCCTAAAAGTCCGAACCCCCTTATGTGTATTAGTATACTACACGGCGGTACCCCCCCCCACCCCCACAAAATGGACTCGTCGGTAGGCAATGAACACAAATTCCAAGCTCTTACTCCAGTTTAACCCTTTAATGTCCAACATTTTCCATGTGCTATAAAGTCTCTGTGGTTTAACATGTCCTTCTGCCTCAGCAGAAAACCCGAGCACGAGATTCCAACTTTTCCCGCCTTTCTCAAGTTCTCCACTTTTAACAAAAAGGAAAAAAAAAAAAAAAGTGACCTCGACGGGCCCCTGGAATCCCCCTCGGAGAGGGGATATTAAGTAGTTTTTATTTTTAATACATTCCTTAATAGTTTGTCATATTTTTTTTTTCTTTTTTTTACATTTTTTTTGTTTCCTATTTAAAAAAAAAAAAAAACAAAAAAGAAACTATCACACACTCGGCCTCTCACATACGCACGTTACTCACAGACGCACAACCGCCCATCAGAAAACCCAGTGACAACATCATTAAAATAATACAGCGACTCAACATATCATAAAAGGGAATTTAAAAAAAAAAAAACAAAAAAAACTATATAAGCGCTTAACTGGCGCCAGTGCCACAAGAGCAGTGAGGGGGGATCTTTGGCTCTTTTGGCACTGAACAGGTCAAGCAGTGGCAGATAATACGGTTTGGGGGGGACCATGAACCAATATTAAAGATAGGAGTCGGACAAATATATATATACAAAGGGAGATTATCTAGGTATGGAACTTTGGGCAGTGGGTTATTGCTGGGGAGGGGGGGGGTTGCTGGAGAAATTGAACTGTAATGAGGACATAAAATATAAAGTTCATGTGCTGGAAGAGAAATGCTAAAGAAAATGGAGCTAAAGGGAAGCAATGGAGGTAGAAGGGAATAGAAGAACAGGGTGGGAGTGTTTGCTCCTGGAGTGCGGTACAGAGGATAGGGTCGGTAAGCTCCTTTTGGCTGTAGTGGCTCAGGAATAGGATAGATGGGAGCCATTAGAGAGCTGGGAGGTGACACTGGTGCTACGACTCAGGCCCGCCTCCGAAGGACCCCCAGATCCCCCTCTCCGAAGTGGCTGGGGGCTATTGCGAAGCAGCAGAAGCCCAGGCCGGCCACCTGAAGAGGACGATGGAGAGGCGGAGGAAGAAGAAGAAGAAGAAGAGGAGGGTAGAATGGACGAAGAGGATGAAGAGCCAGGGGGGTGAAGTCCCCAGGATGCAGAGGGTGGGGCAAGCAGGGTAGGCTGACGCCACAGTTGAGGAGCACCAGTGTTTTGCACCCCGTGGCTCCAGTGCGAGCCACTACGGGGGACTGGGCGGGATGGCCATCCAGGAGGAGGTGCTGGGTAGCCTTGGTTGAAGGCCTCAGCAGGAATGCCTGTCAAAGCCATGTTGCTAAATCCGAGCCGCATACTCTCCGAGTCGAAAGCTTCGATTTCTCGGGCTTGGCGCTCTAGGAGACTCCGGATTCGCTCCGAGCGCTCGGTCTGCAGGGCCAGCATCTCTTCCTCTATCTGTAACAAACAAGGAGCATTACGGTTGGGTTGCACAGCACTAAAGCTGGACACAGGAGAACAAAGCTGGAGCAAAGCGGGGCACTGCTGTCTAATAAACTTTTCAAAGGCTCAATCTGAATTTATATGGGTGTATAAGGCGGTAAATAAGAAATGGAACGGATTCAGTTTATCCACAAGCACAGCTGAGCTCTTCAGTAGGGCCCAAACCTCAGCCCAGAGCTGCCCCTTAGGGTGACGGCTTCCGACCTACCCTCTGTTCCAGAAGCGCTCGGCGAATCGACACTCGTTGCTCCAGCTCTTTCAGCTCGCGCTCATGTTGGGCTTCCGTGTGGATCTTGATCTTACTTTGATAGGCGTTCAGGAGTTCCAGTTCCTTCTGTAGCTGGATCCGAAGCTCTTGGTATTCCGCTTCCTGGGTCTCGTCCAGGCGCAACTGGGGAACAGACAGAGTCAACATTTAGTGCATGGACGTACAGGAATATAAGGTTTATTAGTGTCAAATCTGTGTATTAGTGTAAACTTGTTATCTCTGCCACTTGAAAAATGTTAATGGTATATGATAAATAAGGGTCTCTGAAGGAAGGTTACGTGGGAAATAATGTTTTGACAGGGATGGAATTGGGTCTGTGAAAGGACATTAAAGTGTCAGATCTCTATTTTGAGTCTGTGAATGGAATGGGACAAAGGACATGCAAGAGAATAAACTGTCAGGTCTCTTGGAGTGGACAAAAAGGGGTATGATGGGAAGAGTGGGACCATGCTGCTGGGGGGAAAGGAGGACACTGGGGTCATTTCTCAGCTGGGAGAGGAAGAAGGACATTGGGTCCAACGTGGAGATAAATCAGTGTCAGTTCCTGTTGGAAGGAGAGGCAGGTCTTTTACACGGGCCGATTGTAGCTGCTAATATTGGTCCCTTGGACAGATTCGGCAGCTTATCGGCCCATGTAGGGGCAGGAACGAGGGGCCTTCCCAGCCGACATCTGGCCTGAAATTGGTCAGATATTGATTAGGCAGGTTAAAAGATTTAGTCGAATCGGGGACCACATCGGCTCGTTGATGCGGTCCCCGAACAGACTGCCCCACTGCCGCCAATATAATTTGATTAATAATTGAATTAGCCTACATTTTCCCCGATATCGCCCACCTGGCGACCTTGTGTATGGTAACCTTAAGTTCATGCTAGGAGATAGTCATGGTCAGATCCCTGTTGGACTTAAGGGCTATTATGGGAAGAGTGGGACCATATATGTTGTGGGAAGTTAGGGGGACACTGTCTGTGATGGGACGGGGGCTATGCCTGGGGGATAAATCAGAGTTAGTTTCCTGTTGGAGGAGAAACATGACATTATTCTATAAGGGCTGGAGAAACCGGCCATATAATACTTAGCACAGTACGTACAGCCTGGGTGGAGAGCATCTCATTGATGCTGTGATCGTACTGCTCGGCCAGGATTGCCAGCTTGCGAGTCTGCTCATCCTTCAGCCTCTTTAGGATGCTCTTGTGTTCGCTCTTAGGGGTGGTTTCCAGCAGGTGATTGCGCAAAGCCTTGTACTGCCGGGTCTGGATCTTGCACGTGTCCTGGAACTGGCGCTTTATCTGCAGCTCCTTCGACTTCAGGCGGGAGAGAAAACGAAGAGAAATGAACCAATGGAGGCAAAAGAAGAGGTTAATCACCAATCTGCAGCAAGTAAATCAATCCGCTTTCAAATGATCTGTGTTCTCCTGCCTATATACAAGCCCTGTGCGAGCGCCTGAACATGTGCCTTACGGTGGCCATACACGTTGTGGTCTGCTCAATTGTGAGGTTGCCAAATGGGCCGAACTTCTCCTGATATACCTACCTAAGGTTAAACGTCAAGCAGACTGAGGAGCATATCAACGAGCCAACGCAGTCCCCCAATCCAACGGGAAAATTAATGTTGGTTGGAGAGGCCCATCGGTGGTGCCCATACACAAGCAGATAAGCTGCCCAATCTAGAGTCGAAGGACCCGAATCAGCCTGTGTATGTTATCTGTGGTGTCTATGAGGCAGACGCTGGCTGGGTTTGCAGTTTCACCCTTGCACAAGGCTCCGGCCCAGCTTTACTACTCCCTTGTCCCTCATGTCGCATAGAGCTGCCCGCTCACCTTCTTATTGTACACCATTGCCTCCTTGCAGCCCCCAGTAGCAAACGGTTATTCTCTGGCACAGCTCCTGCCCCTGGGGCATCAGGCTCTGCCCTTACACAGGATAGGAGTTAAGCCTCTGATATAGCAGGGGCTGTGCCAGTAATGGGGGCTGCAGGGAAGTAGGGGACACAATAAAAGGGGGGAAATGACGCCTTCTAACGTGTCACTGTCCCTATTACAGAAACCAATAGAACCACAATACTGTACCGTCTGTAATACAATCCACTTCCTGGTCTGTGCCACAGGCTTTATGAGGGACGGTTAGAACAGTCTTCTCACTACAAGGTAAAAAGCCCCCATTCTAGAGGTAGGGTTTAACCTGCCTCCCCCAATACATGCTCAGTGGAACATTTAGCTGTACAGATGCAGTTACCCTGCTCCCAATAAGCACGTGCCTCCCCATAGCTCTGTACAATGTCATAGCCCCCGGGAATGGCGCTATCACCCAAACCCACCCTCCGTGCTGTTTATAAGTCTCCCACATTAAGCCCCTCATCCCAAACCCACAAGTGATCAGAGTTTAATACAAAGTAGAAAATAAAAGCAAAACTCTCATTGGTTGCTATGGGTAACTGCACTGGTGCAATTTAACACCCATGCATGTAAATCAGTCCCACCCCCTTTAGGGTTCCTTTCATTGATTAACCTGTGGGAAAAGCTCCCCCCCCCCCACCCATAATGAGTGCTGTCCCCAGGCTCACACAGATGGAGCAGCACTCAGTCACATGGTTTGTGGCACTGAATGAGCCGGCTCCATCTGTGTCCCCTACGCCTCCGCAAAAAGTGGGTAGACGTCCTGCCGTAGCTTCCAATGTATTGTGTAGGTACTCATCCACAGGTAGCAGTCCCCGTGCTGGCTGTATATTTTACAATTATAATTACAAGCACCCGGAGAGTACGCTTATTTGCAGTGAAACAGTGTAGATTTATTGAGACATCTTTTTTAGCACTAAAAAGATGCTAAAAAAGATGTCTCAATAAATCTACACTGTTTCACTGCAAATAAGCATACTCTCCCCTACGCCTCCCCTTGCCCTCAGTCTGCCAATCAGTACACTAACACACCAACCCACTCAGCATTATATCTGTGCTACCCACCTTACCGTCTCTAACTCGCTCTGTATGCACCCAATCCCTCCCCCAGGCTATCCCCCACTCACTCGCCAGTTACCTCTTCTGTATATCAGTAAGGCTCCCTCCCTCTGAGCCTTCCATCTAATTCCATCCCATCCTCACCCAATATTTAACCTTTGTAAATCATCATGCCTCAGAGAACCCCCCCTTACTATTTCTTTTCATTCTTCCCATGTGAAGGAACATTAAACCTTGGCCACCAGCTCAACATCGTATCTGCCCCCCACCTAAACTGCAAATCTAAGGGAAAAGTTCCTTACCAGTACCCACTGTACCAGTGCCCAGCCCGTGTGTGCGCCTACCCGTCCCAGTGCCAACCCGTGTGTGCGCCTACCCGTCCCAGTGCCCAGCCCGTGTGTGCGCCTACCCGTCCCAGTGCCCAGCCCGTGTGTGCGCCTACCCGTCCCAGTGCCCAGCCCGTGTGTGCGCCTACCCGTCCCAGTGCCCAGCCCGTGTGTGCGCCTACCCGTGTGTTCGCCTACCCGTCCCAGTGCCCAGCCCGTGTGTGCGCCTCTACCCGTCCCAGTGCCCAGCCCGTGTGTGCGCCTCTACCCGTCCCAGTGCCTAGCCCGTGTGTGCGCCTACCCGTCCCAGTGCCCAGCCCGTGTGTGCGCCTACCCGTCCCAGTGCCCAGCCCGTGTGTGCGCCTACCCGTCCCAGTGCCCAGCCCGTGTGTGCGCCTACCCGTCCGAGTGCCCAGCTCGTGTGTGCGCCTACCCGTCCCAGTGCCCAGCCCGTGTGTGCAGTGCGCCTACCCGTCCCAGTGCCCAGCCCGTGTGTGCGCCTCTACCCGTCCCAGTGCCCAGCCCGTGTGTGCGCCTACCCATCCCAGTGCCCAGCCCGTGTGTGCAGTGCACCTACCCGTCCCAGTGCCCAGCCCGTGTGTGCACCTACCTGTCCCAGTGCCCATCCTCTGTGTGCACAGCTGTATCTATTTCTAACCCCCACCCCACTCCAATGACAGCAACTGCCAAGCGCCATGTTACCCAGTCACATGACCTCTGGGGCAATCACAGCACCACCATTAACCCTTTCCTTGCTGAGGATAGACAGCCAGGCTAATGCTGGGGGAATCCCCATGCCAGACAGATGGTGATAAAACAGAAATAAATGAAAGACACCGGGATGAGGTCAAATTCCATTCATACGTTTATTACAAAAAAAAACAAAACAAAACACAAAACACAAAAGAAGCCTTATTTACATTGGGACAAAGAACAAAAAGATGGCAAGGAATATATATATGTAAGTCCATGTAAACCTCTCACTGGCCAGTGTGCAGGGGGTCTGGCAGCAGGGGTTAAATGCAAGTACATATATATCTTCATGTTGATAAATCACAAATGTCAGCAGTTTGTACAGTGTGCGGGGAGGGGACAAAATAAATATAGGAAATGATACAGAAATTTCAGGATTATGTACAAAAGACTTAAATAAAAATAAAACAAAAACATAAGGTGATATACCACAAAAACGTGTTTTGTTTTGTTTTTTTTTTTTGACCTGCGTTTTGGGGGGGGGGAGGCTGGTCTCTGGCAGAGAAAGGGTTAATGGATTTTCCTAAACTGGTAGGAAACAGCAATTGGATTTAAAAAAAACTCTGTTACCGAGAATGCCCACTAGGTGTCACTGTAAGGTGCGTCACAATGCAAACAGTACCCAGAAGGGCTACACACAGCCACAACTGTACTGATCCGAGCTTGGCCACCAGAGGGCGCTGCAGACACCAATGGAAATCCAATGCTGAAATAACCAGGATTATGGGCTGCTAAAGGCATCAAACAGATGAATGCCATTGGCCGTCCCAGGCAGAACAATCCTAACAGTGCAGTAAAGCTATACAGTATGGATTTCCCCTCCCAGACACAGAGAGATATGCAATATTATAGAGGCACAGTACCCACAGGCTCCCAGCCCACCCATACATTCTGTGCATATGGCCAGAAAAAGCCTTAAAATTATATATATAAATTGAACTGAAAGCAGAATGTAACAGGCAGGGATAAATGCTGCATCCAGCTGCAATCAAAGACCTGGGACAATTCTAATGCAACTTGGGCTGGTAACGTAAAGCAAACGCATTCTTTTACAAGAAGCAATCATCTTTGGCAGTCGCTTTCTAATTTCTATTTACCATTTCCCTAAAATACTTTTTTTATATAAAATATTTGACCCCCCCCCATATCATTGGATCACTTAGTGCAAATAGGAGAGGGGGAGAAGGGGCTCGCCAGAAATATCAGCAGCTCGAGATAATAAAGATCTGAAAAGGCCCCTCAGCCCCGTGACCCCAAAACATTTTATAAAAAGAATAGAAAAATAAAAAAACCACAATAAAAACAGTAAATGGAAATACACTCACACCCACAGAAAGCATTTTGCTTTGGCCTGGGCACCCAGTAGCACAGACTCACCCTGCAGGCAGTGATTAACCATTAGAGCTCCCGTGCCCCCCAACCCCTACAGTCTCCTGTATTAACCCATTATTGCACTACATCAAACCTCATGTTTAGGGGTATATTTACCAATGCTGTGTAAGAAATGGAATGAAGCTTTACCGGTGATGTTGCCCAGGGCAACCAATCAGCAGTTAGATTTAATAAGGAAAGCATCTGATTGGCTGCCATAAGCAACATCACCGGTAATGTTTTACTCCACTTTTTACACATTGTGATAAATATACTCCTCAGTGTAGACAAGTTACATTAAAGTCAAATCAGTGTGTCTGACTCCAGCAGCTCACCATAGCCAGATCAGTGCCGGACAAGCACACCGACCAAGATGGGCAAGCTCACTTTCTATTGGCCCGTGCCACGTCAGACTCAGCAGCCACGTGGGCAGGGCTATGCTACTGTAACTTACTGTATCTCACCCCAAGGAAGTCATCCCAGAGAATCTGCCCAATAAAAAGTGACCAATGACTTCAGTCTAAGAGAGCCTGCTCAGCTTGATGAGAAAATATTAAAAATACACTTTTCCCAGAGTAATAACAGGATAAGATTAAACAGCATACATCAGAATAACGCAAAGGATGACAAATAGGCCCAAATGCCCCCACATAGAGCTCCCATACAATCATGGAGAAACATACAGAGCAGCCACACACCCTATAGGCCACTCCCAGTATGACATCAGTTTAAGACAACCAATGGTTGAAGAAAGCTGGGATCAGCTTCACAATGGAAAACAAGCCTCACAAAAACCACAACATATAAATACAAGCTTTTCTATGCAGTTATCTGGGTAGTGTTACTAACTAGTACTGGGGGGGTCAGTGGTATGACCCAACAGATGCCCCCCGCCCAGGAGGTCAGACAGCCCAGAACCCCTCAGTGCAGATATAGGTGGGGATTAGACTTCCTTGGCTCAGAGACCAGCACGACCCACCCAAACACAAGGAAAAAGGCAAAACAAAACTGCATCCCTTACAGACAATGCCAGTGGTTTGTTCCCATTTAATGGCCCCAAGGTGCTTCTGAACCCACCCCTAACTGCACTTCATTGCAATAAGGCACTTTATGGTTAAGACTAATAGCTTGTTGCTCACCTCCATGGTACGAGCGGCTTTGTTCTCCTGACAGCGCTGTGCCTGCCCCCCCCCCTACCCAGCGGGGTCTCTCTCAGCTCCCTACGCTTGGAGGCCTGTCGGCTGCGCTGCTCCTGGCTCATCAGTCTAGGAATTCTGCTGGGCTTCTCTGCTCGAAGGAGCCGCATCTTTTCCATGTAAATAAGAGCCACTGGAGGAAGGACCCCACACAGCCTTCGCACCCCCCTGGCAAGCTTCTGATTCACCATTTTTACCATTCGTGATGGTGCGTTAACAATCCTCCTGCGCCAATAGACCCAGCCCCCACTTACAGCCCGAGAGTCGCCGGCCAGCACTGGGATACGGCTTCGGAACCCACCTTTGTAGGTTTTTGGGAAAAGGTAAAACAGGCCGCCTTCTCCGGCCGCTCCGCAGCGCTGTAGGACTCTAAACAGAGGGCTGGGCAAGCGCAGGAGGGCACGGAGCCATAGTCGACGTGCCCGTTTTGGCCAGTCTTTCAGCCACTCCCCAGCTGGCCTCCCCAGTGAGCCAGCCACCAGGAAAAGCGAAAGGAAGATGCCTGGAGACGTGAACACCCCGACTGCTATGGCAAGAACAGGCACATAATATAATCGCAATCGGTAGCTTAAGGCTAGCGCGGCTACTGCCCCACAGCTTTGGGCCAGCAGCAGGAAGGAGGCAGGACTCAAGTCAAAGACCCAGTACAACATAATGTAGCAGCAAAGCAGGCTGGCCCCCAGTGTCTCTAGAGCCACCAGGACTGAGTCCAGCAAGGGTCCGGGCCTCCACAGGGTGAGAAGGGCCAGAAGCAGTGGGAGTAATGACCAAGGGCAAAAAGGACGGGAAGCTGCTAGCAGGGTAAGGATAGCACATAGGGCGTGGCTTGGCAGGGAGGAGCCAGTTGGGGCTGGAGCTTGGCGCAGAGGGGTGCTAGGCTCTGGAGCCCATTCGGAAGACAGCTCAAAATAGGGGACCTCCAGGTCTGGGCACCCGTCTGCCTCTGTGCGCTCTGGGGTCACCTCTAAATACACAGGCTCTTCCTCATCCTCAGAGCTACAGAGGCTAAAGTGGTCTCCCTCTCCCCCCTCTTCCTCCACATCCTCATCCTCCACCTCCCCAGGCCTTACTTTGAGGCTTTTGGGCTGCTGTCGGACCTCAGCGGCATGCTTCTGTCGCAGTTCCTGCTCCCGCCGCTTGTTGTACTCCAGCTGGTTCCCCAGTTCTGTCTGGTGCTGCATGCGAATGAGTTCGCTCCTCGTGTGCTGCAGGAGCTGCAGGTGGCGGAACTCCAACTCTTGGGTGCACTCGTGCTGGCGCAGGAGCATGGCGCACTCTAGATCCCGCTGAGTCTGCTTTTTGTTTAGCTCCTGGGAAAGAAAGCAATAAATCAGTAATGTTACACCCACAAACACCCAACATACCATTCCTTGCCAAGTCAGCATAACCAAAAGCACCCACCGTCCCAAGTCTCCATCTCAAGAGCACCGTAAGCACCCACCGTCCCAAGTCTCCATCTCAAGAGCACCGTAAGCACCCACCGTCCCAAGTCTCCATCTCAAGAGCACCGTAAGCACCCACCGTCCCAAGTCTCCATCTCAAGAGCACCGTATGCACCCACTGTCCCACTGCTGCCCAAGTCTCTCTTCTCAGGAACACCCATAGTACTGTCATGCCGCATCTTCCCCACTCTCCCTCTCAGGAGCACCATAAGCACCCACCATTGTATATTTCCTTATCAGACACCCCTCTTACCTCTCGAAGCAGATCCTGGTCCAGGTTGTGCCGCGCCAGCAGCATTTTGCGCTTGTACTGCCGGCACTGCAACTCAAAGTACTGTCTCTGTCGGCGCAGCAGGTTGGCCTCCTCCTCTGCCTGGTAGTGTTGCATGCTCTCCTTCTGCCGCAGCAGCCATTCCTGTTTCTCTCGTTTCGGGGTGCTCTGATTCTCCTGCAACTCCTGTGAGGGGGCGGAGGGAATAGGAAACTTTAGGCACTGGGAACACTTTGCAGTCCATAAATGGGAACTGCAGCCTGATTATTCTAATGTTTCCCCTTTAGACTTCATACATACCACATAAGCCAACCCTGCGAATCTTACCCAAAGTCATGTTACTGCATTACAGCTAATACCAGTCACCCCCCCTACCTCCTTTAGCTGCTCCTTGCGGATCTTGTACTGGCGCTTCTGGCTCTCCAGCAGGTTGGTGAGCTCCTTCTTTTGCTGGCCCAGGATGTGCTGCTGGAATTTCTTCTCCTCTGTCATAGCCGCCTTAGCCTGGGGATGATATGGCAGAACCAACCAGTGATTGGACTTTGTACCCTAATCTCCTGCTTCTACTTTAAAGGAAAACTATTCCCCCAAACAAGATCTCTATAAAAAAATATACTGCATAAACAGCTCATATGTAAAACCCTGCTTCATCTAAATAAACCATTTTCATATAAATATACTTTTTTAGTAGTATGTGCCATTGGGTAATCCTAAATAGGAAACTGCCATTTTAAGTACTAAGGGCCGCCCCCTGGGATCATAGGAGTCACAGTGCACACATACATGCTAGGCCCCATCGGCCAATGGATGGGCAGAGTTCTGCCTTTTGCTCCCACACTACTTCCTGTTAGTTAGAGCTGCATCACTTCCTGTCAGCTGATCTCTGAGGGAGCACACAGCCCATCACAAAATGGCGGCTCAAGGGAAAGGGTGTAAAAGGGCAATATTTACCGATATATATATTCCAGTTTGGGGAGAGTCTTTACGTATTCATTCTGGGGGGATAGTTTTCCTTCAAGCTCTTCTTCCTATAGTTCTTTCACCTACCCCCACTCCCTTCTTTCCAGCCCTAAGGCACCACCCCCAATATAATGCCCTCTTCCCTTTCTGCACCAAATATACTGCCTAATGAGATTGTAAGCTTCTCAGCCTAAGGACACTGCATGTATTTATTCCCTGCCCTTATGTATTTATCCCCTGCTTTATGACTGAGGAACATGGCGTCATTCTGCAGGGCTGTACAATACTGATGAGCGAGTAGACATTTTCCAGCCTGAACCTAACCCCTCCCAAGTCAAATGGGGACACTATAGTGAAAATGAAAACTTAGTATGAGCTTCATCATAATGAAATAAGCTACTTTCTAAATATAATCAACTAAAAATGAAGTGCTGTACCAATGTAATCCTCCCTCTCCCCCTCTCAGCATCTGTCTCTCTCATTCTCTCTTCAGGCAGGAGCTGGGAGTCTGATTATGATTGACATTCAGGTCTAATATAGCCTTTGGGGGGGGGCTCCCTTTCCCTTTCCAGCAGAAATAAAATAACTGACTTTGGCACCAGTCTGCAGGTAGCAAGGCAGGATTTCGTGCGATTTACCTATTACATATTCTAGGCCAAAGCAGCAACCCCCCACGGCAATAATCAGATTCCCCACTCCGGCATTAAGAGAAGGAGACAGATGCTGAGAGGGGTCAGTGAAGAGTAACTAGATCAATTCTGAACAGTTCCTGAAATAATTATATTTTGAAACTTCCAATCACAGAGCAAAGCTGTTTGCTATCCCACAACTGCATATGTGCCCCCTGCTGATACATACAGGCTGCCTCACCCTGTCCCAGGCTAATATTTCCTTCTCTACCTCCTTCTCGAAGATGGCTTGGTGCTTCTTGGATATCTTGTCATTCTCAGCAGAAAAGTTGCTCCGGTGAGCCTCCAGCTCCTTGTCCAACCGCTGCTGGTGCTCGTCCAGCTCCGACTTCAGCTTGTTCTCTAAAGCCATCAGCTGCTTCTGGTGCTGTCGCCGCATGCGTTTGTAGCCAGACATCTGCTCTCGCAGCGCCGAGTCCTGTTCATGTTCCTGGATCTGTCGGGTTACCTGGAGGTTGAGCAGAGCGAGAGGCCAGTGAGTGGTTATAGGGCAAGCGGAGAGGGCGGAAGGAGAAGGGGAGAAGGCGTTTCTCATCTCTTAATATCACTTACCAGAGATGCGGTTCTGATAGTGGCAAAGTGGTCACGGTTGCGGCAATAGGCCCTGCGGCGGGCTGCCGATGACGACTGCTGGGCTTCCATCTCTGGCTGGTACGGATCATCATATATATTATCGTGTGCCTAGCAAAGGGCAGGGTACATATGAGCAGTGTAGGAAAGGGACTCACAGATACTATATATACAGTACCTGAAAGATGCACACAAACAACTCATACGGCCACTGACTGACCTCATACCCACCGTGCCACTTAGCTCCATAGAACCATGGCACATTTACCCATTCCTCTGGTCAACTTACTGGAAGGCGGTGAATGACAGAGCTGTTAGACGTCACTGTGTGCTCCCCCTCCTGCATCATTGCCATTTCTCCGCTGTCGTCGGAAGCATCAGCGAGACTGTTGACGGAGCTGCTCTGACTGCTGGCGCTGATGGACATGCTTGGCACTGACTGGCTGCTTTCCATGCTGGTTATGGTGCCCGTGCAGTGTAAAAACTGTTCTGCCTCCTGGGAAAATAGGAAACATATTCTTAAGGTGGCCATACACGGGCCGATTCTAGCTACCGATATGGGTCCCTTAGACCGATTCGGCAGCTAATCGGGCCGTGTATGGGGACTACCGACTGGCCTGCCCGACCGATATCTGGCCTGAAATCGGCCAGATCTCGATCGGGCAGGTTAGAAAATCTAGTCGGATCGGGTAACGCATCGGCTCATTGATGCGGTCCCCGGACCGACTTTGCCTATGCCCGTCATTATAATTCGATCGCTTGGCACTGGGGGATCGAATTAGCCTGGATTCTCCCGATATTGCCCACAAGTAGGTGGGGGATATCTGGAGAAGATCCGCTCACTTGGCAACATCGCCAAGCGAGCGGATCTTAAGGTGTATGGGCACCTTAAGTCTACTTTTCCCTGCGTTTGGTATGAACCCAAAGCCCCACCCATTGTCCAGTTGCCCCTCCCTTCATTCCTCCATGTTCCCCTCACCTCCTCCTCCTCTGTAGTCTCGGTGTTTGGCCCATTCTGGGTGTCCTGGAAGAGGATTTTCTTCATTTTGCGGTACTGCAGATTATCCAGCTCTCGCACAGCATCCTTTGTGCGTTGGATCAGCTCCATGATGACGGTCTGCGGGCGCTCTCTTTGCAGGAAGCGGTGCTGGGATTGGACAAATAATGTTTCTTATAGGGAGAGCAGACAAGGAGCTCACACAAACAACAGCCACTAGAGTAAGGGGGCATTAGTCACAACTGCCCCTCGCTAACACTTACCTTCAGCAGCATGTCAGAGGTGGGTCTGTCCTGGGGGATCTTCTGCAGGCAGGAATCCACAAAGTTTCGAAAATATTCAGACCTAGAGATAGAGGCTCACAGTGAGGCTTCAGGCTGCTGCTTCCAGGGGCAACTGTTGTATATTAATATACAGTACGGGTAAATACACCCCTGTCTGACTGCGGCAAATAGCAAGAACTCTGGCTTTAAATTACACAGAGATCTCTGCCTTAATATCGCCTTTACTGTCTGGCAATGAAGTGTTCCCACTACTGCCTGTAGGTGGCACTCCCACGTGGTACAGCCATCTATTTATAGAAATATGCACGCTGGTCCTTCCAGTACAACCTGTGCCAAGTCTCCTTTCTGTAAGAACCTACGCATGCCCCCAGGAAGCACAAAATATACCGTTTAAAAAGCAATGCTTTCTTGCTCTTTATTCTTTTATAGAAGAGAAACACATTCATAAAGGATAATCTTGCTTATATAAACTGTAGCTATTGTGTGTGAGGGCTGCCATACTGCTTTCCATTGATGCCTGGAACTCCCAGAGTACAGGGCTGATGATAAACAGCAATTGGGTACAGTGAGGGGCCTGTAGTCACCAAAATAATGAGATTATAACATTACCCACGGCCACAGGGCAATAATCGTGCAAGTGCAGTATATTGTACACAGGTAGGTGCTCACCAGTGGTTGGACTGTAGGACAGGAGACTCATTCTGAGCGATGTGATATAAGGCACTCATTGCATTCATGTTAAACAAGGGCGGCTTCCTTTCGGCTAGACAGGGAGCAGAAGAGAGAGCATTATAGTGGCACCTTCATTAGACTTTCACGGCATGGAGGCACTGGGCCATTCTGAGAATTCAAAATGACAGGACTCAGGCTGCTAGCCGGGCTTGGGAAAGGCACATTAGCCTTTAGATGGCTAGCTTGGGCAGGGGGCAAGGCCAAGGAGTACAGAGCTGGGCTAGGCTTAAAGCTCGCCATACACGTTCAGATTTTAGTCTTCTTTCAATGAACATTTGGATATAGATTGTTAGTTTTAGTTTGTTGCATTTAAACGAGCATATCCTAAATTGTAAAGTGGGAGGATGTTCTGAACATGAAGTAGTTGGCAGACACCAACCGTATGAAAGTGACTTGCCTGAAATGCATTGTCGGTCCCCCAAGGATATTGTCAGATACACAATACATGCACAGATTTTATTGCTATCCAACCAAAATCTTCTAACCTATCCAATCGACTAAACAACGGCCATGGTAGGAAATTTATCGAGATGACACACGTGGTCTGGAAATCTAGTTTCATACAATATCAGTACATTTATGGTCAGCTTAAGAGGGGGTTGGGAGAGAGTACTCAGCGCCTTGGCCTGTTGGCAAAGGGTTGGGGAGGGGAAGAAGATAGACAAGCCCTGGGGTGTAGAAGAAGCCTGGAGCAGAGCCTGGGGAGAGGAGCAGGATTAAGCTATGTATATTAGGACTGGCCAAACTTTATACTCTGGCTACTGTGAGGGGCAGGAAACTAATAGGGAGGGGGCAGAGAGAAATCAGGGAGAAGGCAGGAAGCCAGCATGGCGTGTGTGTGTGCAGGATAGGGCTCTGCAGGAAGCCAGCATGGCGTGTGTGTGTGCAGGATAGGGCTCTGCAGGAAGCCAGCATGGAGTGTGTGTGCAGGATAGGGCTCTGCAGGAAGCCAGCATGTAGAGTGTGTGTAGGATAGGGCTCTGCAGGAAGCCAGCATGGAGTGTGTGAGCAGGATAGGGCTCTGCAGGAAGCCAGCATGGAGTGTGTGTGCAGGATAGGGCTCTGCAGGAAGCCAGCATGGCGTGTATGTGTGCAGGATAGGGCTCTGCAGGAAGCCAGCATGGAGTGTGTGTGCAGGATAGGGCTCTACAGGAAGCCAGCATGGAGTGTGTGTGCAGGATATGGCTCTGCAGGAAGCCAGCATGGAGTGTGTGTGCAGGATAGGGCTCTGCACAGAGCTTAGCACTGAGAGGGGCCAGGAAACCAATGACAGATGTGAAGCAGTCACTGTAAGAGCACTCACCTAATTCAATGCTTGTTATCCCCAGAGACCAGACATCCACCTTCCCATCGTACTGTCCCTCGTCCATGGCGAGAATCACCTCTGGAGCCATCCTATATAAAAGACATGTCAGCTGCCTCCTGCAAGCCACACGGGATCCTGCACAACCCAATCACAGGCAAGTGCTGGCAAACAGGATCTCTAGTGATTCTGTACCAGAGTGGAATGTACAATGTATAGGAAATGTTTAGCATTCCCATCAGCCCTCAGTGCTGAGCTTGCAAATGGCACTGCAATCAAAACCTTGTCATCTGAAAATGAGCAAACCTCTCTAACCTTACATACTCTCACTGGGTGTGCCACCGGTATGCACCCCAGCATGCACTGCTACACCGCACCATAAGGTCTGATTACCTGGGCACCTCATATTAAAGGGGTGGTTGGTCGTCTTTTTGCACTAGTAAGACAATTTGTGTACAATATTCTTACCAATATGGAGTCCCCACAAAGGAGTTGGCTGGAGCCACTATAGAGGCTGATCCAAAATCTCCCAGCTTCACTAGTCCTGGCTCAGTAAGAAGGATATTCCCTGCCTTCACATCCCTATGTGGAATAAAAAAATAGACGTACAAGGGTGAAGTGGAAGTAACTAGCAATAAAGAACAAAGCGGAGGGAAAAGATAGGACAGGCAGAGGTGGGCAGTTAGAGAGAAGTCAAGTAAGAGGTGAGTGGGAGGAGTGGCCATGGTGAGGTGGGCGGGTAGGGAGGAATTAAGAACGGTTGGATAAGTAGGAATTGAGGAGGGATAAGTGGATAGGGTAGCGGCCAGGAGGAACCAAGAAGGGTTGGATAAGGAGTAATTGAGGAGGGATGGGTGTAAAAAGAGCGGCCAAGGAAAAATAGATAGGGAGGAGTCAAGTAGAAGAGGGTGAAAGGGGTGAGGCCAAGAACAGGTGGGCATGTAGGGAGGAATCAAAAAGGGGTGGATAGGTAAGGAGTTGAGAAGAGGTGGGTGAAAAGGGGAGAGGCCAAGGAGAGGTGTGCAGATATGGAGGAGTAGAGGAGAGGTGAATAGCGGAGAGTGGAGAAAGAGGTGGATAAGGAGGAGTCATAGAGAAATAAGTGGAAGGCAAGAGGCCAAGGAGAGGTGGGGGGTAGAAAGGAATCAAGTAGGGCTGGATAGGGAGGAGTCTAAGAAAAGTAAAAGAAAAGTGGGTGGAAGGGAAGAGGCTTAGAAGAAGCGGCAGGTAGGGGGGAGTCAAGAATGGTGGATAAGGAGGAGTGGAAGGGAGGTAGGTGGAAGGGGAGAGGCCAAGGAGAGGTGGACAGGTAGGAAAAAGTGGTGGATAGGGAGGAGTCGAAGGGAGGTAGGTGGAAGGGGAGAGGCCAAGGAGAGGTGGACAGGTAGGGAGAAGGGGTGGATAGGGAGGAGTCGAAGGGAGGTAGGTGGAAGGGGAGAGGCCAAGGAGAGGTGGTGGATAGGGAGGAGTCGAAGGGAGGTAGGTGGAAGGGGAGAGGCCAAGGAGAGGTGGTGGATAGGGAGGAGTCGAAGGGAGGTAGGTGGAAGGGGAGAGGCCAAGGAGAGGTGGAAAGGTAGGGAGGAGACGAGAGGTGGGCACGAGGGGGTGGGCTAAGGTAGGAATGCCTGAGGATAGAACAAGGCACAGACATGCAGGAAAGGGTGCAGTAGAATGGCAATAGGGGAGAGAAAGGTAGGGGGGGTGCAAAAAGAGATGGAGCACATAGAGCATCAGACACTAGCTCTGCCTCTTACCGGTGGATCATGTTGTGGTTATGGAGGTAGGCCAAGCCTTGCAGTGCACCATGGGTAATAGCAGCAATTTCCACCTCCTGCAAAGGTTTCTTGTGCACTGGTGGGAAAGCAGAAACAGGGCAAGCAGATAAATACTGTGCTGCTCCATGGGATTTCACAGTAAAACTCTTAATTCAACTTGGGGGCGGGGCTTTAGTACATTTGGGAAAGGGACAGTGACACTCACCCTCCAGGAGATCGGAAGCAGATCCCAGGCAGTACTCCATCACCAGCTGAAAGAGAGAGAAAGGATCGGGGTGATAACAGGAGTTAATAACAGACCTGGGGGCCCCCGGGATACACAGTTGTGGGAGCAGGTGAGGGGAAGGCAGTCATATCAGTGAGAGGAGGGGGTGTTTGGCAGTGACGTGTGCAGCCTGCAGGGGGCTATTGTGGCTGCTTGAACTGTAGCAGCAGCCTCCCACACACACCGCAATCCATTAGCTTTAGCACAGAGGAAGTGCCAGCTATGGGCAGGGGAGTGCGGGCAGCCACTGTCAGATCAGACCGACTTGGCATAATGTGTGGGGAGTCATTTACAGTGTAAATGTGCAACTGTACAACTTGCATGCTCAATTTGTGGCTGAAATGTCCCAGCATCCCCCTGATAGCTCCTGGTTCCCCCCTCAAACTACACTGAGAGAGTGCTCCCTCTGTGCCTCAGCTTCCTGTATAGGGTGGTGCAGCAGGCTACACCGACCCCCTACCTACTCACCCAGGCAGTGTGCTCCCTCTGTGCCCCAGCTTCCTGTATAGGGTTGTGCAGCAGGCTACACAGACCCCCTTACCTACTCACCCAGGCAGTGTGCTCCCCCCTGTGCCCCAGGTTCCTGTTTGTGCAGCAGGCTACACCGACCCCCTAACTACTCACCCAAGCAGTGTGCTCCCCCTGTGCCCCAGCTTCCTGTATAGGGTTGTGCAGCAGGCTACACCGACCCCCTACCTACTCACCCAGGCAGTGTGCTCCCTCTGTGCCCCAGCTTCCTGTATAGGGTTGTGCAGCAGGCTACACCGACCCCCTACCTACTCACCCAGGCAGTGTGCTCCCCCCTGTGCCCCAGCTTCCTGTTTGTGCAGCAGGCTACACCAACCCCCTAACTACTCACCCAAGCAGTGTGCTCCCTCTGTGCCCCAGCTTCCTGTATGGGGTTGTGCAGCAGGCTACACCGACCCCCTACCTACTCACCCAGGCAGTGTGCTCCCCCTGTGCCCCAGCTTCCTGTTTGTGCAGCAGGCTACACCAACCCCCTAACTACTCACCCAGGCAGTGTGCTCCCTCTGTGCCCCAGCTTCCTGTATGGGGTTGTGCAGCAGGCTACACTGATCCCCTACCTACTCACCCAGGCAGTGTGCTCCCCCTGTGCCCCAGCTCCTGTTTGTGCAGCAGGCTACACCGACCCCCTACCTACTCACCCAGGCAGTGTGCTCCCCCTGTGCCCCAGCTTCCTGTTTGTGCAGCAGGCTACACCAACCCCCTAACTACTCACCCAAGCAGTGTGCTCCCTCTGTGCCCCAGCTTCCTGTTTGTGCAGCAGGTTACACCGACCCCCTACCTACTTACCCAGGCAGTGTGCTCCCTCTGTGCCCCAGCTTCCTGTTTGTGTAGCAGGCTACACCGACCCCCTAACTACTCACCCAGGCAGTGTGCTCCCTCTGTGCCCCAGCTTCCTGTTTGTGTTTGTGCAGCAGGTTACACCGACCCCCTACCTACTCACCCAGGCAGTGTGCTCCCTCTGTGCCCCAGCTTCCTGTTTGTGTTTGTGCAGCAGGTTACACCGACCCCCTACCTACTTACCCAGGCAGTGTGCTCCCCCTGTGCCCCAGCTGCCTGTTTGTGTTTGTGCAGCAGGTTACACCGACCCCCTACCTACTTACCCAGGCACTGTGCTCCCCCTGTGCCCCAGCTTCCTGTTCGTGTAGCAGGCTACACCGACCCCCTACCTACTCACCCAGGCAGTGTGCTCCCTCTGTGCCCCAGCTTCCTGTTCATGTAGCAGGTTACACCGACCCCCTACCTACTTACCCAGGCAGTGTGCTCCCCCTGTGCCCCAGCTTCCTGTTCGTGTAGCAGGCTACACCGACCCCCTACCTACTCACCCAGGCAGTGTGCTCCCTCTGTGCCCCAGCTTCCTGTTTGTGTTTGTGCAGCAGGCTACACCGACCCCCTACCTACTCACCCAGGCAGTGTGCTCCCTCTGTGCCCCAGCTTCCTGTTTGTGTTTGTGCAGCAGGTTACACCGACCCCCTACCTACTTACCCAGGCAGTGTGCTCCCCCTGTGCCCCAGCTTCCTGTTTGTGCAGCAGGCTACACCGACCCCCTACCTACTCACCCAGGCAGTGTGCTCCCCCTGTGCCCCAGCTTCCTGTTCGTGTAGCAGGCTACACCGACCCCCTACCTACTCACCCAGGCAGTGTGCTCCCTCTGTGCCCCAGCTTCCTGTTTGTGTTTGTGCAGCAGGTTACACCGACCCCCTACCTACTCACCCAGGCAGTGTGCTCCCTCTGTGCCCCAGCTTCCTGTTTGTGTTTGTGCAGCAGGTTACACCGACCCCCTTCCTACTTACCCAGGCAGTGTGCTCCCCCTGTGCCCCAGCTTCCTGTTTGTGCAGCAGGTTACACCGACCCCCTACCTACTTACCCAGGCAGTGTGCTCCCCCTGTGCCCCAGCTTCCTGTTCGTGTAGCAGGCTACACCGACCCCCTACCTACTCACCCAGGCAGTGTGCTCCCTCTGTGCCCCAGCTTCCTGTTTGTGTTTGTGCAGCAGGCTACACCGACCCCCTACCTACTCACCCAGGCAGTGTGCTCCCCCTGTGCCCCAGCTTCCTGTTTGTGTAGCAGGCTACACCGACCCCCTACCTACTCACCCAAGCAGTGTGCTCCCCCTGTGCCCCAGCTTCCTGTTTGTGCAGCAGGCTACACCGACCCCCTACCTACTCACCCAAGCAGTGTGCTCCCTCAGGTAACATCCTTTATACTCAATAGTGTTTGGGTGTCGCAGCTTCTGGAGGAACTTCACTTCCTTTATGATGTCCTGCCATTTCTGTTGGGCAGAGAGACAGAGGGTTCAGAGAAGGAGAATACTTCCGTTAGCCGCAAATTATTTTCCGCTGCTTTGCGCACCCACCTCATTAGATTGCTTCCCGCTGTAGGACATCTTCTTAATGGCCACAACCTCATTGTTACGGATATCTCTGGCCTGGGAGAGAGAAAAGGAGAGAACAAGGGCGGGGGGTCAGCAATGGAGAGATAAGGCCACAGAAGAAAATATGTGAGAGCAGCCATATTGCTTGCTCTGCCTAAATGCAGGCAGAACCACCATGCTGAACGCTTATACTCACAAAGTACACTGCTCCGAAGCTGCCATGTCCAATTTCCCGAAGGTCAGTGAAAAGCTTCTCGGGGTCATCTTTGAAAAAGAGCTCAGCAACCTCTGGGTCCTTCAGGCTTCCGGCCCGAGCGTTGGACGGCATGACGAGGCCCAGAGGGACCCCCCCGCGGGACAGCGCCACCACTCCCTGCGTATGGGGGACCACCCAAGGCTGTGGATAGGAAAAGGGCAAGGTTAAGGGCTGGGAGTAAAGACACCACCCGATGAGCACAGATACATTCTGAGGAACCTACTCAATGTACAGATACGCGGCTGCCGGGACTCCGGACAGGTACGCGGCTGCCGGGACTCCGGACAGGTACGCGGCTGCCGGGACTCCGGACAGGTACGCGGCTGCCGGGACTCCGGACAGGTACGCGGCTGTAAAGTGCCCAAAATGCCATTTATTTACCTTCCTAACCCCACCCCAAACCAGCCTGGTGTGTATATTGGACTAAATGGGGAGGGGTAACAGAGCAGTTTTATTGCCACCCATATTTCTTTCAGACATACATTTATATTTGGGTGCATTTCCCCTTTATATTACAGCATCTCCGCCCCCCCAGGCTCCAGTCTCCCTTGTTACACAGCTTGGATTACAGACAAAGCCTCACCAGGGGGTGTGCAGCCTAACCCAAAGGGCCAGTGTTCATGGGAAAGCCCCACAATGCACTGCTGTATCAAACCCAACTCCCAGCAGGAATAAAGAGTCAGACTCACACTGCAACAGAGCACTTTTTAGCACTTCCCCCTCCCATGGGAAGTGCTGGGCGGGGCTATCACAGGGATTAACCTCTTGTTCTGATTCTTCCCCCTCCCATGGGAAGTGCTGGGCGGGGCTATCACAGGGATTAACCACTTGTTCTGATTCTTTCCCCTCCCATGGGAAGTGCTGGGCGGGGCTATCACAGGGATTAACCACTTGTTCTGATTCTTTCCCCCTCCCATGGGAACTGCTGGGCGGGGCTATCACAGGGATTAACCTCTTGTTCTGATTCTTCCCCCTCCCATGGGAACTGCTGGGCGGGGCTATCACAGGGATTAACCACTTGTTCTGATTCTTTCCCCTCCCATGGGAACTGCTGGGCGGGGCTATCACAGGGATTAACCTCTTGTTCTGAATCTGTCCCCTCCCATGGGAACTGCTGGGCGGGGCTATCACAGGGATTAACCTCTTGTTCTGAATCTGTCCCCTCCCATGGGAACTGCTGGGCGGGGCTATCACAGGGATTAACCTCTTGTTCTGAATCTGTCCCCTCCCATGGGAACTGCTGGGCGGGGCTATCACAGGGATTAACCTCTTGTTCTGAATCTGTCCCCTCCCATGGGAACTGCTGGGCGGGGCTATCACAGGGATTAACCTCTTGTTCTGAATCTGTCCCCTCCCATGGGAACTGCTGGGCGGGGCTATCACAGGGATTAACCTCTTGTTCTGAATCTGTCCCCTCCCATGGGAACTGCTGGGCAGGGGTATCACAGGGATTAACCTCTTGTTCTGAATCTGTCCCCTCCCATGGGAACTGCTGGGCGGGGCTATCACAGGGATTAACCTCTTGTTCTGAATCTGTCCCCTCCCATGGGAACTGCTGGGCAGGGGTATCACAGGGATTAACCTCTTGTTCTGAATCTGTCCCCTCCTATGGGAACTGCTGGGCGGGGCTATCACAGGAATTATCCTAATTTAATTTTCCACAATGTATATTGAAATAATGTGACCTGTAGCAGACACAACCTTGAGGGGGCTGGGGGCAATTAACTGCATGTTCCAGTACCACTGCAATTACACAGCACTGCGGCCGAGATCAGACTCACAGGCCGGTAACTGCCAGACTCATCCATCCACGCTTTGCTAACCCAGTATCATTCCCAAATGGAAAAGTTCTCTGCCCCAAATTTCAAGCTATTAACACATGACTGAAATGTTAAACTATTGATACCTAAATAATACAGAGTCTTCATGTCCCAGCATGCTCTGCAAGGCTAGCAATTTTATAAATCAGTCCCCTGGCAACCATAGGCTTCACGCATTCGCGGCAGCCCCCCACTTTCTCAAAGCTACACAGTCATAAGAACCCTAACGACTTTTTAAACCCCACCCCTAAAGGCATTAACCCTTGCTATAACTTCTGTTAAATATCCACAATGAATGGATCCATACAACTCGTTTAGCTGTAGGCAAATACACATTTCTTGTAACAATACAAATGAATAATACATAATATAGAATAATAATAATATACAAAAACATGTGTATTTATACAGGGGCATAAAAGCCCCGATCACAAATAGCAGGAAATATCCCATTGGCCAAAAGTGTCGATTGTCTTAAGATGGTAAATCCAAAATGCTCCTCTCTCAGACTCCCTCCCTTTCTTATATTACTGTATATTTTGGTTTATCAATAATCTGTAACATCACATTAGTTTTGTGATTGTCCCCCCCCACATGTAGCCCTCGCCCAACAACATCTGCCCCAGCTGAGCCCCAAACACATATGGGCCAGAGAGCAGGGAGCAGCAGAAAGGTTTGGGGCGGGAGGTACCATGTGCCTAAAGTAAAGGGCCGACGTTCCCGGGAAGAGATGTAGTTCAATATGAGAAAATAAAGGAACTAAAACAGAGGGAAAATGGGTCAAAATTAAATCATATTAGAAAATAGATAAAATAATTGTGGAAAAATAAAGCAGCACAACCAACTATCAAGCATCCCTCCGTTAGCTCTTACCCTGCAGAGCATCCCTCCGACAACTCTTAACCTGCAGAGAATCCCTCCGTCAACTCTTACCCTGCAGAGCATCCCTCCGTCAACTCTTACCCTGCAGAGCATCCCTCCGTCAACTCTTACCCTGCAGAGCATCCCTCCGTCAACTCTTAACCTGCAGAGCATCCCTCCGTCAACTCTTACCCTGCAGAGCATCCCTCCGTCAACTCTTACCCTGCAGAGCATCCCTCCGTCAACTCTTACCCTGCAGAGCATCCCTCCGTCAACTCTTACCCTGCAGAGCATCCCTTCCTCAACTCTTACCCTGCACAGCATCCCTCCGTCAACTCTTACCCTGCAGAGCATCCCTCCGTCAACTCTTACCCTGCACAGCATCCCTCCCTCAACTCTTACCCTGCTGAGCATCCCTCCGTCAGGGACTGATGGGAATGGGATAGGGACCTTACTGGGGCAGGGACTGATGGGAATGGGATAGGGACCTTACTGGGGCAGGCACTGATGGGAATGGGATAGGGACCTTACTGGGGCAGGGACTGATGGGAATGGGATAGGGACCTTACTGGGGCAGGGACTGATGGGGATGGGATAGGGGACCTCACTGGGGCAGAGACTGATGGGGATGGGATAGGGACCCTACTAGGGCAGGGACTGATGGGGATGGGATAGGGACCCTACTGGGGCAGGGACTGATGGGAATGGGATAGGGACCTTACTGGGGCAGGGACTGAAGGGAATGGGATAGGGGACCTCACTGGGGCAGAGACTGATGGGGATGGGATAGGGACCCTACTAGGGCAGGGACTGATGGGGATGGGATAGGGACCCTACTGGGGCAGGGACTGATGGGAATGGGATAGGGACCTTACTGGGGCAGGGACTGAAGGGAATGGGATAGGGACCTTACTGGGGCAGGGACTGATGGGGATGGGATAGGGACCTTACTGGGGCAGGGACTGATGGGAATGGGATAGGGACCTTACTGGGGCAGGGACTGATGGGAATGGGATAGGGACCTTACTGGGGCAGGGACTGATGGGGATGGGATAGGGACCTTACTGGGACAGGGACTGATGGGGATGGGATAGGGACCCTACTGGGGCAGGGACTGATGGGGATGGGATAGGGACCCTACTGGGGCAGGGACTGATGGGGATGGGATAGGGACTGATGGGGATGGGATAGGGACCTTACTGGGGCAGGGACTGATGGGAATGGGATAGGGACCTTACTGGGGCAGGGATTGATGGGAATGGGATAGGGACCCTACTGGGGCAGGGACTGATGGGGATGGGATAGGGACCTTACTGGGGCAGGGACTGATGGGGATGGGATAGGGACCTTACTGGGGCAGGCACTGATGGGAATGGGATAGGGACCTTACTGGGGCAGGGACTGATGGGGATGGGATAGGGACCTTACTGGGGCAGGCACTGATGGGGATGGGATAGGGACCTTACTGGGGCAGGCACGGATGGGAATGGGATAGGGACCTTACTGGGGCAGGGACTGATGGGGATGGGATAGGAACCTTACTGGGGCAGGCACTGATGGGGATGGGATAGGGACCTTACTGGGGCAGGCACGGATGGGAATGGGATAGGGACCTTACTGGGGCAGGGACTGATGGGGATGGGATAGGGACCTTACTGGGGCAGGGACTGATGGGGATGGGATAGGGACCTTACTGGGGCAGGGACTGATGGGGATGGGATAGGGACCTTACTGGGGCAGGGACTGATGGGAATGGGATAGGGACCTTACTGGGGCGGGGACTGATGGGAATGGGATAGGGACCTTACTGGGGCAGGCACGGATGGGAATGGGATAGGGACCTTACTGGGGCAGGGACTGATGGGGATGGGATAGGAACCTTACTGGGGCAGGCACTGATGGGGATGGGATAGGGACCTTACTGGGGCAGGCACGGATGGGAATGGGATAGGGACCTTACTGGGGCAGGGACTGATGGGGATGGGATAGGGACCTTACTGGGGCAGGGACTGATGGGGATGGGATAGGGACCTTACTGGGGCAGGGACTGATGGGGATGGGATAGGGACCTTACTGGGGCAGGGACTGATGGGAATGGGATAGGGACCGATGGGAATGGGATAGGGACCTTACTGGGGCAGGGACTGATGGGGATGGGATAGGGACCTTACTGGGGCAGGGA
Organism: Xenopus tropicalis; assembly: GCF_000004195.4. Taxonomy (NCBI): domain Eukaryota; kingdom Metazoa; phylum Chordata; class Amphibia; order Anura; family Pipidae; genus Xenopus; species Xenopus tropicalis. The sequence goes on along the minus strand of NC_030685.2, from coordinate 5,258,278 downwards.
CTGATGGGGATGGGATAGGGACCTTACTGGGGCAGGGACTGATGGGGATGGGATAGGGACCTTACTGGGGCAGGGACTGATGGGAATGGGATAGGGACCTTACTGGGGCAGGGACTGGTGGGAATGGGATAGGGACCTTACTGGGGCAGGGACTGATGGGAATGGGATAGGGACCTTACTGGGGCAGGGACTGATGGGGATGGGATAGGGACCTTACTGGGGCAGGGACTGATGGGGATGGGATAGGGACCTTACTGGGGCAGGGACTGATGGGGATGGGATAGGGACCTTACTGGGGCAGGCACGGATGGGAATGGGATAGGGACCTTACTGGGGCAGGGACTGATGGGGATGGGATAGGGACCTTACTGGGGCAGGCACTGATGGGAATGGGATAGGGACCTTACTGGGGCAGGGTCTGATGGGGATGGGATAGGGACCTTACTGGGGCAGGGACTGATGGGAATGGGATAGGGACCTTACTGGGGCGGGGACTGATGGGGATGGGATAGGGACCTTACTGGGGCAGGGACTGATGGGAATGGGATAGGGACCTTACTGGGGCGGGGACTGATGGGGATGGGATAGGGACCTTACTGGGGCAGGGACTGATGGGGATGGGATAGGGACCTTACTGGGGCAGGGACTGATGGGGATGGGATAGGGACCTTACTGGGGCAGGGACTGATGGGAATGGGATAGGGACCTTACTGGGGCAGGGACTGATGGGGATGGGATAGGGACCTTACTGGGGCAGGGACTGATGGGGATGGGATAGGGACCTTACTGGGGCAGGGACTGATGGGAATGGGATAGGGACCTTACTGGGGCAGGGACTGATGGGGATGGGATAGGGACCTTACTGGGGCAGGGACTGATGGGAATGGGATAGGGACCTTACTGGGGCAGGGACTGATGGGAATGGGATAGGGACCTTACTGGGGCAGGGACTGATGGGGATGGGATAGGGACCTTACTGGGGCAGGGACTGATGGGGTGACACACACTATAAAATAAACAGTAAGAATAATAATAATAATTACCCAGGCCCAGAGAGTGTCAGACCTTCAGAACATCCCTCCATTACTCTGATCCAGTAACAGAGCTGCAAAGCCATACTCCCTAACCTGCTCCAGATCCGCCGAGTACTACTCCTTTAGCCCAGACTAGTGCCCGAGCAGCGGAACATTATCCCAGTACCAAGGGCTGCACAGAATTACCCCGGTACCCTCTTTAACCCCTGAGCTGCCACAGAGAGCAGTTGTGCACAAGGAGGTGAGAGACTAAGAATTCTCAGAGATTTCAAGTCCCGCCCCCTCTGCTGACAGCCCTAGTTACAGCTCTTTCATTGGCTCCAGCTGGAGGGCAAAGGAATCATGCCCCAACCACCGCCTCCGACCCACAGTCTGCCTCACACCACATTGCCACTTACGGCTCTGCCAACCAGCAGCTCGAGAGTTACCTGCAATTCAGCTTCTTTACCCATGTGGTAATGTCCCTTCTATTCCTTCATAGCCCAGTACCCATCAGAAGTGCTCCCTCCTGCACCCATACACCTACCTACACCTACATACAGCATCCCCCCCCCTCCCCTGCACTCAAACCTCATGCGCAAAGCTGGCACCGCCCTCTCTCCCTTCTGTACCGCTACCCCTCCTGCCATTGCCCTCTCTCCCTTCTGTACCGCTACCCCTCCTGCCATTGCCCTCTCTCCCTTCTGTACCGCTACCCCTCCTGCCATTGCCCTCTCTCCCTTCTGTACCGCTACCCCTCCTGCCATTGCCCTCTCTCCCTTCTGTACCGCTACCCCTCCTGCCATTGCCCTCTCTCCCTTCTGTACCGCTACCCCTCCTGCCATTGCCCTCTCTCCCTTCTGTACCGCTACCCTCCTGCCATTGCCCTCTCTCCCTTCTGTACCGCTACCCTCCTGCCATTGCCCTCTCTCCCTTCTGTACCGCTACCCTTCCTGCCATTGCCCTCTCTCCCTTCTGTACCGCTACCCTCCTGCCATTGCCCTCTCTCCCTTCTGTACTGCTACCCTCCTGCCATTGCCCTCTCTCCCTTCTGTACCGCTACCCTCCTGCCATTGCCCTCTCTCCCTTCTGTACCGCTACCCTTCCTGCCATTGCCCTCTCTCCCTTCTGTACCGCTACCCTCCTGCCATTGCCCTCTCTCCCTTCTGTACCGCTACCCTCCTGCCATTTCCCTTCTCTCCCTTCTGTACCGCTACCCCTCCTGCCATTGCCCTCTCTCCCTTCTGCACCGTTACCCTCCTGCCATTGCCCTCTCTCCCTTCTGTACCACTACCCTCCTGCCATTGCCCTCTCTCCCTTCTGTACCGCTACCCTTCCTGCCATTGCCCTCTCTCCCTTCTGTACCGCTACCCTCCTGCCATTGCCCTCTCTCCCTTCTGTACCGCTACCCTCCTGCCATTTCCCTTCTCTCCCTTCTGTACCGCTACCCCTCCTGCCATTGCCCTCTCTCCCTTCTGCACCGTTACCCTCCTGCCATTGCCCTCTCTCCCTTCTGCACCGCTACCCCTCCTGCCATTGCCCTCTCTCCCTTCTGCACCGTTACCCTCCTGCCATTGCCCTCTCTCCCTTCTGCACCGCTACCCCTCCTGCCATTGCCCTCTCTCCCTTCTGCACCGTTACCCTCCTGCCATTGCCCTCTCTCCCTTCTGCACCGCTACCCCTCCTGCCATTGCCCTCTCTCCCTTCTGCACCGCTACCCCTCCTGCCATTGCCCTCTCTCCCTTCTGCACCGCTACCCCTCCTGCTATTGCCCTCTCTCCCTTCTGTACCGCTACCCTCCTGCCATTGCCCTCTCTCACTTCTGTACCGCTACCCTCCTAACATTGCCCTCTCTCCCTTCTGCAACGCTACCCCTCCTGCCTTTGCCCTCTCTCCCTTCTGTACCGATACCCCTCCTACCATTGCCCTCTCTCCCTTCTGCACCGATACCCCTCCTGCCATTGCCCTCTCTCGCTTCTGCACCGCTACCCTCCTGCCATTGCCCTCTCTCCCTTCTGTATCGCTACCCCTCCTGCCATTGCCCTCTCTCCCTTCTGTATCGCTACCCCTCCTGCCATTGCCCTCTCTTTCTACGCCACTATCCATAATGGCACTGCCCTCTCTCCCTTCTACACCACTATCCATAATGGCACTGCCCTCTCTCCCTTCTACACCACTATCCATAATGGCACTGCCCTCTCTCCCTTCTACACCACTATCCATAATGGCACTGCCCTCTCTCCCTTCTACACCACTATCCATAATGGCACTGCCCTCTCTCCCTTCTGTACACCTATCCATAATGGCACTGCCCACACTCCATTCTGCACCACTATCCATAATGGCACTGCCCACTCTCCATTCTGCACCACTATCCATAATGGCACTGCCCTCTCTCCCTTCTGTACCCCTATCGATAATGGCACTGCCCTCTCTGCCTTCAGTACCACTATTCATAATGGCACTGCCCTCTCTCCCTTCTGTACCCCTATTCATAATGGCACTGCCCTCTCTCCATTCTGCACCACTATCCATAATGGCACTGCCCTCTCTCCCTTCTACACCACTATTCATAATGGCACTGCCCTCTCTCCCTTCTGTACCCCTATTCATAATGGCACTGCCCTCTCTCCCTTCTGTACCCCTATTCATAATGGCACTGCCCTCTCTCCATTCTGCACCACTATCCATAATGGCACTGCCCTCTCTCCCTTCTACACCACTATCCATAATGGCACTGCCCTCTCTCCCTTCTACACCACTATCCATAATGGCACTGCCCTCTCTCCCTTCTACACACTATCCATAATGGCACTGCCCTCTCTCCCTTCTACACCACTATCCATAATGGCACTGCCCTCTCTCCCTTCTACACCACTAGCCATAATGGAACTGCCCTCTCTCCATTCTGTACCACTATCCATAATGGCACTGCCCTCTCTCCCTTCTGTACCACTATCCATAATGGCACTGCCCTCTCTCCCTTCTACACCACTATCCATAATGGCACTGCCCTCTCTCCATTCTGTACCACTAGCCATAATGGCACTGCCCTCTCTCCCTTCTACACCACTATCCATAATGGCACTGCCCTCTCTCCCTTCTACACCACTATCCATAATGGCACTGCCCTCTCTCCCTTCTACACCACTATCCATAATGGCACTGCCCTCTCTCCCTTCTGTACACCTATCCATAATGGCACTGCCCACACTCCATTCTGCACCACTATCCATAATGGCACTGCCCACTCTCCATTCTGCACCACTATCCATAATGGCACTGCCCTCTCTCCCTTCTGTACCCCTATCGATTATGGCACTGCCCTCTCTGCCTTCAGTACCACTATTCATAATGGCACTGCCCTCTCTCCCTTCTGTACCCCTATTCATAATGGCACTGCCCTCTCTCCATTCTGCACCACTATCCATAATGGCACTGCCCTCTCTCCCTTCTACACCACTATCCATAATGGCACTGCCCTCTCTCCCTTCTGTACCCCTATTCATAATGGCACTGCCCTCTCTCCCTTCTGTACCCCTATTCATAATGGCACTGCCCTCTCTCCATTCTGCACCACTATCCATAATGGCACTGCCCTCTCTCCCTTCTACACCACTATCCATAATGGCACTGCCCTCTCTCCCTTCTACACCACTATCCATAATGGCACTGCCCTCTCTCCCTTCTACACCACTATCCATAATGGCACTGCCCTCTCTCCCTTCTACACCACTAGCCATAATGGAACTGCCCTCTCTCCATTCTACACCACTATCCATAATGGCACTGCCCTCTCTCCCTTCTACACCACTATCCATAATGGCACTGCCCTCTCTCCCTTCTACACCACTATCCATAATGGCACTGCCCTCTCTCCCTTCTACACCACTATCCATAATGGCACTGCCCTCTCTCCCTTCTACACCACTATCCATAATGGCACTGCCCTCTCTCCCTTCTACACCACTATCCATAATGGCACTGCCCTCTCTCCCTTCTACACCACTATCCATAATGGCACTGCCCTCTCTCCCTTCTACACCACTATCCATAATGGCACTGCCCTCTCTCCCTTCTACACCACTATCCATAATGGCACTGCCCTCTCTCCCTTCTACACCACTAGCCATAATGGAACTGCCCTCTCTCCATTCTGTACCACTATCCATAATGGCACTGCCCTCTCTCCCTTCTGTACCACTATCCATAATGGCACTGCCCTCTCTCCCTTCTACACCACTATCCATAATGGCACTGCCCTCTCTCCATTCTGTACCACTAGCCATAATGGCACTGCCCTCTCTCCCTTCTACACCACTATCCATAATGGCACTGCCCTCTCTCCCTTCTACACCACTATCCATAATGGCACTGCCCGCTCTCCCTTCTGTACCCCTATCCATAATGGCACTGCCCTCTCTCCCTTCTACACCACTATCCATAATTGCACTGCCCTCTCTCCCTTCTGTACCCCTATCCATAATGGCACTGCCATCTCTCCCTTCTGTACCCCTATCCATAATGGCACTGCCCTCTCTCCCTTCTGTACCCCTATCCATAATGGCACTACCCTCTCTCCCTTCTGTACCCCTATCCATAATGGCACTGCCCTCTCTCCCTTCTGTACCCCTATCCATAATGGCACTGCCCTCTCTCCCTTCTGTTTCCCTATCTGTAATGACATTTCCCTTGCTCCCTTGTGCACCCCATCTCTTCTAACAGTCATTTATTTTCTGCTTGCCACCCACTCCTGGCACTACTCAATCTTAATTCTGCAGCCCATGCTTATCGGCACTGACCGCTCCCCATTATGTATTGTTATGCTTCCTGACACTGCCCTTTCTGCCATCTGCAACTCTGGCACTGGGTCATCTCACCCATCTATGCCACTATCCATAATGGCACTACCCTCTCCCCTTATCTTTCCCTATACATATTGGTACTGCCCTCCGTTTCCCTTCTGTACCCCTATCCATAATGGTGCTGTGCCCTCTCTCCATTCTGCAGACTAAGCCATAAGGGTACTGTGCCCTCTCTCCATTCTGCAGACTAAGCCATAATGGTACTGTGCCCCCTCTTCATTCCATTGACTAAGTCAAAATGGTACTGTGCCCTCTCTCCATTCTGCAGACTAAGCCATAAGGGTAGAGTGCCCTCTCTCCATTCTGCAGACTAAGCCATAAGGGTAGAGTGCCCTCTCTCCATTCTGCAGACTAAGCCATAAGGGTAGAGTGCCCTCTCTCCATTCTGCAGACTAAGCCATAAGGGTAGAGTGCCCTCTCTCCATTCTGCAGACTAAGCCATAAGGGTAGAGTGCCCTCTCTCCATTCTGCAGACTAAGCCATAAGGGTAGAGTGCCCTCTCTCCATTCTGCAGACTAAGCCATAAGGGTAGAGTGCCCTCTCTCCATTCTGCAGTCTAAGCCATAAGGGTACTGTGCCCTCTCTCCATTCTGTAGACTAAGCCATAATGGTACTGTGCCCTCTCTCCATTCTGTAGACTAAGCCATAATGGTACTGTGCCCTCTCTCCATCCTGCAGACTAAGCCATAAGGGTACTGTGCCCTCTCTCCATTCTGCAGACTAAGCCATAAGGGTACTGTGCCCTTTCTCCATTCTGCAGACTAAGCCATAAGGGTACTGTGCCCTCTCTCCATTCTGCAGACTAAGCCATAAGGGTACTGTGCCCTCTCTCCATTCTGCAGACTAAGCCATAAGGGTACTGTGCCCTCTCTCCATTCTGCAGACTAAGCCATAAGGGTAGAGTGCCCTCTCTCCATTCTGCAGACTAAGCCATAAGGGTAGAGTGCCCTCTCTCCATTCTGCAGACTAAGCCATAAGGGTAGAGTGCCCTCTCTCCATTCTGCAGACTAAGCCATAAGGGTAGAGTGCCCTCTCTCCATTCTGCAGACTAAGCCATAAGGGTAGAGTGCCCTCTCTCCATTCTGCAGACTAAGCCATAAGGGTAGAGTGCCCTCTCTCCATTCTGCAGACTAAGCCATAAGGGTAGAGTGCCCTCTCTCCATTCTGCAGACTAAGCCATAAGGGTAGAGTGCCCTCTCTCCATTCTGCAGACTAAGCCATAAGGGTAGAGTGCCCTCTCTCCATTCTGCAGACTAAGCCATAATGGTACTGTGCCCTCTCTCCATTCTGTAGACTAAGCCATAAGGGTAGAGTGCCCTCTCTCCATTCTGCAGACTAAGCCATAAGGGTAGAGTGCCCTCTCTCCATTCTGCAGACTAAGCCATAATGGTACTGTGCCCTCTCTCCATTCTGTTCCTCTATCAATACTGGCACTGCCCTCTATTCTGTACCCCTACCCATAATGGCATTGCCATCTCTACCTTTTACAATCCATCTCTTTTGGAACTGTCCTCTTTTTCTGCAAACCTTCCACTCCTGGCATTGGCCAATCTCTATTCTACAGCCCATTACATACATTATGTCACCCATTCCCCCAAACCCTTCTGGTGCTGCCTCTCTCTCCTGGTATGTGAAGCCCCAATCTCCTTCTCTGCCAGCTCTTGATGCCCCTTCCTACGCCACCCTTCATACCCAGGCCCAAACAGCAGAACCACAGGCCCAGTGCCCAGGCCCAAACAGTGGAACCACAGGCCCAGTGCCCAGGCCCAGACAGTAGAACCAGAGGCCTAGTACCCAGACCACAGCCAGTAGAACAACAGGCCCAGTACCAGGCCACAGCCAGTAGAATCACAGGCCCAGTAGACAGGCCGAAACAGTAGAACCACATGCCCAGAACCCAGACAGAAGAACCATTGGCCCAGTACCCAGGCTGTAGAACCACAGGCCTGTTACCCCCACTGCAGAACCACAGGTTGTAGACAGCAGAACCACAGGCCTGTTACCCACACCACAGACAGTAGAACCACAGGCCTGGTACCCAGGCTGCAGACAGTAGAACCACAGGCCCGGTACCCAGGCTGCAGACAGTAGAACCAAAGGCCCAGTACCCAGGCTGCAGACAGTAGAACCACAAACCCAGTTTCAAGGCCACAGACAGCAGAACCACAAACCCAGTACCCAGGCCGCAGACAGCAGAACCACAAACCCAGTACCCAGGCCGCAGAGAGCAGAACCACAGGCCCAGTAGCCAGGCCACAGACAGTAGAACCACAGGCCCAGTACCCTCACCACAGAACCACAAGCCCAGTAACCAGTTAGAGCACAGCAACGTATCAGATGTTTGCTGTTCTAGTAAATACTTGCTGCTGATTGGCTTTCCCCTTTAACTGCAATTTAACCCCCACCCACGTGCCACATAACAGTAAAACTAATGGGGCCTATACTGCACCCCCCTCCCCTTGTAATAGAGTTGGTACATGTACCATAGCAGGCACTACTGGAACCCACTTACCCCATATACCCCCCCTCACACTTTCTTACCTGCACCCCATTGTTACATGGCTGCTGCACACATGCAGCGGATTCCTGGCTTTAGAGCCCAGGGCCCTTGGGGTACCCATGAACACTGCACTCTATTCCAGCAGCCTATTAGGGGTGAAGCGGCCATTGTGCTAATTGAGCAACACCATATGGTGGGCTTCATCTATTTACTCGACAACCCTGCACAGCTGTTCCTATTAGTGCCCTGACTCTAATAGCATTGCTATAGTGCTACAGGCTGTAGTTCAGCAACATCATAACGGCTGACTGACTTCTATAGGGCAACCATGCTGATACCTGGCAATATATATATATATATAGCCACGTATGGCAAGTACTGTATAACAGATCCCACGCTCCTTGGCCAGGAACACAAAGGGCCCTAATTACAAGCGCCCAATCCCGGGCCAGTGTGTGCCCAATGCCAATCTGCCCCATCCCAATGAAGTAACAAATACAAACAATACAGTGTATAACCAAGGAACCAGCAGGTAACTCTCCATGCCCTCATACACAGGGCACCGACTCAAGCAGCCACTGGCTGCGGGTTAGCCCCGCCCCCTCCCTAAACCACATGCTCCTCCCCTTATGAGCAGCCATATTGTTGCTCTGGTGCAGCCAACGAGCAGATCATTTATACATTTACATATATATGTTCAGTTGCACCAGGCTGGGGGCACATGGGGCATTTTCACAACCAGTGGAATATTTTGTTTGCAGGAGACCTTTTAAAGGGGAACTCCACCCAAAAAACATCATTCTAACGTCCCAATGCCCATGCATTCCTCATCCTCCCCAGTGTTAGAGTTACGGCTCAATGCAATCGCCCAGGGCGCGTTGGTTGTTTATATTTTCTGCACTGCTGCTTGCGACTCCTGAGGAATGTAGCTTTCAACGTCAATGCAATGTACAAATAAGGAATAAATGGATATTGGGGAGTCGCTTAGATTTCCATTTTCTTTCAGTAAACACAAAAAAAGGTTCTTTTACATGGAAATGAAATATTTTCCCCTGTATGGAGTTCCTGGGCCTTCCAGCCTCAGAACATAAGTCCTATGGGAGTTGTTCCCACATAGGCTGTACCCCAAAAACCTGCCCCCCCCTGGTGGCAACAAGGAAGTGAGGAAGGTCTGTACCAAAATGAGGGGGTGGGACTAGACCACTGTTGAAAGATTATAGGGGGGTACTAATTGCTGACAGTTAGTTTGAGGGGGTGGGGTGAGTGCAGTTCCCAGGGGGATATCACTAATATCACATATAGTACAGCATTGGCTCCTGGGCCCCGGCACAAATGTCATTGGCCGTTTCTCATGGGGCCCCCCAGCCATTGCCCCCCCCCCCCCCATTCCCCTAACGCCTATAGAGACACCCAGGCCGAGCCCCGGGCATATTTAGGAAACGTGACCAGAGCCCTCACCAGCAACGCCTGGACTACAACTCCCACAATCTTTATTAACAGCCCGATTGTGAGTGGATGCCGGGAGTTGTGGTCAGACCACAGCGGGAGGGGGCAACGGGCGAGTAAAAGCACGGATGCGATTGGAAAACAGGGGTATTAAAAGCAAATATGCAGCGGTCACAGCGAAACCCCTACGCTGCCCCTTACTAACCCCCAGTTAGGGAAATGGTCACCTGGTAAGTGCCCTTCCCGTCCCGGCGGAGGGAGACAGTAGGGTGGGGGCCCGGACTCACCTCTTTATCGGCTGCGGCGGATCCGCCGCCAGCTCGGGTCTGCATTCACTGACGCCATTACGCGTGACGTAGGGGTGCGTTCCAGCTGATCGCCTTCCCAGCCGCCATCCTTGGCGTGTGACGTAGTGCGTTCCAAAGCCGGCCCCGCCCACGCAGCTCTCTCAGGCGAAAGGATAGAGAGGGGATGTGGGGTATCCGACGCGCTTTCGTCACACGTTAAGAAGAAGCCAAAATGGCGACAATGTGGGGTGAATGGGGAGAGTTTATGGGTGTTTGCAAGAAGAGACGTCTGGTAGATAGTTTTTCTGGTTAGGCTGACCGTCCTTAGAGCTTCTGCCGTCAATAAATGTTTTATAGAAACTGTAATAACAAGTTACTAGTGAGTTTATGTGAAAATTAGGCAACCTTTTCCTTGGGCACTCATGTAACCCCATATAAAAACTCTTGCTGCCTATAAGAGGGTATGTAGCTTCAAAAAATATATTTTGCCCACAAAAAAGGTATAGTTATGGGCAGTAATAATTCCAGAGTTCCCTTATGGCAGTGCCTGTTTGCATGTAATGCGTCAGGTTGCAAAGGAGCATGTATTGCACCATTGCATGGGCAGCTGTGCAACAAAACATACACAAAAGCTGGCCATTATTGTACCTCATTACTGGGCCTGTAATGATTGGTACCAGGTTATTAGAGTTATACTGGCTATTAGCAGCCTGCACCTTAGACTGTAAGCTCTATGGGCAGGAACCTCCCTCCTACTGTGTAACATACCACATGGCACTTAATCTCTCTGTATTTTTTACTTATTGTGTTTATTATAACACTGTATTTTGGCCAAAAAAAGCTTTAGTTATGGCCAGAAATAATTCCAGAGTTCCCTTGTGTCAGTGCCTCTGTGCATGTAATGCGTCAGGTTGCAAAAGAGCATGTATTGCCCCATTGCATGGGCAGCTGTGCAACAAAACATACACTAAAGGTGGCCATACACTTTAAGATCCGCTCGCTTGGCGAGGTGGCCAAGCAAGCGGATCTTCTCCCAATATCCCCACCTACGGGTGGGTGAATTTAGGCTAATTCGGTCATTTGGCCCTGGGGCCAAACAATCAAATTATAATGGCGGCAATGGGCCCAGTTGGATAGTTGACCACATCAATGAGCCGACGCGGTCCCCAATTCGACTACATTTTTTAACCTGCCCAATCGATATCTTCCCAATTTCAGGCCAGATATTGGTCAGGCAGGCCTGTCGTTAGTGCCCCTACACGGGCCGATAAGATGACAAATTGGTCTAAGGAACTGATATCAGCAACTACAATCGGCCCGTGTATGGGGACCTTTAGAACTTGCACTTGGCTGGAGAATAGGGGTGTTGGTATCAGGCTGGACTGACAATCTGTGGATCCCGGGAAATGCCGGGGGGTTGCTGTAGGATACAGTCACTATTGGGCCTCTGTACCGGAGATGCCAGGGCCTGGTGTGAATGCCAGTCTGGAGCTGGTTGGTACAGTAGCCATGGTGCTGCTGTGCAGGTCTGACTGTACATAAGTAAGAAAAGATATTTCTATTATCATGAATGTATCTGTCGGCTGTTTCCCCAGAGTGGCCGCTGAGTAACGTCCTGCTGTGTGCGAGAGCCATTTGGTACAATAGGAAGCGGCTGAAAGGCACAGCAGGGAGTTCTCTGGCAGAACAGGAAGCCGGTAGAACAGAGCGCTGCTTCCCCAACAACATTCCTTTCACAGATTTTCACATTTCTTAAAGAAGCCGGCACAGAGGTTCTGCTGGGGAGTCTCCCCTTTCCTTCCAATAGAGAATGTAATGTCTTTCATTGTACAGAGAGCTGTAATGATAATATTAGGGGGCTGCTTTACCTTATGCTGCAGCTCAGTATATTACTGTTTACTACTTACCTTACTCACCCTCCTGATTGCCCTGCTTCCTTTGTCCCCCAAATCCCTCCCTTTAAACAGTGTATTTAGGGCCCCATTAGAAATCATGGTGCTGCATACTATGATATGAAGTAGATGTACTAGCCACCCAACCTATGCATATATTTATTCCCTCCCTTTTAGAATGTCAGCTCTAACCTGTAACTCTAACCCATTTTTTGAGAATTGTTTATAGGTACATGCTAACTGTCCTGTCTTGTACCCCTCTATTCTGCAAAGTGCTGCGTAAATTGATGGCGCTATATAAATAATAATAATAATATTTAGCAACTCAGCACTGGGGCTATTTACAGCTGATCAAGTCTATGCCATGGGCACCTAGTCACTTTCTTTTCATAGTCAACTCACCAAAATCTCATCTCATATGTCATTATTCAGATTGCCAGTGTCCCCCCCAATCAACTGCCAGCCACCAGGCCAGTGCCAGGCATATGCAATAGAGTTTACATACTGTACATGCAAAGGCTCTGCTTCCAGATTTAGCTAGGTACCCAGTTGTGAGAACATTGGTAATAATTCTTTATATATATATATATATGCACCCATGGGTTGCCCCATAACTACCGCCCTAGGCACAGGCCCATGGGTGCCTATATATAAATATGACCCTGCAGTGTCGGACTGGCCCACCAGGATACCAGGAATACTCCCGGTGGGCCCAGGTGTCAGTGGGCCCAGGTGTCAGTGGCCTTCCTGCTCCTGAGCATTAGGCCTGCTTTATGGTCATTCCCTATTTCTGTATGGGATAAAGAGGAGAAATAGATGGAAGAATAGATGCTAGCATGTAAATAAAAGAGACTGGGAGAATAAAGAGGTTGGGTGAGGAAAGGAGAAAAATAATCTAGAAAGTGGGCCTAGGGTCCAAGGTTTTCTGGTGGGCCCCTGGCTTCCCAGTCCGACACTGTGACCGTGCCTGTAGACAAGAGCAGCTGGTTCTTCTGCCTGCCCCTACTTATTGCCCTGAGCTCTGCTTTAGCTGATTTTAACCCTCTCAAAAATAAAAACCTCACTTGTTGACCCTTCAATTGAATGTCCCCCAGCAACTCAATCATGCTTCAAAAGAATGCCCCCTATCTGTGCATAACCCCATTACTGGGCCTGTAATTATTGGTACCATTACACTGGCTATAACCAGCCTACACCTTAACTCCCATTCTGTTGTCTTGCCTACATCTTAGACTGTAAGCTCTATGGGCAGGGACCTCCTTCCTACTGTGTCTCATACCCCATGGCACTTAATCTCTTTGTATTTATACTTATTTATTGTGTTTATTATAACACTTGCCCTCCCTGTGTGTCATTGTGTATATTGTAAGATTGTACAGCGCTGTGTGTCCATGTAGCACTTTATAAATAAAGTTATACATACATCTTGTACCCTTCCCATCCCATCTCAGTTACAATCCCGAATTCAGGATTTGGTTCGGTATTCAGCCCAAATCTTTCACAAAGAATTTGGGCTGAATCCTGAAACAGTGGATTGGGAGTATCCCTAGTTTGTAACCTGTAGGACAGCCATGACATGCCCTGAGCCTGGGGGGGGTGCTTGAGCCAACAGCGCTGCTATGGGACTCAGTCAGTTTCTGATACATTTCCCTAGCTTGCTCCCTAACCCTTCCCTCCTCTCAGCATCATGCCGTGCAGCTGCCTCTCCCCGTGTATAATCAGCCGGCAGTTACAGCTGGAACCAGGGCTACGTTCCATGGCCACATCGCCGCACAGCTGGCAGTTGCACAGGAGCCAACACCCTTTCTTATGGTCGGATTTTGCCCATCCCTGACCTAAATATACATCCCTTGCTTCACTGCCGCCGGAATGTAGTCAGGGCAAATGGGTAAAATTAGCACCCAGCCCACAGCACTGCTGCCCGGCGTTAGGTGTAACCTGCTCATTTAGCTTCCATTAACTAATCCACCAAACCCACAACATGGAGAGTGTAACGTTAGTACATACGCTCCCTAATAAATCCCAGCAGGCAGCGGTTCCGCCCTGTATCTGGGCTGGGGTTACGGGATTTACAGCTTGGCTCCTTTCCTTATGGGAAACATATGGGCTGTGTGTACATAACTAGTGCTATGGCCCCGCCATCTTCCCTGTGCTACAGCAGCACCAACCCTGTCATCTGTATATATAATATATACACACGGGAATACAGGGGCTCTCAGTGTCTGGCAGCTGCTGCAAAGGCTCTTGGGATGTTAGCATGTACGCATGTAAGCATAACTCTGTATGGGGCAACTGGTTCAAATATAACTCTGTATGGGGCAATTGATTCAAATATAACTCTGTATGGGGCAATTGATTCAAATATAGCTCTGTATGGGGCAACTGGTTCAAATATAACTCTGTATGGGGCAATTGATTCAAATATAACTCTGTATGGGGCAATTGATTCAAATATAACTCTGTATGGGGCAATTGATTCAAATATAACTCTGTATGGGGCAATTGATTCAAATATAGCTCTGTATGGGGCAACTGGTTCAAATATAACTCTGTATGGGGCAATTGATTCAAATATAACTCTGTATGGGGCAATTGATTCAAATATAACTCTGTATGGGGCAATTGATTCAAATATAAATCTGTATGGGGCAATTGATTCAAATATAACTCTGTATGGGGCAATTGATTCAAATATAGCTCTGTATGGGGCAACTGGTTCAAATATAACTCTGTATGGGGCAATTGATTCAAATATAACTCTGTATGGGGCAATTGATTCAAATATAACTCTGTATGGGGCAATTGATTCAAATATAACTCTGTATGGGGCAATTGATTCAAATATAACTCTGTATGGGGCAATTGATTCAAATATAACTCTGTATGGGGCAATTGATTCAAATATAACTCTGTATGGGGCAATTGATTCAAATATAAATCTGTATGTATTCAAGTAGAATCCAGTAGAAGGTACAGTTTGGGGCAATTGATGTAAGTAGAATTCTGTAGAAGGTACAGTTTGGGGCAATTGATGTAAGTAGAATCCTGTATAAGGTACAGTTTGGGGCAATTGATGTAAGTAGAATTCTGTATAAGGTACAGTTTGGGGCAATTGATGTAAGTAGAATCCAGTATAAGGTACAGTTTGGGGCAATTGATGTAAGTAGAATTCTGTATAAGGTACAGTTTGGGGCAATTGATGTAAGTAGAATCCAGTATAAGGTACAGTTTGGGGCAATTGATGTAAGTAGAATTCTGTATAAGGTACAGTTGGGGCAATTGATGTAAGTAGAATCCTGTATAAGGTACAGTTTGGGGCAATTGATGTAAGTAGAATCCTGTATAAGGTACAGTTTGGGGCAATTGATGTAAGTAGAATCCAGTAGAAGGTACAGTTGGGGCAATTGATGTAAGTAGAATCCTGTAGAACAGGGTGGGCAAACTACGGCCCGCGGGCCACATCCGGCCCCTTGGCCTTTTTAATCCGTCCCGCCGACGACGCCAAGTCTCATCACGCGAGACTTGGTGTCATTGGCGGGCCGGAATTAAAGAGACGAAGGGGGCGTAACGCTGGCCTGGCACTGCCCGCCCTGGCCCGGTCCGGCCCGGGGGTAAGTAATGTGGCCCGTGAGCCAAAAAGTTTGCCCACCCCTGCTGTAGAAGGTACAGTTGGGGGCAATTGATATAAGTAGAATCCAGTAGAAGGTACAGTTGGGGGCAATTGATGTAAGTAGAATCCAGTAGAAGGTACAGTTGGGGGCAATTGATGTAAGTAGAATCCAGTAGAAGGTACAGTTGGGGGCAATTGATGTAAGTAGAATCCAGTAGAAGGTACAGTTGGGGGCAATTGATGTAAGTAGAATCCAGTAGAAGGTACAGTTGGGGGCAATTGATATAAGTAGAATCCAGTAGAAGGTACAGTTGGGGGCAATTGATATAAGTAGAATCCAGTAGAAGGTACAGTTGGGGGCAATTGATGTAAGTAGAATCCAGTAGAAGGTACAGTTGGGGGCAATTGATGTAAGTAGAATCCAGTAGAAGGTACAGTTGGGGGCAATTGATGTAAGTAGAATCCAGTAGAAGGTACAGTTGGGGGCAATTGATGTAAGTAGAACCCAGTAGAAGGTACAGTTGGGGGCAATTGATGTAAGTAGAATCCAGTAGAAGGTACAGTTGGGGGCAATTGATGTAAGTAGAATCCAGTAGAAGGTACAGTTGGGGGCAATTGATGTAAGTAGAACCCAGTAGAAGGTACAGTTGGGGGCAATTGATATAAGTAGAATCCAGTAGAAGGTACAGTTGGGGGCAATTGATGTAAGTAGAACCCAGTAGAAGGTACAGTTGGGGGCAATTGATGTAAGTAGAATCCAGTAGAAGGTACAGTTGGGGGCACTTCTGTACACAATAAAGGCCCAGCAGTCTGTAGTTCAGGGATTTGCACCCTCGCTGATGTATGGAATAAATACCATTCTCGGGGCTTTACCCCTCCAGTAGGGGAGCCACGGGGCTGGAATCTAATGGCCGAGCCAGTAAGCCCAACCAACCCCGGGGTCAGTATTACAAAGTAAGCATGAGTATACCTGCAGGTAAATTTATAAAGTCGGCCATACACGTTAAGATCCGAGTGGATCTTCTTCCGATATCCCCACCTACAGGTGGGCGATATCGGGCGAATTTAGGCTAAGTTGGTCGTTAGGCCCGGAGGCCAAATGATTGAATTATAACGGCGGTAATGGGGCAGTTGGTTCGGGGACCACATCAACGAGCCAATCCGGTCCCCGATCCAACTAAATTTTTTAACCTGCCCGATCGATATATGGACGATTTCAGGCCAGCTATCAGGCAGGCCCCTCGTTCCTGCCCCTACATGGGCCGATAAGCTGCCGAATCTGTCCAAGGGACCCATATCAGCAGCTACAATCGGCCCGTGTATGGCACCTTAACACCCTTTCCTCCCCTGGCCGGCCCTATTCCTGTGTGTTTGGGTCCTTCCAACATCATAATCCCACCTCTTCATGTTCCTCCCCTCCAGCCCCCACCGGTATTTAACTTCATAAAAGGTGGCGACCCTATTTCCTGTGGGCGGGGGAACTCCTCTAGGGAAACCCCCCCGCAGCCTTAATAACCCCCTGGCACGCAGCAGCCCTGCAGCAAAATATGCATAAAAAGTATTTTCGACAAAGTATTACATTATAGTTAAAGGAGACATATTGGATAAAGGAAAACCCCCTAACCCTGTAGGCAATTATGAATAATATCCGGTGCTGGTTTCCCTTTGGGCTAAACATTAACCCTATCTGTAACAATGGCCCCTTTATTGGAGCTCCCTATAGATCCTCTCAGGTCCCTGTCTGGGTTTCACATGAGGGGTGGGCGTGTCCTAACGGTCCCTGCCAGAAGCACAGTAGGAGGGGGAGAGCCAATGACAGCCCTGCACTCACACAAGCACAGACAGGCTTCAGTTCCCTATCAGGTCAGCCTAGCTGCTGATTGGTTCATATCCTACAGTGCCGCCGGCCCCCTGCACAGCCTGGGAAAGGAGGCAGCAGGAAGGTAAATATAACAGGCCCCTTTTAGCCCCATGACCATTGATGACCCCCGTCGGGTGATGGGCACATTTCAACCCTGTGTGTGCCCTGGGCAGCTCTCTTCCTACACAATGGGAAGCTTATTGGACAAGCGATTTCCACTTTGTCTCTGTTACCAGAACAAACAAAATAAAAGTTGAGTGTGTCATGTAGGTAGCAGTTTCTATTGAGATTTCTGAGTGATCTGTGAAGTACAGCGTACAAGGAATCTGAAAATTATACAGTGTAAGGCGCAACACTGACTCCTGCAGAGAGAATGTGCCTTTTGGTCAGTGACTGCTAATATCCTTATCATTTACAGTAGGGGGTACATTATCCCTTATAATACATGAGTGATACTCAGAGTTCCCTGTATAACTCAGCCTGCAGCCTTGTGCCTTTATATGGGGGGCACAGAACCCCTCAGTGACTGCTAATATCCTTATCATTTACAGTAGGGGGTACATTATCCCTTATAATACATGAGTGATACTCGGAGTTCCCTGTATAACTCAGCCTGCAGCCTTGTGCCTTTATATGGGGGGCACAGAACCCCTCAGTGACTGCTAATATCCTTATCATTTACAGTAGGGGGTACATTATCCCTTATAATACATGAGTGATACTCAGAGTTCCCTGTATAACTCAGCCTGCAGCCTTGTGCCTTTATATGGGCACAGAACCCCTCAGTGACTGCTAATATCCTTATCATTTACAGTAGGGGGTACATTATCCCTTATAATACATGAGTGATACTCAGAGTTGATGAGTAGTATGTGTGTATGACAGGGGTAGGTAGTTCTCTGTATAATAATGGGAAGGCTAAAACAATGCTGTTTGGGTGCCCCTCCTGCCGTTGGGAATAGTCAGGGCTACAGACAGTGGGGTAACTGGCCGTTCTGACAGGTAAAGGTGGCCTCTATAAAATGCAATTTAAGCTTAGTGTTCCCGTAGATGCCCCCCAAGGATGTATTTAAGAGTAACTGGGCTGCTAAACAAACCCCTTGGGCACAGCAGCATGTCGGCCATGCCAGGCTTAACTCTTGCTTTTCGCCCACATTCAAATCAGACCCCTTTATTTGAGCCCCCAGTAGATCATCTCTGGTCACAGTCACATTACCCATGAGCAGCGGGGGTGTCATGTTGGGATGTTTGGAGCCAATCACAAGGAAAGGTAAACTGCAGGCCCCCTATCAGGTGACATATGGGCAGTACCAGCCTGGGGTAACTAACACACAAGAGGCTACTGTTAAAGGCTCATCCCTCCTATTTTAGCGGCTTATATTGCGATGGCACATGTGAGAGGCAGCCACTGGGCGCCTGTAGCACGGCTACTGTGCAGTCAGCCATACAGAAAGCCACACAGCCTTAGCCCAACTGCGCCCCCTGCTGCAGAGTCTGGGGGCTTATATGTATATAAATCCCCAAATGAACCCTTTATGTGCACCTCTCGTTAGAATAACTCCAACCTGAAGACTCCAGGTAACCCACAGGCTACATATACAATGGCACCATCTAGTGGGCATCCTGTTCATTGGTCAACTCCCACAATTCCCAGAAAGTGTACAATGGGGTGCAGTTCAGTAACTAATGAAACATCACAGAACTAAGACTATGAATATTTTCATTCAGGTCACGGTATATCTACAACTGAAGAAGCTGCTCGAATGAGTAGTGAAACACCTTCAATGATTACTTAGTAAGTCCAGTTGCTCTAGATTTACTTACACTAGAACTAAATTTATAAAAATCTGGGCCAATCTCGGGCTTGTGTTTATAGTTTTGGCTGTAGGCAGGGAATCACCAGGCGGAGAGACAACCTAAATGCTATTTCTCCCTGACTTTCAGCTCTGCACTCTAATTAAACACTGGCAATGATGGGCCATTATACATATGGGAGCGATGCCATTCGCTTGCCCCGGGTGGGGGGCAGCTATTTATAAGCACTTGCCTGGGCTGCACTATTATCTATATAGAGGCAAATCCCCCTACTCATCTATAGAACAAAGCAAAGAGGGATAATCCTGTGCATGTAGCAGTGTCAGCCGGAAAGAAAATGCACTGCAGGGAACATTTACCATTTGGATACATGGGCTTTACTTCCCCTTTAATCCTCTATGCAAATGGGAAGAGTTTGTTTTTTTTTGCTGCACAGGGAATCCTATTGGTAGTAAGCATCCAAAGCCTCTCATGGAACAGCGCCACCTGGAGTGCAAGCTTTCCTGCACGGTAGCCAGTATTACTGCCAATCTTGTAGATTGTAAGCTCTTTTGGGCAGGGCTCTCTTCCCCTCCTGTATCGGTTACTGATTGCTTTATATGTTACTCCTTGTAGAGTGTAAGCTCTTTTGGGCAGGGCTCCCTTCCCCTCCTGTATCGGTTACTGATTGCTTTATATGTTACTCCTTGTAGAGTGTAAGCTCTTTTGGGCAGGGCTCTCTTCCCCTCCTGTATCGGTTACTGATTGCTTTATATGTTACTCCTTGTAGATTGTAAGCTCTTTGGGGCAGGGCACTCTTCCCCTCCTGTATCGGTTACTGATTGCTTTATATGTTACTCCTTGTAGAGTGTAAGCTCTTTTGGGCAGGGCTCCCTTCCCCTCTTGTATCGGTTATTGATTGCTTTATATGTTACTCCTTGTAGATTGTAAGCTCTTTGGGGCAGGGCTCCCTTCCCCTCCTGTATCGGTTACTGATTGCTTTATATGTTACTCCTTGTAGAGTGTAAGCTCTTTGGGGCAGGGCTCTCTTCACCTCTTGTATCGGTTACTGATTGCTTTATATGTTACTCCTTGTAGAGTGTAAGCTCTTTGGGGCAGGGCTCTCTTCACCTCTTGTATCGGTTACTGATTGCTTTATATGTTACTCCTTGTAGAGTGTAAGCTCTTTGGGGCAGGGCTCCCTTCCCCTCTTGTATCAGTTATTGGTTGCTTTATATGTTACTCTGTATGTCCAATGTATGTAACCCACTTATTGTACAGCGCTGCGGGATATGTTGGCGCTTTATAAATAAATGTTAATAATAATAATAATCCCAGGCTGTGTATATAGACTGCCCATAGTCTCCATGCATTCCCTCCCACACCCCTAAATAACAGGCAGGTTAACTGCCCCTGATAACAAGTAATGGGGACCCCAGAATAGCACAGCAAGCTTTTTCAAATGATTTATTGGAATAAAAGTGCTTCTGAGCCACATAAAAGTTCTACAGCATTTGCCAAGAGCTCTGGGACCTAGAACAGGTTACCACGGCACGAGTTCTACTCAGCGGAGAGACAGTCAAATAAAACTAGAAAAACCGGGTAATAAAACAGATTTTTTGCTTTAATCACAATATAAATCCCAGGCCGGCAGGAAACCAATTGCCAGTTTGGTATCACAGCCAGAAATTTAGCGTGGATAGGGTTAAAAGAAGGGAAGGGGGGGCATTGCACTGGGATGCAGGATTCCTAGTGGGATCAGGCCCTGACCAATCACAAAGCGGAGCAGCGCCGGTTATGCCCAGTGCCCCCTGTACAGAAACCGTGCCAACAAATGTGGAGACTGGAGCTTGTACAGATCCAGCCTGGGGCAGCTGTTGGGGCAGATTCCTTAGCAATCTACACCGCTGTGCACCCAGTCAATATACACTGCATGGATGGGTGGGACAGAGGGAGGGGGCTCGGCCGACAGAATAAAAGCAAGAACAGAAAGGGGTCTGGCTAGGCGTCAGCTGCAGGGAAAGCAACAAGCCAACTCCTATGGAGTCTGATGCAATTAAAGCCCAGTGTGTGGATGAAACCTCTCGCGCCTCGGAGGGGTTACCTCTCACATTGGAGGGGTCATACAAAGGTGCAAAAACAAAAAGAACATAAACAGGGAGAGCGTTAAAATCTATTTGTCGAGAAGATGCCTCCTTAGCCCTTCCTCCTACAGGAGAGCCGGGCAGCGTAAGGAAGGGAGGGGCTTCCGTGGGGCACCGTTTCCGTGGCATCCTGAATCTCGCTCTGTGGGCTCTGTGCGTGGCTGTCTGGGGGAGGGGCGTGGCTCTCGCGGCTCTCTGCGCCCCCCGGAAAGGGGCAGGGACTAGCCCTTTCCATCCATGGATTCTGCATAAACTACTACACGGGAAGGATCTGAGAGACGGGGAAGAAATGGGAAAGCGGTTACTACACACGCCTGCTGGTACCCCCCACTCTGCCCAGCACCCCCACCCAGCACCGCCACATGGAGCCAACTCACCTTTCTTGTGTATGGTCCAAGCTAGATTCCACTCTGAAAAGGCAAAGACAGTAACATTAGGGGTGCATACATATGCAATATATTAACCATTTCAAAGCAAGGAACGTATTGCACCCCCCACTGGCAAATCAGTGGTCCCGTCTGCCCAGCCAGTTTGCAATGGCACACAAACCCTTATGCACCTCCAATACCCTCATAAGATGCACCCAGCACCTTCCGCTTTCCTATTAATTTAATCCCAGCTCCTAACCCGGCTGTACCCTACTCCTGGTACCAGTGAGGGGTAGAAGTACTGAGAAAGGGTCGTGGGCCCATTAAAGTTCAGCAAAAGTCTAAACAGCATAACTGTGACCCCAGAACCTGTACACCCCCACACTGGGGTCACAACTGGGTTGTGGATCTGGCGATTCAGTGACCCGACTCCTGCTAACAGCGCAGAATCACTAGGCAGCGGTGGCCCCAGATCCTAGGCTGGAATTATAGGAATATATTGGAACGTAGCAAGTTGGGCTATGCAATGTTCTGCTGGAAAACCAGGCAGAAAAGATGCATTTTACAATAAATGCCAAAGGGGTCCCCCAGTTGGACTCATGAAACAATCTCTCCTTTCTCCTGAACAGAAGGAAGGTGCCCCCAGGCCAAAATGCTGCACCATTTATGTGTATCTGCCTTTATCTACATGCAATACCCGATAATGGCCACCAGGTGGCAGCAGGAAGAGGGCTCACCTTGCATACTGTAGTTGACCATGGCCTCCCAGTCTCTAGGATTCTCCAGGCAGGCATCATCATCCTCAACTCTGTCCACGTAGAAGCCATGCAGGTTGAGACGATCCAAAACAGACACTGGAGTAGCAGCGTGACTTTCCTCCTCTCCTTCGGGCCCGTCCTTCGACCCCTGACTTGCAACTGGTGCCTGCCCAGCCCCTGGGTCGTTGATGAAAGACAGTCCCCACTCATTCTGAAATATGGCGCCCAGGTTGTCCTGGCTCACAGGGGAAGGAGGAGCGGAGGAGAGGGAGGAGCAAGAGGAGGAGCAAAGGGAGCCTGGGGTCTGTGGGCTAGTGGGGTCGGTATTGCCCCCTGCGACACTGGCGGCCAGCAGGCAGTTAGGGAGGCTGTTGGAGGTTCGGAGGGCACTGCTGGGCACAAGTCCTTTGCCATCTAGGTTTTCCTTTACCTTGCTGGCGTAGCTGATTTTTGGCAGTGTCCGGGCACTGCTGCTGTCAACCGGAAACACCGGCAGGGGTTTAAAAAGGACCCAGCTGTCTGCTGTGTGCTCCTCCTTAGCCGGGGGCGAGGGCTGGCGGGGTGTCGCTGGGGCCGGCACAGTCTTTGCTTTCTCTACCCCAGCCTGCTCTGGCCGCCCATCCACGCACTCTGTGGAGTTAAAGGCTTCGCGATTTCTGGGGCGTTGGGTGCGACTGCCACCGCCGGGCCTGGGCACCCACTCTTTGCGCTTGCCATCTCTGTATTGGCTCTCATAGTCCCAGTAGCCTTTGCGGTAGCCGGAGTAGAAGGGGCGGTAGTGGTGATGGTGGGACGAGTAGCTGTAGGAGTGGTGATGGGAGGAAGGGGAGCGCTGGTGTTGGCGCCCAGACGGGTCTCTCTCGCAGCCTCTCAGGTGGCGCAGGTTGAGGGAGTTGGAAGGGCTGAGAGGGACGCTGTCCTCCGTACGGCCCGCTAACGTCTCGATCTCTGGGTCCGGCCCAAAGCCGTTAGACTCCCATGAGCCTGTGTGCGGGAAATACAGGGTTAAAACTCATTAACGCCCAGTAATTAATCATCAGATTGTAGGAACCCCTTCCCTTGTCTCTATGGCACTCTATGTAACTGTACTCTGTATTTATTACTGTACTGACCCCTTTGTTCATTTCATTTACTGTTTTACCGTTTTGTATTTGTAAAAACAAATATACTGAATTAAAGGGGAATTAGCACTTAAATATACAGAGTTGGAAGTGTGTGGCACCTGTTTAAAACCCCCTGAAATATATTCCCAGCTCTGGGCTGTATGGGATTATTATACAGCCAGTGAGAGTGTAGGGGCAAATCATCCTGCCGGCTCCAACCAAATCAGTCTGAGAAACTAGCGCTGGCAGATCTGTCCCTGCCTCTAATAGGGAGATACGGCCTGGCACACCGATACCCAGAGAGATGCCCCCCCTAGGCGTCTGTGCCCCCCCCAGCAAAGCCTCCTATGATAACAAGCCAAGTTATGGTAAACATGGGTGCAATGCCCCCCCTCTCCCCATGATGCAGCCAATACTCAGTTACCCCCAGCTCCCACCCCTTACGGTACTGGGGACTATATACATGAAGGGTAACAGGCCCTCGCTCCACTCACTACTTATGGCACCAACTCCTCTCCTGGACCTCATCACTTTGTTGTTACATTACTATCCCTCACCCCTTCTACTTATGATACTAGCCCCCCACACTGTGTCACCCCACTATGGCCGCAGCCCCTACCCCACAGTCCCTTACAGTAACAGCCTCTCACCCCTCTACAATCTTGGGACCCATCACCCCTCACAGCATTAGTACTTCCTGTCTTGCTTTTTGGCACCTCAGCTCCACCCTCTGTAGCAACAGAAAATACTAATCTTACCCCACCTTCTGGTACCAACCCCTACTGCCACCCCACCTCCAAAGCTATGGTAACAATTCTAACTCTTACTCATGGTGCCAGCACCCCCACATCTCCACTTGTTACAGACCTACTCTACCCCAACCTATGGTATACCGGCTTTACTCTCCACTCATAGTACCAGCACCCCCACTTGGTACAGACCTACTCTACCCCAACCTACAGTACATATACCGGCTCTTACTCCCCACTAATGGCACCCCCAGTTGGTACAGACCTACCCTACCCAACCTAGGATACAAATACCGGCTCTTACTCCCCACTAATGGCACCCCCAGTTGGTACAGACCTACTCTACCCCAACCTATGGTATACCGGCTTTACTCTCCACTCATAGTACCAGCACCCCCACATCTCCACTTGGTACAGACCTACTCTACCCCAACTAATGGTATACCGGCTTTACTCTCCACTCATTGGAGCAGCACCCCCACTTGGTACAGACCTACTCTACTCCAACCTATGGTATACTGGCTTTACTCTCCACTCATTGTACCAGCACCCCCATATCTCCACTTGGTACAGACCTACTCTACCCCAACCAATGGTATACCGGCTTTACTCTCCACTCATTGTACCAGCACCCCCATATCTCCACTTGGTACAGACCTACTCTACCCTAACCAATGGTATACCGGCTTTACTCTCCACTCATTGTACCAGCACCCCCATATCTCCACTTGGTACAGACCTACTCTACCCCAACCAATGGTATACCGGCTTTACTCTCCACTCATAGTACCAGCACCCCCACATCTCCACTTGTTACAGACCTACTCTACCCAACCTATGGTATACCAGCTTTACTCTCCACTCATAGTACCAGCACCCCCACATCTCCACTTGGTACAGACCTACCTCTACCCCAACCTATGGTATACCGGCTTTACTCTCCACTCATAGTACCAGCACCCCCACATCTCCACTTGGTACAGACCTACCCTACCCCAACCTATGGTATACCGGCTTTACTCTCCACTCATAGTACCAGCACCCCCACATCTCCACTTGGTACAGACCTACTCTACCCCAACTAATGGTATACCGGCTTTACTCTCCACTCATAGTACCAGCACCCCCACATACCCACTTGGTACAGACTTACCCCAACTAATGGTATACCAGCTTTACTCTCCACTCATAGTACCAGCACCCCCACTTGGTACAGACCTACTCTACCCCAACCTATGGTATACCGGCTTTACTCTCCACTCATTGTACCAGCACCCCCATATCTCCACTTGGTACAGACCTACTCTACCCCAACCAATGGTATACCGGCTTTACTCTCCACTCATTGTACCAGCACCCCCATATCTCCACTTGATACAGACCTACTCTACCCCAACCAATGGTATACCGGCTTTACTCTCCACTCATTGTACCAGCACCCCCATATCTCCACTTGGTACAGACCTACTCTACCCCAACCAATGGTATACCGGCTTTACTCTCCACTCATTGTACCAGCACCCCCACATCTCCACTTGGTACAGACCTACCCTACCCCAACCTATGGTATACCGGCTTTACTCTCCACTCATTGTACCAGCACCCCCACATCTCCACTTGGTACAGACCTACTCTACCCCAACTAATGGTATACCGGCTTTACTCTCCACTCATAGTACCAGCACCCCCACATCTCCACTTGGTACAGACCTACTCTACCCCAACCAATGGTATACCGGCTTTACTCTCCACTCATTGTACCAGCACCCCCATATCTCCACTTGATACAGACCTACTCTACCCCAACCAATGGTATACCGGCTTTACTCTCCACTCATTGTACCAGCACCCCCATATCTCCACTTGGTACAGACCTACTCTACCCCAACCAATGGTATACCGGCTTTACTCTCCACTCATTGTACCAGCACCCCCACATCTCCACTTGGTACAGACCTACCCTACCCCAACCTATGGTATACCGGCTTTACTCTCCACTCATTGTACCAGCACCCCCACATCTCCACTTGGTACAGACCTACCCTACCCCAACCAATGGTATACCGGCTTTACTCTCCACTCATAGTACCAGCACCCCCACATCTCCACTTGGTACAGACCTACTCTACCCCAACCAATGGTATACCGGCTTTACTCTCCACTCATAGTACCAGCACCCCCACATCTCCACTTGGTACAGACCTACTCTACCCCAACCTATGGTATACCGGCTTTACTCTCCACTCATAGTACCAGCACCCCCACATCTCCACTTGGTACAGACCTACTCTACCCCAACCAATGGTATACCGGCTTTACTCTCCACTCATAGTACCAGCACCCCCACATCTCCACTTGGTACAGACCTACTCTACCCAACCTACAGTACAAATACCCCCAGTTGGTACAGCCCTACCCCCAAGCTTCCCACTCACAGTAAGAGAGGGGCAATAACCAATAAGATGATACAGGCCCCCCCGCACCACTAACACCATGATTACAGCTTGGGAAGAAGTGACCCGTTAGCCCCCAAAGCCCTCCCCTGCTCCAGCCCCCACCCATTCCCCCTCGGATGGGCAAAGTGCACGGAAGCCCCGGAGCTCAGCCCAACCCCCCTGCCCCAGTAGTAGCAGGCCAGCGCTCGGCTATACGCGCCGGCACTCCCGGGCCTACCTGTCTTTGCCTTGCTCTTGTTGATGTGGTTCATGTCCTGCTCGCTGGGGCTCAGCTTGTCCTTCTTCCGGCTGCCGGGGCCCTCCCGGGGATTGCTATTCTCATCCTGGGCCAGGTGCTCCTTATGCATAATCACTGCGGGCTACTCGGGACGCGGCTTCGTTTGGCGGAGGCGGAAGGAGTCGCTGCGGGCGGAACAAGGCGGGAGGTTAGACAATCTGGCGCGGCCCCGGACAGCGAACCTCACCCACACAGGAGGCAGCAGGAAGGAAGGAGCGAGGGCCCAGTCGCCTCTGACGGAGCGGTGGGTGGAGTCTCAAAACGAAGGACGGACGCCAGATGGCTCAGTTAGGCCAATGGGAGGGGGAAGTCAGAGTCATGGGATAGGGCGGAGCTTGCGGGGGAGGTGGAGCCAGAAGTTTGAACTGGTAATATGCAGAAGGGGAGGAAAAAGCGCTAGCCAATGAAAGACTAGCATTGCTAAAGGGCGGCGTAGCTAGGCGTGGTTATGCAAGCCTCCGCTGTTGGAAAGGGTGACGGTTGCTGAGAAGGAGGAGCCAGTGGAGTAGGGAATGGAGGAAGAGATGGAAAATCGGACATTAACGGATAGGGGAGTGGTCTATAAGGAAGGGAGTCCGCGGAAGGAAAATGGAGAAGACTTACATCAGAGAATTGGCGGGGCTCAGGGATGGGGAGGAGCCCGAATATATGGCCGCTGAGCGGGGTAGGGGAGGAGCCATGCCTATGTCGCTGCGTGGTACATGGATGCCATTTTGTTGGTGGGCAACAGTTATTTTTGGTGTAGCGTAGGTATCGGGTGTCACTATTTCATGTGAAAAGCGGCCGTAAGGAACATTGCTGTCAGCTTTTCCCCATTCCCAAAATAAACACCGCGTCAAGGAATGAGCAGAAGAAAATCCTGTCTTGTAGTTAAAGGGAAACTATAACCTCACCCAACAGCCATGCACATCATTTCTTACTATACTGTGAAGTATGAAGTTTGTGAGTTTCTGTGTGACGATATTTAGATTACAGCAGTTGTTAACTAGGATCATAGGAAAAGATAGCTAGAATCTCAGCCATAAAGCAGGGCAGGACTGCTGCTTACAATGGGGGGATCAGATAGGATCTGTGCCACTGTGACAGAATGCTCTGTTATACAGATAGCTAGAATCTCAGCCATAAAGCAGGGCAGGACTGCTGCTTACAATGGGGGGATCAGATAGGATCTGTGCCACTGTGACAGAATGCTCTGTTATACAGATAGCTAGAATCTCAGCCATAAAGCAGGGCAGGACTGCTGCTTACAATGGGGGGATCAGATAGGATCTGTGCCACTGTGACAGAATGCTCTGTTATACAGATAGCTAGAATCTCAGCCATAAAGCAGGGCAGGACTGCTGCTTACAATGGGGGGATCAGATAGGATCTGTGCCACTGTGACAGAATGCTCTGTTATACAGATAGCTAGAATCTCAGCCATAAAGCAGGGCAGGACTGCTGCTTACAGTGGGGGATCAGATAGGATCTGTGCCACTGTGACAGAACGCTCTGTTATACAGATAGCTAGAATCTCAGCCATAAAGCAGGGCAGGACTGCTGCTTACAATGGGGGGGATCAGATAGGATCTGTGCCACTGTGACAGAATGCTCTGTTATACAGATAGCTAGAATCTCAGCCATAAAGCAGGGCAGAACTGCTGCTTACAATGGGGGGATCAGATAGGATCTGTGCCACTGTGACAGAACGCTCTGTTATACAGATAGCTAGAATCTCAGCCATAAAGCAGGGCAGGGGTGGTGGTGGGAGTTCCAGCAAAAGGGCAGCAGTTTATGGCACATAAATCCACTGTGTAAAAAATTAACCAGAATTCAGCTGCCGGTGCTGTGCCATTCAGTCTGCTAGGTACAAACAGATGTTAGCTGGTAGTGGGGTTGCCAGCTCATCCCTTTAATACCAGCCACATATTGAATTGAAGGTGCATGCTGCATGGCTGCACATAAATCACTTCAGTCTGCAGAATGCATCTAAATTAAAGTTTGATTAGCCATTCAGGATGTGGATTCAATATGTGCCAGTATTAAAGGGGTGAGGTGGCAGCCCTAGCTGGTAGTAGTATCTTCCTTCATGTAGTGCTTCTATTTACAGCAGACTGGGAACAAGGAGCAGGTATGTGTGGGAGCAAGTCATAAAATGTGCCAAACACTCAACCGGGGCCTTAACTGAAACCCTAGTTGGAACTCTGGGGCCCTTACAGGAACTTTGATTTATGCAACAGCAGGAAATACTGCATCCCATCTCCCCAACCCCTGGAAGGGCCCTTTGTACTCAAACCCCTGCCCCATGGAATCAACTGAAAGTGAAACTCACTGTCTCTGACCTGGGTTTGCATAACACAATGAAGTGAATTAGATTAACAACCAATGCAGCCTCCCCTGCTGAACTAATTAGCACTTACACCCTATTGGCTGCCTGCTGCCCCTTTACCCACATCTCAGCCATTGTAAGGGCCAACAGTACTTTGGCTAATGAAAGAAGAATAAGTAACTGCTACGGTTGGTTACAAACAGGTTCACTGTGTTGTGTGGAGATGTTGTCTACTTGCTGCACAGCAGGAAGTCTATTTCTAGCTACTTATTAAAGGGAACATATTGTGTGAAAAACAATATTGTGCCAATGAATTGTACTCATCTAAGTATAGAAGGAATGGGTTTCGGGCTCATTTAATGAAAATTTGTCCAAAACCCCCACTAGCCCCGCCCATCTGTGCCACTTCCTGCTGCCTCCTTTCCCAGGCTGCGCAGGGGGGCCGGCGGCACTGTAGGATAGGAACCAATCAGCAGCTAGGCTGACCTGAAAGGGGACTGAAGCCTGTCTGTGATTGGCTCTCCCCCTCCTACTGTGCTTCTGGCACGGACCATTAGGACACGCCCACCCTTAATTTGAAACACAGACAGGGACCTGAGAGGATCTATAGGGAACTCCAAAAAGGCTATTTTATCCTATGGAAAATTGTGATTCATGTAAAAGGATCTGTGCCACTGTGCCAGAATGCTCTGTTATACAGATAGCTAGAATCTCAGCCATAAAGCAGGGCAGGACTGCTGCTTACAATGGGGGGGATCAGATAGGATCTGTGCCACTGTGACAGAATGCTCTGTTATACAGATAGCTAGAATCTCAGCCATAAAGCAGGGCAGGACTGCTGCTTACAATGGGGGGGGGATCAGATAGGATCTGTGCCACTGTGACAGAATGCTCTGTTATACAGATAGCTATAATCTCAGCCATAAAGCAGGGCAGGACTGCTGCTTACAATGGGGGGGATCAGATAGGATCTGTGCCACTGTGACAGAATGCTCTGTTATACAGATAGCTAGAATCTCAGCCATAAAGCAGGGCAGGACTGCTGCTTACAATGGGGGGGGGGATCAGATAGGATCTGTGCCACTGTGACAGAATGCTCTGTTTTACAGATAGCTAGAATCTCAGCCATAAAGCAGGGCAGGACTGCTGCTTACAATGGGGGGGGGATCAGATAGGATCTGTGCCACTGTGACAGAATGCTCTGTTATACAGATAGCTAGAATCTCAGCCATAAAGCAGGGCAGGACTGCTGCTTACAATGGGGGGATCAGATAGGATCTGTGCCACTGTGACAGAATGCTCTGTTATACGGATAGCTAAAATCTCAGCCATAAAGCAGGGCAGGACTGCTGCTTACAATGGGGGGGATCAGATAGGATCTGTGCCACTGTGACAGAATGCTCTGTTATACAGATAGCTAGAATCTCAGCCATAAAGCAGGGCAGGACTGCTGCTTACAATGGGGGGATCAGAAAGGATCTGTGCCACTGTGACAGAATGCTCTGTTATACAGATAGCTAGAATCTCAGCCATAAAGCAGGGCAGGACTGCTGCCATGACAGAATGCTCTGTAAGGCAATATGGCGTCAGCAGAAGAGACTCGGAGCTGTAGGTTTGTGTATATAGTGAGGCAAGATGATGTCAGGGATAGGAGCTGGAAGCTGGCTGGTATTTTACTAGTCTAGCTATTAAAAATGTTAAATGCCAGTGTTATTAAGAGGAAAAATATAACAATACAGGAAGATGCACAGTAAGGGGAGATAGTATCAGGGGAAATGCCTGTAAGCATTAATAACAGCCTCCTTAGTTACTCAGTGTCAGGCTAATGCAGTAATGTATATAATATATGTAACGTGTACAGCGCCTCCCCACCATGCACCGCGGCACTGCCCTTGCCCTCAGGACTTCTGCATCTTACCCAACATGCACCGGGACAGAAAGACCTTATACAGGAGACGCGCAGTCACGTAGCTGCCAATAGCGAACTTGCGCGTATTCAACCAATTAGAGTTCGTTTTACTTTATACTTACTCCTCCCCTTCTAGAAGCAGCGCCAGACCCTCTCCTTAGCCAATGAGAAGAGTAGGTTTCGATGACGCAGGGGGCACTATATAAACAGCCTGTGCGGGCGTTCTGTCTTCTTTGGTTTCCTGCCCCCCGGAGAGTGAAAGTGAGTCGTGCGGCTGCTACAGAGCGGCCAATGGGTGTTCCCAGCATGCTTTGTGGCTTAACTTGGCATTGACCGCCTCACTTTCATTGCTAGGGCAGTCTCCCGTCTAGTTAGTTACCCAGCATGCTTTGTGGGACACCAGGGGGATAGGGGCTTCTGCTCTTTGTTTCCCAGATGGGTTTGAGCTAATAGTTCCTGTGTGGGGGGGTCATTGTGACTGGGAAGCCCTTCTTGTGGCTGTAGTGCTGTTAGATCATTGGGTGCCTGCATGTTATTTGCCCTTCCCCAGTTCTTTATTGTGTCCATGCCTTGTTGCCCCAGCTATTTGCCCCAGCCCTATCCTGTAAGGTGGGGGCCCTCCATCCCTAGCCCAGTGCTAATGTCCCACATTCCTTGCAGGATGGCTGCCAACAAGGAACGCACTTTTATTGCCATCAAGCCAGATGGAGTCCAGCGCGGCCTCATGGGGGAAATCATCAAACGGTTCGAGCAGAAGGGTTTTTACTTGGTTGCCATGAAGTTTGTGCAGGTAAGTGACTTTGCCCCGTCTCCCAGGGCTACTGTTACCCACAGAGCAGCTCATTTAGAAGCCGGGTAGGTGGCGGCATGGAAGCCGGTGTAGGCTGCGGCATTACTAATAACCTTTGCTGATGTAGAGTTTCCTGGTTTGTCACCTGATGCCCAGTTTGTTACCCACACTGCACCATGTCCTACCCCAGTTCAGCTGTGTTTCCCCTCCCGGTGTGGGGTGTAGGGCAGTTTGCTTGGTGCTGTTTGACCTTGCGGGGTGCCTAAGCCTCCCAGTGACAAGTCTCAATCTGCCGGGGCTGCTGCGCTTCCGGGTGTGTACAAGGGAACGTGACTCGCTGCCACTGAATGAGACTCTTTAGGTGCCAGGGAAGTGTGTTGCCCTTCATATTCTGACATCATTATCTGGGACTTGTAGTTCAGTGTGTAACAAGCTGCAGCCTATTAGCCCCCTGCCCCAAGCGTAAAGGGTTAAATCTGCAGCTGCCGGCACAGATACCGGAGTTGGTTTTGTGCCTTTGTTTCTTCAGGCTTCTAAAGACTTGCTCAAGCAGCACTACATCGACCTGAAGGATCGGCCATTTTACCCCGGACTGGTTGATTACATGAGCTCTGGCCCCGTTCTTGCCATGGTGAGTATAATGTGCCAGTCGTATTAATGGCTGCCCTGTTTCTTGCCCAGCCCCTTATGGGTTCACTATGGACAGACCAGTAACCCTAGGGTGATCCAAGGTGCTAACGTGGTTCTTACCCCCTTGCAGGTCTGGGAGGGACTGAATGTGGTAAAAACTGGCCGAGTGATGCTTGGCGAGACCAACCCTGCCGACTCCAAGCCTGGCACCATCCGGGGAGACTTCTGCATACAGGTTGGCAGGTAGGTACCAATGGACTCTCCTTAGGGCATTTATACCCATGGCTGTTGTGTTGGCCCCTGGCATTCTGTATTGGCATCTTTAGCTGCCCCGCTGGTGGCATTTGTATAACGGTTTAACCCTTTCCTGTCCCTGCAGCAGGGGAGTAGAGCAGAGAGGTAAGGCCCACGGGGGAGCAGTAGGTCTGTAGAACTAAGTAGCGCCAACAGCTGCTTCTGCTCACAGGGGGATTTATTTCCAGCTGCTTCCTCACAGCTTCATTTCCTCTGTTAGAATTCAGTGGGGGCTGTGCCCAATCCCTGCCTGGCATAGCTCTGCATCTGTCTACCCGGCTCAGGGTTTTCTTTAACCCTCTAAATCCTGTTCATCTGGAGAGAATAACTGGAGCAGTGGCATTACAGAACCTCTTACACCCGGGGCTTATGCCTAAATGGGTCGTGCTGAGATGCTCTGTATAACCTTGGATGAGCTCAGTTACCCCTCTTGCCCCAAGTCTGCTCTGCTCCGGCCCGGCTGTCCCTTTATAAACTATAACTCCCTCCACCCCCCCATCTGCACACAGAAAGCTGCTCCATGGGAGTCTGGGAGGGCAGTTCGGCTGATGTGGCAGGTTTCCCTGTAGGAAGTTCTCTAGCTGCTAAATATTAAAGGGGATATAAACCCAAAAATGAATTGCTGTAAAGGGTGCTTCTCTGAGCAATTTCTATTCATTGGGTATATGTAGCGGTTTGACTTTTCTGTGGTTCTAAACTGCTAACACCAGGCTTTTGGCTCAAGTCAGCAGCCATAGGGTTAATTGACTATACACTTCCTGCAAAAAGCTGTTGAAAGTGCTGGGGGTTTGCCGGTCTGCTTTACCGCAACTCATTTTTTTTTTTTTTTAGATTCCCTTTAAGTGCTGTAAGGGGATATTTGGAGCAGAACATTCTAGAATACTGTTCTTAACCCTTGATGGGGGCCGTGCGCTATATTTGTAATACAGCATATTGTTTAGGGGCTTTAGTTCTAGAACTTGGAAGTAATAAATGCACCGCTTTACACCTGAGCCATGTACAGACACGCACCTCTGCCCAATTAGCCCCGCCCTCCATTGTATTCCTGACAGGCACAGGTTTAAAGGAGACATACAGGATAAGCTAAAAAAAAAACCCTGTAGGCAATTATGAATAATATCCGGTGCTGGTTTCCCTTTGGGCTAAACATTAACCCTATCTGTAACAATGGCCCCTTTATTGGAGCTCCCTATAGATCCTCTCAGGTCCCTGTCTGGGTTTCACATGAGGGGTGGGCGTGTCCTAACGGTCCCTGCCAGAAGCACAGTAGGAGGGGGAGAGCCAATCACAGCCCTGCACTCACACAAGCACAGACAGGCTTCAGTTCCCTATCAGGTCAGCCTAGCTGCTGATTGGTTCCTATCCTACAGTGCCGCCCCCCCTGCACAGCCTGGGCAAGGAGGCAGCAGGAAGTGGAACAGATGGGCGGGGCTAGTGGGGTTTTTGGAGATATTTCCAATAAATCAGCCTGAAACACTATTTTTTTTTTTTTTTTTAAAGGAGACATATCCTATAAAAATGATGAATGTACCAGTGAATTATACTCCTCTAGATATAGAAGGATTGTGCTTAAAGTTGTGTTTCTGACTGATTT
Source organism: Xenopus tropicalis (assembly GCF_000004195.4). Taxonomy (NCBI): domain Eukaryota; kingdom Metazoa; phylum Chordata; class Amphibia; order Anura; family Pipidae; genus Xenopus; species Xenopus tropicalis. The sequence goes on along the minus strand of NC_030685.2, from coordinate 5,223,630 downwards.
ATTGAGAAATTCCACAAAAACCCCACTAGCCCCGCCCATCTGTGCCACTTCCTGCTGGCTGAATTCTCTGGATGAGCTGGGGAGCCGGCGGCCCTCCGTACCCTGCACTGTAGGATAGGAACCAATCAGCAGCTAGGCTGACCTGATAGGGAACTGAAGCCTCCCTGTGCTTGTGTGAGTGCAGGGCTGTGATTGGCTCTCCCCCTCCTACTGTGCTTCTGGCAGGGACCGTTAGGACACGCCCACCCCTCATGTGAAACCCAGACAGGGACCTGAGAGGATCTATAGGGAGCTCCAATAAAGGGGCCATTGTTACAGATAGGGTTAATGTTTAGCCCAAAGGGAAACCAGCACCGGATATTATCTCTTCCTTACATGGAACTGTACAGACCAGGCTGGGGAGTGGCTGGTACAAAGGTGCCAGTGTGTATGTGGCTGGGGGTGTATTTGCTGGCAGTGCTGCCACCCTAGAGGCCTGTAGAAGTGGCGCCAATCTGTACCCGTCTCTCACTCCATTTCCCTCCCGCAGGAACATCATTCACGGCAGCGACTCCGTGGAAAGTGCCAATAAGGAAATCGCCCTGTGGTTCGAAGACAAGGAGCTGGTGGAGTACAAATGCTGCGCGCACGAGTGGGTGTACGAGAACTGAGCCCCCTTCTGCCTTCCGTTACCTCTTTACTCCAATAAAGTGTTACCATCCTGCCCCACCGACTGTCTGCTGCCCCTTTCCTGGGTGCCAAGTGCATGGGGTTTGGGTGGGGGGGGAAGGTTACAGAATGTGTATAATCTTGTGCCTATGGGCAGTGGGGCAGGGCCACCTACCTGCACTCATACTCCTAGGTTTAAAGGCAAAATAACCCTATTGATCAGTGTAAAGGGGAAACGTTCCTATAAAGCAGCTCTTCCCATGAGTGCAGGAATGTGCATCTGGCGGCTAATAGTGTTATGGGGTTACCCCGCTGAGCCGCTTAACTGTCCCTGACCTTAAAGGAACAGCGGGGGATAATACCCAAGAGGATCTTTGATCTCCTAAGCAGGTTTTATTGAGGTTAACCCTTTCCTGCCCTGCAGCCTTAAGTCTGTCCCTTCCTATACCTATAGCTCTGCTGAGCTGGGATTTCTACACTATATAAGCAACGTATTCACTGACCCCTTTGTACTTGTTTTTCTAATTCTATTTAGTCCATATTGGCCTACCCAATAGCCAATCAAAGCCCTTATTGGTTACCCCCTAGGAACATTTTTCATTCTTCTGTTGCTCCCCAATTTTTTTATGTTTAAATGTTGCTCACAGGTAAAACCAATAAAGGCTGGGGGCCCCTGCTATAAGCAATCAGTTGGTATCTCCCTTGGGATAGGGCGGCGAGAGTTTTGCTGCTCAAGGACCTGAGCTGATGCCTTATAAATGCAAATAGTTTAAGGCCCTTTGCCTCTTTTATATGTATATATGGGATAATGTACCCCCTACTGTAAATGATAAGGATATTAGCAGTCACTGAGGGGTTCTGTGCCCATATAAAGGCACAAGGCTGCAGGCTGAGTTATACAGGGAACTCTGAGTATCACTCATGTATTATAAGGGATAATGTACCCCCTACTGTAAATGATAAGGATATTAGCAGTCACTGAGGGGTTCTGTGCCCCCCATATAAAGGCACAAGGCTGCAGGCTGAGTTATACAGGGAACTCCGAGTATCACTCATGTATTATAAGGGATAATGTACCCCCTACTGTAAATGATAAGGATATTAGCAGTCACTGAGGGGTTCTGTGCCCCCCATATAAAGGCACAAGGCTGCAGGCTGAGTTATACAGGGAATTCTGAGTATCACTCATGTATTATAAGGGATAATGTACCCCCTACTGTAAATGATAAGGATATTAGCAGTCACTGAGGGGTTCTGTGCCCCCCATATAAAGGCACAAGGCTGCAGGCTGAGTTATACAGGGAACTCTGAGTATCACTCATGTATTATAAGGGATAATGTACCCCCTACTGTAAATGATAAGGATATTAGCAGTCACTGAGGGGTTCTGTGCCCCCCATATAAAGGCACAAGGCTGCAGGCTGAGTTATACAGGGAACTCCGAGTATCACTCATGTATTATAAGGGATAATGTACCCCCTACTGTAAATGATAAGGATATTAGCAGTCACTGAGGGGTTCTGTGCCCATATAAAGGCACAAGGCTGCAGGCTGAGTTATACAGGGAACTCTGAGTATCACTCATGTATTATAAGGGATAATGTACCCCCTACTGTAAATGATAAGGATATTAGCAGTCACTGAGGGGTTCTGTGCCCATATAAAGGCACAAGGCTGCAGGCTGAGTTATACAGGGAACTCTGAGTATCACTCATGTATTATAAGGGATAATGTACCCCCTACTGTAAATGATAAGGATATTAGCAGTCACTGAGGGGTTCTGTGCCCATATAAAGGCACAAGGCTGCAGGCTGAGTTATACAGGGAACTCTGAGTATCACTCATGTATTATAAGGGATAATGTACCCCCTACTGTAAATGATAAGGATATTAGCAGTCACTGAGGGGTTCTGTGCCCATATAAAGGCACAAGGCTGCAGGCTGAGTTATACAGGGAACTCTGAGTATCACTCATGTATTATAAGGGATAATGTACCCCCTACTGTAAATGATAAGGATATTAGCAGTCACTGAGGGGTTCTGTGCCCATATAAAGGCAGGGGTATGTGGGCAGTAAAGGCCACAGGTCAGTGGGCCGGGGGAGCCGGCGGTGCCCTAGGAGCAGACAGGGGAAATGCTGTTGGTAGGTACAGGTGGGTCACTGCCCGAGTCCTGTGAGATATTTCGGCACCACAACTGCCTCCATGGCTTAGGGCTGCCCACCGCTGGCACAAATAGCTTAGGAGTGATTGCTTAGTTGCCCTTTAAATCCCCAAAAGACACCGGATCCTGGAAGATGGAGAGAGTGTTGGCCGGCCAACCTTATAAACATGGATTTTAGTTGTAGGAGATGAGATGATTGCAGCCAATAACAGGTAAGTATGATTAATGCCATGGGAGGGAGGAGCAACAAGATTCAGTGGAACCTCATTTCATTAAATGCTCTCACATTGCGCTTGATTTATGGAGTAGTGTCCCTTTAAGTGCCGCGGGCTCCTCTCTGGGAGTGTCAGCGCCACCATGAGATATTAAAGGCAAAGTACACCCTATTCATCAGCAGTCTTTCCCCCCACCCAGATATGTACAGACCGCACTACTCCATACTGGGAGAGGTTACTCTGCACAGAGAGCATTAAAGGGCACATTAACCCAAATAATAATTGTGGGCACGGCTGTACTGACACTGCTCATTTTGCAGTGTTTTCATTTTTGCCTCCCCAAGTGTTTCATCCCCTTTATATTAGCATTCTGCTATTGGCCTAAACAATCACTGAAACCGTGGAATGGTTATTGTGTACATGGGCAGGTGTGGCCCCTGTCAGGTGTTAGCTGCACCCCAAGTGTAAAATCCTTACTGCCCAACAGCACTGCCTGGGGCTCAGGTGCTCTGAAATGGACATAGTGGTGCATATTGAGTGCCGCTGGCCCCCTGCTATAGCCAGGGGTACCCAGGGCACAAATAAGCACTCACCCCAAATCCCCCCCTAACTGGCCTTCAGGCTGGGCCCCCTTAGCCCATAACAAGGTTACAGATATATAGAAACATTGGGGTAACAGTCACCCCGCTATAGTTCCAGGGGTACCCAGGGCACAAATAAGCACTCACCCCAAATCCCCCCCTAACTGGCCTTCAGGCTGGGCCCCCTTAGCCCATAACAAGGTTACAGATATATAGAAACATTGGGGTAACTGTCACCCCGCTATAGTTCCAGGGGTACCCAGGGCACAAATAAGCACTCACCCCAAATCCCCCCCTAACTGGCATTCAGGCTGGGCCCCCTTAGCCCATAACAAGGTTACAGATATATAGAAACATTGGGGTAACAGTCACCCCGCTATAGTTCCAGGGGTACCCAGGGCACAAATAAGCACTCACCCCAAATCCCCCCCTAACTGGCATTCAGGCTGGGCCCCCTTAGCCCATAACAAGGTTACAGATATATAGAAACATTGGGGTAACAGTCACCCCGCTATAGTTCCAGGGGTACCCAGGGCACAAATAAGCACTCACCCCAAATTCCCCCCTAACTGGCCTTCAGGCTGGGCCCCCTTAGCCCATAACAAGGTTACAGATATATAGAAACATTGGGGTAACAGTCACCCTGCTATAGTTCCAGGGGTACCCAGGGCACAAATAAGCACTCACCCCAAATTCCCCCCTAACTGGCCTTCAGGCTGGGCCCCCTTAGCCCATAACAAGGTTACAGATATATAGAAACATTGGGGTAACAGTCACCCTGCTATAGTTCCAGGGGTACCCAGGGCACAAATATGCACTCACCCCAAATCCCCCCCTAACTGGCATTCAGGCTGGGCCCCCTTAGCCCATAACAAGGTTACAGATATATAGAAACATTGGGGTAACAGTCACCCCGCTATAGTTCCAGGGGTACCCAGGGCACAAATAAGCACTCACCCCAAATCCCCCCCTAACTGGCCTTCAGGCTGGGCCCCCTTAGCCCATAACAAGGTTACAGATATATAGAAACATTGGGGTAACAGTCACCCCGCTATAGTTCCAGGGGTACCCAGGGCACAAATAAGCACTCACCCCAAATCTCACCAGTAAAGAATAAGTTACTTAGCTTTTTGTTCAGCAGCTCTCCAGTTTGGAATTTCAGCATCTATCTGGTTGCTAGAATTCAATTTACCCTAGCAACCAGGCCATGGTTTGGAGGAGACACAGGAATATGAATAGGGGAGGGGCTGAATAGAAAGATAAGGAATAAAAAGTAACAATAACAATAAAACTGGAGCCTCACAGAGCAATAGGGTTTGGCTGCCGGGGTCGGTGACCCCCATTTGAAACCTGGAAAGAATCAGAAAAGGAAAGCAAATGATTGAAAAACTATAACAAAAAAATGAAGACCAATCGAAAGGTTGCTAGAAATGCCATTCTATAACCCTCCAGGGCCCCTGGAATGAAACATCTAAAAATAGTGATAGCATTTTCAGCCACGTAATCTTTTCCTTGGTTGCCAAGAAGCCAGTCCCAGGCAACCAGATAGCTGGTATTGCCTGGGCCGTGCTTATTGGGCAGAGTCGTACATACAGACACACAGCCAATGGAGTAAAGCTGCAAAGTCTGCCCAGGTCCCATCACCCCAGCAGCCAATCAGCTCTTCGATTTCATGACTGTAATTGTAGGAGATTAGAATTAATGCTTCCTGCCGACTGTTGCTATGGGTACCTAGGGCCCGGAGGAAACTTTGCACCTGTTACATTCACATAGGGCTGTGCCTATGGCAATACCGCTGCTGAGTGGGCTCATTTTAGCACAGGGGGGGCAATTGTAGCGTAGTGAGTAGTGTGTGTGTGTGGGGTGGGGGGCACCCTAGTGATGTGCCTGTGTGTGGTTTGTGCAACACCCTAGTGCATGGGTGTATTTGAGCAAAGGGTGTTGCTATGTGGCCGTGCCCAGTGTATCGGTGGGTTCTGACTCCCTGCCCCTCCCTTTGCCCCCCCACTGCCCATTCCTCTATACATTATTCCTTCCCAGTCTCCCTATTGATACGCTGCTCTCTCTCCTCCCAGTGCCCGGAAGAGCCTGCAATGCAGAGAGACAGAGAGGGGGAGGCAGGAGGGAGGGGACAGAGGCTGGGGGGGTGGGGGAGGGAAGAAATGAGAAAGACTCTGGGACATCTTGGGAAGGGAATCATTGGAAGAGGGACAGAGAGGGACAGGAGCAGGAGGAATGAGACAGACCCACAGCTATGAATGTGACTGCCCATACAGACTGCCTCATCATACTGGTCACATGGTCTGTGCTTCAGTCTCAGGCACTGGGGGGGGGGGCAAGTGTTGGGCTGGGAGCTGTCCGGGGAATCCAGTGCTGAAATGGCTCCTAATGTTACTCTATGAACCCTATTGGCTGCTTTGCTGCTTCATTGCAGGGCTGTCTGTAGTGGGGTGAAAGCTGGGAGATTGTGGGGGTTAATAACACTTAATATGCTCCCCTGTCTCTTACTGGACTACAACTCCCACAATCCTCTGATATACAGAGTCTGTTAGAGATGCTGGGAATTGTAGTTCTGTAATAGCGCTGAGTCATTATTAGGAGGCTCTTCCTGCCCCCCCCGGCCATCTGTAAGGAGTCTCTGTGGCCAGTGAATTCCCTGCCAGCCAATCCAACTGAGTGGCCAACGCTTGGCCCGGGAATTCGATTGTTCAGACAGTGATAAACATAAAAGGGGCCCCCGATACAGGACCATGGGGCCCATTAACTGAAACACAAGCAGATTTGCTCCTCTGCAGTAGCCCATATCAACCAATCAGAAATCAGCTTTGATTGGTCTAGTCCAGTTAAAATAATAAAAGCGATCATCTGATTGGCTCCTGTGGGACACTGCACCCAAGTCACTAAAGGAAGTCTCTGCTGCAAAAGAACACGCCTGATTTTTGGAGACGTTGCCGCGCACTCTTTTTGGTATATGCCCCCCCCCTGTATATTTAATACACACCAAGTGGACCTATCAGCCGGCAGGAATGTGAGCAGCACAACTGGCATAAGGAATCTGCAGATTTCCAATGACTTAGATATTTGCCCCCCCCGTGTGTCATATATATAAGTCCCCCGAATGATCAGGGTTAACCCTGCCCCTCATGGGTTAATCCCCTCCCTGTTTGTGTTCCCACAGGGGACAAGATTCTGTCTGAGTCCCATCTGGTAACACGTTCATCACCAGCAGCCTCTCCTCCCTCCCCCCTCAAGCCTCCCCTCCTCTTCCAAAACCCATATTGATTCAGCTCCTGGGTAAAGAATCACCTTCAGCCGACAGACCCTCTCCAGCGTCCTGTGGGTCTGGCAAAGCCGGGGGACCCTACGGCCAAGAACCCCCCGCATCTCATCCCCCAGAGGGGGCAGAAGTGAGGGAGGGGGGGAGATTGGTAGGTGGGAGAGAGCTGCACCTTTTCCATAAGACACAAGGAGGTGTGTGTGTGTGTGTGCGTCCATCTCAGCACCCGGAGCAGCCAGCAGGACCGGTACCAGCCTCCTAACTGGATCCAGAGACCCAGCAGCCCTTCCCAGGGTCCGTCCGGAGGGCAGGATGATGCCTCTCGCTGGGGTTGCCTGGAACCTGCTGCTGCTTTTCTCAGCTGTACAAGGTGAGGGGGGATAGGGCTGTCTGTGCTGCAGTAAGATATATATATGTGTATGTGTCCTATGTATACCCTATCTGCCTGTAGCACCCACATTAACAGCGTGCCATTCACGTATACCCGCAGCTCTATATCTCTATAGCCATAATACGCCTGGCTGGGGTGGGGGGGCTGATATAGACATATATTGATACTCAGTGCGTCTAATATTGGATTCATATGTAATGCACCTATTCTGTATATAGATACATATTTCTATGCACAGGGCAGGGGTAGGAATACAGACACGCACATACTGGGGGGGGGGGTATAAGGGAGAAGCGATGCCTCCTTAAGGCTCTATGTGCGACAGACTGGAAAAAAAGGCCACTAATTGCTTTTGTCTGCCCAGTACATGTGTATCTACGCCAGCCTAGACATGGTACCGGTTCTGGGCATGTATAACCCATTGGGCTCAGTCTATGGATGGATATGTCTATGCCTGTATGGGCGGGGGGGGTACCGCTGGCTGATGGATGTGCTACGTGCTCCTCTAACCCTCGCCGCTCGCCCCGCTGCCCAGGCTTTGGCACAGGAGGTCTCCCAGGAGTTGGGTTATCTCACCGAACTGTCACATGTGGGAGATATCTCATTTGGGGAGGGTATCAGGTGTCTATTGCCCCCCCCTGTATCTTCATTGCCTTCTCCTCCTGCTCTTGTGTTTTTCTTGCTTTCTATCTGTCGCTGTGACCTTCTCCTTCCTCTCTCCCCCTCTCTGCCGGGGTGTGGAGAGACGAGGGGGAGAACGATGGGCAGATGTAATGAGGTGGCATGGTAACAGAGGGAAAACCTGGAGAGAGGGGGATACGAACTAGCGGCTATGGGAAGAGGGAACAATGGAGAAGGAATGGGAGAGGGGCCATAGGCTTCCCATAAACACACCAGCAAATACATCTGAGAATCTCTCTTCTGCCCCCCAGGTCTGCCCCTACAGGATGGGGAGGGCACCCAGCCCCCTGACCTGCTGAATACGCCCCCCAAGGGCAGCTCAGAACCTGTTGCTCTGGAGCAGCTCGTTCATCAGGCTCTTCTGAAGAAGGACTTTCTGGCGCAGGATGTCTTCTTCCCAGGTGAGGAGATGTCTCTTGGCTGAAGGAACTGTTCCGTGATAGTTACATCTGCAGCAGTTGCCATTTAGTCATAACCGCCACTGAGTGAGTCACTAGGTGTCTGGGAGCGAGTAGATGGGTCTCCTGGAATGGTCAACATCTCCCTGAAATTCAACAATATCCATACTGGGCCTGGAGTCATTGGAGAGGGTTGACCCAAGGGGGGAGGGTTGATAAGTGCAATGAGGGTTCAGCTCTGGGAACCCAATAAGAACAAGCCAAGTGCAATTACTCGGTGCTCAGAACCTGCTTATGGGTTGGCTGAGAAGGACTTCACTGTGGTGGGAATGGATCCTCCAGCCATTCTTTCACTCTGATTGGCTACTGTTTTAGGATAGACTTTCTACTGTAGTCCTCACAGATTTCTTATGCTTTGGGCAGAGGTGCCTTCCTGGTCCCTTATCCTGGTCCTTTGCTTTCCTCAATCTCTTGCATGGATCCAGTGAGTCCAGGAGATCAACCTTCTTGCCCTTTTGTACTGACCAAGATCCCCAGTGCTGCCCAGTAATGCTTATTGCCCCTCATTCAGATCTCCTAGGCCTTCCCACTCCCCAGATTTCCTTTTCCTCTTTACTCCATACACCCATTGCTTGTTGACTTTAGCTCTCTAGGGATGAAGGCCTCACCGGTATATGAACTGGGATGGGTATTACCCTATCAATGGATTTTGCGTAAGGATGAAGTGTATGGGGAGCTGAAGTCTTATTCCAGGTTATTAATCTAGTTCGGATTACCTATGACCTCACTACTATCTGATTGGAATAAAACCAACAGGTCCTGCTGCTCTCTACTCTCTCCACCTCTCTATGATTAATTCACTGTTGATTGGCCGACATTCGGCTGGCCTTGTATTTAGCGACCAGTCACTGGTTTACTCCTACAGTAGAGGGTGTCTCACTAGTGGGAAATGAATTCTAACATAGTAAATGCCCCAACAGTACTGCCCTCTTGCCCCTTTAGATCCTCGATTATACTTTCCATGCGTTGGGCAGATTAGTTGCCATTAGAGATATCTGAGGGCCAGATTATGTTTATATGATGTTGTCATTCAAACAAGTCAAGTGAGCTCCAAATAGGATGGGGCCCCCCCCCAGAGGCTACTTCTGGCCCATGGGCCCCCAGTTGGACAGCCCTGATCTTTGTGTATTGCACTGGTTATTGATTGGCCATTCTGCTAAGCACCTACAGATCTCGGGCATGTTCCACACATACACCCCTTCCTTCCATCCCAGTCTGCCCAATCCCCTACTGAATATTTCATATCTGGGCTTTACTACATTCCCAGTCTAACAGTATTTAGTTTCCTGGTATATTTAGTATAGTAGGTATATAGCTGAGGTATAGTTAACATATACACTTGCTTGTGAAAGCTCCTAATTACGGAAAGGCCGTCTCCCATAGACTCCATTTTAAAATGGAAATAATTCAGAAGTTTAAAACTGATTTCCTTTTTGTCTGTAATAATAAAACAGTACCTGTACTTGATCCCAACTAAGATATAATTACCCCTTATTGGGGCAGAACAGCCCTATTGGGTTTATTTAATGGTTAAATGATTCCCTTTTCTCTGTAATAATAAAACAGTACCTGTACTTGATCCCAACTAAGATATAATTACCCCTTATTGGGGCAGAACAGCCCTATTGGGTTTATTTAATGGTTAAATGATTCCCTTTTCTCTGTAATAATAAAACAGTACCTGTACTTGATCCCAACTAAGATATAATTACCCCTTATTGGGGGCAGAACAGCCCTATTGGGTTTATTTCATGGTTAAATGATTCCCTTTTCTCTGTAATAATAAAACAGTACCTGTACTTGATCCCAACTAAGATATAATTACCCCTTATTGGGGGCAGAACAGTCCTATTGGGTTTATTTAATGGTTAAATGATTCCCTTTTCTCTGTAATAATAAAACAGTACCTATACTTGATCCCAACTAAGATATAATTACCCCTTATTGGGGCAGAACAGCCCTATTGGGTTTATTTCATGGTTAAATGATTCCCTTTTCTCTGTAATAATAAAACAGTACCTGTACTTGATCCCAACTAAGATATAATTACCCCTTATTGGGGGCAGAACAGCCCTATTGGGTTTATTTAATGGTTAAATGATTCCCTTTTCTCTGTAATAATAAAACAGTACCTGTACTTGATCCCAACTAAGATATAATTACCCCTTATTGGGGGCAGAACAGCCCTATTGGGTTTATTTAATGGTTAAATGATTCCCCTTTCTCTGTAATAATAAAACAGTACCTGTACTTGATCCCAACTAAGATATAATTACCCCTTATTGGGGGCAGAACAGCCCTATTGGGTTTATTTCATGGTTAAATGATTCCCTTTTCTCTGTAATAATAAAGTTGGGATACAAGGTACTGTTTTATTATAACAGAGAAAAAGGAAATCATTTTCAAAAATCAAAATTATTTGCTTATGATGGAGTCTATGGGAGACAGCCTTTCTGTAATTCAGAACTTTCTGGATAATGGGTTTCCGGATAATGGGTCCTATACCTTTGCCTTTGAATGAGATGTTACCAACAGGATATCTTCTCCATGAACTATAATCTTTACACCCAGGGTCTTTTTCCCATAACAGTTTAGTACATGGCGGCCATTCTGATTTGCTCTTTGTACCATTATTGCTCATACACAGGGATACCCGGCAATAGGAGGAGTAAATCCCCAGTTAAACGTATCAGTATCTGTATGTGCTGCCCCCCCCCGGTGCTAATGGCTGTTATATTTTGATGTGAGTTTATGTATGTGATCTGCGCCAAGTTCTGAGTTATAGCATTAAACATACAGGGAGTCACATATTCCTGTGTTTCCTCTGTCTATTTAGCCCATTGCCCCATCTGCCCCTGTGCTTCTGCCTCCCCAGTACAGCCGGATCCCTTATCTACCCCAAGTGCTCAGGCCTCTACTATCCCCAGTACAACCTCATAACCACCCCACGCGGCCTACTGACTCCCCTATATATCTCCTGTACAGCCCCATAACCCCACGCGGCCTACTGACTCCCCTATATATCTCCCGTACAGCCCCATAACCCCACGCGGCCTACTGACTCCCCTATATATCTCCCGTACAGCCCCATAACCACCCCACGCGGCCTACTGACTCCCCTATATATCTCCCGTACAGCCCCATAACCCCACGCGGCCTACTGACTCCCCTATATATCTCCCGTACAGCCCCATAACCCCACGCGGCCTACTGACTCCCCTATATATCTCCTGTACAGCCCCATAACCCCACGCGGCCTACTGACTCCCCTATATATCTCCCGTACAGCCCCATAACCACCCCACGCGGCCTACTGACTCCCCTATCTCAGGGATCCCCAACCAGAGGCTGGGGGGGGGGGAGAGGAACATGTTGCTCCCAGAGGCCTCAGAGTAGGAGCCATTTTTACATCTCTGGCTTGGAGACAAGTTTTAGAAGCCTAGAGACACAGTTTTACCACAAGCAGAGCCTCCTGCAGGCCAGCAGTCCCCATTGGGCGACCAAATAGCCAATCACAGCCCTCATCCATCATCTATCTATCTATCATCTATCTATCTATCATCTATCTATCTATCATCTATCTATCTATCATCTATCTATCTATCATCTATCTATCTATCATCTATCTATCTATCTATCTATCTATCATCTATCTATCTATCATCTATCTATCTATCATCTATCTATAATCTATCTATCTATCTATCTATCTATCTATCTATCTATCTATCATCTATCTATCTATCTATCATCTATCTATCTATCTATCTATCTATCTATCTATCTATCTTTCTATCATCTATCTATCTATCTATCTATCTATCATTTATCTATCTATCTATCATCTATCTATCTATCTATCATCTATCTATCTATCTATCTATCATCTATCTATCTATCTATCTATCTATCTATCTATCTATCATCTATCTATCATCTATCTATCTATCTATCTATCATCTATCTATCTATCTATCTATCTATCTATCATCTATCTATCTATCATCTATCTATCTATCTATCTATCTATCTATCTATCTATCTATCTATCTATCATCTATCTATAATCTATCTATAATCTATCTATCTATCTATCTATCATCTATCTATCTATCTATCTATCTATCTATCTATCTATCTATCTATCTATCTATCTATCTATCATCTATCTATCTATCATCTATCTATCTATCTATCTATCTATCTATCATCTATCTATCTATCTATCTATCTATCTATCATCTATCTATCTATCTATCTATCTATCTATCTATCTATCTATCTATCTATCTATCATCTATCTATAATCTATCTATAATCTATCTATCTATCTATCTATCTATCTATCATCTATCTATCTATCTATCTATCTATCATCTATCTATCTATCTATCTATCTATCTATCTATCTATCTATCTATCTATCTATCATCTATCTATCTATCTATCTATCTATCATCTATCTATCTATCATCTATCTATCTATCTATCTATCTATCTATCTATCTATCTATCTATCTATCTATCATCTATCTATCTATCATCTATCTATCTATCTATCTATCATCTATCTATCTATCCATCCATCCATCTATCTATCTATCTATCTATCTATCTATCTATCTATCTATCTATCATCTATCATCTATCTATCTATCATCTATCTATCTATCTATCTATCTATCTATCTATCTATCTATCTATCTATCTATCTATCATCTATCTATCTATCTATCATCTATCTATCTATCTATCTATCTATCTATCCATCCATCCATCCATCTACCTATCTATCTATCTATCTATCTATCTATCTATCTATCTATCTATCTATCTATCTAAAGTCCTTGATCTTCTTCCATCTCAGTGCAGCCTTATGATCATCTCACTATTCAGTCCATTCCTTTTTGCACCTTCAAGTTTATCCCACCCCGTCCCACTGCTCACCCAATGGGCTCGGGCCCCTTCCATTCCCAGCGCAGCCTTATATCTCCCCCATACAGTCTGCTTATTGCACTATTCTGTCTCCGGGGCAGCCCTACTGTATGTCCCATAGGGTCTGTACCTGCCAATAACACACAGGGTGCTGGCACCATTACAAGAAGCCTTATTGGTTATACGGAGGGGCTTTAGCTTTATTAGAAGATGTGATGTCAGTGCAATTGCTGTAATATGATTGGATGACTGGGCAGCACATCCAGCAGGTTATAGGGGCAGGGTAAATCTTTGTGTTCAGTCGTAACTGGAGACTGACAAACTATAGCTGTATGTATATATATATATATATTATGTGCCAATGAGTTACTGTATGTATCATATCTATCTGTGCTATGTCTGTGGGTACCTGCTACAAGGCTGCCAGTTCTGCATCATTGCTATGGGGGCAAAGCAGGGGGAAGGGGGTTGTTTATGCAGCCGCAGAGCTGGACTCATGGGAGAAATCTGTAAGCTCTGTTTGACAGGAATAGGTAGATCCTCCTGGGAGGGAATGTCAGGGGGAAGGGAGAGATTCGCCATTGGGTTCCTTGGCGCAGCCCTCAGTGTTGGGCTGTTTGGGGCCTGGGAGCTTCCGACATAAAAGGTTCAGCAGCAGAAAATGTTACGTGTTCAATTGCCCTTTATGTCTGATAATCAGCCGGCTTCTGCCACATTGTTTCAGGAGTCAGTGCCAGCAGTGCAGATACTATAAACAGCCAGACAGGGGCAACTTCCAGTAGTAATTACATTATGCCAAATGCCCCCCTAGGGGAGCTCCCTCCCTCTGCCCCTGTAATAAGTTCCCCTGTAATAAGTGCCCCTGTAATAAGTGCCCTTGTAATAAGTTCCCCTGTAATAAGTGCCCCTGTAATAAGTGCCCTTGTAATAAGTGCCCCTGTAATAAGTGCCCCTGTAATAAGTGCCCCTGTAATAAGTGCCCCTGTAATAAGTGCCCCTGTAATAAGTGCCTCTGTGGCCCCGCGTGGAATACGCTTTGTCTCCGGGGCACAAAATGGACATTATGGAAGGAGAGAGAATGCAGTTAATAAAGGGAATGGGGGATATGATGTAGAATGACAGGCCGGCCGGGCGGGGATTAATTACACTGCAGGAGAGGCACTTATGGGGAATTATAGCGGCGATGTATAAATATATAAGTGGGTTTATACACGAGGCTTATTCATCAGTTAATATCTCTGGAGGGCACAAACATTCACTGAGATTAAAGCTAAGGAGGCCTCTATGTTCCATGAAGGGTACGAGGGAATATGGGGATCTATTATTATCTTCGTTTATTTAAATAGCTGCAGCTCAGCGGATCCTGTCGTTTCCCTATCAGAGTAACAGATTCGGGTCAGTTTTTTTAGTCAAGGGCCAAGGAACAGCCCTGTTTTTGAATGGGGGGAGGAATACAGGCTCTGCAGGCAGACTCCACTAGAGGGCGCTCTCATTGGAACTGTCCCAAGAACCCCCTGCTATAAATGCATATAATGCTAGTCAGAATGGAGCCAGGGCGGCTCTGTCCCTCTTCTGACACATGATGGGGACGTTATATTTAGGCTTTGTTGTTTTTAACCCCAGCAGCCATGTTTCTAGTAAGATAATTACTTGAATGAACCATAAGCGGCTCCCTAGTGGCCACGGTAATACCCAAACCCAGGGGCCACAAATACCAGCAGAACATAGGAACCATTGCTATTCAGAGATATAATGTGGCTGCTATCTATCTATCTATCTGTCTGTCTGTCTGTCTGTCTGTCTGTCTGTCTATCTATCTATCTATCTATCTATATATCTATCATCTATCTGTCTGTCTGTCTGTCTATCTATCTATCTATCTATCTATCTATCTATCTATCTATCTATCATCTATCTGTCTGTCTGTGTGTCTATCTGTGTGTCTATCTATCTGTCTGTCTGTCTGTCTGTCTGTCTGTCTATCTATCTATCTATCTATCTATCTATCTATCTATCTATCTATCATCTATCTATCTATCTATCATCTATCTGTCTGTCTGTGTGTCTATCTGTGTGTCTATCTATCTGTCTATCTATCTATCTATCTATCTATCTATCTATCTATCTATCTATCATCTATCTATCTATCTATCTATCTATCTATCTATCTATCTATCATCTATCTATCTATCTATCTATCTATCTATCTATCTATCTATCTATCTATCTATCTATCTATCTTTCTGCCAGTGGTGCATGTATATAGGTAGGTAGATTATACATGGCATATGGGCAATGGGACCCTCTTCCCAATGGGCCAATGAGCCAATGTTTCTCTTCTCAAACAGGAACAACTGCCATCCCCACTCGGGCAGCTCCCATCTCTCTGACGGAGGGAGTCAGTGATGCTTCGGGGGTACTCACCACAGCAGTTGGGGGGGCCTTCTCTTTGCCTCCCCAGCTCAGCACCCTTGTTCCACCACCGCCTGCTCCCACTGGGGGTCCAGGACCCTCTCCTGAGGCCGAGGAGGAGACAACAACCACCCTGATCACTACAACGACTGTAACTACAGTGCATAGTCCAGGTAAGTGGCCCAAAGTATCCCAAGTCTGAGCTGAGCAGGCACATTTGTGTATATGCCCCTGTATGCCTGTATCTATTCTGAGCATTAGAATGCCCAACACCAACGCTGGGTGCCCCTAAACCCTTTAATATCTCTCTGATGCTACTGTTTTACCACTTCTCAGTGGGTGCAAAGGACCATGCCCCCTGCTGGCTATTATGGGAATAATACAATAGTAGGGTAGGGTAGCTACACTTATTTATAAGGAGTCATTCCACGTGTATACGGATATCTCTGTGACTTTGCCCGTATATCTCCGGATCAGTACATGTACCTTGGCACACGTATCTCAGTATCTGGATGTACAGGGGCATTCCCATCAGTGGCTTTACCTTTGCAGTGCTGTGTAATAACAACATCTCCGAGGCGGAGGGACTGCTGGAGGCTCCTGAGTATGGAGGAGGCACTTTCTTTGGGGGCCTGGACTGTACCTACAGCGTGTCTGTGTATTTGGGCTACGGAGTGGAGATTCGGGTAAGTAGGCAGTTGGAAGTCATGCTATGCCCCAACAATGGAATGGCTGAATGGTCATTTTACAAAATATATTCCTAGAAGGAAGCCATCTTGGCGACTAATGGAGAAATCCCCCTCCCCTACTGGCACATTGGTCAACCAACACCCACCTTGGCCAACAGAGTAAAGTATTCCCTCTCTAGAAATCAGAATCAACCAACTAGTTAGCGTCTACTGGAAACCCTTGGCCATGGCCTCCAGTGAGCATTGCTGCCCTCACTCGCTAGCAGCACCAACCCTAGGATACTTAGTGCCCTAGCCATAGAGCCTACACATCCCCTACCTGTTACATACAAACACTCATTGACTAATTGCATTTATATAGGTGGAGAGGCTAAACCTGTCCAAGGAGGAAGCGCTAAGCATAGAGGGGCTGGAGGAGGACCGGCGTTTCCTACTGGCCAACGAGACACTAATGGCAGAAGGTCAGGTGATCCGGAGTCCAACCAATCACGTTGCAGTGCGCTTCCAAACATACCGTGCCACCAACCCAGGGGCGTTTAGACTCCGTTATCAAGGTAACTGCTCTGGCACTTTGGTTCTAAACATTTATGAAACCTAAATATAGTTGTAAATATCCCATATATTTCATTCATTTCCAGAATGGGTTTGGGGAATATTGTATGCGGTGAGGCCAGCAGGTCCCAGCCTTTGCTACCCTACAAATATGGCAAATAAATATGGGCTAAACATTAGTCCTATCTGTACCAATGGCCCCTTTATTGGAGCTCCCTATAGATCCTCTCAGGTCCCTGTCTGGGTTTCACATGAGGGGTGGGCGTGTCCTAACGGTCCCTGCCAGAAGCACAGTAGGAGGGGGAGAGCCAATCACAGCCCTGCAGTCACACAAGCACAGACAGGCTTCAGTTCCCTATCAGGTCAGCCTAGCTGCTGATTGGTTCCTATCCTACAGTGCCGGCCCCCCCTGCACAGCCTGGGAAAGGAGGCAGCAGGAAGTGGAACAGATGGGCGGGGCTAGTGGGGTTATGTTGAAGGTACATGGCAGCCATTTCTCATTAACCTGTTCCTCCTTCCATAGCCTTCGTGCTCAGCTGTGTGTTCCCACCTCGGCCTGAGAATGGGGAGGTCACAGTAACAGATTTACACCCAGGAGGAGCCGCCAACTTTCGTTGCTCTCCAGGATTTACCCTGAAAGGGGGCGAGTCCCTTGTCTGCCTCAATATCAGCCGCCCCGAGTGGAGTGGGAAGCCCCCAGTGTGTGCAGGTGAGTGGGGCATTAGTGCCATATAGAGGCCCAGCCGTGTAGCAGCCTGGGTGGCTGGAATGCCATAGAGTTTACACAGGGGGGTAAATGCAACCCTGGCTGAATCAGTTCTATCCTTATACTATCTGTGGGGGGCAAGTGGTTTAAAAATGATGTTCTGGAGAATGGCATTATGGGTAGGAATCAGCATGGCTTTATGAAGGTTAGGGCCTGTCAGACCAATCTGATTGGCTTTTATGATGAGGTGAGTAAGAAGTCAGGCTGTGGGGGGGCAGTAGTCAGAGGGTGGGGGGCAGTGGGGGGGCAGTAGTCAGAGGGTGGGGGCAGTGGGGGGGGGCAGTAGCCAGAGGGTGGGGGGCAGTGGGGGGCAGTAGTCAGAGGGTGGGGGCAGTGGGGGGGCAGTAGTCAGAGGGTGGGGGCAGTGGGGGGGGGCAGTAGCCAGAGGGTGGGGGGCAGTAGCCAGAGGGTGGGGGGCAGTGGGACATTCCCTACTGGGAGTAAGGTTCTCAGTGGGGTCCCTCAGGGTTCTGTACTGGGGCCACATTTATATCACTTATTTATATAACTTGTTCATTAATGACACAGGGGAGGGGATTATAAGTAAGTATATAACTCGTTGGGGTTCCTCTGGCTCAGCTGGCAGTTAGGCAGGGTATATATAGGCATTATGATTGGACGTGTATTACAGTGAGATGCAATGAGATAGGGAGAGGGAAGGGTGTGAGAGGGACAGGGGACCCATTGCGGGATCAGTAGACTCAGCAGAGCCCTCTCGCCCCCCCATAGCATCCTGCGGGGGAATTATCCGGAATGCCACCGTGGGGCGCATCGTCTCCCCCGATATCACCGCCAGTCATGGCAGTAACCATGGGAATAACCTGAGCTGCCATTGGCTGATTGAAGCCGCGGAGGGGCAGAGGTTACACCTGCACTTCGAAAGGGTGTCGCTGGACGAGGACAATGACAGGTCAGTCCCCCCCCCCCCCATTATTGCCCTTCCAGCTCCTCCTATAGGTTCCTGCCTCACGTCTCCCTTCTGTCCCCAGGCTTGTTGTGCGCTCAGGGAGTTCCCCTCTGTCTCCTGTCATCTACGACTCCGATATCGACGACGTCCCAGAGAGGGGCCTTCTGAGCGATGCACAGTCTCTCTATGTGGAACTCATCTCTGAGAACCCGGCGGTCCCCCTGCTGCTCAGCCTGCGCTATGAAGGTGGCTGCTCTCTTGCCTTGGGCTTCTGCCCCCTCTGTCTCACCCCCAACTGCCCCCTCTGTCTCACCCCCAACTGCCCCCTCTGTCTCACCCCCAACTGCCCCCTCTGTCTCACCCCCAACTGCCCCCTCTGTCTCACCCCCAACTGCCCCCTCTGTCTCACCCCCAACTGCCCCCAGACCCTTTCTGCCAGTGTGGTATATAATGATATACTGTATAACCCTATAAGCTGTTCTGGTACCAAGTTCTGGTGGTACCATAAACCAACATACATATACTGCTGCACTAATCACATTTTAGCAGGTACATTTGTAGGTATTATTATTATTATTAACATTTATTTATAAAGCGCCAACATATTCCGCAGCGCTGTACAATAAGTGGGTTCCATACATTGTGGCACAGGCACAGCGGTAGAGGTGAATAAGCTAGAGGAGTAGCCCCATAGGGAGCAGAAGAGCTTACAAACGCTAGTGGAGTATTATTATTAATAACATTTATGTATAAAGCGCCAACATACCCCGCAGCGCTGTACAATAAGTGGGTTCCATACATTGGACATACAGAGTAACATATAAAACCAATAACCGATACAGGAGGGGAAGGGAGCCCTGCCCAAAAGAGCTTACACTCTACAAGGAGTAACATATAAAGCAATCAGTAACCGATACAGGAGGGGAAGAGAGCCCTGCCCAAAAGAGCTTACACTCTACAAGGAGTAACATATAAAGCAATCAGTAACCGATACAGGAGGGGAAGGGAGCCCTGCCCAAAAGAGCTTACACTCTACAAGGAGTAACATATAAAGCAATCAATAACCGATACAGGAGGGGAAGGGAGCCCTGCCCAAAAGAGCTTACACTCTACAAGGAGTAACATATAAAGCAATCAGTAACCGATACAGGAGGGGAAGGGAGCCCTGCCCAAAAGAGCTTACACTCTACAAGGAGTAACATATAAAGCAATCAGTAACCGATACAGGAGGGGAAGGGAGCCCTGCCCAAAAGAGCTTACACTCTACAAGGAGTAACATATAAAGCAATCAGTAACCGATACAGGAGGGGAAGGGAGCCCTGCCCAAAAGAGCTTACACTCTACAAGGAGTAACATATAAAGCAATCAGTAACCGATACAGGAGGGGAAGGGAGCCCTGCCCAAAAGAGCTTACACTCTACAAGGAGTAACATATAAAGCAATCAGTAACCGATACAGGAGGGGAAGGGAGCCCTGCCCAAAAGAGCTTACACTCTACAAGGAGTAACATATAAAGCAATCAGTAACCGATACAAGAGGGGAAGGGAGCCCTGCCCAAAAGAGCTTACACTCTACAAGGAGTAACATATAAAGCAATCAGTAACCGATACAGGAGGGGAAGGGAGCCCTGTCCAAAAGAGCTTACACTCTACAAGGAGTAACATATAAAGCAATCAGTAACCGATACAGGAGGGAAGGGAGCCCTGCCCAAAAGAGCTTACACTCTACAAGGAGTAACATATAAAGCAATCAATAACCGATACAAGAGGGGAAGGGAGCCCTGCCCAAAAGAGCTTACACTCTACAAGGAGTAACATATAAAGCAATCAGTAACCGATACAAGAGGGGAAGAGAGCCCTGCCCAAAAGAGCTTACACTCTACAAGGAGTAACATATAAAGCAATCAGTAACCGATACAGGAGGGGAAGGGAGCCCTGCCCAAAAGAGCTTACACTCTACAAGGAGTAACATATAAAGCAATCAATAACCGATACAAGAGGGGAAGGGAGCCCTGCCCAAAAGAGCTTACACTCTACAAGGAGTAACATATAAAGCAATCAGTAACCGATACAAGAGGGGAAGGGAGCCCTGCCCAAAAGAGCTTACACTCTACAAGGGGACCCCTTGAGTTCCTTCCCACCCTGACTCCATTCTCTCATTCCTTTCACTCTCCTGGAGTGTCTCACTCCCACCTCCCTGTCTCTCTCATCACAAGTGTCTCTCTCCCTGCTTAGTATTCTCAGAGTCTCGTTGCTATGAACCATTCTTGGCCCACGGGAATTTCACCACCACGGACCCTCTCTACTCCCCCGGCTCGCTGGTTTCCTTCTCCTGCAATGCAGGGTATATGCTGGAGCAGGGCCCCCCTGTGATAGAGTGCGTGGATCCTGCCGACCCCCACTGGAATGAAAGTGAGCCAGTCTGTAAAGGTGAGTGGAGTAAAGGAGAAAGAGAAACCATTACTGCACAATGACCCCTTTATTGGAGCTCCCTATAGATCATCTCAGGTCCCTGTCTGGGTTTCACATGAGGGGTGGGCGTGTCCTAACAGTCCCTGCCAGAAGCACAGTAGGAGGGGGAGAGCCAATCACAACCAGGGTCAGACTGGGCCCACGCCCTAGTGGGCCCTGGCAGCCCAGACCCGATCCCTGTTGCCACTTCCCCTGGTCACCAATGTCCTCCCTGCAGGGGGTTAGGGGGGCACCCTGCGGGTGACACAGCTGGTGGGGGCACCTTGGGGGTGCGGGGCCCCTGAGGCGGCAGCCCCGGTGGGCCCTGCACCCCCCAGTCCGACCCTGATCACAGCCCTGCACTCACAGAAGCACAGACAGGCTTCAGTTCCCTATCAGGTCAGCCTAGCTACTGATTGGTTCCTATCCTACAGTGCCGCCGGCCCCCCTGCACAGCCTGGGAAAGGAGGCAGCAGGAAGCGGAACAGATGGGCGGGGCTAGTGGGGTTTTTTGGGAAAGATTTCACACATTCCTTCTATATTTAGAAGAGTACAATTCATTGGCACAATATTGTTTTTCATACTCTGTGATATGATTTATAAGCAGCTATGGTATTAAATGACTGAAGGTTAGATTTAACCCTTGTTAGACAAGCACATCTTGCTCTATAAGTTGCTAGGCAACATGTCCTCCCATAGGGTTAGACTTTTAACGGTTAATAACATTTCCAATGGAATCTGTTTCCTTCCCCATTTGCCGAATACGTTCATTTCCCTTCTTGTCTGTGCGGCGCAGCTCTGTGCGGTGGGGAGATTTCTGAGCCCGCGGGGGTGATCCTGTCTCCTGATTGGCCACAGAACTACGGGAAGGGGCAGGACTGCGTATGGGGCATTCACGTGCAGGAGGATCGGAGGGTTCTACTGGAGATAGAGATGTAAGGATAATGTTCTGTAATCTGCTCATATATTTGTATTTGTATTGGTCCCAAAACCACTATAGGCAACATGGCCCCTATATAACCGTATCCTCCTTATCCGCAGCCTGAACATCCGGCGCAGCGATGCCCTTACTGTGTATGATGGGGACGATCTCACCGCCCGGGTCTTGGGCCAGTACATGGGCGTCCACCAACGGTTCAACCTCTTCTCCTCAGCCAACGATGTGACCCTACAGTTCCAGTCTGACTCCAACGACCCGGTGTTCAGCCTTAGTCAGGGCTTCATCATTCACTTTAAAGGTATCTCAGTGTCCCCTGTTTCCCATATACGCAGCCTTGGCCTTAGCTCCAAGGAGTCCAGTTCCTGCCATGGTTCTGTCCTATTACCCTCATCCATAAATCTTTATTTATAAGATATCTCTCAGTAGAAAGGCCCATGGAGTCCTGCTCGGGGCATATTCAGAGCATTCCCAGGCTTGGAGCCATGTGAAACAACCCAAGTTCAGCCCAAACTCAGCCCCAGAACCCATGTAGCTGCCAGAATTTGTTTCTTCACTGAACAAAGAAGCCACTATGGATAGAAGCCTGGGGGCAGAGCAACGGAACATTCTCTTATAAAGAAAGGAATTCCATCATCACTAATTACTCAGTCTCTTTAATGATTTAATGAGTTCTGTAATTAGAGGCTCAGATGTTTTACACTTCTATTGTTTATCAGTTTAGTGTAATGATTACTTTGCCTCAGTGATGTCTTATAGTCCAGCGTGACCATGAAAAGTGTCCCTGCTGCAGGGACCCCACAATAAAGCAATGTCGGGGTGCCACTGACTGTCTCATCTCCCCCTGCAGAGGTGCCACGCAACGACACATGTCCGGCCCTCCCTGAGGTACCAAACGGCTGGAAGACCTCCTCACACCCAGACCTGATCCGGGGGACTGTAGTGACCTATCAGTGTGAGCCTGGCTACGATATCTCTGGCTCTGACATACTGACCTGCCAATGGGATCTCTCATGGAGCAACGCTCCTCCCACCTGCGAGAAAAGTGAGGCTTGTTCCCTCCTGCCATGGAATGCAGATATACCTGCTGTTCATAACAACCTTACACTAAGGGGCTGGTTATTACATAGGGGAAGAGAGAGGTGGGAAAATGGGGAAGGAGAGGGCATGAAGCAGTGAGGGCACAGAGATGGACAGAAGAGGGCATGGAGATTGGAGATGGAGCAGTGAGGAGGCAGAGAGGGCACAGAGATGGATAGAAGAGGGCATGGAGATTGAAGATGGAGCAGTGAGGAGGCAGAGAGGGCACAGAGATGGATAGAAGAGGGCATGGAGATTGAAGATGGAGCAGTGAGGAGGCAGAGAGGGCACAGAGATGGATAGAAGAGGGCATGGAGATTGGAGATGGAGCAGTGAGGAGGCAGAGAGGGCACAGAGATGGATAGAAGAGGGCATGGAGATTGAAGATGGAGCAGTGAGGAGGCAGAGAGGGCACAGAGATGGATAGAAGAGGGCATGGAGATTGGAGATGGAGCAGTGAGGAGGCAGAGAGGGCACAGAGATGGATAGAAGAGGGCATGGAGATTGGAGATGGACCAGTGAGGAGGCAGAGAGGGCACAGAGATGGATAGAAGAGGGCATGGAGATTGGAGATGGAGCAGTGAGGAGGCACAGAGGGCACAGGTATGGATAGAAGAGGGCATGGAGATTGGAGATGGAGCAGTGAGGAGGCAGAGAGGGCACAGGTATGGATAGAAGAGGGCATGGAGATTGGAGATGGAGCAGTGAGGAGCCAGAGAGGGCACAGAGATTAGAGAAGAGAGGGTATATGGTATTGAGGTGCCAAGTATGCAGTAAGATATTGGCCCCATCCAGTTCATGTTACACACCAATAGGATTGGGCTGAGGTAGGTATAGAATGTAATCCTACTGGTGCGGGACATGACCTGGGTGGAGCCATTACTTATAGTATAATGTGTGTTTCTCTCTGTTCCTCCAGTTTTGAACTGTGCAGACCCCGGAGAGATCGCTAATGGCGTACGGCGGGCTTCCGACCCACGTTTCCCCATTGGCTCCCATGTGCAGTATTCCTGTAACGAGGGCTATACCCTGGAGGGGAGTCGCATTCTGACTTGCTACAACCGAGACACAGGGACCCCCAAATGGAGCGACCGCATCCCCAAGTGTGTCTGTGAGTGATGCGCACGTGTAGCCGTGGTATTTGGGTTAGCCATGTGACATGGGGCAGTTACCCAAGGGAAATGTACCCTTTGTACCACTTGCCTACGTGCAGAGACTGTGGCGATGGATTACACCACTGGGGGTTTGATCCTGCAGGCCCCACAAGGTCCACTGAGCTATCTGTGGCTAATAGAATTGCATGGGAATTATGCAGTGTGACCACGTCCCATCAGCCAATGGCTGCCCACAAAGCAGAAGCTCAAAATGATTGGCTGAAGGCTCCATGCAGTCCCCTTAAAGGGATGATATCATCTCAGATGGTCCCTTTTTAGAAACTTAATTTCCCATTCACTCTGTGGGCTACATCCTGCCCCCTTGTGGCCAAGCCTGGCTTCCATGCAATACCCATAACAACCAGCTGGTGTCACTGGCATTATTCTATTTTTTTCCCAATGACCAATCACTGCAGTGCTCTTTCTGCATTTAGCCGTGCCATCTGCTGTGTGTAAATGCCACTCCATTGGCATCATGTTATGCACCAGTTGCGCCTATGGGCTGCCACCAGAAACCCACTTTATTGCCCTGTGCAAGTATAATATTGTGACCTACAGAGATGGGAGTTGAGGTTTAGGAGCTAAAGGGTGCAGATTGGGTGTAGCCGCCATCTCTGATTTGCTGCCATGTCCTTTCCAGTGAAGTACGAGCCATGTCTGAATCCCGGCGTGCCAGAGAACGGCTATCAGACTCTCTATAAACATCACTACCAAGCAGGGGAGGCACTGAGGTTCTTCTGCTACGAGGGCTTTGAGCTTATTGGAGAAGTCACTATCACCTGTGTCCCTGGGCACCCATCACAATGGACCAGCCAGCCCCCACTGTGCAAAGGTGAGTCTGCCCCATTACTACACAACACAACACAACAACAGCTCTAGGCAGGGCCTCCCAAGGCCACTACACAAGTCATAGTATCGACAGTACAACCCAATCTACCCAAAAGCTGCCCACCTCTAGGCAAGCACGGGGCATTTTATGGGCCACAACTTACACTGGGACCAGAAAGTCGTTTATAGTTGGCAGGAATGTTTTATAAAGGGTAAGTGTAACCTCACACCCCGATGCCTTATTCTTTCCCTTTAGTTGCATACGAGGAGCTGCTGGACGACAGGAAGTTGGAAGGTTTGCATGCCTGACATCAGAACCTGTCGTGACATCACTTGTTTGCATTTCTGTGACCACATCACCATTACTCTTGCATTCCCATTGGTCCCCCTGCCCGCCACTCATGCATTGTTTTGTGTTACGCCACTTCCTGTGGATTAATCCGTCACTTCCTGCCATGTGTTCACCACACTTCATTGTTCCTCGTGTTTGAGGTTTGTGATCAGTCTAAGAATTCCTGGGGTGGGAACAAAAAGCCAGCGGTAGGCTCTGATTGGTTCCTCTTTGTCTCTTCCTGCAGTGACCCAGACAACCGACCCATCCCACCAAATGGAAGGCGGGAACATCGCTCTTGCTATCTTTCTGCCCATCATCCTTGTCATCTTGCTGATTGGAGGCATTTATATCTACTACACCAAGTAGGTTGGCCACTGGCAGGAGAGAAATGCAGTGCTAGCCCAAGTATTAGCCATTATGGCAGAACATTCGCCTTTTTCTTCAAACTGTTCCTCTCTGGTTGGTGCAAAAAGTCAACACGGAGAGATGCAGGAGATGCAGGTTGAAGATCATTGCTTGAAGGCCCTGAATACTATACGGTTATGCCTATATCCCAGGGAAAGCGCTAGGGAGCCATGTACAGGGCATGCTTAGCATGTTCCACCTACCCGAATTGCATGGGAGGAGCATGTATGTAGACATGGGGCACATTGGCTTTATGGGCTGAAAGTAACATGACCATCATGATGTTGGAGGCCATATTTAGCACCTAAGGGTGATGTGCCGGTGGGTAGAATGATAACTGGTGCTCTTTGGGCATTATTGGGAGCTTTGGGTCATGCAACCATTGTACCTCAAGAACAGGGGAAAGGCCTCTGTTATAACTATGGCTGTGGCTCTTCCATGAAACACACAGAGAGTACATTTCGACTCAAACCAACATGGCCAGTTTAGCCACAAGAGAGACAGAGGTGCAGCTCCCCATCAATGGTCAGAAATAAGTCCTCCCCCAACAGGGCATTAATGTTCTTTATCATCTTCTGCTGCTCCCTAGGTTCCAAGGGAAGTCGCTCTTTGGATTTTCTTTCCCAGCATCTCACTCCTACAGTCCCATCACCGTGGAGTCCGACTTTAACAACCCATTATACGAGGCTGGGGTGAGTTTACGACGTGGATGTATAAGAGTGCAAGTGTGTAACACAGACAGAGCTTGTGAGGTGGGGCACCCTGTGTGTGTGCTGTAGGTGGCCCATAGGCCGTGAGTTATCCAATCAACAGGGGCAGATATCTGGGTGAGTGAGGAATACACTGGAAAGTGCTAAGGCCCAAGGAGAAGTTGACCTTTATTCTGTGTATAGGAAGGGTGCAGGGTGGGAAGGGGGTGATGGGCGCTGGATGGTTGGGTTGGAGATATCTTACATAGTGGTGCATGGGAAGGTGGAATAAAGCATGATACTGGATTATGGGGGCAATTAGAATGGATGTGGGGAGGTTTGTATGGTGTCCATTGGGTGCTACACACTGCATTTTGGAGAGCTTCTGTAATTTTAGTATTTTTTTGTAGTGCTTTTTTTTGGGGGGGGGGCTGCTGGGACAAAGGGGAGATTGTGTATGCTGTGTTTGGGAGACAAGGGGGGAGTGAATTTGGGGGTGAAGGCTTTGCTGCTGTGCTATCAAGTGGCTTGTATAAGGGTGGGGGGTGTTGTGTATTTTACAGAATTGGGGGTCCCTATGCAGCCCCACCTAATGCCATGTCCATGGGGAGGTGGAATAAAGCCTGATACTGGATTATGGGGGCAAGTAGAATGGATGTGGGAAGGTTTGTATGATGTCTATTGGGTGCTACACACTGCATTTTGGAGAGCTTTGTAGTTTTAGTTTTTTTTTGGGGGGGGGGGGGGTAGGGGTGCTGGGACAAAGGGTAGATTGTGTATGCTGTGTTTGGGAGACAAGGGGGGAGTACATTTGGGGGAGAAGGCTTTGCCTGCTGTGCTATCGAGTGGCTCATATAAGGGTGGGGGGGGGGGTGCTGTGTATATTACAGAATTGGGGGTCCCTATGCAACCTAATGCCATGTCTCTTGTTCCAGGATACACGGGAATATGAAGTATCAATCTGACGCAGGGGCGGTTACGGGATCGGGGGTACGGGCATACACGGGAATGTATCTAATTATACACAGAATGAGGGGGGGTCGTTATGTACAGAGCTGCACAGTCCCCCACCAACCGACCTTCCATCCTTCACCTTGTGATGTTCCATCGCTCACTGTGTGAACTTTCACTTTTGTTAAAAAAAAAAAAAATTAATGAAATGTCATTTGTGCCAAAGTAACCCTTTCAATGCCTGGGCTCCCGCGGGGGCCTGCAGAATGTCACCCCCCCCATTAGGCCTCTCCATCAGATGTGCAAAACTTTCCCCCAGCATCTCTCCATTCAGCCACTGTGCCATTATCATCCTGCCCGGGTGGAGGAGGAGAAGGAGCGCAAGCTCAGTTGCCAAGCCCACAACTTTGTCTCATCTGTTTGATGACCTAATTCCGGAGATTGAAAAATACCTACAAAGCTGCAGTTTCCTTGAGCGAAGGGCAGCAGATATTCTTAAATCTCCCCCCACGGCGTTTGTCTGCATCACTCTCGGTTACGCTTCTCAAACTGGCTTTATTTTCAGGCAATAAAGAGCGAGATTTGTAAAATAAAGGCTCCTGTTATCGATACAAGGGGGGGGCTGGGGGGCTCCCTATGGGACATCACCCAACACACAATGCATTTTGTCAATATCCCAACACACAATGCATTTTGTCCGCACAAAAGTTCACAGTTCATGTTCCAAAATGCTCGGTGTGCAAAGGGTCCCCCTTGTGTTATAATTCCCACTGATCCATGGGGAGGGCAGGACCTCCCGGCACTGGGAAAACCCATAAAAACACACATTTTATTCACCTCTGTGTGTAAAATACAACTTTAAAATCCACAAAGAGCTGGGAAAGCTGCGCTTACTGATCGATTGCAATGGGGCTGCTTTCTGGCTTTGCGAGGGGCGAATGCATAACGGCGGGGCGGCTCGGCTTCAGCACTTTCTGGGAGTCAACTTGCCCTGTAGCCAATTGGCCGAGCAACTCATCCACCTGCAGAGGAGCAACAAAAGCATCAGGGCAAATAGGAATGGCGATAAGTAGGCATGCATTAACCCCTTCTAGCTATGCCAGTTCCACAGGGGTGCACTATAGTATATACATGATCCCTGGCACCACCCCTCCCCCCCCCAGACCGGGCACTTTCCTTACCCTACGGGCATATTCAGGGTCTTCTTGAGGCTGGAACCGGCCGGACTTTTTCCGTGAGCGAGACGCGCTGCGTAGAGATAACACTATTAGGGGGGGCAGTTTGCCATCCTGTATAGAAACCTATGTATATCCCTATGAGACGATTTTTTTTAATCAGTCTAGAACAAAAAAATCAAACATACTCACCTTATGGTAGATTTTCTCATTTGCCCCGAAGGGGGGTAGTTTTTATCTGAAACAGATATTGTGTCCATGATTAATGACAAATATTGGTTTTCAGAAACTATGGCTGCCAAGTGTACGGTCCCTTTAAACGCACCCCCCCACTGATATTCCTGCTGCAGATTGTATTAACCCTTCACTTCCCCCCCCCCCCCCCCAAATTACATACAGGTACCTTGGAAGGCCGACCTTTGCTGCAAACGGCATTCCCTCTCCTGATTCCTGGGCAAGAGAGAAGGAGCGTCACTTTAACTTGCAGATACAACGGAACATTCTCCCTCGGGCAGTGATGGGGCCCAGGGTAAAAGCAGCCTCTTATTATCATTTGGTGCTGAAGGGCCACAGGTTGGGCAATAGAGATATTAAAGGAGAAGGAAAGGTAAAAACTATGTAAATACAGCCATAAGCACTCACAGAAACGCTGCACTGAGTCCTCTGTCAAAAGAAACACAGGATTTGTTGTTTTTGTTTTCCTGTGCCAGAGTCTGTGCAGCTCTCTCCTCTCCCCCCTCCCATAAGAATGTTAAGGACTCCCTCCTTTTGATCTGAGCCAATCAGCAGGAAGCTTCCTCATAGTCTTACAAACTGCACATGTACAGGGGTCTTGGTGCAGGAGTGAGGCATTATGGGAACTTTTTTCTGCGTTCTTTTTTTCCTATGAGGCTTTGGATCATCTGAACGGGAGAAATATGGGGAGACTTAAGGGCACTATTGAGAGAACTGAAGGTATGCCTGCAGCTTGAGATTAACTCTTTATTGGCCTTTCCTTCTCCTTTAAGTTCTATTGCCCCCATCTTGCTCTGGGTGCATGTATGGGCAGAGTGCCAGGCATATGATATATATATATATATATTATATACACACACACATAATCCCCAGTTTGCCTATTCCTGGCCAGTCTGGGAATGACAAGATATTCTGTTGCCACTTGGGCTCATTCCTATCCAGCTCTGCCTATTCCTGGCTCATAATTGGGAGGTTACACCCAGTTCCGACTGTGGAATCTCTGGGCTCGGAATGTGCCGAGTAAGTAACACACTCATGGCTTCATCACTCAGGCATGTCAGTGATCCTCTCCCCGGGGCGGGATTTCATTTCAGCTGCTGTGACCCCAGGGGAAGGGAAATGAATACGGACCATACCCTCCTGCTGCATCCTGGGAACCCTACTAATTGAAATGAGAAAGCTTAGCAAGTTAAGGGAAACAAAATGACTAAAACCGGTGATACTATATTTAGTTAAAAGGAATATTTAACAAGGTAAAAGCCTGGGTTTGGGGATAACACCGTGGGGCAGCAGGAGGGACAGGACACCATGATGGATTCAGTCAGCCCCCAGAATTGCTTGGTTTCCTATTCCAGCTCCTATCCCCACAGCCGTGACCCAATGTGATTGGAGAAGGGAACAAACACTTATGTGGGAAATATTTTTCACTTGTGCAGAAGTCACTGGGCGTGACACACACACATGCACAGGATCCTTACAGTGGGTGTGGGGGGGTGATCAAGTCACGGGGAAGGAACCTTCTGGAAACAAACAGAAGCACTCACCTCTCAAAGCACTCCTCACAGATGAGGTTGTCCTGTAGGCCGCAGGGAGTTGGAGTGGAGGAAGGAGTCAGGTGTAAGGGGATGCATGATCCCTCGAACGTCATACAGACGCGGCCGCAGCGGAGAAACAGCGGCTTCCAGCGACTCACAGTCAGCTCCTGCCCATGTACCACACACCAGCCTCGGCCTCCTGGGAATTAGATAGTGACCCACATACAGGGTTAAATATCTGCTCACACACAGCAGCACAGTGACTTCTAATATCCTTATCATACTCAGAGTTCCCTGTATAACTCAGCCTGCAGCCTTGTGCCTTTATATGGGCACAGAACCCCTCAGTGACTGCTAATATCCTTATCATTTACAGTAGGGGGTACATTATCCCTTATAATACATGAGTGATACTCAGAGTTCCCTGTATAACTCAGCCTGCAGCCTTGTGCCTTTATATGGGCACAGAACCCCTCAGTGACTGCTAATATCCTTATCATTTACAGTAGGGGGTACATTATCCCTTATAATACATGAGTGATACTCAGAGTTCCCTGTATAACTCAGCCTGCAGCCTTGTGCCTTTATATGGGGGGCACAGAACCCCTCAGTGACTGCTAATATCCTTATCATTTACAGTAGGGGGTACAGTATCCCTTATAATACATGAGTGATACTCAGAGTTCCCCGTATAACTCAGCCTGCAGCCTTGTGCCTTTATATGGGCACAGAACCCCTCAGTGACTGCTAATATCCTTATCATTTACAGTAGGGGGTACAGTATCCCTTATAATACATGAGTGATACTCAGAGTTCCCCGTATAACTCAGCCTGCAGCCTTGTGCCTTTATATGGGGGGCACAGAACCCCTCAGTGACTGCTAATATCCTTATCATTTACAGTAGGGGGTACAGTACCCCTTATAATACATGAGTGATACTCAGAGTTCCCTGTATAACTCAGCCTGCAGCCTTGTGCCTTTATATGGGCACAGAACCCCTCAGTGACTGCTAATATCCTTATCATTTACAGTAGGGGGTACATTACCCCCTATAATACATGCAAAGAGATTATTCCCTATACACCCCACAAGCACACACATATATATATATGCAGTAGGTACGTCAGGTAAGAGTAGACAGGACGGTGGATATTTATATAGCGGCCCCAGGTACCAATCCCCTTTCCCTAAAATAGCCCAGCGCCCTCACAGCATCACAAACGCCATCACGCACTGTTCCCATAGCAACCGACTGACTTCACTGGCCCTGACGTCATTGGAAGGGTGGTACGAGCAGCGCCGTGATTGGCTGATGCTTGCATATGCGGCTCAGCAGGTGGGGGCGGGGCATGGAGGGGCGTGGCCTAGCAGGGCTGTACCGTTGGATACAGCGGGTCAGGTGGTGCTGCCGTTATTGTAACCCGTTCTTCTCCGAAGGCTAGAGGAAGGTGCTGTCCATCTCAGGTAAACGTGTGGCCGGTAAATTATATATGAGCCCCACATAGGGGCACAGGGAAGCCCGGTATTTAGTATTGGGTCAGGTATATGAAACTGAAGCCCCAGGTACCCAGTGGCCAATATTGGCCGGCCCAGCAATGCTTCTGTATGGCAGCTCCCACAGCCCAACCCAGAGCCCTGCCCGGTGGGGTCCGGTCAGACAAGCAGTAGCCATGGCTGATGGTTCCATTGCTTTGGCTCTTACCCATTTGTGTAGTGCCCACACTGGCAGCCCATAGTGTAGCATTGGTACAGCTTGTATAAGCACATAGTATGGCAGCAACATTGCCCAGCCCTGTATCTGTATTAGCCCCAGTGTTCCATGGAGTGTGAGCTTAGGGGCCCAGTGTCTGTATTAGCCCCAGTGTTCCATGGAGTGTGAGCTTAGGGGCCCAGTGTCTGTATTAGCCCCAGTGTTCCATGGGGTGTGAGCTTAGGGGCCCAGTGTCTGTATTAGCCCCAGTGTTCCATGGGGTGTGAGCTTAGGGGCCCAGTGTCTGTATTAGCCCCAGTGTTCCATGGAGTGTGAGCTTAGGGGCCCAGTGTCTGTATTAGCCCCAGTGTTCCATGGAGTGTGAGCTTAGGGGCCCAGTGTCTGTATTAGCCCCAGTGTTCCATGGAGTGTGAGCTTATGGGCCCAGTGTCTGTATTAGCCCCAGTGTTCCATGGTGTGTGAGCTTATGGGCCCAGTGTCTGTATTAGCCCCAGTGTTCCATGGAGTGTGAGCTTATGGGCCCAGTGTCTGTATTAGCCCCAGTGTTCCATGGTGTGTGAGCTTATGGGCCCAGTGTCTGTATTAGCCCCAGTGTTCCATGGAGTGTGAGCTTAGGGGCCCAGTGTCTGTATTAGCCCCAGTGTTCCATGGAGTGTGAGCTTAGGGGCCCAGTGTCTGTATTAGCCCCAGTGTTCCATGGAGTGTGAGCTTATGGGCCCAGTGTCTGTATTAGCCCCAGTGTTCCATGGTGTGTGAGCTTATGGGCCCAGTGTCTGTATTAGCCCCAGTGTTCCATGGAGTGTGAGCTTATGGGCCCAGTGTCTGTATTAGCCCCAGTGTTCCATGGTGTGTGAGCTTATGGGCCCAGTGTCTGTATTAGCCCCAGTGTTCCATGGTGTGTGAGCTTATGGGCACAGTACCTGTCAGTTCCCCTGAGACACTCTCATCCTTCTCTGGGCTGGGAGTCTGGGGATCCTCCTGTTGGCACAAAAAAGGAGAGTGAGGGTCAGGGGGGGGGGGGTCGGGGCCAGCGTCAGGGGGGGGGGTAGGGGCCAGCGTCGGGGGGGGGGAGGGGCCAGCAGGTAGGGCACGATGGCAATATTAACACTTTGCGTTAATGCTGGCCAGGTTGTAGGTTGGCCAGTCCTATTAATAATGTGGGCCCCACAATGGGGGGGTTAGTAGCCTTTCTATGCAGTCTCCCTACAGTGGGACACACATTGGGCAGCCATGCTGGCTCATTAGCTCTACATGTACAGCTGGGGAAGGGCTGATTAACCCAGGGATCCCCAACCTTTTATACCCAAATGATAAGTGTTGGGCAGCAACACAAGCATGAAAGGTTCCTGGGGTGCCAATAAGAGCTACAATTGGCTATTTGGTTGGACAGGCAGCCTATAGAAGGCTCTGTTTGGCATTATACTGGGTTTTTATGCAGCCACAACTTGCCCCCAAGCCAGAAATACAAAAATAAGCCCCTGCTTTGAGGCCCCTGGGAGCAACATCACTGCTTTCACATTTCCTATTCCTCCTCCATTCTTGCATTTAAATAGATGCCTTGTCGGTAGGGTAATTTAGCCTAGCAACCAGATGCAGTATAAGGGCAAAAACAGAGCCACAGTAAAAGTGATGAAAAGAATTAAGACTACCACAGCCCCCCCCCCCCCCATGATAGTAAATGCCCAGACTCACCTGATTGGCAGCTGCCTGCTGGAAGTACTCCAGGAGCCTTTGCACCAGCTCTGCATTCTGGGCACAGGGACAGGGCAGAATTAATACATATTATATATATATTTATGCCTTTACACACTACACTATTAGGGTTGCTGCCTCACTGCTTTATAATGTAACATATAAATATCATGGCATTTAATGTAGAGGCATTGTGCATGGCTGTACAGAAACCAACACAGCCTGCAGTTAGAGGAACTAATACAGGGTGGGGGTTTAACATATATAAGGGGCAGCCCTACACACAGGCTCCTGGCATTGCTCATGTCCCCCCATGCCCCCGCGGTGCCCCCACACCTTGCCTGTCCCCCGCAGTCCGAGCCGCTTGCAGTGCTGCTGGAGCTGAGCCCGCTTTAGGAGTTGCAGGGAGGAAGGCGTCAGGTCCGGCTGTGGCGGCGCAGGGTTCTTGCCTTGCCGTTTGGGCATGATGGCTCCGGGGCTGGCACCTGGGTATATGCCCCGGGGTGGGGCAGTGGCTTCCAATCAATACCTGGAATGTATAGAGCCACACCTCAGCCCCCAGGGTAGGGAGGGGCAAGTCTATACCCAGGGTAACTGATTAATGCCCCCCTTGTATGTAGTACTTGGCCGTAACACCCTCACCTGTGCCCCCCAGTCAGTGCTCTGAGCCGAGGGGGAGCAGGGTCCCCTTATTACATCACCTAATTAGCAGCCTCCAATCTCAGGCCACTAATTACTCACTGTGGGAATTTAACTAGTTCTTTGCTGTGTGCCCTACTCCCTGCAAGCTATAAAGCATTAACCCCTGTGGTGTGGAGTTGCAACCAATCAGTAATTAGCTCTGCTCATTCAGCTGCAGGACGACTAATGAAAGCTGCATTCTGATTGGTCACCGCTCCTGTTTTGTGAGTTCCCTCTGAACCCTAATTGGCACAGCTGTGTCCAGCCAGGGATCTCTTGGCAAGTGATTTCTGTTGCCAAAACTACTGCTCCCAGCATCCCAGCTCAGCCCATAGGGGCAGGTTGGAAGTTGTAGTTCTGCAGCATGTGGGGTGCAAGTTGCCTGTCCCTGCAGCAGTTTAACCCTAATAATCAGCCATGGAGCATAGGGGTATTATGGGAGGGGCCACTTTAGCACTTAATAACAGAGGGGCGTTTCATACATAATGTGCCCACCCTATTGGGCCACAGGGCAACCCTCACATTTTGGCCCAGATTCACTAAGCAGTGCTACAGATTCCTGGCATAGGAAACACTATTTTTTTTATATATCATTATTATCTCCATCCATCATTGGGCAGGAGAGTTTCCCCTTTAATAATGCAGCTAAGCAATGGGCTGGCTTGCTGGGGCTGTGAGGCCAAGGGGCTGAATGAAGAGACGGGGGCAGCTCGGGGGCAGCTCGTATGGATTTCCGATCCCTGCCCTGATGATTAATTGCTCTACAATCTGCATCCCTGCGGCTTCCCCTGCCCAGCACCAGCCAGGAAAGGGTGCCTGGAATCCTATTGGCTCTTCATTGTCACTCTGGTGATGTCAGAAATCGAAGCATTTTCTGCTTCTTCAGGCTCCACCCATGCTTGTGACATCATAGTCCCCAAAATAAACTACTCCTGGCACAGGGGACCTGCAGGGATGGGGGGCACAGGGGGGCAGAGCTGGTAGTGGGTGATAATTATATATATTATGTTCAGGGATGGGATTGTGTTATACTGCACAGTGCTGCCAGGTTCCTGCCAGGGGCCACATTATCTTTAGGTGCCCTAGGGGCACAGTTTGGGCACACATAGAAAGTGTTTCCATGCCCATGTTGCCACACTACCTGCTGTCTCTCTATCTATGGGGCCCTAGGGTCTAAAGGAACAGTGGGGCCCCACACCCCTACCTTGCCCAGAACCCCATTCTGCTATGGGTGCTGCATGCCGTTCTGGTGCAGAGCCCTTAGGGTGCTATGCTCAGCAGTTTGTGTGGGTGGGGAGGCTGCCCATTCCCCTCCAGCAGCCAAGCAGTTAACGGAAGCAGCTCTCAGATCCCATCATGAATATGTATAATAGCGAGGGGCTTTGTGGCCCCCCCTTATCACACACGCCCCCCTCACACCCTCCCTCAGCCCTGACAGCAGCACCATCCTCTCTGCAGAGCGAGCAGATAAAGAGGGAGCGACGCAGAGAGACAGACGCAGTGCATGGGCAGACAGCTCCGGGACATGAGACAGCACAGCCCAGGTAAGTGCTTTTTATCCAACGAGGCCCCCCCATAGCATTCCAGCCTCACCCCCTACTGCTGTAAATAGCTCACCCCCTGGCTATGCCAACCTCCTCAGCTTGTAGAGGCTCCATGGCAGTGCCAGCTCTCCCTGCCCACTCTCCGCCATGTATGCACAGCACTGGTACTGATACTGGTACTGATACTGGTACTGGTACTGATACTGATACTGGTACTGTGCTGTGGCAGTTTCCCTTCTAATACTTCCCCTGGCATGGGCAGCTGAAGGCTGCAAGGGGATCCTGGGAAATGTAGTTTAACTGCAGGGTGACTTACCTGTAAGTTTGCTATGAGGGAAGGGGGTGCCTGGCTAAATGTGGGGTCACTTACCCCTAGTGATACACCACACCGCTATATTGCAGGCAGTGCCATTCTCCACTCGTTATAATTGCCCACCCTGCAATGCCAGCTGCCCTGCTGTACCCACAGCCCCTGCACCGTGCCACTGTATCTTGGCTATACATGCCAACCTTCCCTCTACCATATATGTTGGTGCCAGCCTTCCCTGGTATGTACCGTGCTGCCAACAGTGCCTTGTGGCCTAGAGCCCAGTGCCAATGAAGGATATGGAGACCCTGAGATATTCCCAGCTGGCAGACACACACTCCTGTGGCATTTGGGGTTCCCTATCTGATACGTAAAGGAGAATATGGGAGGGTGGATGCAACTCTCATACGTGCCGTGGGATCCTCGTGATGCCCAGTTAGTGCCAGGCTCATTGTACTCTGACATTGACTCGCCCCTCTCCCTCCCACCCGTCAGCTCTCCCCCCCACACTGCTCTGATTCACTCGATGAGTCAGTCTGGCCCATGGCTTTCTAGGGGGGCTTCCTCCGTCTGTGGCCTATTTTCTACCCAGACCCCTTCTGCCAATTCCCTCAGGTGGGGTCTCCCATGCCCCTGCCCCCCCCCCCCCCCCCAACCAAGCACTGAGCCCCCTGTCTCTCCAATGCCAATGGTTGTTCCTCTTGAGCCTTCTCACCCCCTTGGTGCCCCCACTCTCCACCGTTCTTACAGTGAGGTTGGAGTCCCTTTGGGCAGCGCTTAGTACTCAGCCTGTGAGTCACTCTCCTATTGGCAGCGAGTAGGTGGGCGCTCTCGGCAATACAGAGTGTAGGTGGCACCAGTGTACGGACTGGCACTGCTTTACACACAGATTCAATTACTGACAGCGGCACGGCTTGTGAAATTGCTTCTATGTGGGCTTGTTGGATTGCAAGCTCCTTTGGGCAGAGCCCTCTTTACCTCCTGTACCAGTTGCTTTGTATTTAATTCTGTATGTTCAATTGTGCAGCGCTGCAGAATATGTTGGCGCTTAATTATAAATACATGTTAATATTTCATAGGATTCTTTCTGTCTCTGCCCAGATTGCACCCAGTGAGCCGTTGGCACCAGGTCTGTGCCCAGATTGCACCCAGTGAGCCGTTGGCACCAGGTCTGTGCCCAGATTGCACCCAGTGAGCCGTTGGTAGCAGTTCTGTGCCCAGATTGCACCCAGTGAGCCGTTGATACCAGGTCTGTGCCCAGTTTGCACCCAGTGAGCCGTTGGTAGCAGTTCTGTGCCCAGATTGCACCCAGTGAGCCATTGATACCAGGTCTGTGCCCAGTTTGCACCCAATGAGCTGTTGGTAGCAGGTCTGTGCCCAGGTTGCACCCAGTGAGCCCATTGGTACCAGGAGACTTTCAGCCGTTCTTGCTTGGCAGCTCAGCTCCTGGACCCCCCTTCTCTCTATGCCCCTGCAGCTCCCCACAATGAATTTCCGTAGCCACCGGCTCCTCCGCCGCTCCCCGCCTCCCCCCCCTCCAATCTCCAGCAAGCCGACGGCAATCAGCGGTACCAGCGGCACCGGGCTCTCCAGCCTGAGCAGCATCGCGCAGATCAGCCCCTGCCTCTACTTGTCCAGCGGGAACGCCGCCGGCAGCCGCCACTTGGTTTACTCTCGCAACGTCACCTGCATCGTGAACGCCACGCTGGAGATCCCCAACTCCAACTGGCCAGACGTGGACTACATCAAAGTGCCGGTGCCGGACTTGCCCCACGCGCCCCTGGCTTTGTACTTTGACACTGTGGCCGACCGCATCCACCAAAATGGAAAGCGGAACGGCAGGACATTAGTCCACTGCGTAGCCGGGGTGAGCCGCTCCGCCACGCTCTGCATTGCCTACCTGATGAAGTACCACCGCCTCGCCCTGCTCGATGCCTACCAGTGGGTGAAGACCAGGCGGCCAGTTGTTCGGCCAAACATGGGCTTCTGGCAGCAGCTGATTCAGTACGAGAAAAAGCTTTTTGGCAAGAACACTGTGAGGTTGGTGCCATCTCCCCTGGGCCTTATCCCCGACATCTACGAACGGGAGACCCGCAGCCTCATCCCAGTGTGGAATTTCAGATAGAGACCCCTCCCGTCTCCTCTGGGACTTGGCAAGGGGACATCACCTCTCCCTTTTATACTGGGGGGGGGGGGGGGGGCACAGCCTAGCTTACAGGACCTTTTTTAATCCTAGGATAATATTTTTTAGGTTACACACCTTAATTTGCCAACTTCCATAAGGGTGAAATGGCTACGGGCAGTGCCAGGCAGCAGGGAGTGTTGTTGTTTGTTACCCTGTGTGTAGAGTTGCACAAGTTGCCCCGTAACGTGCCTCCCGGCTGTGTGTGTGTGCCCCGTTGCTAGGGAGACTGGGCGGGGGAAGAGGAGGGGGGGTGCGGGGAGGCACAGGCTGGGCGCACAAACATAGATTTCTAAATAAAAACTTATTTATCGTACGGAATCCTGTGTTTTTAGCATGAAACATTTATTTACAAAAATACATATAAAAATAACGTAGAACAGGGTGAAAAGACAAGAATGGAGCAACACTGAGGCATGCTGGGATACGGGCACCCACTGGGCGAGCCACACTCACTCACTCTCCCCATCATCGCTGATGATTCCCTTCAAGGAGGACCAGTCCATGGGTTTCTTTTTCCGGGGTGGGGCCTCCTCGCCCTCAGAGTCCGACGCCACCGCCTTACGGTATCCCGTGGGGGAGGAGTCCCGGGACGGGGAGTTCTGGTAAGGGTTCCAAGTGTTACGGCGCCTTGTGCGGCCTGGAAGGTGGGGGAGGAAAAGAGAGTAAGCTCACAGGGCTAGTCATGGTGTATTTGACATAGTAACATAGTAAGTTGGGTTGAAAAGAGACACACGTCCATCACGTTCAACCATAATGCCTATATATAACCTGCCTAACTGCCAGTTGATACATTATTACTTTCTGCCGCTGTCCCGACCAGTAACAAATGAGAATAACTTTATATATGGAAGTTTAGTCCTGGTATGTCGGTACCAGCCGGATCTGTGACTCCCGGGAGCGCAGCCAGTGTTGGTCACATGATACCTGCAGCCTTTATACTGACAAGGCAAGATTGGGCGAGGGCAACACCCCTAACTGGCGTGCCAGCAATGCTGAGGTCATGTGACTATCTTCCCCAGACCCAACGGAACCATGGTAACCCATGTATAACAACGGTAAATACCGGTTGGTCCTGCAGAGCGACACCCTGAGAGAGTTTGTCTCCCCGAATATAAAGAGCTGTACAATATTCACATCTCAGCAGGGTCATTTCCCCTTTAAATAAGGCATTAGCTGAAGGTAACATGCTGAGGAACCAGTTTATACCCTGCACAGGCTCTGTAGGGACACACGGGGCAAACAAACTGTCAGCGGCTGCAACTGCCGGCGGCCGAGGCCTCGAGTGTGAAAGAGAAAATTAGAACTCAACCAATATCAACAAATATAATTTTCCTCAATGGAAAATAAAAAGCAGTTAGTTTCCAATATACAATTGTTGAGCATTTTCAGTGCTATTCCCCACACTGTTGGTTCTGACTACTGCGACGTGCTTCAGTGGTACATGCAGTCAGAACCAGCTATATATATATATATTGGAAGACTGCTTAGATATCATTATTTGGGTTCAGTTACCCTTTAAACATGTCCTTAAGTAGTCACCCTGAGGCAGCCTGTATCAGCACTTTAGGGAAGGGTTGGGCAGTGCAGTACAATTACAGGGGGGGCTATTATCTGACACAGAGGAAAGGCATTTGCCCCGCAGCACAATGATTGGACGATGGGATGAATAAGGTGCATATAATGATGATGATGATGATGATGATAGGGGAGGCAGAGGGAAGTACTCACTCTGCTGGCTGGGACTACATCCTACACAGCTGGGGGGAGCCCGAGGGATCTGTCACATGACTCCTGCCCCCCCTCCTGCGATAAAGGGGAAGTATCACGGAAACCAACAGGTAATGAATACAGTACATAGGCAGGGTCCCCCCATTCCCCAGCAGCACCCAGACACCCTCAGGGATGCAGAGAGTTATAGCACGAGCCCTACAGCCACTGGCAGGATGCAGAGACCCCCACTGGGCTCCCCCAGACTGACCCATTAATCCTACCCCCCCAGCAACTTACCAGCTGTTTCAATGATGTTACTGGTATCCAGTTCCGCCAGTTCTGCTGCCTCCTCTCTCTTCATTCTAACAATGCGGCACTTGGCTAGTGATGGCTGCCCTGCGCGGAACAAACATTGCCTCTTATGAGCAGCTGCCATTCACCCCACCACTCTCTGTGCCCACCCCCTTCTGCCCAACCTCCAGCCCCAGCAAGGTAAGTCATCCCCCCACCGTACCCTCACCTTTAACCCCCAACTCTTCCAGCTCGTTCTTCAGGAGCTGCACCATGGATTTCACCGAGCGGCAGTCCTGGAAGAGCTTCTTGTAGTTCCTACGCGCCCCGCAGGCAACAATGTAGCGCTTCAGCCGCGCCACCGAGGGGTGGTCTTCCCGGGATGAACTCTAGGGGGGATAAAATGGAAGTCAGGCCGTGTAGTTCAGATACAGGGAAGGATTTGGGCTCAGGGTCAGTTGGAAAGGCTAAGGATATACTTGTTCCTTGAGAAACAGAATCTTTGTGAGAAGTCTTTAGTTCCCCTTTAAAGGTAATGCTCATATTTAGCCCATATCAGGCACCATATAACACTTCATATGGGTATGGAATATGGCAGGGGGGTGCCACGGGGATCCCCAGTGCAGATATGGCAGGGGGGGCACAGGGATACCCAGCATGGGGGGGGCACAGGAGTGGCACAGCTCACCTTACTCTGCTTCTTGCTGCTTTTCTCCTTGTCGCCATCAGATGCCACAGAGGAGTCGCTCTCAGTTCCACCATCGTTTGGTTCTTCTTTCTTATTGGCCGATTCCTCACCAGACTCCCTGTCCTTGGCACCTTCTCCTTTCTCCTTATCTTCATCCTCGCTGTCTGTCTCCTCCTTCTTGTCTGGCTGTCTCTTCCTTTTCTTGGCACTGCCGCTTTCCTTATCTGACTTGGCCTTGCGCCCATTCGCTTTCCTTTTCTTCTGTCCTGCGCTCTCTTTTTCACTCTCACTATCGGAGTCTCTCTCGGAAGCACTGCTCTCTGCACTCTCGCTGTCTGTCTCTTTCTTCGGAGAGTTCTTTTTAGGCATCTCATCTTCGCTCTCAGATTGGCTCCTGCCATTATCGCTCTCTCCCTCGCTATCGGCCTTTCTCCGTTTCTGCGCTGCTTTTACCTTCTCTCCCCCTTTCTGTAGTGTAGCGCTCCCTGCACTCTTGGCTCTCTTAGCTTTGCTCTCTTCCTCACTCTCACGGTCGGTTTCCAGCCTGGTGTCTGTCTCTTCTGCTTCATCCTCACTGTCCGAGCCCTTTGATTTGCCAGCTGTTCTTTTGCTACCAGTCTCATTCTTACTGGGACTGTCTGAAGAGTCCATTTCGACTGCCTCCTCCTCATCACTATCGCTCTCTTCTTCACTGTCTGTCTCTTTTTTATTCCTTCGCTTTGCTGGCTCTTTGCCTTGCGGCGCTCTCTTGGGGCTTGCGCTCTCCTTTCTCCTCTGTGCAGGTTTCTTTACTTTGCTTTCTCCCTCACTCCCACTGTCTCTCTCCTGCTTTGGCTTTTTCTTTTGCCTGGTGTCTGTCACTTCTGTTCCACTCTCACTGTCTGACCCCACGCTAGGCGCTCTCTTTCCCTTCTTTGCTGGCTTCTTCTCCCTCCCACCTTTCTGATATTTCCCAGAAGCCCCCTGTTTGCCAGACTTTGGCTTGGCCTGTGGATCACTGTTGGATTCCTCCAATGGCTTTTTCTTTACTGTTCCCTTTGTGCCACTGCTGTCGGACACCTTACTCTTTTTGGTGGGTCTCTTTCGTGGTGGGCTCGGCCCCTCGGAATCACTGTCACTCTCGGTCTCATTACTCTTGCTGTGTGATCTCTTTTCCTTCTCCGACCTGCTCGCAGTCTGTCTCTCAACAGCTGCCGCCTCAGAGGAACTGCCAGACAGTCTTTTGCGGTCGCTCACAAAGGGTTCAATCCCAGAATCCTCCTCATCAGAAGCATGGCCTGCAATATAAGCGGCTTATTACCATAAAGGCGGTCATACCTTACGGAATCTGACCCTTTGGCCAGTGGGCCAAACACACGGCTACTATATGAGCCCCTGTACTACCACCACGAACAGCAGCTCATTTACAGATACCCCATAAGAACCTGTATGAGACTGCTCATGGTGGGCTTCAGCTGGGACATACCCCAGTCTCCCTTACCTTCTGTGGGCTTCCGTTTCTTCCCTGGGGGCTCTCTGCCCCCTTCACTATCAGGTTCAGGAATCTCTCTGCCTCTCTTCTGTACCTTCCTGATCAGTGGCTCCTCGTCGCTGGACGACTCCTGCTGCAGAAACACAAGCCTTTAACTACAGAGTGAAGCCTAGGGATAAAGGGTTAATAGTTACAGCCAAGTTGCCCCCCCCGCCCCCCCCCCCCACCATGGGCCACAGAACACTGAATAGTTAGCCACGTGCCTGGGTTATTGACAAAGAACAGGAGCGGCAGTAACACAATGTAGGCTGGCACTGGGGCCACCTATAATGCAGGAAAAGCAGAGCTTGTGGCTAGTAAATGTGGCTAGTAATACAAATGGCTATATGTAACCTTGCACAATAACTCTGTGTGGGCTGAAAAGCTGTCCTCAATTCCTAAGAATTCAGCAGTCTTGTGCGCCCCCTAGTGCTTCCCCCGGGCAGTGCAATTGCCTGAGACTGAGGATCCCCTACGGCCCATGTATGACGATTATGTTTGTCAGTTTCAATATAACGGTGCAGCAGAGGCTGCCCAATGGCACTACCCTTACTAGTGGGATATAAGTCTGCCAGTCAGCTACAGGCTGTTAATGCTAATGGCACAACAGGGCCCCCCCCAAAAAATGATGTATTGAGTCACTCAACCCATAGGATCTTTCTTTAGCCATAATCTAGACATGCCAGTATGATCACTACAGAAAATGGACAATGGGTACTCCATTAACCCCAGACATGCCAGTAAGATCACTGTAGAAAATAAATAATGAGCACTGAATTAACCACAAACCTGCTAGAAAGATCTATGCATTGGCATATGGGCTGTTTGTTGCCCCACAA
This sequence comes from Xenopus tropicalis, assembly GCF_000004195.4. NCBI lineage: Eukaryota > Metazoa > Chordata > Amphibia > Anura > Pipidae > Xenopus > Xenopus tropicalis. Next base: position 5,180,024 of record NC_030685.2, on the reverse strand, counting down.
AGCCCAAGTGCATTGATGGCAGTGACATGTATATGGGTCAGTCCCCCCTATAGAGCCAATGGGCAGTGACATGTATATGGGTCAGTCCCCCCTATAGAGCCAATGGGCAGTGACATGTATATGGGTGGGTCCCCCCTATAGAGCCAATGGGCAGTGACATGTATATGGGTGGGTCCCCCCTATAGAGCCAATGGGCAGTGACATGTATATGGGTGGGTCCCCCCTATAGAGCCAATGGGCAGTGACATGTATATGGGTGGGTCCCCCCTATAGAGCCAATGGGCAGTGACATGTATATGGGTCAGCCCCCCCTATAGAGCCAATGGGCAGTGACATGTATATGGGTCAGCCCCCCCTATAGAGCCAATGGGCAGTGACATGTATATGGGTCGGCCCCCCCTATAGAGCCAATGGGCAGTGACATGTATATGGGTGGGTCCCCCCTATAGAGCCAATGGGCAGTGGCATGTATATGGGTGGGTCCCCCCTATAGAGCCAATGGGCAGTGACATGTATATGGGTCAGCCCCCCCTATAGAGCCAATGGGCAGTGACATGTATATGGGTCAGTCCCCCCTATAGAGCCAATGGGCAGTGACATGTATATGGGTCGGCCCCCCCTATAGAGCCAATGGGCAGTGACATGTATATGGGTGGGTCCCCCCTATAGAGCCAATGGGCAGTGACATGTATATGGTCAGCCCCCCCTATAGAGCCAATGGGCAGTGACATGTATATGGGTCCGCCCCCCCTATAGAGCCAATGGGCAGTGACATGTATATGGGTCGGCCCCCCCTATAGAGCCAATGGGCAGTGACATGTATATGGGTGGGTCCCCCCTATAGAGCCAATGGGCAGTGACATGTATATGGGTGGGTCCCCCCTATAGAGCCAATGGGCAGTGACATGTATATGGGTGGGTCCCCCCTATAGAGCCAATGGGCAGTGACATGTATATGGGTGGGTCCCCCCTATAGAGCCAATGGGCAGTGACATGTATATGGGTGGGTCCCCCCTATAGAGCCAATGGGCAGTGACATGTATATGGGTGGGTCCCCCCTATAGAGCCAATGGGCAGTGACATGTATATGGGTGGGTCCCCCCTATAGAGCCAATGGGCAGTGACATGTATATGGGTGGGTCCCCCCTATAGAGCCAATGGGCAGTGACATGTATATGGGTGGGTCCCCCCTATAGAGCCAATGGGCAGTGACATGTATATGGGTCAGCCCCCCCTATAGAGCCAATGGGCAGTGACATGTATATGGGTGGGTCCCCCCTATAGAGCCAATGGGCAGTGACATGTATATGGGTCAGCCCCCCCTATAGAGCCAATGGGCAGTGACATGTATATGGGTCAGCCCCCCCTATAGAGCCAATGGGCAGTGACATGTATATGGGTCAGCCCCCCTATAGAGCCAATGGGCAGTGACATGTATATGGGTCAGCCCCCCCTATAGAGCCAATGGGCAGTGACATGTATATGGGTCAGCCCCCCCTATAGAGCCAATGGGCAGTGACATGTATATGGGTCAGTCCCCCCTATAGAGCCAATGGGCAGTGACATGTATATGGGTCAGTCCCCCCTATAGAGCCAATGGGCAGTGACATGTATATGGGTCAGCCCCCCCTATAGAGCCAATGGGCAGTGACATGTATATGGGTCAGCCCCCCCTATAGAGCCAATGGGCAGTGACATGTATATGGGTGGGTCCCCCCTATAGAGCCAATGGGCAGTGACATGTATATGGGTGGGTCCCCCCTATAGAGCCAATGGGTTGGGCCCCCGGTACCTGCATCCTGATCAGCTCCTCCTCCACGAAGCCTTTGAGCTGCTTGATCTCCTGGGGAGTGAGTGCGGAGCGGCCGGTGTGGGCCAGGTACCGGGAGCGGACCCGGGAATGGGTGAGGACACTGCGGGGAGAAAACAGCACCGTTACGTAACTGCGCCCCAGGAGTGTGACGCCATGACACGGACAGTGACATCACTCCCACCTGAGATCCGGGCTGCCCTGAAACAGTTCCCGGGTAAACCGCCTCATCTCCTCAGCACCCTCTCCCGCCATGTTTTAATCTACAGCCAGCGTTACGCCACCAGCACCGCCCACTCCGTTCTGATTGGCAGGTAGGCTGGAACCACGCCCACGGCTTGAGGCTGTTCGCGAAAATGCACTAACAAGTGTATGGGTTGAATGTTCTGGGAGGAGGAGCCTAATCACACTTGGCCAATGACAGTTTTCACCTTTCCAGTTTATATTGTCTCCTGCCCCTCCCACCCGTCCCCCGGCTCCCTGATTCGACTCTGGGGAATGGCGGACTCGCTGGGGGCGGGTCATAGCGCCGGAAGTGACGCCGGGGTACCCCGCTTGTTGGCTCGGCCGGTTCTGCGTCTGCGGGTCGATATTTTGTGTGAGTATTCGGTGCCTTATAGTATTGTGTCTTCTTACTGTGGCGCAACGGCTAAAGTACTCCGGGTGCCGGGCCGGCATCATGGTTCCTACACACCGTGTTGTCAGGGTTGTTTCCTTCGAGAATGTGGGTGTCAGGGCTCTAATGTGCTCCCCGTACCCTGCCCCCGCCGTGTGTAACGGGTGTGTAACGGGTGTGTATGAGGGAAGTGCCCGGCACATAACGGCCCCCCTGTATAACCCCACTTGTTACTATTCCCAGGTACGCCCCGTATTGATACAGTTGGTCGGTACAATCTCCCCGGGGCTCGGCCGGTGCCTCCGGCGCAGAGATGAACGGACAGGCCGACGAGGAGGTGGATTATAAGCGCAAATACAAGAACCTCAAGCGCAAACTCAAGTTCCTCATCTATGTAAGTGCCACTGGGCCTTCTGGGAGCCGTGCTGTGTGCCAGGGGTGGGCGGGGCGCTGTGTGCCAGGGGTGGGCGGGGCGCTGTGTGCCAGGGGTGGGCGGGGCGCTGTGTGCCAGGGGTGGGCGGGGCGCTGTGTGCCAGGGGTGGGCGGGGCGCTGTGTGCCAGGGGTGGGCGGGGCGCTGTGTGCCAGGGGTGGGCGGGTCGCTGTGTGCCAGGGGTGGGCGGGGTGCTGTGTGCCAGGGCGCTGTGTGCCAGGTGTGGGCGGGACGCTGTGTGCCAGGGTTGCCGGGGCGCTGTGTGCCAGGGGTGGGCGGGGCGCTGTGTGCCAGGGGTGGGCGGGGCGCTGTGTGCCAGGGGTGCCAGGGGTGGGGGGGAGCGCTGTGTGCCCGGGGTGCTGTGTGCCAGGGGTGGGCGGGGCGCTGTGTGCCAGGGGTGGCGCTGTGTGCCAGGGGTGCCAGGGGTGGGGGGGGGCGCTGTGTGCCAGGGGTGGGGGGGGTGCTGTGTGCCAGGGGTGGGGGGGGGCGCTGTGTGCCAGGGGTGGGCGGGGCGCTGGGTGCCAGGGGTGGGGGGGAGCACTGTGTGCCAGGGGTGCTGTGTGCCAGGGGTGGGGGGGGACGCTGTGTGCCCGGGGTGCTGTGTGCCAGGGGTGGGCGGGGCGCTGTGTGCCAGGGGTGGGGGGGGGCGCTGGGTGCCAGGGGTGGGGGGGGGCGCTGTGTGCCAGGGGTGGGGGGGAGCACTGTGTGCCAGGGGTGCCGGGGTGCTGTGTGCCAGGGGTGGGGGGGGCGCTGGGTGCCAGGGGTGGGGGGGGGCGCTGGGTGCCAGGGGTGGGGGGGGGCGCTGTGTGCCAGGGTGGGGGGGCACTGTGTGCCAGGGGTGCCGGGGTGCTGTGTGCCAGGGGTGGGGGGGGGGGCGCTGTGTGCCAGGGGTGGGCGGGGCGCTGGGTGCCAGGGGTGGGCAGGGTAACAGGGGGCCCTCTCACAGCTAGTTTCTGTCTCTTGCAGGAGCAGGAATGTTTCCAGGAGGAGCTGAGGAGAGCACAGAGGAAACTACTGAAAGTCTCCCGGGACAAGAGGTACAGCTGCCCTTGCAGCGCCCTGCAGCGCCACCCCTAGGCCTGGGATACAACTGCAACACTTTAGTTTTACTCCTTACCTTTCCCTGTAACCTCCGTACATAGGGCGTCACCCTCCATTATTTCAAAGTGACCCCCTAATGATAGCTGTGCTAATTGTACCCCATGTTTGTGCTCTTCCTGCCATCACTATTCTCTCTATTCCCCCCCCCCCGACTGCTTTCTCTCTGTGTCTCGCAGTTTCCTATTGGACAGAATCCTGCAGTATGAGAATGTGGATGAGGACTCATCAGGTACAAAGGGAGATATGGAAACAGAGGGGTGAAGGAAGGGGTTAAAGGGATATAAATATACCTATATCATCCATTATCAGTCGTCTCTGATGTGACCTACAGTCAGTGTTGAACTACAACTCTCAGTGACCCAGTGCCACAAAGCATAATATCACATATATTCATACATGAAAGAAGCTTTTTTTATATCTCTTTTTACATTACATTAACATTTATTTATAAAGCGCCAACATATCCCGCAGTGCTGTACAATAAGTGGGTTACATACATTGGGCATACAGAGTAACATATAAAGCAATCAGTAACCGATACAGGAGGTGAAGGGAGCCCTGCCCAAAAGAGCTTACACTCTACAAGGAGTAACATATAAAGCAATCAGTAACCGATACAGGAGGGGAAGAGAGCCCTGCCCAAAAGAGCTTACACTCTACAAGGAGTAACATATAAAGCAATCAGTAACCGATACAAGAGGGGAAGGGAGCCCTGCCCAAAAGAGCTTACACTCTACAAGGAGTAACATATAAAGCAATCAGTAACCGATACAGGAGGGGAAGAGAGCCCTGCCCAAAAGAGCTTACACTCTACAAGGAGTAACATATAAAGCAATCAGTAACCGATACAGGAGGGGAAGAGAGCCCTGCCCAAAAGAGCTTACACTCTACAAGGAGTAACATATAAAGCAATCAGTAACCGATACAGGAGGGGAAGGGAGCCCTGCCCAAAAGAGCTTACACTCTACAAGGAGTAACATATAAAGCAATCAGTAACCGATACAGGAGGGGAAGAGGGCCCTGCCCAAAAGAGCTTACAGTTTCTCCTCTGAATCCTTGTACGGCAGACTCGGATGTGACCGCCTCGTCGGAGAACAGTGACACAGAAGGGGGCCGCGGACCCAGCACCCCCCCTACCAAGCGGTGAGTGAGCGCTGATTAATGTCTAGCTTAGGTGAGATGCAGAGCTTGCAGCCTATTGGCTATGAGAGTCTGTATGAATGCAGAGTGCCCACTTCCCTTGGTACTAGTAGCACTGAGCGCCCCCTGCTGGGAGGCTGTGTCATCACTTAATGTTCTTTCCATTTCCCAGGAAGAGAAGCCCTCCTGCCGGCTCGGCCTCCCCTCAGCCACCCTCCTGCACATCTGGTCTGTCTCTGCACACAGCGGGGGGCCCGTACCTCAGCGCAGTAAGTACATCTCCCACTCACCCATGTTCTACATACCGTTTCCTTCTCTTTATTTGCTATCATCCATGCTCTTCTGTTTCGCCCCCCACCCCCCCGTCTCATTCCGCCTCATGATTTATTTTCTCCCCTTCACCTTTTCCCCCATCATCAGATGAGCTCACCCCCTTACACCCCGTTTCCCTCGGAATATCTGGCTCCTCTCCCAAACTCCACGCCCCCCAAACCTGAACGTGCCAAGAGAGATGGGAAGAATCGTGGGGTTAAACCTAAGAAGCCCAAGGTACCTGCGCTTGAGTGTGAGTGTGCCTGACTGAGTGTGAGTGGACATATCACAAAGGGATGTCTGGGATTAATGGGATTTTCTATTTGTCCACCCCCCCCCCTTTTTTCTCTTTTTCTGCTTGTTACCCCTTATCTATGGACCCTCCATCCCTGGCAGATACCCCTCAGCTCCTCTCCCAGCTGCGGTGGGGTTCTCCCTTTCAGCCCTCGTTCATCCAGCCTCCCGCCTCTGTCCTCCTCTTCCAAGCACACCCCCCCGCCAACCATCCTCAGCACCGTACCCCAGCAGATGTTCAGCGACGGTGGGGAAGGGAGTGGAGATGAAGGCCCGGATGGGGACGAAGAGGACGATTTAGTTATCGACATTCCCGAGTAAACGCCTCCAGTTGGTGAACTTTATTTTCTTCTATTGCCCGTTTCCAGTATTTCTAACTTAAACATGTAAATATTTTTTAATAAACGCGTCTGGCTGATACGAGGCGCATCATTGGCTCTAAGCCTGTTCTACTTGATGTAACTCCTAACAGCACTACCCCTTACTGACCACTAGATGGGGCTCTTGTACCAAGACAAACACTGACTATGCTAAAAATGCCAACACTCTGGTTCATCTGTACCTTAAGGAGAAATCTGCACCAGCCCGGGGCAGCTGCAAACCATTGATCCTCTTCCTTCTTCATTCCCCTCATCGATTTTACCTTTACTTCTCTTCTATGACAGGGCTTGTTGCCTCAGAGAGAAGAATGTTGCCCTAACCAAAGATGGAAGCCAAACTGTGCTTATAACTAGGGTGTAGCTGCCTGATATTGAGATGTTGACAGGGGTTCTGGGTATCTGGGGCTGCGGGCAGTATATTCAGGGAGATTGTGGTGCTTGACTTGGTGCAGGCGTGAAATAGAGAAACATTTAAGCTGTTGGTTGCTAGAATTGTCCAGTATATGTGGTCCATTGGTATCCCCTTATCTTGGCTGAACCCCAGGTAGAACGTTGACTTCATATACATGTCATTGTTATTCAGCTGCAATTGTGAATTTTCACTGCAGTTCCCTGTCAGGTCCACCAATCTGCTTCCTACCCACCCACCGTTACTAAGTCACCATAGGCCACACCCCTAACCCTTGGTCATACGTCATTGGCTGGAACCTCTATGGGTTTTTGTGCCTTGGGTTCCCCCCGGGATGATGCACTGGTTATGACTTTTTCTATTTGGGGGGGCTGCCCTAGCTCTGTGTGAATGCCTAGTGATACCCGGGAAGGGGTTTCTCCCTGTGCTGTGGCTGATACCAAAGGGTAATACTAATATGAAGTTTCCCTTTTGGGAAGGATGTTTGCCCCCCAAGCTCTATTAACTGTGCTGCTGAAGCTCAGCCGGGCCTCGCCAATACATAGAACATTCATTAGCCCAGTCCTGTCCCTAGCAAGCCCACCCCCCCAGCTCTAATGAGCAATCTCCCTCTCTGCCGTCGCTCAGCACAAGCCTTAATATGGCAGCCAATATGGGCCGCGCCCATGGGAAATTCTCATTGCAGCCGGTTTGGTTTGGATCTTGGGAAAGGGGGCAATCAGTAATCATATCCAAATGCGGCGCCGTGGCATTTAAACGCGTCCCTAATAGCCGCCTTCTGATTGACTGGCTGCAGCGAGACGCACACACACGAGATACGGGCAGAGCTTTATTGTTATTATTATGGTTATTACCATTGGGCAGCAGCCAGGGAAATTATCAGAGCGGAGTGCGGTGCTACATCCTGGGCATGGCGTCTATTTAGGGAACACGTCGGCCCTTGTGGGATTATTATCACCGAGAATCGATCGGCCGCCTTCCTGCTCACGTTATCACTCGTAGGATGAGTCCTGTGACTGCTTGGGCCCATTAAACCCCGTGGCTTTGGCCCAATCCCGAGCCCCAGAGCCAGCCCTGCGGGTCTCTCGCTATTTAAATATCGCAATTAGGCGTAACATCAGGGGAAGGGTGGTTTGACCTTCTGTGATTCGATCCGGGATGTTAATGGCAGCGTTTCAGGAACCAGATAAGGGAGTTTGATCACGTTGGCGGTTTAAAGGTCACTTTCATTACTCACTCGCCAGCGTAGGCTTCTTCCCTCTGCATGTTAACCGTGTGCTCCTCATAGCGCCCTCCATTCTGGTTTATTTAAAGCAAGACTGTCCTGCCTAGGGCGTGGCAGCCATTGTTGTACAGGTATGGGATGCCTTACCTGGAAACCCGTTATCCAGAAAGCTCCGAATTACGGATAGCCCGTCTCCCATAGACTCCATTTTAATCAAATAATTCAGAATTTTAAAACTGATTTCCCTTTTCTCTGTAATAATAAAACAGTACCTGTACTTGATCCCAACTAAGATATAATTACCCCTTATTGGGGGCAGAACAGCCCTATTGGGTTTATTTCATGGTTAAATGATTCCATTTTCTCTGTAATACTAAAACAGTACCTGTACTTGATCCCAACTAAGATATAATTACCCCTTATTGGGGGCAGAACAGCCCTATTGGGTTTATTTAATGGTTAAATGATTCCCCTTTCTCTGTAATAATAAAACAGTACCTGTACTTGATCCCAACTAAGATATAATTACCCCTTATTGGGGGCAGAACAGCCCTATTGGGTTTATTTCATGGTTAAATGATTCCCTTTTCTCTGTAATAATAAAACAGTACCTGTACTTGATCCCAACTAAGATATAATTACCCCTTATTGGGGCAGAACAGCCCTATTGGGTTTATTTAATGGTTAAATGATTCCCTTTTCTCTGAAATAATAAAACAGTACCTGTACTTGATCCCAACTAAGATATAATTACCCCTTATTGGGGGCAGAACAGCCCTATTGGGTTAAGTTAATGTTTTATTAATTTTTTAGTAGACTTAAGGTATGGAGATCCAAATTACAGAAAGACCCCCTTATCCCCCTATACCTGTATTACAATTCCCAGGATCCCCCTTCCCCGCGTATCAATAGATGGCAGAGCTTCCCTAAAGCATAAGCCTGAGCTCCATGCCCCCATACATACTGGGCTCCTTATTTAGGTGGCTATACAAGGGCCAATAAAAGCTGCCAATTTAGACCCTCCATGCCAAGCAAGCAGCTGATTGGCCCTTGTATGAGACCTTTCTAATGTCCCGCCCAAGGAAATATCTATTGATCAGGTTAGAAAATTCCATTGGACGTAGATTGCATGGGCATCTTGGTGTTCTTCCCTGCTGGGTCTCCATAGGCCTGAGGAATTATGCAGTGTTTGGCCAGAGGTCCAAGTGGGCAAGGGATCAGCCCAATAGGTGGCCAAATGGGACAAACATCTGCTCCTTTGGCAGCCTCACCAACAGGATCTTCCAGTTTATGTATGCCCATCTTTATAGGTGGGATATTGACTCTCATTGTAACCTGTACCCATGGGCAGGGAGGCACTGGCAAGACCTTTTTATTTCCCTTTTAAATGTAATTGCTATGCCATTGGCTGCTGCTACCTGCACGTTGTGTGGGGCCATTTCATACAGCTGCTACACAAGGGAGTCTGGAGCAGTGACCCCCAAAACAGAGAGCTCAGAATGTCAGACCTTTGGTATCAGAAAGTATTTTCTACTTGCCTTTTCTATCCTGTTATGCAGTAAATTTATTGTGGCTACGGTAGCCCAGAGGGACCAACATTGCACAGACACATGGCTGAGGTCATTTTGCCTTTATTGAGTGCAGTAGTCGAGAGGAGGCTGGAACATGCAGTTACAGGGTGAGCAGCCTCCCTCACAGCCCACCCCTCACATTGCACAAACAGAAAAAGCACAGACAGGGCACTTCCTGCGTTGCAACCCCCCCCAGCCTTACTGCTGTAACCTGGGGGCACCCAATGTTCATGGGAAGGCCTTTCTCTTTAGAGACACATCATGCTTCAACATTGACTGATAACTTCATCTTGAGATACACAAGGCCCCAGAGCATTCCTTCCGCCATCAACTACCCCCCCCCCCTTCCTGCATATGGACCATCCCATATTTGTACTGTTCAGCACTCCAACTGCCCCGCTTGGGCACCCGTCTGCCCCTTGGAGACCAGCAATAGGCGTTGGGAAAGTTTATACACCATCCTCTTACCAGTTCTGACAAACCAGTGAGACCATTCAGCAACATTGTGGTCCAATAACTGAAACATTCTATCTCTTCCTGAATGTCACCGTGTAACTGGGATCCTAGAGACTCCCCAGTGCCAGCGCTGCCCCCCCCGCACATATATGCGTTGCTATATAGACTTTAAATGTATCTCTGCTTTCCTAGATCCAAGCGCAATGATCTGTGTGACTGTACAGATGCAGACAGATTGGGTCACAGTCCATTGAGATACAGACTCGCCGTGACATTTCTTGGTACTACAGATCCACACACAGACCATAACAGCCCCTCTCTGTCTGGCTAGAGACACCCAAGGCAAATCTCAGTACTTACAGTCTAGCAAGAGACTGCTGTAGTGCAGCATTCTATTCACTGTATAGTGAGAGCCACTTACAGCACATCACACTCCTCTGTGTTCAACTACAGACCCCTGCAGCAGATCATTCTTTTTATAACTAGAGACCCCTGCAGCACATTATATTCCTCCCTGTATAACTAGAGACCCCTGCAGCACATAACACTCATCTCTGTATAACTAGAGACCCCTGCAGCACATAACACATACCTCTTATTTTATCTAGAGACCCCTGCAGCACATAACACTCCTCTCTGTATAACTAGAGACCCCTGCAGCACATAACACTCCTCTTTGTATTACAAGAGACCCTTGCAGAACATAACACATACCTCTTAGGTTATCTAGAGACCCCTGCAGCACATTATATTCCTCCCTGTATAACTAGAGACCCCTGCAGCACATAACACTCCTCTCTATATAACTAGAGATCCCTGCAGCAGATAACACATACCTCTCAGTTCATCTAGAGACCCCCGCAGCACATAACACTCCTCTCTGTATAACTAGAGACCCCTGCAGCACATAACACTCCTTTCAGTTCATCTAGAGACCCCCTCAGCACATAACACTCCTCTCTCTATATATAACTAGAGATCCCTGCAGCACATTATACATACCTCTCAGTTTATCTAGAGACCCCAGCAGCACATACCTCTCAGTTCATTGAGACCCCCGCAGCACATTATACTCCTCACCAAATATCTAGAGACACTGTAACAAATCACGCTACCTGCCCAACAAGTGTGCCTTCTCTCACATAAGGACTCTGATTGGATGGTGTATAAAATCTTTCCCAAGGGGGCACCTTATCGCTGCTGGCGATTGTCCTGCCGCCCCCCTTTCCCCCGGGCAGATGTGGCAGTGCATTCAAACCATAAACAAGAAGTAATAAAGTTACAAAAGAGACACAAACATTGCATAACCGCAGTGCCTACGTGCAAATTTCGAGCACCGATGCATCTCCCGTATAGAAAACAAGTCACATTCCCCAAATATACAAAACAAGAAGTCACAAAACATTGGGAAAAAAAACGTGCAAATAGTGAGTGTGTCCAGTGTGTGTGCATAGCCCATAATGAGTGTGCATAGCTGTGTGTGTGTGTCAGGGCCACAGGGGCAGGAAGCAAAAGCCCCGGGGCCATTTATAATTGAAAAGGTAGGTTTTTACACTTTGGCAGTAGGTAAGGTACCCAGCTACGTGCCAGTTGGGCCACCACACACTAATGGGTACTTACTGAGCAGGGGTAACGTTCATGTATTAAATACACTTATTATGGAAGTACAAAAAGTACAGAAAACAGCAACAAAATAGAATGGGGGGACATGTTAGTTTAGCATGAGTAGGTCACTGGGGGTCTTTGTGCCAAAGTGCAAAAACAGCACAAGTTTGTGCATAAAGGAACAGCCTGGCCCCTTGAACCCCTGTCCTGCACAGCCAATTAGCCAGCTACATTCATGCTGCAGCCTGCACTTGTTTCTGTGCAGCCAGGCATACTGTATCTGAACGGATTAGCCGCACATGAATTCCTTGTATGCATGGGGTACAAGGGGCCCCGGGAAAAAAAAGCCTTATTGAGATGCAAGTGCAGCAGGGAAAGACCTGAGCCCAGTTGGCACCGCTTGGAGATGTAACCCCTCCAGTGATCAGCCCACCAATGGCAAGCTTCGAGACTAGCCAATCGGGGAAATCTCTTCTGCATACAGAGTTAGATGATGAGCATTTTGGAAGGGGGGATCCGTTGCTTGGCAACAGAAACAAATTGCGAGCAGTTCCTTATTATTTGTGGCTAATTGTAAACCAAGGGCGAGATTTTGCGTTTGGCACGCCCACTTGTCTGACAGTAGGGGGCGCATGTGTGCATAGTGCGGAGGCTCCATGTGGGAAGGTTATCGGCAGGGAATAGGGTTTGAAGCTGGTGTATAATACAGACTTAGCAGCGCTCGCGGGGTGCCAGTCACATAGCACTTGCCCCGTCAGCGGTGCCATTGGCACCACTTGTACTGTTAATAGCATGGCTGGCGAAGCACATACATGCCATGATTAGTGCGCAAGTAAGGGGATTATATGTGGATCTATGGGCAACCCACATATGCGCCTGGCACCCACATATACGCGCCTGGCACCCACATATACGCGCCTGGCACCCACATACACGCCTGGCACCCAACAGCTCTTGTGGGCAACTGTTTGAACTCCGTTAACAATGGTGCTGAGTTGCATTTGAGAGGGGCAAAAAAAAAACCATGGCGCTTTGCAATTTGCACCCTGCCCCCATTGTAGTAAATGAGCTCTTATTAGTAGGGAAACAAAACATAAATGTGCCGAATCTCGAATTCAGTTGGGGATTTGGTCGAATTTTTAACGGGTCGGCCGAATCCAAGAGCCTGGGTGGATGGAGTCCGAACCCTATGAATTTTCCCTTCATTTACGCCACTTTCCGCTTCTGGGTTCGGGTTTGGTTCAGTAATCGGCCGATACCCAGGGATTTGGGGGTTCAGACGAATACTGAAATTAAGGGTCAAACGTTGCGTACAGTTTGCTATTGAGGTGGGAACTCAGTGCAGCCAATGAGCAGTTAGAATTTGCTTAAATCTGATTGGCTGCAATTGGTTATTACACCTGGGGCAAACTTAACACTTGTTACTCTTCCCTTTTTAGGTTCTTTAGGGCAGGGACAGGTAAACTTCAGGGCTCCAGCTGACTGGAAGCTCCAGCTCCACTGTACATGCCCCGCTCAGCATGCTGGGAGTTGAAGTTTTGCAGCAGCTAGCCCGTGGCCTGCTATGGCTATCTCCTAAATGGAAAAATTACAGGGGTAAGACAGGCTATAAATACCACAAGCAGCTGCCTATGGCCGCCGAATGGCAAACTGCAAGTACCCCTGAGCCCCCTGTATAATGAGCCTATCAGGGCTCGGCTTGTAGAAGTGCAAGGATACGCTGCGCATCAGATTGTTATTATGGAGTCCTAATGTACTGGGTGTATCTATGGGCCCCAGCTGTTAAACTCCCAGAAGGGATGCTGGGGCTTTGGGGGGGATAAAGGTTGGACAGACATCGAGCCAATGGGACGCAGTGCGTAGGAAGGGGCTGCTGTACAGTTAATAGGATGAGAAGATTACCCATAATAGGCTTTTAAAGCAGCATGGATACCCGGCATAGCAAGGGTTAATGGGCAGACAAGATCAGTCGCGCTCAGTTCCATCACCTGAGATGTCCATGTAAAATACAAAATGGCTTCCGGGGATCAATAGAAAACCATGTTGGTGTCGGGGTGTGTGATTCTATGGAAGCTGAATGAAGGATTTAATAGCCTCATGGATCCCTGGCGCCGGTACCAGGCAATGAGCCCAAATTCTGGATATTTTATACTTTCTGTGACGTGGGTGAGCGTGGGTCGCCTCTGTCCCTCCTTGATTCTGATTGGTTGTTCTTTAGCTCTGTTCTCCGGTCGGTTGGAGGCGTTGCTCAGTCGGCGTAAGTCGATCCTGGAAGCTCATTGGTTAGTGTGTGCCAGTGTTCAGTCCTCTTATTGGGGGTAGAGAGACATTCCATCCAGTGCTTTAAACACTCGCCCTTGGAGCTCATTCCGAAGGTCACACCCCCTGTGGGGCAAGAGGAGAGCCCATTAGTAATAATTCACTAGCCGTATAAATGCAATATAATACCAAAAAGTTATTGTTATTATGATTCCCTTTTCTCTGTAATAATAAAACAGTACCTGTACTTGATCCCAACTAAGATATAATTACCCCTTATTGGGGCAGAACAGCCCTATTGGGTTTATTTAATGGTTAAATGATTCCCTTTTCTCTGTAATAATAAAACAGTACCTGTACTTGATCCCAACTAAGATATAATTACCCCTTATTGGGGCAGAACAGCCCTATTGGGTTTATTTAATGGTTAAATGATTCCCTTTTCTCTGTAATAATAAAACAGTACCTGTACTTGATCCCAACTAAGATATAATTACCCCTTATTGGGGGCAGAACAGCCCTATTGGGTTTATTTAATGGTTAAATGATTCCCTTTTCTCTGTAATAATAAAACAGTACCTGTACTTGATCCCAACTAAGATATAATTACCCCTTATTGGGGCAGAACAGCCCTATTGGGTTTATTTAATGGTTAAATGATTCCCTTTTCTCTGTAATAATAAAACAGTACCTGTACTTGATCCCAACTAAGATATAATTACCCCTTATTGGGGCAGAACAGCCCTATTGGGTTTATTTCATGGTTAAATGATTCCCTTTTCTCTGTAATAATAAAACAGTACCTGTACTTGATCCCAACTAAGATATAATTACCCCTTATTGGGGCAGAACAGCCCTATTGGGTTTATTTAATGGTTAAATGATTCCCTTTTCTCTGTAATAATAAAACAGTACCTGTACTTGATCCCAACTAAGATATAATTACCCCTTATTGGGGGCAGAACAGCCCTATTGGGTTTGATTGGTCCCGAGCATTCTGGGTAACGGGTCCTATACCTGTACTAGTAAAACAGAGCATGATTGTATTATCCCTCCGCCAAGGGCTGAGCTGGCAGGCAGAGGAGAGGGGTAAATGTGCCACTTTTGCAGCGGGCTGGTCACATTAGGGCAGCGCTCAGGTTGTTCCTGCTCTGGGGATTAGTCATGTGACTGCACCATGTGACCCGGGGTATTACACACAAATGCCCTGCTGATCTGGCTGAGGCTCGGGGCGCCATTTTGTATGGAGTCGACCCTGACTGTGTTGTACCCAGCAATGAGATAAAGGTATAAAGGAATTCACCTATAAAGTCATTGGATTTGCCCAGGTCGTAGTCCCACACCGTGACTTCCAGACTCCTTTTCTGCAGCTCCAGTTGACTGATGTTATAGAAGAATTCCTGACCAATGAGAAAGGCACATTCTTTATTCCCGCCCCCTGTGAGCAATAATTCCTCCCTACCAACCTGTCGCAGTGCCCACCCTATCCCTTAGCTCTCTGTGATATAATGCAAAATATTACCCCCCACCAACACGGCTGTTTGCACCCTTCTTCTGAATTGCCCCTGTAGTTAAAGTTAAACTAAAAACCCCTAACCCTGTAGGCAATTATGAATAATATCCGGTGCTGGTTTCCCTTTGGGCTAAACATTAACCCTATCTGTAACAATGGCCCCTTTATTGGAGCTCCCTATAGATCCTCTCAGGTCCCTGTCTGGGTTTCACATGAGGGGTGGGCGTGTCCTAACGGTCCCTGCCAGAAGCACAGTAGGAGGGGGAGAGCCAATCACAGCCCTGCAGTCACACAAGCACAGACAGGCTTCAGTTCCCTATCAGGTCAGCCTAGCTGCTGATTGGTTCCTATCCTACAGTGCCGCCGGCCCCCCTGCACAGCCTGGGAAAGGAGGCAGCAGGAAGTGGCACAGATGGGCGGGGCTAGTCAGGTTTTTTGAGAAATTTCCTATAAATCATCCCCAAACACTCCTGTTTAAAGCCCATTCCTTCTATATTTAGATGAGTACATTGGCACAATTGTTTTCGACACAATATGTCCCCTTTAACCTCGCTACTCCTTCCTGCAAAGCATGGAATCTCTTCCCTGTTCAAACAGGGCTTCCCAGGCCCCGATTGGGCCACTGGGGCTCCTGTAGAAATCCTGACAGGCTCCCACCCTACGTCCCCATCTTCTCACCTCATTAAACTCAGGGTTCAATGTCTTCTTCTTGACCACTGTTTTGTGCTTAGATTTCTTCTCTACATCGGGCTTCAGATACCTGCAAAGCATGGGGGTCACTCATCAGATACAGGGTCCCACCTACAATCAGCACTGTGTAAGGTCAAACCTGGTACGTTCCCAAATATCTTCCCTAGAACAGTTGTGCAGCCATGCCAGTAAGGGAAGAGGGGAACATTATATGCAGGGCTGCCATCAGGGGGGCACAGGGGGGACAGTTGTCCCAGGCCCAGGCGATATCTTCGCTTTAAAGCGGGCCCGGCCGTGATACAGTTTTTTTTAGGTCGGGCCCCCTTTAAAGAACTACGGGCCCTGTCATTGGTGGCCAGTGGGAAATTTGATTGGTTGCGCCCCGTGTGGGGGGGGAACTGGAGGAAGTCGCTGGTTGGGGGGGAGCTGGAGGAAGTTGCTGGGGGGGGTGGGGGAACTGGAGGAAGTCGCTGGGGGGGTGGGGGAACTGGAGGAAGTCGCTGGGGGGGTGGGGGAACTGGAGGAAGTCGCTGGGGGGGCTGGAGGAAGTCGCTGGTGGGGTGGGGGAACTGGAGGAAGTTGCTGAGGGGTGGGGGAACTGGAGGAAGTTGCTGGGGGGTGGGGGAACTGGAGGAAGTCGCTGGGGGGGGGCTGGAGGAAGTCGCTGGGGGGGGCTGGAGGAAGTTGCTGGGGGGGCTGGAGGAAGTTGCTGGGGGGGCTGGAGGAAGTCGCTGGTGGGGTGGGGGAACTGGAGGAAGTCGCTGGGGGGGGCTGGAGGATGCTGGGGGGGGCTGGAGGAAGTTGCTGGGGGGGGCTGGAGGAAGTTGCTGGGGGGGCTGGAGGAAGTCGCTGGTGGGGTGGGGGAACTGGAGGAAGTCGCTGGGGGGGGCTGGAGGATGCTGGGGCGCAAATCAAGAGGGGGGAACCACAGGAAGTCACTAGGGCGGGAGCTGGAGGATGCTTGGGGGGTGGGAGCTGGAGGAGAGTGGGAAGGACGCTGGGGGGGGAGCTGGAGGATGCTGAGGGGGAGGAGCTGGAGGACAAGGGAGGGGGTTAACTAGAGGATGCTGGGGAGATGCTGGCTACTAATGTTTTAGGGGAGCCCGGGCTACCACTGTCTGTGTGTCCTTTGTACTGATGGGGGAGGGGCCATTGGGGGGCAGGGCGTGGGAGGAGGGGGCCCCGTGATTTCTGATGGCGGCCCTGATTATATGTAGTTACAATGTCTAACCGCTGGCCCTTTGGCAGAAGCTCAGACACCATTATGAGCATTAAGGCCTCCCCACCCCTACAGGCAGCCCGACAGCCAATCCCTGCAGCTCTGCTGTTTGTCTGGGCACATCTGTTCTCCTGTACTGGTTCCCCCGGGGACCCATGATGGACCCCATGATATTGTCCCCTCTCGCCTCTGCACAGATACAAATAGGTCAGACGTCCCTGAGGGACAGGAGCGCCGAGTGCATCCATTTATCTACACGGGAGCTTTCAGTGACAAATGGCTCTCCCACAGCCGGATTATGTTCATATAAAGTCTGATGGGTCTCTAAATCCGCTTTATATTCTGCGCTGCTGTTTCTATCCCTCTGCATTTGGCAGTGTGTCGTCCCAGCTCCGATACAGGATTATTATCTGTCATAGTGTTGGGGCCCGAGTAAAACTGAATTTTTACAGCTACTTTATATAGAGTTGGGCACTCCGGGCTCAGTAACAGCTGAAGGCCAATATTTTAGGCAAAACTGAGCAGTCTTACCCTACTGTTTCCATCTTGTTCTACTGTCTCCATCTTGCCCTACTGTTTCCATCTTGTTCTACTGTCTCCATCTTGTCCTACTGTCTCCCTCTTGTTCTACTGTCTCCATCTTACCCTACTGTCTCCATCTTGTCCTACTGTCTCCATCTTGTCCTACTGTCTCCCTCTTGTTCTACTGTCTCCATCTTACCCTACTGTCTCCATCTTGTCCTACTGTCTCCATCTTTTCCTACTGTCTCCATCTTGTCCTACTGTCTCAATCTTGTTCTACTGTCTCCATCTTACCCTACTGTTTCTATCTTGTCCTACTGTCTCCATCTTGCCCTACTGTCTCCATCTTGTTCTACTGTCTCCATCTTGTCCTACTGTCTCCCTCTTGTTCTACTGTCTCCATCTTACCCTACTGTCTCCATCTTGTCCTACTGTCTCCATCTTGTCCTACTGTCTCCATCTTGTTCTACTGTCTCCATCTTACCCTACTGTTTCCATCTTGTCCTACTGTCTCCATCTTGTCCTACTGTCTCCATCTTGTTCTACTGTCTCCATCTTACCCTACTGTTTCTATCTTGTCCTACTGTCTCCATCTTGTCCTACTGTCTCCATCTTGTCCTACTGTCTCCATCTTGTTCTACTGTCTCCATCTTACCCTACTGTTTCTATCTTGTCCTACTGTCTCCATCTTGTCCTACTGTCTCCATCTTGCCCTACTGTCTCCATCTTGCTTTACTGTCTCCATCTTGCCCTACTGTCTCCATCTTGCGTTACTGTCTCCATCTTGCCCTACTGATTCCATCTTTCCCTACTGTATCCATCTTGCCCTACTGTCTCCATCTTGCCCTACTGTCTCCATCTTGCCCTACTGTCCCCATCTTGCCCTACTGTCTCCATCTTCCCCACTGTCTCCATCTTGCCCTACTGTCTCCATCTTTCCCTACTGTCTCCATCTTGTCCAATTGTCTCCATCTTGCCCTACTGTCTCCATCTTGCCATACTGTCTCCATCTTGCCCTACTGTCTCCATCTTTCCCTACTGTCTCCATCTTGTCCAATTGTCTCCATCTTGCCATACTGTCTCCATCTTGCCCTACTGTCTCCATCTTTCCCTACTGTCTCCATCTTGTCCAATTGTCTCCATCTTGCCCTACTGTCTCCATCTTGCCATACTGTCTCCATCTTCCCCACTGTCTCCATCTTGCCCTACTGTCTCCATCTTTCCCTACTGTCTCCATCTTGCCATACTGTCTCCATCTTGCCCTACTGTCTCCATCTTGCCCTACTGTCTCCATCTTTCCCTACTGTCTCCATCTTGTCCTACTGTCTCCATCTTGCTCTACTGTCTCCATCTTGCTCTACTGTCTCCATCTTGCCCTACTGTCTCCATCTTGCCCTACTGTCTCCATCTTGCCCTACTGTCTCCATCTTGCCATACTGTCTCCATCTTGCCCTACTGTCTCCATCTTGCCCTACTGTCTCCATCTTTCCCTACTGTCTCCATCTTGTCCTACTGTCTCCATCTTGCTCTACTGTCTCCATCTTGCTCTACTGTCTCCATCTTGCCCTACTGTCTCCATCTTGCCCTACTGTCTCCATCTTGCCCTACTGTCTCCATCTTGTCCTACTGTCTCCATCTTGCCCTACTGTCTCCATCTTGCCCTACTGTCTCCATCTTGCTTTACTGATTCCATCTTTCCCTACTGTCTCCATCTTGCCCTACTGTCTCCATCTTGCTCTACTGTCTCCATCTTCCCTACTGTCTCCATCTTCCCTACTGTCTCCATCTTGCCCTACTGTCTCCATCTTGCTTTACTGATTCCATCTTTCCCTACTGTCTCCATCTTGCCCTACTGTCTCCATCTTGCCCTACTGTCTCCATCTTCCCTACTGTCTCCATCTTGCCCTACTGTCTCCATCTTGCTTTACTGACTCCATCTTGCCCTACTGTCTCCATCTTGTCCAATTGTCTCCATCTTGCTCTACTGTCTCCATCTTGTCCAATTGTCTCCATCTTGCCCTACTGTCTCCATCTTGTCCAATTGTCTCCATCTTGCCCTACTGTCTCCATCTTGCCCTACTGTCTCCATCTTGCTCTACTGTCTCCATCTTCCCTACTGTCTCCATCTTGCTCTACTGTCTCCATCTTCCCTACTGTCTCCATCTTGCCCTACTGTCTCCATCTTGCTTTACTGACTCCATCTTGCCCTACTGTCTCCATCTTGCCCTACTGTCTCCATCTTCCCTACTGTCTCCATCTTGCCCTACTGTCTCTATCTTGCTTTACTGACTCCATCTTGCCCTACTGTCTCCATCTTGTCCAATTGTCTCCATCTTGCCCTACTGTCTCCATCTTGCTCTACTGTCTCCATCTTCCCCACTGTCTCCATCTTGCCCTACTGTCTCCATCTTGCCCTACTGTCTCCATCTTGCCCTACTGTCTCCATCTTGTCCAATTGTCTCCATCTTGCCCTACTGTCTCCATCTTGCTCTACTGTCTCCATCTTCCCCACTGTCTCCATCTTGCCCTACTGTCTCCATCTTGCTTTACTGACTCCATCTTGCCCTACTGTCTCCATCTTGTCCAATTGTCTCCATCTTGTTCTGTTGTCTCCATCTTGCCCTAATGTTGCCATTTTGCCCTACTGTTTGCATTCTGGCCTATTTTCTGCATGGTGACCTACAGTTTCCAACTTCTCCCAATGTCACCATCATACCCTGCTTAATATGTTATTCCCTGCTCTTCCTACCTACAATAGCCCCACCTACTTATTTAATTGTATTTGCATGTGTCAAATGGTAAAACTAAATCAGACGCCTCGATATGGAGAACTCATATAAAATATTAGTTACAGGCTCCACCCTGACTTTATGAATGTGCCATACAGTACAACTGACGAGCCCCCGGGGCCCAAACAGCCCCACAGTGAGTGTGTATGGCCCCTGGCAGCAGTGCCCCGCTGTACCCTGTAGTAATTATTAAGTAATGATTCATATTGTTGATTTCCTGGATGGAAGTGCCTATATGAATGTATTCCCCTGTGTCCCTCTCACAGGCAGAGCCTTTCCAGCAAGTGACTATAAACAGGCCTGTGCCTCAAGCGAATGAATTAGCGCGTCTCCCCCACATTTCGCACATGGTGTGCCTGTGATTGAGGGGAGGGAGGGTGAGGTTGCTGATGCGGAACGGAGGGCAAGATAATAAGCACCTAAACCCATACTAAGCGCCAGGGATGTGTTATTCTGTTCCTACGCCCCAAATAACACCTCTCAGCAAAGTGCCAACCCCCAGTGTGCCCAGCGTGCCCGCACATACCCACGGGCTGGAGGGGAATAATAAGGATTGGTATTCCAGCCACTGCTTATTGGGGCCTTCTAGACTCCCCTGTCCTTTGTATCCAGAACCCTAACAGAGGAGAATGTTCCTACTGGATTTCTCACTTGGATCCATTAAATTTAACCATTACTTGGAACAAACCAAAGCTCTGATTGGCTGCTTGTTCTAGCCTTGTCATTCTGTGTTTGGCTGTGCAATGTCCCAACTGTCACTCTGTGCAGAGAGGGCTAAATAGGGGGCTTATTGGGAACAGTCTGAATCTGATGGTTTTAACCCCCCCATTGAGTCACTCACGTTTTCACGTAAGGGTCTGAGAATCCATTTACATCCATAGCAGCGAGATGAGCGCAACGCATGATTCCCACCACTAGGCCGCCCCGCTCACTGCTGTACGTTAGTGACAGGAGGATGCGCCCCCTCTCCTCCAGCTCCCACTCCTGGCACCGCTCCAACTGGGGGTACAGAGACAGGGTTAGTACAGGGTGCTGGGAGTGCAGAGAGGAGGTGGGGTTAGTTAGGGTGCTGGGAGTGCAGAGAGGAGGTGGGGTTAGTTAGGGTGCTGGGAGTGCAGAGAGGAGGTGGGGTTAGTTAGGGTGCTGGGAGTGCAGAGAGGAGGTGGGATTAGTTAGGGTGCTGGGAGTGCAGAGAGGAGGTGGGGTTAGGGTGCTGGGAGTGCAGAGAGGAGGTGGGGTTAGTTAGGGTGCTGGGAGTGCAGAGAGGAGGTGGGGTTAGTTAGGGTGCTGGGAGTGCAGAGAGGAGGTGGGGTTAGTTAGGGTGCTGGGAGTGCAGAGAGGAGGTGGGGTTAGTTAGGGTGCTGGGAGTGCAGAGAGGAGGTGGGGTTAGTTAGGGTGCTGGGAGTGCAGAGAGGAGGTGGGGTTAGTTAGGGTGCTGGGAGTGGGAATACAGATGCAGGGAAATGGTTATAGTTGGGAGCAGGTTGAATGAATTGAATTTTTCTTAATCCCCCCTCTCCCTGCTCCCTGCCCCCTCTCCCACAGCTCATTGCAGCCCCCGCAGGAGGTGAGCGAGGGAATAAAAATAGGAAAATCCAGAGAAATGTCACATCCCAGGGACTGGGGGGGAGGTGGGACTGTAGGTGCCACAAGTGCAGGGGGGGCGAGGGAGAGACAGAGCTAATGAGCCGCGGAGGGGAGAGCCAGTCAGGCAGTGGCAGTAACACAAAGCTCATTAGGGGATAATTAGATATTAGGGAGAGCTGACAGTTATGGGCCCCTGTCTCTGGGGCCACTGGGTCACACAGTAGAGAATTCCAAGTCCCTGGAAATATATACGATATAAATACTGAGAGAGGGATGAGCCCTAGCGATATACTTACATATTTATATATATCAGTGTAGCCATACTCTGCCTTTTATCTCTACAACTCCTATCATTTATGTATATGGCTGCCCATGCTGTGTAACTGGGATTGTGTTTAATTCCACTCAGCGGGACATTACGGCTCCTTTGCACTAGAACCCCATGTAGTCCTCCCGGGGTAAGTGGGTCATCTCCCCAGTACTTACCTGGGAACAGAGCACTGTGGTTCCTATGGCTGGGCTGTTCTCTTCCCATTGCATGGGAGTGGCCTATAACTGATAATGGGAGGTGTTTATCCCACATACTGTATATATGTCTGTAGAAACTATACCCAATTGCTTTACACTGATTCCCCTGATACCCAGAGATCAGTTCTGTGGGCAGCCTATTGCATTCAAGGTGTCCCACCCCTGGGCCGACCATAGGAGAGAGAGCAGCCCAAGAGCAGGAAGCACAGAGCGCTGGAGCCAGGCATCTTACTGAGGGTATTGGGTGAGTTCAGAATATGGGCCTTGGATTCACTTTATTCACCTCTTTTAGATAACAGGAAATGCCACGCAGAGCCGCCGTCATGGAGGAGGGAGAGGCGAGCTGGGAGAGATCGGAGAGAGAGGTTAGAGGTTAGTGATGAGTTGGTAGATAATAATTTAATACCAGGTAATTGCAATTAACTCTAAAAAGGCCCATTACCTTCAATCATTTTCAGAATAGTTTTCTGTACAGTTGAACCAGTTTCTGTTTTGTCCAGTTCAGTATTGTTACCCCCTTCTTCTTAAGGAGAAATCTTTACTTGTGCACTGATCCCCAGTCCCCTGCCAGAACTCTCCCTCCTGTTACTCCTGATCTTCACTTCCTGTAGGAACTCTCCCTCCTGTTACTCCTGATCCCCACTTCCTGTAGGAACTCTCTCCTGTTACTCCTGATCCCCACTTCCTGTAGGAACTCTCCCTCCTGTTACTCCTGATCCCCACTTCCTGTAGGAACTCTCCCTCCTGTTAGTCCTGACCCCCACTTCCTGTAGGAACTCTCCCTCCTGTTACTCCTGATCTCCACTTCCTGTAGGAACTGTCCCTCCTGTTACTCCTGATCTCCACTTCCTGTAGGAACTCTCCCTCCTGTTAGTCCTGATCCCCACTTCCTGTAGGAACTCTCCCTCCTGTTAGTCCTGACCCCCACTTCCTGTAGGAACTCTCCCTCCTGTTACTCCTGATCTCCACTTCCTGTAGGAACTCTCCCTCCTGTTACTCCTGATCTCCACTTCCTGTAGGAACTCTCCCTCCTGTTAGTCCTGATCCCCACTTCCTGTAGGAACTCTCCCTCCTATGCCCCCCACTGGTGCTGATCCCAAGCCTCGGGTTAATACAGACGTAAGTCTATCAGTTGCCCCCTCTAGCAGTATGTGCCCCCCACTGGTGCTGATCCCAAGCTTCGGGTATGTGCCCCCCACTGGTGCTGATCCCAAGCCTCAGGTATGTGCCCCCAGTGGTGCTGATCCCAAGCCTCGGGTATGTGCCCCCCACTGGTGCTGATCCCAAGTCTCGGGTATGTGCCCCCAGTGGTGCTGATCCCAAGCCTCGGGTATGTGCCCCCCACTGGTGTTGATCCCAAGTCTCGGGTATGTGCCCCCAGTGATGCTGATCCCAAGTCTCGGGTATGTGCCCCCAGTGGTGCTGATCCCAAGCCTCGGGTATGTGCCCCCAGTGGTGCTGATCCCAAGTCTCGGGTATGTGCCCCCCACTGGTGTTGATCCCAAGTCTCGGGTATGTGCCCCCCACTGGTGTTGATCCCAAGTCTCGGGTATGTGCCCCCCACTGGTGCTGATCCCAAGCCTCGGGTATGTGCCCCCAGTGATGCTGATCCCAAGTCTCGGGTATGTGCCCCCCACTGGTGCTGATCCCAAGCCTCGGGTATGTGCCCCCAGTGATGCTGATCCCAAGCCTCGGGTATGTGCCCCCACTGGTGCTGATCCCAAGCCTCGGGTATGTGCCCCCAGTGATGCTGATCCCAAGTCTCGGGTATGTGCCCCCCACTGGTGCTGATCCCAAGGCCTCGGGTATGTGCCCCCAGTGGTGCTGATCCCAAGTCTCGGGTATGTGCCCCCCACTGGTGCTGATCCCAAGCCTCGGGTATGTGCCCCCAGTGGTGCTGATCCCAAGCCTCGGGTATGTGCCCCCAGTGATGTTGATCCCAAGCCTCGGGTATGTGCCCCCCACTGGTGCTGATCCCAAGCCTCAGGTATGTGCCCCCAGTGGTGCTGATCCCAAGCCTCGGGTATGTGCCCCCAGTGGTGCTGATCCCAAGCCTCGGGTATGTGCCCCCCACTGGTGCTGATCCCAAGTCTCGGGTATGTGCCCCCCACTGTTGCTGATCCCAAGTCTCGGGTATGTGCCCCCCAGTGGTGCTGATCCCAAGCCTCGGGTATGTGCCCCCCACTGGTGCTGATCCCAAGCCTCGGGTATGTGCCCCCCACTGGTGCTGATCCCAAGCCTCGGGTATGTGCCCCCCACTGGTGCTGATCCCAAGTCTCGGGTATGTGCCCCCCACTGGTGCTGATCCCAAGCCTCGGGTATGTGCCCCCCCAGTGGTGCTGATCCCAAGCCTCGGGTATGTGCCCCCCCAGTGGTGCTGATGGTGCCACTCACAGGGATTTGCCGCTCCAGACACAGATTAAAGTGTTTCCGTTCCCCAGGCTTTAGCCGGCGCAGGGGAACCCGGGTCTCTCCGATGAACTCGTTGTGGCTCAGTTTATCCTCGTCGCACACAGAGATCCTGTAAGATAATGGGGGACAATAAGCGGGAGCTTCCCACCCCCCCCCCCACATGGCCCAATATGGTCAGTGCTGCAGGGATTTAGCTGGATCATAACTGGGATACATGGCCATTACGACCCCCTCCCTCTATCTGGGGGCAATCCCTGCTGTCACAGATCTATGTTTATCATCGCTGATCCCTTTATCCCCTATAATCATATCCTGCATTCTTTCTCGCAGAACTATCTTTAGATGATCCAAAGGTTTGAGTGGGCATTTGTCAGAATGGGGGCAGTAGGGCAGAATGGTGACGGTAAGACAGGGGCATTAGGGCAAGATGGCAAGGTAACACTTTCCCATAGGGTTATATTTATCGGTGCAGCTCTTTCCTTATGCTCCAACTCGACTCTACCAATCAGCTTTAGGACTTTTAGAGTCCCAAGTTAATGATAGGAAGAACTAGAGCTTCACCCACCTGAGAATCTTCTTCCCCATGTCCTCCTGGGTAATCCCGCAGTACGTCAGGCTCTCGTTCCACGTGGGGTTCAGGCTGTTCCTCACCGTTCGAGTCTTTAGCTTGTTGGCCTGGAACGAAGACAATCTAGAATGATGGGGGAACCATCGACTGCCAAGGAGTGTTTGGATCAGACAAATTAATCCTCTGTGTCATATGGAGACCCCCAGGCTCAGCAAAGGCAAAAGCTGGTTGTTGTGGAATTAGTAGGAAAGGGCCCTGCCAACCATAGTTAGTCTTTATCTGGTGGGTACCTGTTCTGAGTCCCATTCTGAGTTTCTACAGGAAGTGGGGATCAGGAGTAACAGGAGGGACAGTTCCTACAGGAAGTGGGGATCAGGAGTAACAGGAGGGACAGTTCCTACAGGAAGTGGGGATCAGGAGTAACAGGAGGGACAGTTCCTACAGGAAGTGGGGATCAGGAGTAACAGGAGGGATAGTTCCTACAGGAAGTGGGGATCAGGACTAACAGGAGGGACAGTTCCTACAGGAAGTGGGGATCAGGACTAACAGGAGGGAGAGTTCCTACAGGAAGTGGGGATCAGGAGTAACAGGAGGGACAGTTCCTACAGGAAGTGGGGATCAGGAGTAACAGGAGGGACAGTTCCTACAGGAAGTGGGGATCAGGAGTAACAGGAGGGACAGTTCCTACAGGAAGTGGGGATCAGGACTAACAGGAGGGAGAGTTCCTACAGGAAGTGGGGATCAGGAGTAACAGGAGGGACAGTTCCTACAGGAAGTGGGGATCAGGACTAACAGGAGGGAGAGTTCCTACAGGAAGTGGGGATCAGGAGTAACAGGAGGGACAGTTCCTACAGGAAGTGGGGATCAGGAGTAACAGGAGGGATAGTTCCTACAGGAAGTGGGGATCAGGACTAACAGGAGGGACAGTTCCTACAGGAAGTGGGGATCAGGACTAACAGGAGGGAGAGTTCCTACAGGAAGTGGGGATCAGGACTAACAGGAGGGACAGTTCCTACAGGAAGTGGGGATCAGGAGTAACAGGAGGGACAGTTCCTACAGGAAGTGGGGATCAGGAGTAACAGGAGGGATAGTTCCTACAGGAAGTGGGGATCAGGACTAACAGGAGGGACAGTTCCTACAGGAAGTGGGGATCAGGAGTAACAGGAGGGACAGTTCCTACAGGAAGTGGGGATCAGGAGTAACAGGAGGGACAGTTCCTACAGGAAGTGGGGATCAGGAGTAACAGGAGGGACAGTTCCTACAGGAAGTGGGGATCAGGAGTAACAGGAGGGAGAGTTCCTACAGGAAGTGGGGATCAGGAGTAACAGGAGGGACAGTTCCTACAGGAAGTGGGGATCAGGAGTAACAGGAGGGATAGTTCCTACAGGAAGTGGGGATCAGGACTAACAGGAGGGACAGTTCCTACAGGAAGTGGGGATCAGGACTAACAGGAGGGAGAGTTCCTACAGGAAGTGGGGATCAGGAGTAACAGGAGGGACAGTTCCTACAGGAAGTGGGGATCAGGAGGGACAGTTCCTACAGGAAGTGGGGATCAGGAGTAACAGGAGGGACAGTTCCTACAGGAAGTGGGGATCAGGAGTAACAGGAGGGACAGTTCCTACAGGAAGTGGGGATCAGGAGTAACAGGAGGGACAGTTCCTACAGGAAGTGGGGATCAGGAGTAACAGGAGGGACAGTTCCTACAGGAAGTGGGGATCAGGAGTAACAGGAGGGACAGTTCCTACAGGAAGTGGGGATCAGGAGTAACAGGAGGGATAGTTCCTACAGGAAGTGGGGATCAGGACTAACAGGAGGGACAGTTCCTACAGGAAGTGGGGATCAGGACTAACAGGAGGGAGAGTTCCTACAGGAAGTGGGGATCAGGAGTAACAGGAGGGACAGTTCCTACAGGAAGTGGGGATCAGGAGTAACAGGAGGGACAGTTCCTACAGGAAGTGGGGATCAGGAGTAACAGGAGGGACAGTTCCTACAGGAAGTGGGGATCAGGACTAACAGGAGGGAGAGTTCCTACAGGAAGTGGGGATCAGGAGTAACAGGAGGGACAGTTCCTACAGGAAGTGGGGATCAGGACTAACAGGAGGGAGAGTTCCTACAGGAAGTGGGGATCAGGAGTAACAGGAGGGACAGTTCCTACAGGAAGTGGGGATCAGGAGTAACAGGAGGGACAGTTCCTACAGGAAGTGGGGATCAGGAGTAACAGGAGGGATAGTTCCTACAGGAAGTGGGGATCAGGACTAACAGGAGGGACAGTTCCTACAGGAAGTGGGGATCAGGACTAACAGGAGGGAGAGTTCCTACAGGAAGTGGGGATCAGGAGTAACAGGAGGGACAGTTCCTACAGGAAGTGGGGATCAGGAGTAACAGGAGGGACAGTTCCTACAGGAAGTGGGGATCAGGAGTAACAGGAGGGACAGTTCCTACAGGAAGTGGGGATCAGGAGTAACAGGAGGGAGAGTTCCTACAGGAAGTGGGGATCAGGAGTAACAGGAGGGACAGTTCCTACAGGAAGTGGGGATCAGGAGTAACAGGAGGGATAGTTCCTACAGGAAGTGGGGATCAGGACTAACAGGAGGGACAGTTCCTACAGGAAGTGGGGATCAGGACTAACAGGAGGGAGAGTTCCTACAGGAAGTGGGGATCAGGAGTAACAGGAGGGACAGTTCCTACAGGAAGTGGGGATCAGGAGGGACAGTTCCTACAGGAAGTGGGGATCAGGAGTAACAGGAGGGACAGTTCCTACAGGAAGTGGGGATCAGGAGTAACAGGAGGGACAGTTCCTACAGGAAGTGGGGATCAGGAGTAACAGGAGGGACAGTTCCTACAGGAAGTGGGGATCAGGAGTAACAGGAGGGACAGTTCCTACAGGAAGTGGGGATCAGGAGTAACAGGAGGGACAGTTCCTACAGGAAGTGGGGATCAGGAGTAACAGGAGGGATAGTTCCTACAGGAAGTGGGGATCAGGACTAACAGGAGGGACAGTTCCTACAGGAAGTGGGGATCAGGACTAACAGGAGGGAGAGTTCCTACAGGAAGTGGGGATCAGGAGTAACAGGAGGGACAGTTCCTACAGGAAGTGGGGATCAGGAGTAACAGGAGGGAGAGCTAGTTTTGGGTGTACGTTGGTGAGCGTACAGCTCTGTAGATGGTTTGCGCTGACCTTGTGGGAGTAGCGGCATCACAACCCCAATGAGCCATACTGGGTGCCTTCCCTATAGGGGAGATATTAATGGAAAATCATGTGCCCTCGCAGCCAATAGGGACTCACCATAAAAGCCCAGAGGCAAAGGTGCTGGGACTGAGCCCATCTGTAAAAACTGTCATTTTAATTCAAAGCTGAATGTCCCTGTCAGGTATTGTCACACTATATAGTGCCACGTCCCGAAAATAGTGCAGATGTGTCGTATATAGAAAGTTACCAGCTGATCTGCGCGGGAACAGCCCCCCAAAATCCAATAAACGAGGGGAATGAGTTCTTTGTGCAGACAAGGCCTGACAGCTCCCATCAGCATCTCCCTTTATTACCTGCCACTTTATTTTCCACCGGGCAGATATGAAATCTAATGAGCGGAAGATGAAATGAATGGGGGACTCATGGGGGTGGCAGGAATGGGATATGGGAATAGCACCGAGCGGGTTATTAGAGAGAGATTGAGAGAGAGAGACAGAGAATGAGACAGAGAGAGAGAGACAGAGAATGAGAAAGAAAGGTACTGAGAGTATGAGACAGACAGAGAATGAGACAGAATGAGACTGAGAGAATGAGACAGAATGAGACAGAGAGAATGAGACAGAATGAGACAGAGAGAATGAGACAGAGAGAATGAGACAGAGAGAATGAGACAGAGAGAATGAGACAGAGAGAATGAGACTGAGAGAATGAGACTGAGAGAATGAGACTGAGAGAATGAGACTGAGAGAATGAGACAGAGAATGAGACTGAGAGAATGAGACAGAGAATGAGACAGAGAATGAGACTGAGAGAATGAGACTGAGAGAATGAGACTGAGAGAATGAGACAGAGAGAATGAGACAGAGAGAATGAGACTGAGAGAATGAGACAGAGAATGAGACAGAGAATGAGACTGAGAGAATGAGACTGAGAGAATGAGACAGAATGAGACTGAGAGAATGAGACTGAGAGAATGAGACTGAGAGAATGAGACAGAGAATGAGACAGAGAGAATGAGACTGAGAGAATGAGACAGAGAATGAGACAGAGAGAATGAGACAGAGAGAATGAGACAGAGAGAATGAGACTGAGAGAATGAGACAGAGAATGAGACAGAGAATGAGACTGAGAGAATGAGACTGAGAGAATGAGACTGAGAGAATGAGACAGAGAATGAGACTGAGAGAATGAGACTGAGAGAATGAGACTGAGAGAATGAGACTGAGAGAATGAGACTGAGAGAATGAGACTGAGAGAATGAGACAGAGAATGAGACAGAGAATGAGACAGAGAGAATGAGACAGAGAGAATGAGACAGAGAGAATGAGACAGAGAGAATGAGACAGAGAGAATGAGACAGAGAGAATGAGACTGAGAGAATGAGACTGAGAGAATGAGACCGAGAGACAGTCAGAATGTAACTGAGGTAAAACGGGGGCTGCTTTATGGCTCATTCATTGCTGTAGGAAGGGGAGGAATGAGCCCCAGTGCAATAAAGGATTAAACACATAAACGGATCGGTAATTAAAAGAGAGGAACAATAAATGACATTACAGTGGGTGACAGAGCCGGGCTTGGCGCAGAGATAACAGGGCGCAGATAATGGGAACAGGTGGGGGGCTTGGCCCGTATAACCGGGAACAATAGGGGTTGGGCCGTACCTGCATAATGTGAAATCAATAGGCACCACTTTCACCCCATTACGTGCTTTTTGGTTGGCAATTAGTACTGACATTTGGACTGCTGTGAGTAATCAGTACAGAGCTCTCTCATTGGCTACAGCTTTATACCATCCCTGCTTACTGTTACATGACTGCCCAGTGCAAACAATATGTGAGCCCAGTGTGCCCCGGCCAGCCTGGTAGATGGCAATGGTATTAATGGAAAATGGCAATGGGCAGATTGTGGCTGTAAGCATCGGGGAACCATAGTGAGAAGTGCCCAGTGTGCCCCATTAGAGCCCAGGGCAGGCTGGCACAGTGCTTATATGGGTATTCAGAGGCTGGCATGTAGGATATAATCACCTTGCAAGCCCCAGGGAGCAGATGAATCTTCACATATGGATCAGCCAAACCATTGAAATCCATCGGCTTGAGGCCCTGAGTGAGACAGAGAGACATGAAACAGAGCAGGTCCCTGTCCATGTTGCCCACCCTTATCATTGTGCTCAATTCAGATACAATGGCCCCCCCACTAAGCAATGGAGGTAACTGGGGAGCAGGGAAGGCATAACCCCTAGCTGCTCAGTCTCAGTGTGCGGCACTGGCACATTATTCCTCCTCCCCTGCGTTACCCCCCCGGCCTGGCCCCCGGCCTGGCCCCCAGCCGCAGGATCTGTGCCACTAACAGGATTAGGGGATATTGCACATCACAGGGGGATTTATGGGTAATACCTGCTGCAGCTTTATGTTCCGAGAGCTGGCAGACAAATGAGGGGATTATAAGGATGAGAGGGATCCCACTCTCTGCTCCTCTCCTTATTCCTCTATCAGATGATATGGGGGGGGGTACAGAATCTGTTTGATCGATCAGTGGCAATGGGAGCCCTGTTAGTTACTGCAGGACATCTTCTTTATTATCTGCCTGTACTGTGTATAGGAACCTTTCCCATGCTGATTGTAAAACCTCCTTCCCTCCCCAGGAGCGTGGGGGGCACCTTAATAACAATTGCCCATAGTGGGGGTACAAAGAGCACCTACCTTGGCTCTCAGGATGCAGCACTGCAGGATACATTGTTCTGGGTCATACAACAAGTCAAATTCCAGGGTTCCCAGTGCCGCTATCATAGAGAAACAGAGAAACCGTTTATAGGACCCTATTTATCTCTTTCATATTTACCTTGACCCCCCTCCCAGACCTCTCTCTAGAGTCAGTATTGCAGCACTAAGGTGTTCCCATGAGCACCCACAGACTCAGATACACTAGTACTTAAATGTCTATGGAAGGAAATTAGACAATGGCAGCTAGGGCAAGGCTGAAACTGCAAGCTGAATTGCAGCCACCCTTGAATTTCTATATTTATTATATTTCAATTAGACAAATACAAAATGAAGGTTATTCTGTTTTGCTGTATAGAAAGTAGCCACTGGGGGCACTGTGCTCTCAAATGATCTCCCTAACTCCTGAGATGTAGGTTTTATGCTTAGTGGTCCTAGTTTGCAGGTAGCCCGGCCCAGTCTCTAGGCCTAGTGGGTAAGGGAGCACTTACAGACCCTTTATATAGTACAAGGTAAGTGGGGGGGGGGCACAGCTTCCAGGACTGTAGAACTATAATAACTAGAAGTAACTGGGCCCCATAGCAAAGGCAAAGGGCCTCAATAAACATTAGCAATGATTATAAAGATACAGTTATTAGTTACTAGTGCTTTACTGCCCCCCCCATACAGTCACATGGTTTCAACCCTATATAGCTATCCATATATATATATATAGTTATGTGCTGCAGGAACCCCATTGGTTGCTATAGCCCCATATTAGTGCCTGTAGGTTATATCTAAGAGGGAAGCAGTATGGCAGCATATGTGCATAGTATGTACGTTGTGTTGCACAGTTACAGGGGAAGCAAATGTTACATCTGATTATGGTATTTATTTGTCTGAAACACCCTGCTGTTTTCTGTACTGTTACCCCCCCCCCCCTTGGGGTAATATTGTTTGATGTCATAGCATTGGCACATCAGAGTCATGTGGTGCAAGTGCGCATTATACTCCTGTTGCCCCCCCACCGCTCACAGCTTCTCCTGCACTTTCTGTGTTTCCGACACCCCCGGGGGTCCCACTTCTGTAACCTCGTTATGTGACACATCCTGACGTATTCAGACCCCGAGGAAGAGTGAACTGTCTTCTCCTTTATGTTACAAGGGGGCAGGGTTTGCCTTACTATACACTGTTTTATTATGGTGGGGAATAGGCCTGCGGGGGGCGCTGGAAGGGGTAGTTGCTAGGGGGCTGCTGGTGGGACTGATTCTTTGCTTTTTAGTATCACAAACATGTCTTGTAAGGGGGGCTTCCTGCTTATTACAAAGAAGGGCCTTCCAGCTTATCTGTTGCTGGAGCTCTGTCAGGGTCGCCATCAGAAAGTTTGGGGCCCCACATAAGTTATTTATATGGGGCCCCCCATGAACACAAGCGCCCGGTACCAAATGTTTGCCCCCCCCTTGTGTGTGCAATTCAGTTCCTATAAAGAGTTCCATTGATTAATGTGCTAATTAACACTCAGTTTATTGGGGGTCAGTGGGGTTTGCCCTAAGTTTAACCCCTTCCCACCTATTTGCCCCAGCTCCGCACTGTCATTGCTTTATATGGAATGGATAAGGATATGGAAGCTATGTAAGTTTTTGCATAAGTTACATAAGCGTAGGGGCCCAATGATATTGCTGTGGCGCCCCCTTACAAAGGAAGATTTCAAGGGGCAGTGCAGCTGTACCCCCTCTCCCCACCCCAATGGCAGCCCCGTGCTTTGTGCACAGTAAAATCACCAGCACCCAGGTGGCGCCCATGTCAACCAGCACCCAGGTGACGCCCATGTCAACCAGCACCCAGGTGGCACCCATGTCAACCAGCACCCAGGTGGCACCCATGTCAACCAGCACCCAGGTGGCACCCATGTCAACCAGCACCCAGGTGACACCCATGTCAACCAGCACCCAGGTGGCACCCATGTCAACCAGCACCCAGGTGACACCCATGTCAACCAGCAGCCAGGTGGCACCCATGTCAACCAGCACCCAGGTGGCACCCATGTCAACCAGCACCTAGGTGGCATCCATGTCAACCAGCACCCAGGTATCACCCATGTCAACTAGCACCGAGGTGGCACCTATGTCAACCAGCACCCAGGTGGCACCCATGTCAACCAGCACCCAGGTGGCTATCATTAGGGACAGGTATACCAGCGGCGCCCCTTGTGGCCATTACTGGAGACACAGGCATATCCCCAGCGCCTCAGCCTGTCCCAGACCAAAGGCGCAGTAGGGTTACCTGTGTATCAGCATTAATATTCCCATTGTCTCAATGTGGGGGGAATCCAAGCAGCGCCGGAGCTCTCTGCCCTCCAGGGAACTGCCACAACTTGTTCCCAGTAACCGATCCCCTTTAGCACTGACTGAATGTGACATGAAAGGGAAACCGCGCCACTAAATGCAGTTACTCACTAGGCCATTCATCTTAGTGATCTAAACAACTGGCACCCATGTCCCAGGCACCCCCTCTGCCTCATTCCCCAGATACTTCTACTGGAGCCTATCTGTGTGCAGGGCCTATTATCCCCCCACTGCTACTATAGGCACCATCTCTCCCTACTATACCTGCCATCCCACAGCCCCAGTCCCTTCCCAGAGGCTATTATCCCCCCACTGCTACTATAGGCACCATCTCTCCCTACTATACCTGCTATCCCACAGCCCCAGTCCCTTCCCAGAGGCTATTATCCCCCCACTGCTACTATAGGCACCATCTCTCCCTACTATACCTGCTATCCCACAGCCCCAGTCCCTTCCCAGAGGCTATTATCCCCCACTGCTACTATAGGCACCATCTCTCCCTACTATACCTGCTATCCCACAGCCCCAGTCCCTTCCCAGAGGCTATTATCCCCCCACTGCTACTATAGGCACCATCTCTCCCTACTATACCTGCTATCCCACAGCCCCAGTCCCTTCCCAGAGGCTATTATCCCCCCACTGCTACTATAGGCACCATCTCTCCCTACTATACCTGCTATCCCACAGCCCCAGTCCCTTCCCAGAGGCTATTATCCCCCCACTGCTACTATAGGCACCATCTCTCCCTACTATACCTGCTATCCCACAGCCCCAGTCCCTTCCCAGAGGCTATTATCCCCCCACTGCTACTATAGGCACCATCTCTCCCTACTATACCTGCTATCCCACAGCCCCAGTCCCCTTCCCAGAGGCTATTATCCCCCACTGCTACTATAGGCACCATCTCTCCCTACTATACCTGCTATCCCACAGCCCCAGTCCCTTCCCAGAGGCTATTATCCCCCCACTGCTACTATAGGCACCATCTCTCCCTACTATACCTGCTATCCCACAGCCCCAGTCCCTTCCCAGAGCTATTATCCCCCCACTGCTACTATAGGCACCATCTCTCCCTACTATACCTGCTATCCCACAGCCCCAGTCCCTTCCCAGAGGCTATTATACTCAGTGCTACTATAGGCACCATCTCTCCCTACTATACCTGCTATCCCACAGCCCCAGTCCCTTCCCAGAGGCTATTATCCCCCCACTGCTACTATAGGCACCATCTCTCCCTACTATACCTGCTATCCCACAGCCCCAGTCCCTTCCCAGAGGCTATTATCCCCCCACTGCTACTATAGGCACCATCTCTCCCTACTATACCTGCTATCCCACAGCCCCAGTCCCTTCCCAGAGGCTATTATCCCCCCACTGCTACTATAGGCACCATCTCTCCCTACTATACCTGCTATCCCACAACCCCAGTCCCTTCCCAGAGGCTATTATCCCCCACTGCTACTATAGGCACCATCTCTCCCTACTATACCTGCTATCCCACAGCCCCAGTCCCTTCCCAGAGGCTATTATCCCCCACTGCTACTATAGGCACCATCTCTCCATACTATACCTGCTATCCCACAACCCCAGTCCCTTCCCAGAGGCTATTATCCCCCCACTGCTACTATAGGCACCATCTCTCCCTACTATACCTGCTATCCCACAGCCCCAGTCCCTTCCCAGAGGCTATTATCACGCTGCTATTGTAAATGCTGCATTATGGTTAGTTTTTTGGTGCATTAATCATCTTTCCCTCTCTATTCCCACCCACACTATATGGTGCTGGGGGCAGTCGCCCCTGTTTGTTTCCCCCCAGACGGAAGGCAGAGAAGACAGACTCGGGGGGATCTCAGCGCCCTGCACTTGTGCCATTGTTCCAGTCTGTGCTATTCAGACTCTATTCATGCTGCTGTGAGTGACAGGGAGGGGGAGCCCCACACATATAATTACATGACTGTGCTCGCGGCTGCGTTACAATACATGTCCCTTAAATGGAAAAGCATGTAACCTATTTATTCATGGATATACTCCTTTGTTTATTGCCCTTGAATAAAAGATGTTTCCTTTGCCTGAGCTATGCCCTATAAATGAGCAACACGTTCCTTCTGTTCTGTCACATCTTTCTGCCCTGGGAGCCTAATATATTGCCACATCTTTGTTTATGGAGCCTCATCCCTTATCCCCAGTGCCAAACAGTATATATACAGTATATATGGCAGCACCTTACTGACTCCCGCCCTTGGGCTCTGATAGACAGCATAAGACTATGGCTTTGGATGCAGGAGAGGATTGGTTAAACATATACTGTATATTTATATATATATATATATATATTTATCGGGTACAACTTGCGCATTTGTATTCATATAACAACGCTCCTTGATCAGCGATACAGAGATTTTCCTGACTTATAAAGGGTTTGCTTTGCCTTTGAGACACATGCGTACATATTTATACTTCTATACTGACGTCTTGACATACATTTTCATGGCCTGGTGCATTTTAATTGTGCCCCATGAATAAATATTCTCCCATATATATTTCCGCCTTGGGTCCCTTGGCCATGGGGCGGCTAAATAATGTATTTGTGGTGGGCGTGTTATATGCTAAACTGCCTTATCTCTGGTTCCTATACGGCACAGAGGGGCCGCCACTCGCTCTATCCAATTGGAGGCAGTTAATTAGTGCTTTTCATTTGAAGATAAGGCCCATACCATGTGTCTCTCTGGCAGGGATCAGACTGTCTCGCAGTGACTGCCTGACAGTCTCACACAATCCCAGGCCCCTGGGGATTAAAGCCTTAAAGAAGGCAATTTCACTCAGTGCCATATCTCCAACTCCCCAGAGAGTCCCACAAAACCCTCAGCCCAATTCATCTTCCCAATCCGCCGCTGTTTGCTGTGATTGGCCCTGGGGTGGGGGAGCCCGGGGTGTCTGTTTGTTCCCCTACCGTTTCCATTGTGGCTCATAATATTGGCACATAGGGGGGCTATTTTGGGTCAATATGGAGTCCATGGGAAATACAGCTCATTATGAATCCACAGAACTCTATTCAACAATTTAAAAATAGGAGCTAATAATAAAAATAGGCCCAAATAATAAAAATAGACACTAGGTACTGATAATAAAAATAGACACTAATAATAAAAATAGACGCTAATAATAAAAATAGGCCCAAATAATAAAAATAGACACTAATAATAAAAATAGACACTAATAATAAAAATAGGCCCTAATAATAAAAATAGACACTAATAATAAAAATAGGAGCTAATAATAAAAATAGGCCCAAATAATAAAAATAGACACTAATAATAAAAATAGGTACTGATAATAAAAATAGGAGCTAATAATAAAAATAGACACTAATAATAAAAATAGGCACTAATAAAAAAAATAGACACTAATAATAAAAATAGGTACTGATAATAAAAATAGGAGCTAATAATAAAAATAGACACTAATAATAAAAATAGGCCCTAATAATAACAATAGACACTAATAAAAAAATAGGACCTAATAATAACAATAGACACTAATAATAAAAATAGGAGCTAATAATAACAATAGACACTAATAATAAAAATAGGACCTGATAATAACAATTGACACTAATAATAAAAATAGGAGCTAATAATAACAGTAGACACTAATAATAAAAATAGGAGCTAATAATAACAGTAGACACTAATAATAAAAATAGGAGCTAATAATAACAGTAGACACTAATAATAAAAATAGGAGCTAATAATAACAGTAGACACTAATAATAAAAATAGGAGCTAATAATAACAATAGACACTAATAATAAAAATAGGAGCTAATAATAACAATAGACACTAATAATAAAAATAGGAGCTAATAATAACAATAGACACTAATGATAAAAATAGGAGCTAATAATAACAATAGACACTAATAATAAAAATAGGAGCTAATAATAACAGTAGACACTAATAATAAAAATAGGAGCTAATAATAACAGTAGACACTAATAATAAAAATAGGAGCTAATAATAACAATAGACACTAATAATAAAAATAGGAGCTAATAATAACAATAGACACTAATAATAAAAATAGGAGCTAATAATAACAGTAGACACTAATAATAAAAATAGGAGCTAATAATAACAGTAGACACTAATAATAAAAATAGGAGCTAATAATAACAGTAGACACTAATAATAAAAATAGGAGCTAATAATAACAGTAGACACTAATAATAAAAATAGGAGCTAATAATAACAGTAGACACTAATAATAAAAATAGGAGCTAATAATAACAGTAGACACTAATAATAAAAATAGGAGCTAATAATAACAGTAGACACTAATAATAAAAATAGGAGCTAATAATAACAGTAGATATAGATTGTAAGCTCTACGGGGCAGGGACCTCCTTCCTCTTGTGTCCTCGACTCTTAACTTATTGCAGCTGTATTTATCTGTATTTATTGTTATACTTTGTATTTATCTATTATTATCTTATTAACCCCCTGTTTGTATTAATGTATCCTACTGTACAGCGCTGGGTACATAAGTAGCACTTTATAAATAAAGATATACATACATACATACTAATAATAAAAATAGGAGCTAATAATAACAATAGACACTAATAATAAAAATAGGAGCTAATAATAACAATAGACACTAATAATAAAAATAGGAGCTAATAATAACAATAGACACTAATAATAAAAATAGGAGCTAATAATAACAATAGACACTAATAATAAAAATAGGAGCTAATAATAACAATAGACACTAATAATAAAAATCAGAGCTAATAATAACAATAGACACTAATAATAAAAATAGGAGCTAATAATAAAAATAGACACTAATAATAAAATAGGTAGTGGGGGTAGTTACCCAGAGCAACCAGTCAGATATCAGTTTTAATTCTCTAATGTCCAGTTGACTGATAGGAGCAAATTACACAGGTTACTATGAGTAACTGCACTGGGTCAATTTAACAACTATAATGAGCCAATCAGCAAAGGCTGTCAGATATATATATACTCTACATATGGCTATGCCCCATGGTTATAGATAGACAGGGCACATATTCTATATATATCATACATAAGGAAGCAATTATATCCCAATATTCATGGTATTCTGCCACACACTGCCATATAATATATATATACACAAATATATGTCACATGAATGACAAATCTCATAAAAACGACATTTAAACTATAAAATATAACAGAAGTGAAACAGACAATTAATTATACCAGTTATGAAATATAAGGATAGTCACCTTAGAATTCCATGACTTGTATAAAGCACTTGGGTTTATGCCTTTATACAGTATAGTCACAGAACC
Source organism: Xenopus tropicalis (assembly GCF_000004195.4). Lineage (NCBI taxonomy): Eukaryota > Metazoa > Chordata > Amphibia > Anura > Pipidae > Xenopus > Xenopus tropicalis. Next base: position 5,141,015 of record NC_030685.2, on the reverse strand, counting down.
CCTCAGTGACTGCTAATATCCTTATCATTTACAGTAGGGGGTACATTATCCCTTATAATACATGAGTGATACTCAGAGTTCCCTGTATAACTCAGCCTGCAGCCTTGTGCCTTTATATGGGGGGCACAGAACCCCTCAGTGACTGCTAATATCCTTATCATTTACAGTAGGGGGTACATTATCCCTTATAATACATGAGTGATACTCAGAGTTCCCTGTATAACTCAGCCTGCAGCCTTGTGCCTTTATATGGGCACAGAACCCCTCAGTGACTGCTAATATCCTTATCATTTACAGTAGGGGGTACATTATCCCTTATAATACATGAGTGATACTCAGAGTTCCCTGTATAACTCAGCCTGCAGCCTTGTGCCTTTATATGGGGGGCACAGAACCCCTCAGTGACTGCTAATATCCTTATCATTTACAGTAGGGGGTACATTATCCCGTATAATACATGAGTGATACTCAGAGTTCCCTGGGGTGCAGTGAGAGGCTGGGGCTGCCCAGTCAGCAGATTGAGTTCAACAGCAGAATGCGTACAGGTTATTATTTATGAGTGCAGAAGGGCAGGGCACAAGCCCACAATCACTAAGCAATCACACACACAGCAGGAATCTGACAGGGCAGACAACACAGACAGACAAATTGCTTCCCCAGAGGAGCAGAAGGTGTGAGTGGACTGAGCACTCTCCTATTATCATAGTCAGATCCCTGTAACAGGGGGGCCCCAGGGGGCCGGGGAGTGAATACAATTTATTTAACGCTGCGGAACCTTCCCCGGCTCACGTTTCCCCCAGTGTTCCCACCTATAGTCATTGCCTCTCATTCCATTACCGGTTATTTACCCACAGCGGCGCCTCTCAGACACGCACTGCAGGATTAGGCTATGGCTGCCAGCTGTGCCAGTGTGTGCCAGTCTGTGCCCGGCTTGGCATCAGCGCCTCCTTATTCCTCTGTTTGTTTTTTATACACAGATCATTATTTTGATTCATTTTATTTCCCTTCTGTCCCTCTCCCCCCCCCCCCGTACTGAGCCTGCCAGCTTGTGTGCCAGCAGCGCCTCTTCCCTCTTAGTATTGGGCGCAGCAGGGACCTTGCGAGCAGCGACATTGTGGGCACCTTACAGGGATCTTTATGGCTCTTTGTGTAAAAGTCACATCTCATGAGCATCACGGCTACGAGAGTCACTTCCACTGAGCGTCACATCTACCCAGTGTCACATACAGTCCCATTCAGGGAGCCCAGTGACAGCTACACATAGACAGTCAATATTACACACATACAATGAGAGTGACGAGCGGTCAGAATAAGAGAGATAGAGCAAATAGAGAGAGAGATAGAGCAAATAGAGAGAGAGATAGAGCAAATAGAGTTCATAGGATGGTAAATGCAGTGGGAGTCCAGTAAAATCTAGAGGGTTCAGTGAGGGTCAAGTCTAGAGAGAGAGTTGTACTTGGATGCATGTGAGAGTCGGTACAATGCGGTCACTCAGGGGTTAAACTGGCCACGGTACAAGGGGACTGGATCACCTGCTAGTTGGCCACATGTATGAAGGGGTTAATAGGAAGAGCTATTGTGTAGCGTGGGAAGCAGGAGGGGCACAGGACAGTTCAGTGGAAAATGGGTCTGGGCTAAGGGGACTTTCTTTGGGCTGTCACATCATGTAATGTATATATGTCCAGTTCAGGGTCTATGGGTGGCCAACATGTAACCTTCTGGGTCTGGCAGTCAGTACCGTGTGTATATAGAGCTAACCAATGCCAGACTGGGCAGGAGAAGGGGTTATAGAATTTTGGGGGGACTTGTTGGAGTGGTGAAAGAATTAGTGAATGAGCCTGGGATTCTATGTGCTATTGGGTAGGTACGAGTGGTTGGCAGAAATTGAGAGAGCTTTTGGCCAATGGGTGAAGATGAAAGGCTGACTGTGAGATGAGGCTGGGGGACTAATTGGAGTGTTGGGTTTTAGCTTGTGGGATTAGGAACACTGGGGTTGGGAGTATTGGGGTTAGGAGCATTGGGGTTAGGATTATTGGGGTTAGGAGTATTGGGGTTAGGATTATTGGGGTTAGGAGTATTGGGGTTAGGATTATTGGGGTTAGGAGTATTGGGGTTAGGATTATTGGGGTTAGGAGCATTGGGGTTAGGAGCATTGGGGTTAGGATTATTGGGGTTAGGAGTATTGGGGTTAGGAGTATTGGGATTAGGAGTATTGGGGTTAGGAGTATTGGGGTTAGGAGTATTGGGGTTAGGAGTATTGGGGTTAGGAGTATTGGGGTTAGGATTATTGGGGTTAGGAGTATTGGGGTTAGGAGCATTGGGGTTAGGAGCATTGGGGTTAGGAGCATTGGGGTTAGGATTATTGGGGTTAGGAGTATTGGGGTTAGGAGTATTGGGGTTAGGAGCATTGGGGTTAGGATTATTGGGGTTAGGAGTATTGGGGTTAGGAGTATTGGGGTTAGGAGCATTGGGGTTAGGAGTATTGGGGTTAGGATTATTGGGGTTAGGAGTATTGGGGTTAGGAGCATTGGGGTTAGGAGTATTGGGGTTAGGAGCATTGGGGTTAGGATTATTGGAGTTAGGAGCATTGGGGTTAGGAGTATTGGGGTTAGGAGCATTGGGGTTAGGAGCATTGGGGTTAGGATTATTGGGGTTAGGATTATTGGAGTTAGGAGCATTGGGGTTAGGAGCATTGGAGTTAGGAGTATTGGGGTTAGGAGCATTGGGGTTAGGAGTATTGGGGTTAGGAGCATTGGGGTTAGGAGTATTGGGGTTAGGAGCATTGGGGTTAGGAGCATTGGGGTTAGGATTATTGGAGTTAGGAGCATTGGGGTTAGGATTATTGGAGTTAGGAGCATTGGGGTTAGGATTATTGGAGTTAGGAGCATTGGGGTTAGGATTATTGGAGTTAGGAGCATTGGGGTTAGGAGTATTGGGGTTAGGAGCATTGGGGTTAGGATTATTGGAGTTAGGAGCATTGGGGTTAGGATTATTGGAGTTAGGAGCATTGGGGTTAGGATTATTGGAGTTAGGAGCATTGGGGTTAGGATTATTGGAGTTAGGAGCATTGGGGTTAGGAGTATTGGGGTTAGGAGCATTGGGGTTAGGATTATTGGAGTTAGGAGTATTGGGGAGTATGGGTAGGAGTATTGGGGTTAGGAGCATTGGGGTTAGGAGCATTGGGGTTAGGAGCATTGGGTTAGGAGCATTGGGGTTAGGAGTATTGGGGTTAGGAGCATTGGGGTTAGGAGCATTGGGTTAGGAGTATTGGGGTTAGGAGCATTGGGGTTAGGAGTATTGGGGTTAGGAGCATTGGGGTTAGGAGCATTGGGGTTAGGAGTATTGGGGTTAGGAGCATTGGGGTTAGGAGCATTGGGGTTAGGAGCATTGGGGTTAGGAGCATTGGGGTTAGGAGTATTGGGGTTAGGAGCATTGGGGTTAGGAGCATTGGGGTTAGGAGCATTGAAGTTAGGAGTATTGGGGTTAGGAGTATTGGGGTTAGGAGCATTGGGGTTAGGAGCATTGGGGTTAGGAGCATTGGGGTTAGGAGCATTGGGGTTAGGAGCATTGGGGTTAGGAGCATTGGGGTTAGGATTGTTGGGGTTAGGAGCGTTGGGGTTAGGAGCGTTGGGGTTAGGAGCGTTGGGGTTAGGAGCGTGGTTAGGAGCTTGGGGTTAGGAGCGTTGGGGTTAGGAGCGTTGGGGTTAGGAGCGTTGGGGTTAGGAGCGTTGGGGTTAGGAGCGTTGGGGTTAGGAGCGTTGGGGTTAGGAGCGTTGGGGTTAGTAGCGTTGGGGTTAGGAGCGTTGGGGTTAGGAGCGTTGGGGTTAGGAGCGTTGGGGTTAGGAGCATTGGGGTTAGGATTATTGGAGTTAGGAGCATTGGGGTTAGGATTATTGGAGTTAGGAGCATTGGGGTTAGGATTATTGGAGTTAGGAGCATTGGAGTTAGGATTATTGGGGTTAGGATTATTGGGGTTAGGATTATTGGGGTTAGGATTATTGGGGTTAGGAGCATTGATATAACCTGAAATTGGTTGGCTGGTCTGGAGTTGGATCTACCAGATCATTTGTGCATCTCTGTAACAGTTGCTGATGCTCTGGGCACGCTCAGATACAGGCTAGTTGCCCTATTCCCAGTCAGGCTACGGTGCGGGCAGTGAGGAGACAGGGGCTATTGTATTTGCCCTGAGTCCTGTGTGTGGGAGAAGCTTCTAAATCTCTCTCTTCCTCAGGTCACACAGCCCTGATCAGTAGTGAGTAACTGTGAGTAACAGTCTCGCACAGATACACAGGCAAATATATATCCTCTCTAATTGTCCTCCCATTGTGAGATGTCTCACTGCCAGGGGAAGTCACGCGCGGAAACTCGTCACTCCCTGCACAACTCCACAATTACACACAATATGTCTGATTAGGAGACACTTCCCCAGAGCCCGAGAGAGAGACAGAGAGAGGGAGAGAGACAGAGAGAGAGAGAGAGAGACAGAGAGAGACAGAGAGAGAGAGAGAGACAGAGAGAGAGAGACAGAGAGAGAGAGAGAGAGAGAGACAGAGAGAGAGAGACAGAGAGAGAGAGACAGAGAGAGACAGAGAGAGAGAGAGGAAGGAGAGACAGAGAGAGAGAAGGAGGAGAGACAGAGAGAGAGAAGGAGGAGAGACAGAGAGAGAGAAGGAGGAGAGACAGAGAGAGAGAAGGAGGAGAGACAGAGAGGGGGAATGGGAGAATATGGGGGGGCAAAGGCAAAATGTGCTGGAGAAGCTTTGGGCAGAGATGGACAGAGAGGTGGGAGAAGCCTAAATGCAATGAATGAAGAGATGGAATACGAGGCTGGGAGATCTCATTGGCCAACACGTGGCTAAATCTACTGTCCAAGTCAAAGTGCCCCTCACGGTAGTGCCTGTGCCCGGCTCAGTGCCACTGTACTTGGGCAGATGGTGCTCTGTGTTGTGTGACAGCCCCAGGCTGTGAGTAATTGCTTACTATTCCATGGGCATCTAACCATACACGCGCCATCTGATACCCAGAAAGGTACCTACTGCTATACACGCGCCATCTGATACCCAGAAAGGTACCTACTGCTATACACGCGCCATCTGATACCCAGAAAGGTACCTACTGCTATACACATGCCATCTGATACCCGGAAAGGTACCTACTGCTATACACGCGCCATCTGATACCCAGAAAGGTACCTACTGCTATACACGCGCCATCTGAT